>NC_084480.1:269491066-270691066 GCF_030035675.1 Rhineura floridana | reverse complement strand
GCCTGAGAGAGAAAAGTGCAATGCAGAATCTTTGAAATCTTCTCATCTAGATGCCATCAGTTAAATCCTTTAAAAGCAAACAGGAATGAACTATCTATATTTGTGCAAGTAAAGGCCTTCCAGGACGTTTGCTCATGTGAAGGGTGTGTGTGTGTGCATGGAATGCTACAGAATGACAGCTAATATATGGGAAATATACTTTGAAGTTGACCTTACTGATCTTTATGTTCAATATTATTGTGGCTAGATGACCCTCCTGGGAAATGTGAAGTTGAAGGGGCAGGAATGCTGCTTGAAATTGACAGACAAATGGTCAAGGAATACCTAATCACTTTGAATGAATTCAAATTTGCAGGGCCCAATGAATTGCATCCTAAAGTATTGAAGGAACTGGATGAAGAACCGCTATTTTCTTTGCGAAATTGTGGAGGATGAGTGAAGTGCCAGATGCCCGGAGGAGGGCTAATGTTGTCCCTATCTTGAAAAAGGACAAAAAGGGGGAATCTGGGAACTACATATCAGTCAGCCTGACATCAATCCCTGGGAAAATTCTGGAGCAGATTATAAAGTGGTCCATCTGTAAATACCTTGAAAACAATGCAGTGATTACTTGAAGCCAACATGGATTTATCAAGAACAAATCCTGCCATCATATCTCATTTTTTGATTGGGTTACCTCCCTCATAGACTGTGGGATGGCTGTGGAAATAATATATCTCAACTTCAGCAAAGCTTTTGACAAAGTGCCCGGTGATATTCTGATTAGCAAGCTAGCTAAATGAGGCTAGATGGAACAACTATCAGGTGGATCCACAGTTGGCTACAGAATCAAATTCAAACAGTGCTTATCAATGGTTCCTTCTCAAACTGGGGGAAGGTAACGAGTGGGGTACCACAGGGCTCGGTCCTGGGCCCAGTGCTCTTCAACAGTTTTATTAATGACTTGGATGAGGTGCAGGGAATGCTTATTAAATTTGCAAATGATACAAAACTGGGAGGGATAGCTAATACCCTGAAAGATAGAAACAAAATTGAAAGGGATCTTGATAGGCTGGAGCATTGGACTGAAAACAACAGAATGAAATTTAACAGAGATAAGTGTGAAGTTCTACACCTAGGAAACAGAAACCAAATGCACAGTTATAAGATGAGGGATACTTGGCCCAGCAATACTACATGGGATTGCTGTTGATCACAAGCTAAATATGAACCAACAGTGTGATGTTGCTGCAAAAAGGCAAATGCTATTTTAGGCTGCATTATCAGAAGTATAGTTTCCAAATTGTGTTAAGTATTGGTTCCCCTTTATTCAGCACTGGTTAGGCCTCATCTTGAGGACTGCATCCAGTTCTGGACACCACAAGAAGGATGCAGACAAACTAGAACAGGTTCAGAGGAGGGCAGCAAGAACGATCAGGTGACTAGAAACAAAGCCATATCAGGAGAGACAGAAATAACTGGACATGTTTAGCCTTGAGAAGAGAAGACTGAGGGGAGATATGATTGCATTCTTCAAGTACTTGAAAGGTTGCCACACAGAGGAAGGCCAGGGTCTTTCCCCCATTGTCCCAGAGTGCAGGACACAGAATAATGAGCTCAAGTTGCAAGAAGCCAGATTTCCTAACTGTTAGAGCAATATGATAATGGAACCAATTACCTGGGGAGATGGTGGGCTGTCCAACACTGGAGGCATTCAAGAGGCAACTGGACAGCCACCTATGCTTTAAGTTGGATTCCTGCATTCAGCAGGGTGTTGGACTTGATGGCCATATCGGCCCCTTCCATGACTCAATAATTTAGACTTGAAATATAAGACCAAAGTTGATTTGACTGTTCAACTAAGGCCCATATGACCTGGCTAACATGGCTTTCCATCTATAACTGTATGTTTTATCAGCTGTTCCAGTGAAGATGTAATATTGATCAGACTGGTGACCTAGGTAGTTTTAAACTGATGAGCATGAGCATATGTACTTCGTTGTAAGCTTGAATGTAAACCAGTTTGGGCACAAAGACTGTATATAGAACACTTCTTCAATATGCTAGATTGCCCCACTATATCAACACTATGTTGAAATAGACATATTTGAAATGTCTATGTTCAAATTCTGTATCTTTATTGATTATTTAATTGCAAAGATTTCTATGCCGCTAACATTTAAGAAAAAAAATATGGTGATGACAGCATGAAACTAACTATAAATTAATAAAACAAGTACATAAAACACCACAGATCAGTAGATCTCTTGCTGCTATTTATCTGTGTAATCTTAATGTCTAATACTGAAGTGATTTGGGTACCTGTGGATAAATGAGACAGGTTGTACTCTATATACTACTGAAACACACTGGACATAATGGTTTCACCCTCCAGTTAGGAAAACACTGTTTGGGCAATTCTACCAGAGAAAAAACTAGACTAGACTGACTCAGCCTTATGTTCGCCATTTGCACACAACAAGCAGCTTGAACAGACTTTCTCAGCCAGATTCACAGCCTAAGTTATTTGGAATTAGAAGTGATGTCTAACACTAGGTTCAAGATGCTAGAACATCTTCACCCATGATGTTAAAGACAACTCTTTCTCAATGCAAATTTCTCTTGCATTGCTTGTGTATAGGTTGTTAATGTGAATAGTGGAACCAGAAAGGAACTACTTAAAAACCAAACTTACATTCTAGTGAATGTTGGTTTTACATTCCTACTCCAGTGGACTGGTTAACACAACAGAATAAGTCAGGGGTACCAATATTTTTGGACCAGTGGGCACTTTTTGAATTTTGAGAGAGTGCTGTGGGCGCCAGTCACAAAGTGGCTACTGTGGGGGAGGGCATGGCATAACACAAAATTAGACAGTACATTCATGGTGAAGGTTTTCCCATACTTGTATTTCCATACTAGAAAAGACTTGACCTGTTGAATTTCTGCCTGGCACAATAACTCTGTTTTTCCCTAATGCCAATCCTAAACCAAAATCTATGCTGTTCCATTAAACACAAAGCAACTTACTTCTGAGTAGACATGTATACCATTGTACTGTAAGTTAACTAAACTGTGAATTCTTAACGAGTGGCTGATCATTAGTTCCTACACAGCAGGACACATGCCTAAGCTTCTTTGCAGTTTTCATATTTGCCTTTTGGGGAGAAGGGAGATTCTTTACAGCCACCCATACTTATTGCATACCAGTATTTGCAAAAAATAACTTCTAGGGACTACCAACTTTCAGATGAACCCACCACAGAAGAGATGCATCCTGACTGCTAGGGAAAAGGAAGAGCAAACTATGAAGATTCCAAGGACTAGAAAAAAGGAAAGAAGCAGGAAAAGTGCAATAGAAGTGAGGGCAAAAGAGCAGCTTTTTAGGACCTCAAGGATTCCTATTGCCTGGTGTCCAAACAACTCACTTATCAACCACAGCTCTGAGTTCACTCATTGGCTAAAAACACTGACAGGTAGGAGCAGCCAGGCTGGCTCATTTCACAGAAATTGCTTTGAAGGGTCATTTTAGGAGGGCTAGAGACCTACTCTTTTTTTAAAAAAAGAAAGCTCAGAGTCTGGGACCCCTTCCAAGGGGTGCAAATGAAGACCACTGCAGGTGCTAATGGCAGGTTGGCAACCCCCAGAATAAGCTGGCCTATGGCTTACTGAGATTGTACAAACATACAGCTCCTTAGCTCCTCCTGGTCCTTTTACTGATGCACTGAGCTAAGCCAAGGTACAGCTTACTGTGTCATCTGGGTAATGATTCTGGGTGCATAGAAAAATAAATGAAACAACTTGATTCTCCAGAGCCTCTGAGACAAACTTGTGCAGCAATATCTAGGCCTTTGGAACTGCTTGGATCATGTGACCTTGGGCAAATCTTCAAATTACCAACTTCATAATACTAAGGGGATATATCCAAATTATTAACTCTATAATTAAAGTCTGAAACTGGAGTTGTGGTTAAAGTTACTTCTCACTAACCATGGCTGTAGCCAAGGCTTGGCTGTTCCAAAGAGCAGGTGCTATTATGATGAAGAACCTCTTTTAGGTGGATACAAGTTGGAACGCTGATGGCGGTGGTACCACCAAGACAGCTTCATCTCCTGCTCTCAGTGAGAGGACAAGTCTATTGACTTATCCAAACAGAGCGGGATAATCCACGGTTTCCATATTCAGTTTGTCATCTGATAGTCCTCACTTTGCCTTTTAGTTCACTCTTTCCCAATTAAAAAAAATGCTTTTTTGCACCCACACACACAGTGGTAAGACCCCTACTTTTTTTTGCTTTTTCCAAGCTCCACCTCTAAAACCTCCCCCTATCAACCAATTGGTCAGGAAAAAAATGACGTATGCTCCTCTCCCACTTTGCAATGAAGCACAATATGGCTGTAAAGGAGTTCTCGCCATGGAAGGAAAGGGAGAAGGAGGCGGGTGGTCATTTTCAGCCTGCCTCCCCAAAGCTTTGTCAATTGCATTCTACCAGCTGGGGTTTTTGCTTCAAATCATTTTGCCACGGGAAGGAAAGGGAGGAGGGGGTGTGTGACACGTTTCTTGCTGTTTGGAGAAATAAGTGCAATTGCCAGCTTGTGTATCTCCTTAAATATCCATAAAGGCAGAAAAGCATACATTCGTTTAAGCGTAATATCGCAAATACAAACAAGAAAGGGGCTTGCTGGTTGGTTTCACGCCTGCCTCAGAAAAGCTTTCTCAATTTCATTCTACTGGCTGGGGTTTTTGTTTCAAATCATTTTGCCGAGGGAAGGAAAGGGATAAGGAGGGGGGTGACACGTTTCTTGCTTTTTTGGAGAATTAAGTGCAATTGCCAGCGTGTGTATCTCCTTAAATATCCATAAAGGCAGAAAAGCATACATTCGTTTAAGCGTAATATCGCAAATACAAACAAGAAAGGGGCTTGCTGGTTGGTTTCACGCCTGCCTCAGAAAAGCTTTCTCAATTTCATTCTACTGGCTGGGGTTTTTGTTTCAAATCATTTTGCCGAGGGAAGGAAAGGGATAAGGAGGGGGGTGACACGTTTCTTGCTTTTTTGGAGAATTAAGTGCAATTGCCAGCGTGTGTATCTCCTTAAATATCCATAAAGGCAGAAAAGCATACATTCGTTTAAGCGTAATATAGCAAATACAAACAAGAAAGGGGCTGTTGGTCGGTTTCACGCCTGCCTCAGGAAAGCTTTGTCAATTTCATTCTCTATGGTTCTCCAGTCTCTAAGGAGATACACACGCTGGCAATTGCACTTATTTCTCCAAAAAAGCAAGAAACGTGTCACACACCCCTCCTTCTCCCTTTCCTTTCCACTGCTAAATGATTTGAAACAAAAATCCCTGCAAGTAGAATGAAATTGACAAAGCTTTCTGGAGGCAGGCGTGAAACCAACCAGCAGCCCCTTTCTTGCTTGCTGTGCATTGCAGATCTCATCCAGGGCGCCCGCCCAGTTTGCAGGCTGGCAAAAAATAAAATGCATCTGCGCAGTAGTTGCAGACACACACCCCGACACCCCACCATTGCGATGATTGGTTCAATTTCCCCAGGCTTATTTTCGCACATGCGCAAAAGTGCAGATACGTGATTGGCTGGAATGAGGAGAAGGGGCACGGGGAAACGCCCAAGAACCACCCATCAGTGGTAAAGTCCGTGGTATTGCATCCTACCTCCTGAAGGCACAGCGGATGATTCTCGATTTTAAACAGCAAATCGTATTTTTGCCGGTATTGCAAAGAGCGGATTTAACCCGTGAAAATGTGTAACAGCGCGAGACATCATTTGGACGACCGAAAGATAATGAACACACATAGCGGGCGTGTCACACATTTTGCAGTCGTCTGGATGAGCCCTATATCGGAGAAGATGCTGTTTCAGGTAAACAGAAGATGGCAACGCTGGTTTCGGCTTTATAAGCACATAGCAAAACCTTAAACTCAGTAGCAGATTGACAGCCAGTGAATTGATGTTGCTTTCATATTTCCATTAAACAAATGGCCATATTCTTTAGTTTTTCAAGACACCACTTGCTCTTATAAGTCTGATTATCTGTTTAACGTAACTACTTTCGCCCCTCAATAGCTTGCTCTGCAAGTTAAAGATAAAGCTTTTAAGTAATTTCATTCGCATTTCAGGCTGGCTCTTTTGTTTTTAATAGATTCATATAGATTTAATCCTGCTTTTTTTTTTAGCTTTATTTTTTTCCCCTTATTTTGCATTAAATCATGTCTTTCAAAATTTACTTAAAAATTACCTTAGGCATAACATGTGAAAGTATTCCAGATGGCTTTAACAGTTCTACTGACTCAAATAATTCCAGTGTGTACTTATAAACATTGCTAGTGTTTACACCTAAGGCAGGATATGTCATAAGGAATTAAATGTAGAAACTAAGTAAAGGAGAAATTAGTCCTGTGCAATTTTAAAACTATTGTATTGGGCTAAATTTTCAGCTCACTAGCTGAATAGTTTATTTAATATTTATTATGTTTTTAAAATGCCCCATCCTTCCTCCAGTTCTAAACAGTGTCGCATAAATACCTGAAGTCCCCAGCTGCGAAGTAACAAATCTCAAACCAAAAGCGGTACATATGTAAATTATTTCTGTTCCATTACTGGATGTAGATGGCTTATACTTACCAAACTTAGGCATCAGGGTCGGTTCTAAAGGGCGGCCAGGTGGGGCACTGGCCTAAGGACCCCTGGAGCTACAGGGGCCCCTAAAGGGCCCCTGCACACCCTTTCTGCGATCCGCGGTAGCAGCCACGGATTGCAGGACAGGAGATGCTTCCGAGCCGCCCGCCATTCCCCCACTTCACCTACCTTTCTCTCTGCTGTTTTTTGCAGTGCGTGCAGGGTTGCCATCAATCAAGATGGTGGCTGAGGTTTCTATAAGGGGCTGAAGCCTCTGCCGCCATCTTGGTTGATGGCAGCAATGCGCACAGTGCGTGCCATCAACCAAGATGGCGGCAGAGGCTTCAGCCCCTTACGGAAACCTCGGCCACCATCTTGATTGATGGCAACCCTGCGCACGCAGCTGCAAAAAACAGCAGAGAAAGGTAGGTGAAGCAGGGGCATGGCGGGCAGCTCAGATGCTCCTGTCCTACGATCCGCGGCTCCTGCCACGGATTGCAGAAGGGGAGCAGAGGGGCCCAGGGCAGGCTGGTGCCCAAGGGCCCCGGCATGCCTGGAACCGGCCCTGTTAGGCATTTCAGATGCACACAATGTCTAGCTGGTGTTTGCTATAAAATTACTCAGAAGAATTGGAAATTTATGCTAATAACTCATTTACCTATTTTACCTTAGCACTGCAGTTTATATGTCATAATATAATGCATTATCTCTCTCCCCATGTACATTGTTTGTAGGATTACTGCTTCCTTGCTCCATGGCAGCCTGAACTAAAACATTCAGCATATTTATCTTTGACCCCAGCATAATGGCTGCTTTCACACTGGGTATTTTACTGTGGAATAGCCACTCTTTGTTCATTAACTTTTTATGGGCATCATGACATTGTGAACAAACATCCTTGTCTCACATTGTCCCTGTTCAGTTTCTATTTTCTTTCAGAGCACAAAAAAAAATCTTTTTTAATTCATGAAAGAGCTTCATGATTTCCCTGGGTGTATATGACTTATCATGCTATTGTCCTGTTTATCTAGCTCAGAGGAACTTTAGGCCTGGGAGCTGAATGGAGCTCTCCAAGCCTCTCTGTCCAGCCTAGAGATGTGAAGGCCTGGAAGAAAGCTAGAAAAATTAGGGAAAAAACCCTTTTTTGGTTTTTTTCCACAAAATTGGGAAAATTGAAAAAAATGAAGAAAAATGGATTATGGAATGTTTTATTTTAGCATGATGAATAAAATGTTTCATTGAATCTTGGTCCCCCCCCTTTTTTTTCTTAGTTCTTTTTATAGGAATGGATGCTTTATGTCTGCTTGACACTGTGGAGGACTAGCAGAGACATAAATAATTTTTTTTGTTATTAATGTTGATGGTTTCTTCTGTTTCTCTTTAAATTGTTTTTTGCCTGCTCCTCATAAACTGGCAAAACGAAAGAGGTTCCTTACAGTTGAGGTGTTCCTTACAGTTTAGGAGCTTGTAGATCCATTTGTTACAAAAAAAGGTAAAAATTTAAAAAAGTAAATTCAATTTGTAATAATTTTTTGAATAAAATGTACTTTTAATATACCAAATGTGATAATTTTATGCCAAACCAACTTGTACATAATTACATTTGATGTTCCTGAAGTCACAAAGTGACTTCCAATCTGTAAAAAGTACTAGTATTGCACTTTTTCAATTTTTCCAAAACTTTTCATTTTTTTCTGCAAAAGAAACTGTTTTTTTCCATGGCTTCAAAATTTCTGGAAATTTTACATCTCTAGTCCAGCCTTCAGGACTTTTCCTAATAATCCACATTAGATTATTGCAGTGTGCTCTACATGGGGCTGCCCTCAAAGACGACTCAGAAACTTCAACTGGTTCAAAATGCAGTGGCCACATTTCCAGCCAGAGTTCCCTTTAAATCTCATATAACTCCTGGTTTAAAACAGCTACACCAATTGCCAGTTTGTTTCTGGGCTTAATCTGAGGTGCTCACACTAGTGATCAAAGTCCAGAATAACTTAGATCCCAAATATTTGCAAGACCTCCTCCTTCCCTACAGAGCCTTCTGGGTGCTGAGATCAGTGGAGGGGGCCCTTTTGGTAGTTCTGCCACCCTTGGAAGCCCAGGAGAGGGCATTCTCTGTGGTGGCCCCTAAGTTGTGGAACTCTCTCCACACCATGGTGCATCTGGCAACTTCACTATACAGTTTTGTGTGAATGCTGAAAACACACCTCTTTACCCTGGCCTTTGACACCTAAGCTGTATATTTTTAGGACCCATCCTATATTGTGTTTTTAGGTTATTTTTTTGTGCTATATTTTAAAATTGTTGCTATATTTTAACATTGTTGTTACCCACCCTGGTAACCTCGCCTGGAGGGATTGGGAATGGGGAGCACTGTTTTACAGTGGTTCCATTCCTATCTCTCAAATAGGCACCAGAGGGTAGCTTTGGGAGATGAGGTTTCACACCCTTGGTCTCTTAATTGTGGAGTACCACAGGGCTCTATCCTCTCTCCCATGCTGTTTAACATCTATGTGAAACTGCTGGGGGCCATCATCAGGAGTTTTGGGCTGAAGTGTCACCAATATGCGGATGACACTCAGCTCTATCTCTCATTTAAGTCCTCACCAGAGTTGGTTGTAGATACCATGTCCAAGTGCCTGGAATCCGTAAGTGGATGGATGGGAGAGAACAGGCTGAAGCTGAATCCTGACAAGACCGAGGAGTTGCTTGTGGGAGACAAAGGGAGGCTGGGTATTACAGACCTGATGCTTAATGGGGTGAGATTACCCCTGAAAGACCAGGTCCGCAGCCTTGGGGTCATTCTTGACTCCCAGCTGTCCATGGAGGCTCAGGTGTCAGCAGTGAGTCGGGCAGCTTGGTATCAATTACTCTAATTTAATTACTCTAATCTTTTAGCTTTTTAATCTTGTATTCTAAGCTTTTATTTTTATATTCTGTTTAACTGTATTTTGTTTTTCTTTATGTCATATATGTTTTGTGATTTTATTATTACAATGTATGTATTTTATCCTATGCTGTTTACCGCCCTGAGAGCTGCTTGCTATGGGCGGTATATAAATGCAACCAAATAAATAAATAAAAATAAATAAATAAATTACGTCTGATACAAAGGCTGCGTCCCTACCTTCCTGTTCATCTGCTCCCACAAGTGATACATGCCCTGGTCTCCTCTCGCTTGGACTACTGTAATGAGCTCTACGTGGGGTTACCCTTGAAAACGGTCCGGAAGTTACAGCTGGTACAGAATGCGACGGCACACTTGATCAAGCACAGCCGTCGCCGTGATCACATCACTCCAGTGTTAATGGATCTTCACTGGCTACCAGTTGTCTACCGGGCCCAATTCAAGGTGTTGGTATTGACCTTTAAAACCCTAAACGGTTTTGGCCCAGTTTATCTGAAGGAGCGCCTCCAGAGTCACCAATTATGCCGCCTGACAAGATCAGCCTCACAAGACCTTCTCTCGGTCCCACCGGTTAAAATAGCTAGGCTGGTGCGGACCAGAGAGAGGGCTTTCTCGATTGTGGCCCCCACCCTCTGGAACTCCCTACCTCTTGATCTTCGACATGCTCCCTCCCTGACAGGTTTTCGCCGAGCCTTAAAAACCTGGCTATTCAGGCAGGCCTATGGGATTGGGGAGGGTTAGTTTTATGATGTTTTAATTGGAAACTGATTTTATGTGGTTTATTTTGTATATGTGGTTTATTTTGTATATTGTATATGATGTATTGTTTTTTATTGTAAGTCGCCTAGAGTGTCCATTAACCTGGACAGATAGGCGACCAATAAATAAAATTTATTATTATTATTATTATTATTAAAGGGCAGGTAATGATAATAATACATGTGTACATACCTAGGCCACATACATACCTAGGCCAATAATACATACACACATACCTAGGTCATGGTCCCCTCTCCCATGGACACACCCCTCATGGACCCTTCTCCTTAAGTACTTTTGCCGGACTGCAACATGTCCTTGGACCGTGATGTTGGCTCTGAGTTGCCTGAAAGAAGAGATGTGTGTGCACAGAAACCTCTGACTTTTTGTGTGGTTAGTGAAATGTAGCTTGCTATAAAAAGTTAAGTGTCACATCTATTATCCTGCCTGCTTTGCCTCTGCCCATCCCTGGTCCCTGGCACACAGCTCCTGAAAGGTTACCCTTGAGGGAATGCAGCCCTTGGGTCTAAACATGCAATAGCCATTTTCTGTTCTGTGGGTTGTATTTTCCTATCAAGCAATCAGTTCTAACCCTTTCCTTCCCAAATAGCACTACCTGTATGTCATTTTTTTCCTCCCCATTTTACTTGGAGGGGGTGGGGGATCCTGACTGCGAGTGCAGTGAACAGGCAGTGAGGGACCGAGAGAGAGTGGCTTGCTTAGGGCCACCTCATGAAGTATCAAAAGGAATTATGAGTAGTGGATGTGGTATAGTGGCAAAGAGACTGAGCTGTGAATCAGGAAGTCCCTAGTTTGAATCTTGCCTCTTGCTGCTTTATTTAACAAAATTTGTATACTGCTTAACTGTAAATAAACCCTCCACAAAGTTTAGAAAGAATGTAAAATATACATTAAAATTGTCAATAAAATCAGTGTTCAAAGCAAGTTCATAAAAAAGCAAGATGAATAAAATTAACAGTCTAAAATATACATTATAAGCTAATATGACAGATTAAAATGTCAACTTTACAAGTCTGGGAAAGCTTGCCTAAACATAAAAGTTTTTGGCAGGCACCAAAAGGAATACAGGAAAGGTGCTTGCCTAATGTCAATGGACAGGTAGTTCTAGAGTGTAGGAGCTGCCACACTAAAAAATCAGCATAGTACAGGTATGGAATGAACATTACATGGCACTTGTAAAAGTGCCAGTTGTCAAGTGGGTATATATGGGGTAAGGTGATCCTTCAAGTAAATTGGTCTCAAGCTGTTAAAGAGCTTTATATACTAATAGTAACACATTGAAACTTGGTCCGGTTGCTATGAACTCAATAGGTGAGGGAAAGGATTAACCCACCCTCTCCCACTTGCTGCAGTGAGTAAATTTGCAGCCATCCAAGGCAGCATTTCAGTTCTTTAAAAATTTGGGAGATTCACTGTAGCATTCGAGTCTTAAATGAAGTGAAAAGGAGGAAATATTTCTCCACAATTCCAGTGACACAGATGTATCATGTGCAATTTCAATATCCAAACCTCATTCATGTACCTCATTGTTTTGCCTTAGACAAAATTTGATCATGAGATCTGGAAAACGCTGACACTTCATACATGTAGCATCAGTGTAGAAAATGTTTTATGTATGTCAGCCTTTATAGTGAACCCAGATTTTATAATCTGGTAGAGGCAGAAGATGGAAATGGGGCGGAAGTGTTGATTCTTCAGCCATGGTTTCCTATCTTTTGTTCTGCTTTTCTTTCTCTAACCTAGTCTCCTTTTGATCTCTGTAAATAACTCACAGTACTTAGCCATTTAAAAAAACTTTCAGGCACTACTTGCAATTCAACTTAGCTTACTGGGCGCCCATAACCCTTTGTTATGGAAATTTGTATATGCAGAGATCATCAGTGGTCTGAGATGCATGTGTGCCAGTGTGTGCATTTATCTAAGTAGCAGGCTTTTACCCTACATTGAGATCACTGTAGGCTTAAGACTTAGTAAAATAAGAAAAGCTACTTTATTTATAGCAATTCAGAGTAGATAGGAAAGGCATACCTAGTACTAACTAACTTAAGTTGGAGGCGCAATGCCTAGACTTGGGTATTGCCCTCATGGCTCAGGAGAGAGAGCAAGACAAAGATGTCTCCTCTCTCCTCGGACAGTCAAAGAAGAAGACAAAGGAAGGAGGAGCAGATAAGCTTCCCTGACCATATCAGTTTACAACAGAAGGAAGTTAGGTAAAGAACAGCACAGGCAAGCCTAGCAAGCTGGAAGACTCTAAATACAAACAAAAGAACCGAAACAGGAGTTGCTCTTGCCCCACTTCCAACACATAAGGCAGACTGGGAGTGGTCTGTCCTTAACATTCCGGTCTCTGGGTCATAAATAAACAAACAAACCCAGTAGCTAGATGAGGAGGCAAAGCAAACTCTAAGGTATGTATTCCCAACCCTTTAAATAAAAGACTATCATTGGAGTATTATCTTTAGGTGGATTTATTTAATTGATTTCATTTATATCTGCCATTTAAATTACTAAGGGTTCCTAGGGCTGGGTGATATTTGAAATCACCATGTCATGGATCCAAATGAAATGGTGTTGATGTGGAGGTCAACCACAGCTGTTTGAAGCTTTCCAAAAAGCATAGGGGCTGGGGAAACGTGAACTATACAGATCTAAATGGATCCTACCACCGAGTTGCCTTGATACAGCTTGGGGCACATGCATGTGGAAGTAGGCATATGTATGAGTACCCTAGCTGGATGAGCAACCGTACATGCAAATGAGTATGGACTGCTTGGTGCCTGACCCAATCCGTCCTACAGGGCTGCACACAGGTAGTAGCTTTGTGCCAATAAAAGTATCAATCAGCTACTTGAGAAGGAGAGACGAGACCTGGGCTTAGCCCCTCTCCTTTCCTAACCTAAAGTTGCCTGCACATTTTAACATGCTGCTGTTGTTATAGATCCCACAGCTGAAGCTTCCGATGCTGCTTGTTAAGCTCCTGTTAAAATAATATCAGTTTTCATCTGGCAATTTGTGGGAGGGGAGGGGAGGGTAAATTTGCTTTAATTCTTGCCATCCTTTAATCCTTGCCCCATGGCAACAGCTCTTTCAAACACCCAAGGTACCTAAATAGCCCATCTAGAATGTATTTTTTAGATTGTTAGGCCGTCTCTTTTCTTTTTCGTTTATTATTGCTTTTTCTCCGAGAAGTCCTCACTCTTCTCCTCATCTAATGCTGCTCGAATGGCGAATTTGCACGCACTCTGTACCTAATCAGGAAAGCTTTCCTCAAATATTATTTCCTAAGTTCCAGCGTAAAGTTTATACCCGAGGGGCAGCACTGCGTCCCCCCCCCCCCGTACGCTTCACCCATCCTGCAAAAAGAACTCTGGGCTGCTGTTGGGAGGAAGGGCGGGATATAAATCAAATAATAAAATAAACTCTTTAAGAAGGGCTTGAAGAACTGTTTCGGCTGGCTTGTAGGGCAGTTCGAACTGGGCCACGGCAAGCAGTGCGGGCTGCAGAACAAGGCTGGCGGTGGTTCTTACGGCGGTGGCCGGAGAGAGGCGGAGCAAGGGCAGCTGCCCTGGGCTCTCTTTCTCTAGTCCGCTGCCAACCGGGCGCATTCCTCTGAGCCTGCCCGGAGAGGATGAGCGGGCCGGAGCATCCCTTTGCCTCCCTCCGCGCCACCCACCCAATGAAGCCGCAGCGCCCGGGAGGGAAGCGCACCGAATTCCGCCGCTCGAGAAAAGAGCAGCCAGCAGGTTGCAAACCTCCTGCGTGTTCTTGCCGCCTTTTACAAACTACTCCTCTGAGCACCCTCCCTATTCGTAGGAACCATTTCCCTCAGCACGGGGAAAGTCGAGAGGCCGACCGGGGCCTCGAGAGGGGCTGGGAGGGGCCGAGGCGTGGCAAGGGGGCGGCCCCCTCGAGCTGGGCTCCACTTCACCCAGGGAACTTTTTCGCCTCCGTGGCGGGGAGATGGGTGCCGCCAGCCGGGCCGGGCCGGGCATCCTGGCACTGGTGGCGCTCTTGGCGTTTGGGTGTCGCGCCGAGGCGGCTTGCGCGGAAGAGGGGCGCTGCTGTTCCGGCCGGGACCTGACCTGTGCCAGCATTGGCTGGCGCGTCAATAGAGCCTACGGGACCTGCTTCTGCGACGAGGCGTGCAAGCTGACTGGCGACTGCTGCTATGACTACGCCCAGGCGTGCCCAGGTACGACGGAGAGGGAAAGCGTGAGGGAGCCGGCCCAAGAAGCCGCTGGCCCACAGAGCGGCTGAGGGAAAGGGGGGTCGGGATTGAAATGGGGGTCAAGCCTGTCTTGATTTACTTATTGAGCCAAGATACCAGAAGAGCTTATCGTGAGCGGCTGTCGCAGCGGTGGGCGTGGGCGTGGGCGTGGGGGAGAAGGAGAGAGACACTCTGCACATGCTCAAAAGCCGCCGCTTTCTTTACTGACTTAACCCAGGAGGGAGCCGTTGCATTAAGAAATCATCGTCATCAGTGGTGGCTGAATCCCGAACCCCAAATAGACACTTAATTGCCACCTGCTGAGTTGCCAGATCTCTAACCCAAGACTTGGCTTCCCTGCCCAACCCTCGCATTTGTCGCTTTTGCTTTTGATCCCAAAGAAATGCGAACTTTCCTTGTTTTTCTTTTACACGGGAAATCCAATTGAGGGACCAAAAATGCGAGGAAGTGACTCAGGGAGACTTCACTGGGTATTTATTTGTGAGGTAGACTCCAGCTGAAGAGAGGGGGATATTAAATTCCTCTGCAAATAGAATCTAATGTACTGAGTATATTGAGTGAGTGCGACAACCAATGTTGGAATAGGGTTATACAAAACATCCTGTTCAAAGGCTTCTTTTTCCTTTTCTTGAAAGTGTTATTGCTATTGACTAAAGTAGACATGATACACTGTGTTTTAATTATTGGGGGCAAGGTAGGATGCCTTAATGAAATCCAAAAGCCCTACACCCCTCCTCCCAACCATGGCCTAAAATTCAAGCTATTTTTTAGCCTTCTAAACAAGTAACTGGGAGAGTCAACACTGTACACAAAAGGGAAGGGGAGCGAGCCCCTCTTCCCCTCCCTGCAATTCAAGCACTCATGATATGTAGTTATCAATCAATGCAAGGATCATTCCAGACATATACCAATGTTGGTTTCTATGTCTTAAAAAGGACATTTTCAATATAGCAGCTAGAGTCAGGATCTGAACACCAAAGGACCAGGCCCTCCTGATGTGCAGGCCCTCCCCTTAGAAATTGTGTTTTTTAAAAAAGGTTGCATAAAGATTGATTCCTCTTTTGAATTATTTTTTGCACAGCTGGTTAACGAGCAGGTGCAGGGAGATGTCTGTCAAATGTGAAATCTAGAGGCCTTGCAGCCCAAAAGCCTAATAAAAAGAACACTTATTTGTATTTAAAAGAATGTTCATGACTTCTCTTTTGCACTGTGCAAGCGTAGTTTGTTTGATATTATTTGGAACTGTCTGCTCTGCAGGTGTCTTGGACTGCTGTGCCCCAGGTTTGTTTCTGCTGTTTGGTGTATTGTGGAATGGATTATACGGATTAATTTGTGAAGCAGGGAGGGAGGCTGCCTCACGGTGGAGAGTTGTATTTGATTAGCACCTAGCCTCTTCCAATCTATTTTCCTCATGCTCATGCGGTAATTTAAGCAGGAACTGTTTTATATCAGAATTGAACCTCAGACTGAAGGTGGAATTACACATTCTAAGGCAAACTTGAGTTTCTCTACCCGTTTTGCCTCATAGTGCTAGTTTTGGGATAATTGCAGGGAGAGATTACTTATTTATTATTGTTTATTTATTAAATTTATATCCCACCCTTCTTCCCAGAATGAGCCCAGACTGGCAAACACTAAAAGCATTTTAAAATATATTAAAAAAAATCTTTAAAAACACATTAAAACATATTTAAAAACATCTTAAAAAGCACTTCTAACACAGATGCAGACTGGGATAAAGTCTGTACTTTAAAAAGCATGTTTAAAGAGGAAGATTTTCTGTATGTGCCAAAAAGATAACAGAGATGGTGCCTATTTAATATTTAAAGGGAGGGAATTCCAAGGTGTCGGTGCCACAAAACTAAAGGACCGCTTCCTATGTTGTTTGGAACAGACCTCCTCGTAAGATGGTATCTGCAGGAGGCCCCCACCTGCAGATCACAGTGATCGACTGGGTATCTAAGGGGTAAGATGATCTTTCAGGTATCCTGGTCCCAAACTGTATAGTGCTTTGTACACCACTGTTGTCCACGCACTGGTAACCTCCAGGCTGGATTACTGTAATGCGCTATTTGTGGGGCTGCCCTTGAGGTTGGTCCGGAAGCTGCAGCTGGTGCAAAATGCAGCAGCGAGACTGCTCACTGGGGCAGGGTATCGCCAACATGTCACCCAGCTGCTGAAAGAATTGTACTGGCTGCCCATTTGCTACCGGGCCAAGTTTAAGGTTCTATTTTCTCAGTAGTGGCCCCCAAATTATAGAATGATCTCCCTGATGAGGTGCGCCTGGCACCAACACTGTTATCTTTTCGGCACCAGGTCAAGATTTTCCTCTTCTCCCAGGCATTTTGGCATGTGTTTTTAAATTGCTTTTTAAAAATGTGTTTTTAAATTTGTATATTTGTTTTTAATTGTTGTAAACTGCCCAGAGAGCTTCGGCTATGGGGCCGTATATAAATGCAATAAATAAATAAATTAGTAAATGTGTTAAATATGAATGTCTTTTATTCTGGGCTCCCAAAATTGCTAGCTAATTCTCAAATGCATATTCCATTTGATGGCTAAATTCATAATCAACAGAGCTTCACAAATTAACTTGCCAGGTTACTGGTAGTGATAACTCTTCCCTAGTGGCAACTGCCCCTCCTCATAGTCCTCAGTGAATTGCAGTGAATTCTTGGGAGGGGTTGGTCTCTCACCATGCATAAGTCAAATAAGACCCAGACCTTTCCCCCGAATCCTCTGCCACACATGTATAAGACAGTGGAATGGTCAGTGGCTATTTAATAATTCTTATCTTTGAAATCAGCAAAAATAGTGAAGTATCATTTGAGCATTTCTTTCCCTCCTCCTTCTCCCAGTCTTGATTCTTTGAGAGTAGAAATTGTCCTTCTGCATAATTTGAAAAGGGGGAGCCTTATGACCACAACCTGTTAACCAACCAAGCCAGTACAAAGCTGTTGCTCAGTGACTTCAACTCCCATCAGCTGGGAGGCCAAAGGAATGAAAAGTTCCTTGTGGGTGGTTCAAGGCACTAGTGGTATGCTGTTTTCAAGTATTTGACCTTCCAGGCAATTGCTTGTTGCAACTCTTTTCCACTGGATTGCAGGTCGAAAAAGGCAGATGGTCACAACCATGCATAAGGCAATAATCTAACATTTGGATATGAAAGTGTGATATCAGAGTCATTATCAAAGTGTTTTACAAGACAAGGATTTTTAAGGAAGATTGTTAAGTTATGGGGTGGATGTTATTTTTGGAATGAGGAGAGGTAGGGTCTTGAGAGACATCCAAGCTGTGTTCAGAGAAAACAAGAGATGGTTTAAAAAGCAACTTCCATTTGTGTTTACCCTGGCTTTCAAAAATAGCCAAGTGTATGGCACTTTTTCACATATTGGTGCAATATTCCCATAGGGTATTGTAATTTTGTAGTTGCTAAATTAAATGAATTACTTAGTATGTCTGTATGTAATTTCTATCCCACCCTTCCAATGGAGCTCAGGGCAGCAAATAAATATGTCAGAAAGCCAAGACCCAAGCTAGACTGAGAATTACATTGGGGGGAGATTACATTGGGGGAGAGGGTGTCATGTGAAGGGGCTGAAAGTGTAAGAGCACAAAGGGCCCCTTCACTTGGCCACTGAATATGTGGCTGGCAGAGATGTGACTGGTGCTCATATCAAGAGCATGCTTTCGTCCAATGTGTGAGAGGTTCAGCTGAATCTGTTATAGTGGCTTACAAAGCAATATAACCCCCACCCCAAGACTAGCTGCTCTTTCAAATTTTGACAATATGGGAATAATTCATGAATTGGAATTTGTTTTTAGTGCTGTTGATTGCAAGTAAGGAGAGTCTTCCATAGGGATCAGTGGGAAGTTAAAGTGCTTACATTTGGCTGAACTGTGCCTGAAGGGAGGGAAAGACTGGAAGAACAAGGGAGATGAGGGGTGAATATAAGAAAAGGCACTTACACACTTTTGTGCCTAGCATAGCACTAGGCCCTTATAATGAAGTATAAGTGCGTCTTGAAAATGACCCCCAGCATTGAGTTCTTTTCCTATAGTCAGAATTACCTGTGCTTTCTTGCCAGGAGAAGCCTATGATATGGAGTGGGAACACTACAGAGCTCCACAGGGCCACTCACCACATTGCTCTTGCTAAATGTTACAGGGAAAAGGATAAGAATTTGATGTAGGGCTCCATAACTTCCATAAGTTTTATTAAGTGATGATATTCTTAAATTTCTTTGTAGCTCTTCCATGCATCGTTGGGGAGTGGAGTCACTGGAGTGGCTGTGCAGCACAGTGTCAGCCTAACTTCCGCATGCGTACCCGGATCATACAGCAGGAATCAAAAAATGGTGGGGAGCCTTGTCCTCCATTACAAGAGAAAGCTGCCTGCCTGCAATATTCTACCTATGAGGGGCAAGTTTGTGGATATGAACATGGTACTATTTCTCTTTGAATCTTTAATCATTTTTAATTTATTTGTATGTTACAAACATCTGTGGGACAACTAGGTTGAACACTATGCATTCCAAATTATACAAAATATACTTCCAAAGTGTTAAATGTCAATTATTCAATAGCCAGCAAACACCAGGGCAGTTTTTCTTTAAAGGCAGAACCATAATTTTCCATAAAGCTACAGATGTTTGTTCCAAGAATAATGGAACCCTGTGTATTATGTTAGGTGAGAGATATTCTGAGCATATAAAATGACTTCAAATTATTTCCCTTGTTACTTTTTTAAAGACATGTGCACCTCTGTCCTCAAATTTGGCCCTGTAGCGTAACTGTATATTTGTATGTTGCTGAAATGTTACAGACAGTGGGTTGACAAGTAGCATCTTGCATGAAGTAAATATGAAAGAACTAGAGCTGTGCACCAGATTTGCACAAATTACAAACCAAATCAGACCAATTTGTATCCTTTATAGATTGGGGTGAAGCAGCTACAAATACTGTATCTATTAAGCGGATTGACTGGTTTCAAATTGATTTGTACAGATCTGTAACTCATAACAGTCTCTAATGATCCCAGACAGGGTGTTTCTGAAATGGAGAAATTACAACACCATATAAGAAGAATACCTGGGGGGCGGGGAGAGAGAGGTAGGCTAGAATGCTATCACCCAACACTCTCCAATTACAGTGCTTGGAAGGTGTGAAGTCTTAAAATGCGGAAATCCTTTGTAAATTCTGCCTCTTGGAAATGTTTGATGGGGGCTGGGTGCCATTTGTTCAGCTTGTGTATTTTTAAAGATTCTTTCCTAATCAGTTCCACTCCCATCCATATTTACATATTTTTTAAAAAAGTTTGTTTGTATTTTTTAGTGTTTTGTTTTATTCTATTCCCATTGCTAAGAATTATGATTAAACCTGGTGGGCATAATTAGCATTTTTAATTCAGTACTGTTGTAGTAGTGGTAATAAAAATATTTTCCGGTTGCTACTCACAAACAATATCAGCAGCAGCAGCAGCAGCTAGCCAGCCAGCCAAATCCTGAGGGCATATTAGCTAGCATTCTGAGTTGAGAATTATTATTATTAATTTCCAGTTAGTAACCACAATTACATTTTTATTTTTTCCCTTACTACTGCTGTTGGTAATCAGCCCATTATATGACAGGGTCTTTTTTTTGTTAAGTATCTTACCTGGAAAAAGCAAATTTCAAATGTAGTTAGTATGAAAACCCTGGAGCTACCTACCTGTAATTTGGTGGGGTTAATTCCCTCTGTAGAGGCTACAGTGGCACCAAATTTCACGTCCTTAGCTCGAAAAACAAGTTAGTTATGACCATTTTGGTTCTGCAATATAAGTCAGTGGGATTTCCAGAAATTTATAATATCCAGATTGTGATCTGGATCGTGTCCGGACCAGATTGGGCCTGATCTCTATTTACAGATTGGAGCCGCTAGAGGTGATCTGTGCCTAGACCTAGAAAGATCTGCCTCATTATGGTGTCTTTCAGTTCAATTTCATTGAAATGGCTTCCTTCAATATATTGACTTCATTTTTGCAATTTGTGAGCCTCTCATGAATGCATATTTTCTCTTGCTCAGCAGAGCTTTTCCCTTTCTTGCTGTGCCATGATTTCACATACGTGCCCAAACCAAAACCATGTATTCTTATAACCAAGGTCTATGTAAACAATAGTTTGTATCAGTGAACGTATAATACATAACCACAATTAATGATGGCGAAAAGGGGAATTGTTCCACAGACTGGAGCAGGAATAGAATATGTATTTATCTTGCAAACAATGATTTATGAAGAGCCAGTGTTCCATCTGTGCTAGGACATGAGTTGTGTCAACATAGTTGGTTTTGTAGAGGGTCAAAATCTTTCGGAGACGCATATGATTTGGTTCTATCATTCCCACATCCTTTTTCTGCCATATTTTGTGATATAATGGCTTTGCATGCTGATTCTTCACTGCATCTGGAAATGTTTATTACATAGGAGTATCAACCCATGTTGCTGCTCTCTATAAGTCTCAGTGGATTGAGCTGCCTTTTTTAAAATATGTACTTTTGTAGCTCCTGTTTTGTTAAAATGCTTGCATTTCTCTTGGAAAACTGTTAGGTTTGTTTGTTTTGAGACATGTATCTCACGGCTGCACAGTACAAACATCTTTAACTTTGGATAGAAGGGACTACATAGGAATAAATAAGGAACACCCAACAGGGAGAAAAGCTTATTTATATTAAAATATTAACTGGAATGTGAAAAAACCCTGTATTGAGTGTGATTTTCCTATTCAACCCACTGTTAAGAGCCATCTTTCAATAAAATAACAGGGATGTTTGCAGGACTTTGGAAACTTGAGCCTTGACAATTTATAAGCTTATAACCAATAACATATGCACTCTTTTTAAGTATCCCTGCCTGCTGGTACCCTGTGCTACTAGAGTGACCTTGTCTGCCAATTTAATTCTTTGATGACTATCTTAGGATAGAGGGCTTTTTACATCACCTCAATTAAACAGTAATGTCAGCTGCTTTCATTCTTCTTCATGAAGCTTGTTTTTGTCATGACAAACCTTTCTCTTCTTCCTAGTTCCTGCTTTTATAACTACTTCTGAATATAGCAAAGAGAGGGAAAAAAGAGCTTTAAACCCAAGGTGGTCATCGGAAACAGAGCATTCTAGGTAATTAAGGCTGCAATTCTGTACTACCTTACCAGGCCGTAAGCCCCATTGAACTCAACACTACTTATTCATGCTTAGATACACATAGGATTGTGCTATAGGTAGAGATGTGAAGGCCCATAAAAATACCAGAAAAATTTGGAAAACAAATGGTTTCTTTCTGAACAATTGAAAAAAATGAAGAAAAAATAGATTATGGAATGTTTTATTTTAGCATGATGAATAAAATGTTTCATTGAATCTTGGTGTGTCCCCCGCCCCACTTTTCTTAGTTCTTTTTATGGGAATGGATGCTTTGTCTACTTGACACTGTGGAGGACTAGCGGAGACAAATAATTTTCTTTGTTAACATTGATGGTTTCTTCTTTTTTCTTTAAATTGTTTTTTGCCTGCTCCTCATAAACAGGCAAAACAAAAGAGGTTCCTTAGTTTATTCATTCATTAATTTTATTATTTGATTTATATCCCACCCTTCCTCCAGCGAGCCCAGGGCAGCAAAGTTCAGGTGTTCCTTACAGTTCAGGATCTTGTAGATCCATTTGTTACAAAAAATTTAAAATTTAAAAAAGTAAATTCAATTTGTAATAATTGCTTGAATAAAATGTATTTTAATATACCAAATGTGATACTTTTATGCCAAACCAACTTGTACATAATTACATTTGATGTTCCTGAAGTGACAAAGTGACTTTCAATCTGTAAAAAGTGCTAATTTTTCAATTTTTCCAAACTCCATTTTTTCTGGAAAAACTGGGAACATATCCAGTTTTTTCCCCATGGCTTCAAAATTTCTGGAAGTTTTACATCTCTAGCTGTAGGCTTATCTTCTAATATGTGCATGAGTCATTTAGTTCACATAAAGGTTGTTATTTATATAACCAGGAAGGAAAATATGGAACATTCATGTTGAATAACTCAGAGGGTTAATCCAGAGTTAATTGTAATGGGACTGGTGGAAGTTGACATCTCCACTCCCTCTTCTCCATGCAAGCCTCATGAAAATGGTCAGGATGTCTTGTAGAATTGGGGTAGGCTATTATGGGGGTTGTGAAGGATTGGGGAGAGCAAGCACCCCCAAAGTCAGTTGGAACACCTTCCGTGTGCAGAACTCCACTGGTGCAAGGCCCCTCTGGTGAATTTTCAGGGATGGCCATTTCTCCTCAGTCCCCCATGCCACAGTCTACTCTATTCTGTTGGGTCTCTCCCCCAGCCCCCCCTTATTGGAGCTTTTTCAAAGGGCTGGTGTGAAAAGACTATCTTTGGGAGTCAGCAGAACTCAGTAGCATTCTATCCCTATAATTAGAGCTACCCATGAGGTATGCATAATGATCACATCTAGTTTTCAGGGACTTCACAGCATGTTGAAGATTCTGCTATGAAGTATGTTATATTTGTTGCAACTTATGTTTCATGGATAGGCCCTAGAATTCTCACTCCCCACTACTGCTTAACTATAAATGGCCTTTTCACCCAACCCGTCTGAAGCTACAATCCAATACACATTTACCTGGGATTAAGTCCCATTGAACCCCATGGAGCTTACACCTGAGTAGGCATGTATTGGATTGCAGCCTTTGCTTAGGAAATACATTTTTAATTGGTTCTAGAACCCATTCCTACTGTTGACAGCTCAAGTATTTTCCCATTTCATTCTGCAATGTTCCAAAATACTGGAACTAACTCCCAACGTCAGGATGGCTAACCTGGAGGGACTAATGCATTAAAAGAGAGCCAAACAATCTTGCCAAAGATCAGCTTGCTGGCTGTGAACGTAATATGGCTGTAGCTAATAGACTGTAATGTTTACACTTAGCTATCATCAGTTTACACACAAACAGTAGCCATCACCCAGTGTATTTTGGCTTATCCAATAAGCAGTCATCAGACTCTCTTTACAAGTGACAGGTCTAAAACGTACCTGTATACCTTTACAGTTATGCTGTAATGACACCATAAATCTACTAAATGCATAATGTAACATATTCTATTAACATAAATGTTTCTTCCCCAAAGGAGTTACTGTGTGGAATTTAGAACTGAATCATTGTCTCCTCGTTGCTCTATGGAGACTCGCCCATATGCTCAATGGATGCAATATCTAAGAGAAGGATATACTGTATGTGTAACTTGCCAACCTCCGGCAATGCATACCGGTAGCCATCGCTGCTCTGGAGATGGAGATGGAGCTGATGGGTAAGCACTTGACTCTTTTCTGAAGCCCTACCAGTAACACCACAAAGGTTTGAATTGTAAACACCTTTTAAAGAATAGATTGCTGACAGAACATTTTAAAGTAACCTGTACTCCTTCCAATTACTACTAGCATAGTAGCAGTCCTTTAGTTCAAGGTACACTAGTACAATTCTAAGAAAATTCCTCACTTGTTTTTGTTCATGTAAATGCAAGACAGGAACGTTCTGGCTTGAAGCTGAGTAGTTTTCACTCTCCAGCCCCATTCAAACCTGAGATCTTTTAAAGTAAAGGTGTGTCAATTTAGGCTAAAGCAGCAATTACTGGACATTCAGACTTCAGACCATTTTCCACTTAAGTTATTTTTTTTAAAATACTAACTTTTCTTCCAAGAGATGAATGAATCTTTTTCCAGGTTTCCTATTGAATTTATAATCCTACTATCTTGTTCTATAGAGTAGCAATATTAGAGAATCTTACCTCTGACTAATACCAGAGGGGAACAGAGTAGACTAAGCTACTGCACAAAGACACAGGTTTTTAAAATATACCTTAATACTAGCATATCTGGATTAGGGTTGCCAGGCTCAAGGCCTGAGAATGATTCTGTATCTTTAAGAGAAGAGAAAATTCAGCCAAGTGCAGGTTTTCTTGCAACATTGTAATGGGAAAAACCACAAGGTGAAATTCTTCCTTCCCCCTGCAGAACTTTTAAGGATACAGAAGACCTCTTAGAGGCTGGGCCTGGCAAACAAGTTAGGGCTCTGCACCCGATTCAACTGAGTCCCAAGCAAAATTGGGCCTATTCAGAGGGTTTTGGGACTTGTCCAAGCCATGAGACAGGCACGGGTTGCTATGGGTCAGATTGGATGACCCAGAGTGATCTAGAGCTGTCAGGCAGGAAGAAGAGGCAGCCATCAGATGAAAAACCTGCAAAAAGGCTGAGGCTGAAAAGGTAGGCCCAACACTGCAGCTCTCCTTCTTGCCTGAGTGTTGCCCCACAGGATCAGTGCCTCCTATCAACAGCTACCTGCCGAATTAATCTTCCTCCGCTCCCCTCCTGGGTATATGTTTAATTAGGGTTTTGAACATTAGCCCTACCCCAAATTTATTCAGGAGTGGCTCCAAGGCAGGTTGGGTAGTCCCCAGGTGGGTTGGCCTGATTCTCCCCTCTGCTGTTTGTTTAGCCCTAATTTCAATGAAATGCAGTGCAGGTGGGGCCTAGACCCTGCAGGCCCGTGTCCAAGCAGAGCCCTTAAACCAGTTATGTTCTCAGTCCTACTGCTATCTCCGTGGCTGCATCAAAAGACCTTGGTAACCATGTTTTAGGCAATATAGGCTGATTCACACATCTAGACGTAATGAATTAGCTTTTTCATAGTCCGATAGTCATAATGAATAGTTCCTTCTATCAATTCAATTTGATCCAGTAAAATTATAGTTGCTATTAAACAAGGATGGCTTACCAGTAGTCCTCCAGATCTTGTTTGACTACAGCTCCCATAATCTGTGATCATTAGCCATGCTGGTTGAAGCTGATGGAAGTTGGAGTCCCAGCATCTACAGGACTACAGCTTCCTCATCTCTGCTAGAGAAGTAGTGTGCTTAAGCAAGATGGTTACTGCAAGATGACTCCACAAATGCAAGTTGCTCTTATATAGATGCTGTGCAAGCATTGTATTGCTATAGACTCAAAGGAAATTACTTAAAAGATTGTCTTATGTCCTTAAGATCCCTGGAGACTTTACTCCAAATACTTCTGACAATTAAGATGAGGTAGCTGGCTCTTAATGAAAGAACATCTCTTCTGTTACTGGCAGAAGGTGAAGACATTTTGAAGACCTTATATTTTTAATCTGGCTTCAGGGTTGTTTTGTTTATTGCATATCTGCCAGAAAAAGCAGCATTAGAGTTTGTTCTTTTGGTTTGTATCTTATCCTTAATCTTATGAACACAGAGAACAAAAGAATTACCTTTTGCAAATGTTACAAGTTAGAATTATTGAACAGTGAAGTAGCTCTTGACAGGATCCTCAATAAATATACACAGGATGTTAAGGTGTTGTGTAGTTATACCCACCCCATGGGATGATGCTTGTCTCTGTTCTGTTTTTAGGAATAAAGTTCTGCACTGGCAAGCAGTTGGCAATCCATCCTGCTATGGAACATGGAAAAAAGTTAAGCAGCTGGAAGAATGTTCATGCCCTCTTGTACACAGCTTTATTTTTACGTAGCAGTTTGAACACATACCTTTTGTTATCTAATTGAACTGAGGAAACTATTCTACTGTTGGACTTGTGTAACCCTACTAGACATTACTTTTTAACAGGTGACAAATCAAAACTTTGAAATCACTGTCTTTTTACTGCACTGATTAAAACTGTGCTAGCTATTCTAAGTTATGCTGGGCATCTCAGGTCAGAAGGTGGGATTTCCATGGGATCTTACCTTTTGCATAATTCACTATTGGTGACCACTGTGAAAGCCCCACTGAGATTTATGTGATCCAGAAACACATGCTTCTAACTATTTTAGTAGTGGTTATTCCCAAATGCAGGTCTTTATTTTATGCAATGGATAAAACAATCACCACTCAAACACAAGTTCCTCAGATGAATACTGGAATTCCAGGTATGTTCATCACCAACCACATTTTTATATATATATTATTACATTTATATCCCACATTTCCTCCAAGTAGCTCAAGGTAACATACAAACATGGCTCTCCCCTTCCTGATTTTATTCTCAAAACAACCCTATTGAGGTAGGGTGAAAGTGACTGGCCCAAGGGCACCCAGTGAGCTACATGGCTGAGTGGGGATTTGAACCCTAGTTTCCCTGGTTCCAGACTGACACCGCTGTACCACACTGGCTTAGAAGGCACACAAAAATAGCTGGATGCTTGTCCGCTTCATAGGAATGCATGGATGGGGAAGTTGCTTGTTATGTTATGTTAATGTTTATTTATACCCCGCCTTTCAGCCAAAAGGCCCTCAAGGCAGCTTACAGAAAAAGTGAACACAAATATAAAAATACATCAACAAGGCAATACATTGTACAAAAAATTAAATTAAATAGCAAATAACATTAAATCAAGAAAAAATATCCAGGAAGGCATTCTGTCTCGCCTGAACTTACAACTATTTCAAGGGTGGTACACCAGTCTGAAACAGCAATGGCCTGCGACTCAGGCCAAGAGTAGTACAGCTTAACGCTGAGGGTCTCCGTCTGCATGCCCTGGCCCATGACGATGATGACACTGATAGAGTGGAAGCAGGGTGGCGGCAACTGGCAGGCCGACCAACTGGTCTGGCCCATGGGCCCTCCTATGCCACAGCGGCAGCTCCCAGGCTTGTAAGTTCTCCTCGGGCTGGCCAAATGACTCCCTGGCAACATCTGCAGGTGGAGCGAACAGACCGGGCAGATACAAACCTTGGTTGGCCGTTTGAGGGAGGTCTTGACGAGGTGGAGGTAGAGGGCACTGTGCTTATTTATTTATTTTATTTATTTTCATTTCTAGACTGCCCATAGCTAATAGCTCTCTGGGCGGTGTACAAAACGAGATTAAAATACAATATAGAATAAAATCAGTAACAGAAAGGAACACATTAAACATAAAACATTGAACATTAAAATGCCTGGGAGTACAGCCAGGTCTTAACCTGGCGCCTAAAAGAAAGAACCGTAGGCGCCAGGCGTATTTCCTCCGGTAAGCTGTTCCATAATTCGCGGGCCACCACAGAAAAGGCCCTAGTTCTAGTAACAGTCCTCCGGGCATCCTGGTGAGTTGGTACCCGGAGGAGGGCCTTAGATACTGAACGAAGTGAGCGGGTAGGTTCATAGCGGGAGAGGCGTTCCACAAGGTATTGTGGTCCCACACCGTGTAAGGCTTTATAGGTCAACACCAGCACCTTGAATCTAGCTCAGAAACAAATGGGTAGCCAGTGCAAGCGAGCCAGGACAGGTGTTATATGCGCAGACCGATTGGTCCTTGTCAACAGCCTGGCTGCCGCATTTTGCACTAGCTGAAGTTTCCGAACAGTCTTCAAGGGCAGCCCTACGTAGAGTGCATTACAGTAATGCAATCTAGAAGTTACCAGAGCATGGACAACAGAAATGAAAATAAATAAAATAAATAAATAAACATTGCTAGTGTTTACACCTAAGGCAGGATATGTCATAAGGAATTAAATGTAGAAACTAAGTAAAGGAGAAATTAGTCCTGTGCAATTTTAAAACTATTGTATTGGACTAAATTTTCAGCTCACTAGCTGAATAGTTTATTTATTATTTATTATGTTTTTAAAATGCTCCACCCTTCCTCCAGTTCTAAACAGTGTCGCTTTGCATATGAAATCACTAAAAGAACTGCCCAAAATAAACGATACCCTTCATATAACATTAAAATACAACTGAGAAGCAGCATAAATACCTGAAGTCCCCAGTTGCGAAGTAACAAATCACAAACCAAAAGCGGTACATATGTAAATTATTTCTGTTCCATTACTGGATGTAGATGGCTTATACTTACCAAACTTAGGCATCAGGGTCGGTTCTAAAGTGCGGCCAGGTGGGGCACTGGCCTAAGGACCCCTGGAGCTACAGGGGCCCCTAAAGGGCCCCTGCACACCCTTTCTGCGATCCGCGGTAGCAGCCATGGATTGCAGGACAGGAGATGCTTCCGAGCCGCCTACCATTCCCCCACTTCACCTACCTTTCTCTCTGCTGTTTTTTGCAGTGCGTGCGGGGTTGCCATCAATCAAGATGGTGGCTGAGGTTTCCATAAGGGGCTGAAGCCTCTGCCGCCATCTTGGTTGATGGCAGCAAACCTCGGCCACCATCTTGATTGATGGCAACCCTGCGCACGCAGCTGCAAAAAACAGCAGAGAAAGGTAGGTGAAGCAGGGGCATGGCGGGCAGCTCAGATGCTCCTGTCCTACGATCCGTGGCTCCTGCCACGGATTGCGGAAGGGGAGCAGAGGGGCCCAGGGCAGGCTGGTGCCCAAGGGCCCCGGCCTGCCTGGAACCGGCCCTGTTAGGCATTTCAGACGCACACAATGTCTAGCTGAAGTGTTTGCTATAAAATTACTTAGAAGAATTGGAAATTTATGCTAATAACTCATTTACCTATTTTACCTTAGCACTGCAGTTTATATGTCATAATACCTCGGCCACCATCTTGATTGATGGCAACCCTGCGCACGCAGCTGCAAAAAACAGCAGAGAAAGGTAGGTGAAGCAGGGGCATGGTGGGCAGCTCAGATGCTCCTGTCCTACGATCCATGGCTCATGCACTACCTGAGGCCGTCGCACTGGAGGACACACTCCTCGAAGCACACCACGTTGGGGTGGCTGCAGCGCAGGCTGGTCAAGGCTTAGAACTTGGCCAGCGCCAGCTCCACGTTCTTGGGTGCGTCGCAGCGGATGTGCTTGACGGCCAGGCAGGTGCCACTGCCCCCGGACACAGCCTCATACACCATGCCATAGGTGCCGTGCCTGATCTCAGCCACCAGCTGGTAGCGTGGAGGGGAAGCCGCCTGGCTCGACTTGCCCAGCCCGCCGCCTCCAGCCTCCATGGTGTGGGAGCCTTGGGCTCACCAGATGTTGCTTGACACTGCTTCACTGTATAACTAATCTTATTGATGACTAGTTCCCCACATGATTCACCTACAACTATGTGGACCCTAGTCATTTGAAGTTGTCCCACAGTAAGTAGGAAAGGGTAGAAGTCAACTCAGGAACAGCTTTTGGAAGTGTGCATTCTGCAATGGTAACTGGTACCCCATAGGTTACCATAGCTCTTATGGGCCCTAATCAGGTAGTACCTTTCACAATAAGGCAGTCTGCTTCCAGGTCTGCATATCCAAACTGAGGGTAGGGGTGGGAGTATCAATACAACCATTTATTTCAGCCAGTGATCAGGCCTTACAAGAAATCAACTAAGTATTAGAGATTTAAGTCAGACATATCCCAGGACAAATGCAAAAGCACCTTCCGAAGGATAATCATCTGCTTCACCTCACATACCATAAAATGACCTGCATGCAATGTAACAGACCTCCAGCTACTTGCAAGCCTTTAAAATGAGTAACTGGGACTTATTGGAACCAACGCACCTCAACAGTAAATAACCAAACTTTTAGAACTGAATGCTTTGCTGGGACAGGATCTAGTCAATGGGGTAAGTTTCTGAATATAGCATCCCTTCCCTATATTGCACAGCTATTATTGGCTCTCTGCAGACAATCGGCTAAGGGTGGGTATTTAAGAAGGGAAGAGAGTTAACCAGCCTAGTCACAAAGAGTGCTTTGGTATTTGCATTTATGGCTCTCAAGTTAAAAAAGTAGTATTCTTAAATATCAAATGAAATCAGTTACCAGAATAAAATACAATCACTGAACTTCAACCAAAGCTAGAAAATGCATGAAAGACATGTACAGGCCATGAGGACAAGGTAGCAGGCAGGAGGGGTTATAGTGGTTATAGTAGGAAACATGCATCAATAATCCTTACATGCAAGAAAGAGCTAAAAACCTTTTCATGTGGCCAGAAGCATACATTTGTGGTCACAGAACATCATATACTGAACAATTAACCCATCCATGTTCTTTTTATGAACAAGGTGAAAGACCTTCAGTTTTAAGTATGTAAGCAAGATCCTAAACGTATTCCATCAAGCCTTCTACTAGGAATAAGTGTGCTTAGATTTTCTGCTTTAAATTGCTTTCTGGTAATTTTTATGCAGTTGTACAGAAGACAGGTCTGAATTTCTTACCAAGCCCTTGGGAGCAAAAAATAAATTTAAGACAAATCATTCTGATGATGAATGAGCCAAGTCAAATCATTTTATTTGGCTGATAACCAGGTACAATCCCAATTTTATCCCTCATCCACTCCCAAGACTATTTAGGAAAATATGCCAGAATTGATTTTTCTTCTTAAACATAATTATACAAAATGGGTTTCATTGTTCTGCTGCAAGGGTGTCCCCTGACAAGATAGATTAAAATAGGAAGACTTAGGGAAGAGCTAACAAACAAAGTATTTGGCTTAAACCATGCCTAGTTTCGCCATCGTTCTCCATCTGTCTTTTAACATTACATTTGTTCGATGATTGAAGTCATAATGTTGAAGAATTTGAGTCCAGTTTCCTACTCCAAACTTCTGTACACCATTTTTCAATTTCTGGTCTTCTTCCCAACGCCATTGCTTTAGAAAAAGCAGATTGTGATGCTCAGATATGTGTAACACTTCAAAATGTTCTACAGCTTAGCTAACAAGAGTTGTGGAAGGACTGAAGGAGTTAAGTCTTCTGCATAATTGCATCTTGCAAAAATGTAGCATTTTAGGAATTGCCCCCACTACTGGCAAGGTCAAGAAATTCAATGAATGAAAACTGCCCTAAGATATGAGACCTGTTTTGATGGAAAGCTTGTCTAGAAATTATTTAAAGTTTCAAACCTAATTTTTAAAAAAAAAATGTTTATCAGTCTAATGGCCATCTGTAGCATGACAAAGGGTTATATTGTAAATTTAATTAATTAAACAAATAATATTTAACCATTTCCTACTCAGAGTAAACCAACTGAAATTAATGAACCTAACTTTGGCATGTCTGTTAACTTCAATGGATCTAGACGTCAAGACTTTTCTCTTCCTACAGGCTTTGGGACCTGAAGGTCTTAAGGACAGGGCTTGAAGTGGGTGCTGTACTGTCATTGTTTTATCTGCATGGATATTTAAACTGAGTTTGCAGTATTTAAAATGTTGTTAAATGGTTTTAATATTTCAATAGTTTAATTATATTTAAATGCAGATTTTTGTATGTTCTTAATTATGTGTACTTTTTATCTGGAAGCTGCCTTGAGTTCCAGTTTGGAAAAAGGGTGGGGTATAAATAAAGATCATCATCATCATCTGAGTAGGATTAGTACTGAATACCATCCTGAGTTTCCTAAACCAGATTTTTAAATGGCAAAAACTCATTTTAGATCAAAATAAGTATCCTGCTACCAATCAAGAAGGACACAGTAATCACTTGCAAACTGTCAAATGACTTTCTGAATTAATATTTTGAGCTGCAAAATTATAAAAATCAAGATACAGTTTCATACATGCAAGTTAACTGAAAATACTGCCGTAGGAAACAAACTACTGCTATTACATTCATTTTGCCTATGGGAGAATTGAACAATGGCAACATCAAACAATGTAACCACTCAGAGTTGTAAAAAGTCAAGAGCCTTCTGAACGTTCAGTGTTCTTTCATGCAGAATCTTCTAGAAAAAATCTATTACTATTGAGAGGAGATTTAACATGCTTTAAAATGTGTGTGCACATACACATACATTTTGAACTCAGCTTTTTGCCACAGGCAAAAGAAAAGTGTGCATTAAATGTTCTAGGGAGCTGTATGGCAGTAAGTCTGACGTATACTGTGTTGCATAGGAGGAGAAGCCGAACTATGAAACCTGGGGAAAATGGACCATTGGTCTCACCTGAAGGGTGATTTTCCTATGAGTACGGACATCACAGCGGGTGTTAGCTCCACCTATTGTGCGAAGGCAAGAATGTCTTTGAAGTCAAGACTAGGGGCGTCAGGCCCCTCCCACTCTCCAGTTCATTCGCAGCGAGTCTAAGGAGAAATATCTAAAGATACAAGAACAAGGCCAACTGGCCTGGCAGCAGGAAAATAACACAATAGTACCATGCATAGTAACATGACTGCAACATAGCGGTATAACAGAACTAGAAGTCTTGACTTCACTCTTAAATTTAAATATAATAGCGTAACAGTAATATATAACACATTAAAAATATATATAGTCATCCTCCAACTGGGAGGGTCGTGATGTCTGTACTCATAGGAAAATCACCCTTCAGGTGAGACCAATGGTCCATTTTCCCTATGAGTCCAGCCATCACAGCGGGATGTACCACAGCAGCCCATACAGGGAGGGACCACCCACGTGTTAATCCTTATTAAGAACCTGTTGCAACACTCGTCTGCCGAAAGAAGCATCAGCAGAGGCATAACGATCAATTTTATAATGCCTTATAAACGAGTGTGGGGTAGACCAGACTGCAGCCCTACAAATATCGGCAACAGGAGCATTAGTGGCAAAAGCAGCCGAAGTGGCAGCTGACCTGGTAGAATGAGCAGTTATACTAGCTGGAACTGACAGCTTCAGGGACTCATATGCTAAAGTAATACATGCCCTTAACCAACGAGATAAGGTAGAATTGGATACTTTATGTCCCATAGACCTTGGATGAAAGGATACAAACAGAGACTCTGTTCTTCGAATCTCTTGGGTCCTAGACAGGTATGTCTTGAGAGCCCTCCGAACATCCAACGAACGCCAAGCCTTCTCGAGCGGATGGGTAGGATTCGGGCAAAAGGAAGGTAAAACAATGTCCTTGGTTGCAATGAAAAACTGAATCGACCTTGGGACGGAAGGAAGGATCAGTCTTCAGCACAACAGAGTCCTTATGGAAGACGCAGAGGTGTCGAGCAGAAGACAATGCGCCCAACTCCGAAACGCGTCTGGCAGATGTGATTGCGATCAGAAACAAGACCTTGAAGGACAGCATACGTAGGGGCACAGACCTGATGGGTTCAAACGGAGGGCGTTGCAAAGCCTGCAGAACCTTCGGCAAACTCCATGAAGGGAACCGATGGACAACAGGCGGAGAGCGTAGAGCGACTCCCCTCAAAAAGCGTTTGATGAACGGATGTGAGGAAATATGATCTCCAGGAAAGGACACTGAGAGAATGGACGACAGAGTGGACGCATGTCGACGTAGAGTGTTGGGTCGAAGTCCCATCATAAAGCCGCTATGAAGAAATTGCAGCACCTGATGCACAGTGGCTTGGGATGGATCATGGTGGTGGGACTGACACCACTTGGAGAAAGCCACCCAGGTATGTTGATAAATACGAGTGGTAGATGGTCTTCTCGAGGCCAAAATAATATCAATCACTGCATCAGACAGTCCAGCTGACCTCAAATGTCCCCGTTCAAACGCCACGCTGTTAGATTGAGCCAAGTAGGGTCCTGATGCAGTACTGGACCCTGGGATAGAAGGTCTGGCCTGACTGGAAGTGTCCAAGGATCCATCATTGACATTGCCAGAAGATCTGAAAACCACGGTCGGCGTAGCCAAAATGGTGCTATCAGAACCAGCTGTGCCCTCTCGGTTCGCGCCTTCCTCAAGGTTTTGGCTAACAATGGTATGGGCGGAAAGGCGTACAGTAGACCGTCTGGCCACGGTGTTGTCAGAGCATCCACTGCTTCTGCTGTTGAGTCCAGGTATCGGGCAAAGTACCTGGGAAGCTGGCAATTGCGACTGGAAGCAAACAGGTCGACTGAGAGGGCGCCAAACCGACATTGGAGACGATGGAAAATGGCTGGATGACGTTTCCATTCTCCCGGAAATACCTGTTGTCTGCTGAGCCAGTCTGCTGTCACATTCCAAATCCCTCTGAGATGTTCTGCTTTCAGGGATTGTAGATGTTGTTCTGCCTAGACAAAAATGAGGGAGGCTAAGTCCTGCAGGGGACGAGACCTGGTGCCCCCTTGTCTGTTCAAATGTGATTTTACACACGTGTTGTCTGTTCGAATGAGCACATGGTCCAAAGGGAACAGAGACTGAAAATGACGTAGAGCTAAGTGGACAGCCTTTAGCTCCAGCCAGTTGATGCTTTGAGTTTGGTCCGCGGTGGACCAAACCCCCTGAACGTACTGGGAGTTGCAGTGGGCTCCCCAACCGATGAGGCTGGCATCTGTGGTTACAACGGTTCTGCAGGGTTCTCTGAACGACGTGCCCTTGGAGAGGTGTTGAACCTTGGTCCACCAGCGGAAGGAGAGGCGCAGTGCGGGGCTCAAACGAACTTTGCGATGGTTGGTGCTGGCAATGTCCTGTTGAAACGGCAACAGAGTCCATTGAAGGTGTCGAGTGTGTGCTCGAGCCCATGGCACAATGTGGATGGTAGAAATGAACATCCCGAGCGTTCTGGCAAGAAGCATGACGTCTGCGGATGTTTGTTGCATCAGGGACCTTGCGATGTTTGTGATGGCAGTGATGCGATCTGGAGCCAAGAAGACCATTGCCTGCAGGGTGTCCAACATTGCCCCTAGATGTAGTAGGCGTTGGGTTGGTTGGAGATGGCTTTTGTCGAAGTTGACAAGCCAGCCGTAGGCCTGCGAAACATTGAGGGTGATCATTAAGTGATGATGAGCCAGCTCCTCAGACTTGGCCCGTATTAACAGATCATCCAGATATGGGTAGATATGAACCCCTTGGGTCCGGAGGTAAGCCACTAGGATGAGTAGCACCTTGGTAAACACTCTTGGAGCAGAGGACAGGCCGAATGGCATCACTCTATATTGAAAGTGCTGGTGGCCAAAAGCAAACCGAAGAAACTTCCTGTGAGCTATACAAATGGGCACATGGAGATACGCTTCCTTAAGGTCGATAGAAACCAGGAAGTCTCCTTCATGCAGACTCTCCGTAATGGAATGGAGTGAGTCCATTTTGAACCTGCGATATGTTACAAAACGGTTGACAAACTTGAGGTCCAATACCGCCCTCCATGATAAATCTCGTTTTGGGACAGCAAATAAGAGGGAGTACACCCCTTCCAACCTCTCAGTTGTGGGAACTGGCTCTATCGCCGCTATGTCCAAGAGGTGGTGGATAGCTGTCTGCATGATGTTGTGCCTGGCTGGTGCCCTTGGGCAAGGGGACGGATGGAATCTGTCTGATGGGGTTGCCCAGAACTCTATGGCATAGCCATAACTGAAAAGGTCCCTGATCCAGGAGACCGTAGTAAGGCGCAGCCATCGATCTCCAAAATTAAGTAATCTGCCACCTATGGGGAGGGCGTTAATACTACTTGCGTAGGCGAGGGCCTCCCTTATATGAGGACGATGAGTTGCCCCTGCGCCCTTGGTACTGACCTCTGCCCTGGAAGCGTTGGTTCCAGGAGCCCCTGAATGCGTTGGGATCATAGGATCTGAAGTCGCGGCCTCGTCCTCCTGGGCGCTTTCCTCGAAAGGGCTGGTTAGAACGGAAGGAAGGAAATCGCCTGAAGGGCCTGTGGCCGCTGTTCTTGACTGTGGCCAGAACCGGTTTGTGGGCGTCTTTTGGATCAACCAGCACTGCCTTTAGAGCTTCCTCGCCGAAGAGTAGAGATCCGGAGTAAGGAGCCCTGGACAGATTCAATCTGGCCGCTGAATCAGCTTGCCAGTGGTGAAGCCAGAGGGTGCGATGAGCGACTATTTGAGCCGTCATGGCTCGTGCCCCTAACTGAGTGGCATCCAAAGTGGCATCGGCCACAAAAGCTGCTGTCTTACGCAATTTCAATAGTGCTCTTCTGAGGGCGACAGGATCAGGGTTAGCGTCCTCTAGAAGGTCATCCAGCCACATCATAGATGCTCTGGAGAAGATGGAGGCTGAAGCGGAGGCACGCATGGCTAGGGCAGTGGCCTCGTGATTCTTGCGGAGGGCAAAGTCTATTCGTCGCTCAGTAGTGTCTTTTAGGTGGGATTCCTCTTGCCTGGGCAAAAGAGATCGTGAAACGAGGCGAGCGATTGGTTCATCTATGCCAGGGACATCTAACTTGGTGGCAAAGTCTGGGGCTAGGGCGTAAAGTCTGTCAGCCAGGTTCTTGAAGCGTCGAGCTTTGAGTGGATGGGCCCATTCTTCAGAGGCTAATTTGGCAATTGGGTCCGGCACCGGGATGTAGTGTTCAGTAGGTGCAGGGGATTTGAGGACCTTGGCCCCTTTGATAGCTGGGGCGGACGAAGTTGAAGGCGCAGTCTGGAGACCAAGAGTATTAACTACCCTGCGTGCCAGGGGCTGATAGTCTGAGGCATTAAACAAGCGATATGATGTATCCTCCTCTTGATCTGAATAGTCGCTCCAGTCATCTCCTTCAACGTGGTCATTGAAGGTTGACTCCTCCGCATACGAGGCTTCGTCAATACATCTGCCTCTGGCTACATCAAAGGGGTTAGGTGAACAGGAAGGGTGAGTTTCATGACACGCACGATGTTCCATGTTGAGTTGAGGTATGGCAGGAACTTGTGGTAGTGACTGCATTTGGGTAAAAAATGCCAGCATGGCTTGAAGTTGGGAGAGGAAATCAGGAGACAGCTGCAGCCCGGATGTGGCAGATGTATGTGCCTGAGGAGCTATTGGAACAGATGTTTGGGGCGGTAAATCGGAGGAAGGTTCGTTTGTCAAATACTGAGCGGGAAAGCCAACAAATTCTTCCTCGTCAGAGAAAGCAGCAGGGGAATGGAGAATATCGCTTATGTGTGCCTGAGGTGCTGTGGTGGTGGTTGGCACAGAGACGTAACGTGGGCGCTTTGGTTTGCTATGGCTGGAAAGATGTTTTGTCTTAGCCAGGGCTTTGGCGTGTCTGGTCTTAGTCGTGTTAGAATGTTGTGGCTTGGCTGTTTGTGGCATGCCTGGCTGATCTGGCACCATATGGGTTGATTGCGGCATGCCTGGCTGTTCTGCCATCTTATATTAACTTGGGTACAATACACTGCCACGGAGGGGGCAGGATGTAAAGACCCGAACTGGCTCAGCGTACGACCACGGAGGGGGTAGAATACACTGGCAGATGGCGGAGTGCACTGCCACAGAGGGGGCAGGATGCACCAAGGTATTAGCGTTAATATGTTATAGGCTGTATTTAGACTTAGCACACTCAGATTAGTGCTGTAGGCTGGGTTTCAGGCGTGGTACACGGCCCCAGAGGGGGCAGGATATACCAATATAAATCAGATTTAGTACAAGTCAGCCACTAAGATTAAAGCTCCAGCCTTGATAATACAATCCAGCCACTAGGATTAAAGCTCCAGCCTTGATAATACCATTCAGCCACTAGGATTAAAGCTCCAGCCTTGATAATACAATCCAGCCACTAGGATTAAAGCTTCAGCCTTCATAATAAAATCCAGCCACTAGGATTGGAGCTCCAGCCTTGATAATATAATCCAGCCACTAGGATTACAGCCACAGTAAATTTGTGTGCAAGTCAGCCCTGTGTAAGTCTGTTTGCAGCACCACAGTAAATTTGTGTGCAAGTCAGCCCTGTGTAAGTCTGTTTGCAGCACGTATATAACACACATACGGATAGATAGCCTGCAGGGAAGGTATCCGATGGTTAATAAAGGGTAACAAAAAAGGCGGGAATTTTGAATTCAAAAAATGGCGCCCGGAAAAAAGGGCGGGAAAAAACGATAAAAAAAGGCGGAGAGAGAAGGAGCAATGGCGGCCGTCTGGGGACGAAGTGGGGGGAAGGGCTGTCCAGCACAGACTAGCAGGGGAAGCCGCGGGGCCGATAACCGCACTAGCGGCTCCAGAAAACCCCCCAAAAGAAAGTGCAGATAGAAGCCTGTGAGGGATAAGGCAGCAGGAGGCAAGCCGCTGCCGGCGCCGGGAACAGGGCTAGCCGCGGCGAAACTAACGTGCCGAGAAAAGCCTGTGAGGCAGAACCCTGGTAGGTTAAAAAAGGTTGCGGAGGGAGCCGCAGGCTCCCGCCTCGGAGAGAACGGCAGCCACGGTCTCTTCAAGGGCTCCACAGAGCGCGACTTGAGTAAAAGCAGAACCGCTATGGGAGAGAAAAGGCTGCGATATCCCGAAGCTCAAAACGGCCAAAAAACACAGAACACCGCAGCCGCGGTCTCTGTGGGGGTCGCCAGACAAGCAGGAGAGAGAACGAAAATAAAATGTTAAAGCCAAATCAGGGAGAACCGCAGCCGCGGTCTTTGAGGGAAAAAACCTCTAACAAGCAACAGAGGTAAGTGAAAGTAGGGAAAGAAGGACTGGGAAGACACACAAGCGATGCTGGGTTCGCACCCAGTTAAAACAAATAAACAAATACAAAAACAACTTAGCTAAATGCTACGCGATAGGATCTCAATGGTAAGTTTTCCAATCTTGTTCGTACGAAGGCAAGAATGAACTGGAGAGTGGGAGGGGCCTGACGCCCCTAGTCTTGACTTCAAAGACATTCTTGCCTTCGCACGATAGGTGGAGCTAACACCCGCTATGATGGCCGGACTCATAGGGAAAACAGGAAACCTCATTCCATTTTACTTTTAAAACGTTCTGCCACCTTCATCAGGGTGGCAATAGCCACAGATGCAATAGTGCAGGCGGAGAATAGAAAGTGAAGGAGAAATGAGCAATGAAGAGAAGGTAGCACTGGCAGGCCTCAGCAGCTGCCTAGTGATGCTATCAGGCTTGGGGCTATCCACAGCAATTTGTGGAAAGAAGCAGGAATTGATCTAACTATCCAGAACCCTGGAATACGTTTGAACAGCAGAATTTTAATTATTATGTATCACCAAAGAAAACACATTTTTGTTGGTTTGAGGATAGTAGGCATGTATGAAATATAGCTCAGATAGACTGAAATTAGATTGTTTTTACTTATGTTTTACTCATTTTACATCAATCACATTTTAGAACCTTTCCCATTCATACCTGTCTCTTATGACCTGTTGACCGAAATTCACTATCTTGCTCGCCATTTTCCATGTTCTGCAGCACTTTCTTACCTAATTCAAGTAACAAAAGTATTATTTTGAACATTTTCACTATAGTGCATTATTACTGGCCTAATACTCAGGAATTTGCTAAGTATGATTTATTGCAAACCAGTCAAAGATTTCATTAGCAGCTGAACTGTAGCATTTAAACCAACAACACCTGGGTGTCTTGAGTAGGTACAAGTGGAACATCTCCATGCAACACTTTGAAAAGGGACTCGTATCCTGGTAGGATTTAAAATTCAGAATTGCATGGAAACTGGTCCCAAGTAAAACCCATAGCCACCAGAACTGTTGTAATTTTTTTTTAAATGGATATGGCTCATAAACCTTTATGATTCAGAAAAGAAAAATCTTTTCTTAGCCAATACTTCTGCATATTTTATCTGGAACCAAAGGAGATTGTGTACCTAATGAAATTATTTTTTTCCATTTTTAATAGCAGTTATGTTCACAATTCTATGCCTGTGTGCACATTTATGCTACTTCTATAGGATAGTATGTACAGCTGCAGTAGAAACCTGATTACATGTCATTGCTGCAGTAAGCAGCAAGATTTGTAGATACATCCCAAGTATTGTGAGTACTACTTCTAGATAGCATATATTTACTTAATACACTCCCTAAAATTAAACTCCAGCTTTTTAAAATATAAGAATTGCCTAGTTTCTCTTTACGTCTGCTTTCTATCTACCAAGGAATTTGTGTGTTCTGCCTAAGGATGGAGTCAGATCCTTTATTTTAAATAATGAATGTTTCTTGGTCCCAGCAACTGTTGGAGCAGTCCTAGGTGCAACCTGAAACCTGCACAATACCTAGTAGAGCCTAATCTTCTCCCAGAATCCATTTTAAGACTGACGACCTCGCCTCAGTTGTTCATGCTCTAGTGACCTCTAGACTGGATTACTGTAATGCACTCTACGTGGGGCTGCCCTTGAAGACGGTTCGGAAGCTGCAGCTAGTGCAAAACGCAGCAGCCAGACTGTTGACGAGGACCAATCGGTCCTCGCATATTACACCTGTTCTGGCCCGCTTGCACTGGTTGCCGATTTGTTTCCGGGCCAGATTCAAGGTGCTGGTATTGACCTATAAAGCCTTACACGGTGTGGGCCCGCAATACCTGATGGAACGCCTCTCCCGCTATGAACCTACCCGTGCACTTCGTTCGACATCTAAGGCCCTCCTCCGAGTACCGACTCATCGAGAAGCTCAGAGGGTAATGACAAGATCCAGGGCCTTTTCGGTGGTGGCCCCTGAATTGTGGAACAGTCTCCCCGAGGAGGTACGCCTGGCGCCTACGTTGTTATCCTTTTGGCGCCAGGCTAAAACCTTCCTATTCTCCCAGGCATTTTAATGCATTTTATATATTTTAATGTTTTAGTTATCTCAATACTGTTTAGTGTTATTATGTATCTGTATTTTATATCTAGTGATTTTTGTTGATTTATTGTATTATTGTATGTTGTACACCGCCCAGGGAGCCATTGGCTATGGGCGGTTTATAAATGAAATTAAATAAATAAATAAATAAACGCAGATCCATGTATCAACCAGACAGCTTTTTGCCTCCCCCCCCTCCTTTAACATCAAGCTTGAAGAATAGTCATGGAAAATCTGAAGATTTGTTCACTAGTTTATGACTCAGATATTTTAGATTCTTGATAAATTATTTTTAGAGAATAGTTGAAAGGCAAGGTTTTCTTTTCTGTGTGATAGATCAAGACGTTCATTTCTATGCCAGATAGTGGCATGGATCCACCTAGCCTTCTGTGAAAACAAGGGCAACTTCCATCCACAAAAAGCTTTTGATCCAGCTGAGGATTCTGTTGGTGAAGGGAGGGAGAAGCAGTTATTTTGTTAGTTTCCCCCTCCTTTCCCCATGTAGCTCCTCAGAAGGGACTCTCCAACCCTTTGGAGCAGACTTTCAGAGGGCACAAAGGGGAACTGAAAATGTAGCTCCCATCCCTTCTGCCAGTGGGAGAATCCCCCAAGTGAAGTCCTGCTTGGGAAATTCCCACTGGCGCAAAATGTTGGGATCCAAGCCATTATCTTTTCATATCCAATTAATTGGTTTAGCCATACTCTTCATGATTTAAAATCATATAAACTCATAAAAGCTTGTTACTAAATATAGTTTAAGGCTGTGATCCAGGTAATCCTATACAGTATTTAAGTAGCTTTCTTGTGTTTTTTACAGCAATATTTTAATTATCCACCAAAGTTAAAATGGAGTTCATATACACAGAAAGGATTGCAACACTTACTTGGAAGAGCACTTCCTTTTCTAATTTTCATTCTTGGAGAAGAGTATAGTTGCCCTGGATCCACAAATGCTCGACTAGTTAAGGAACAAGATTGTTTGTATGATCTATAATGGAACAAAACATACAAACATTTCAAACCTTACTATTTTAGAATTCATACCACAAAATGTTTTCCCTTTGTACTTTGCCACCAATGGCTTTCCTTGGCTGGACTGAGTTTATACTACTTTGCTATTACTTTGGAGAAGATAGAGGACAACATTTAAGAACAAAACCAAGTTAAGTTTGGTATCATAAGTGGTTGAATACACTCCTCTTGCAGATTTATTATCTGGGGCCTCCTGAACATAGGCAACGATAAAGTGGATGCCCAAAGAATATTTTGCTTTATATCAATAGCTTTGAAAATCTGTCCTTCCTGTTCATTTCTCCCAGCTATGCAGAATGCATAGTGTTGGACCTGAGTCCTTGGAAACAACATGGGAAATTCCTGAAATAGACCAGGCTAGAGGTGAATGGGTGCAGGAAAAGTGAGTAGCAGGCAGTCTTCAAAATATATTGAGGATGGTGATGGTAAGGTACTGGAAAAAGTTGGAAGCAGCAGCAGTGGGCTAGATAAAAATTCTTTCAAAGACATGCTGGGGCCTATGAAAATATGGAGCTTTCAAACTCAAAATTCCTACCCATATGCAACACAGAATCGGAAAATCAGATATTTACTTCCATTAGCACCATAGTCATATTGTGGGATTGTGCATGTGCCCTTCTATATGATGAATTCAGCTGAAATATAAATATTGTCTTATAGAAGTTTACTTATACCAAAGAGAATTCTGATATTTGGGGAGATATGGTGATAGATTTTCTAAATACAGGCTAAAAGGTTGATAGAGTACTTTTTGAACAGGAAGGACAGATTTTCAAAGCTATTGTGCATCTGTGAGGTACCTCCCATTTGCAACTCACAGCAGCACCCATTGGTTGAACAAGAAAAAGTTCCTCTCAGAGTACTGTTCTGTCTCTTTGTATACAGTTGTATTTATTTATTTAAAATATTTCTATCCCACCCTTCTACCCTATAATAGGGCACTCAGGGCAGCTTACAAAAATAAAATCAAACACATACATAATTCTAAACAATAAAATCACAAAAACATTAAAATTAAAATACCTAAAATACAATACACACACACACACACATATATATATAGGGAGTCGTACTAAAGGGGACTACAAGGGTAAAATTTAACGTAGAAGGCATAAAATCATAAAATCAGTGTCATGCTCCACCTTCAGTCCCTCCCAAAGGCTCTCCGGAACAAGATAGTTTTCAGAAGTGTCTGGAAAACCATCAGGGAGGGAGCAGAGTGGACTTCTTGGGGTAGGGTGTTCCAAAGCTTGGCGGCCACAGCTGAAAAAGCTCTCTCCCGCATGCCTGTCAGTCTAATGTCTTTCACTCCAGGCACACAGAGGAGAGCAGAGGCAGATGATCTTAAATCCCGGGCAGGTACATATGGACGTAAGCAGTCCCTCAGGTACATTGGTCCAAGGCCATTTAGGGCTTTAAAGGTCAGAACCAGCACTTTGAATTGGGCCCGGAAGCAAATTGGGAGCCAGTGGAGTCGATAAAGCACAGGGGTGATATGCTCCCTGTGTCGTATACATAAACATGCACACATGCAGTGAAATGTAGATGTGATATAGAAAACCTAACATCTCAGTAGACAGCTAATGAGATTTTCTAACTTATGTCTCTATTTGCTGGACTTCATTGGGATAAAAACATGAAATGTAAACTTGAGTTAAGGAAGAAATTGTTTCACAAAAAACAAGAGACTGAATCTTCAGGAATAAATCCATGTAAATCCCCACCAGCACCTATACTACCCATGTTATAATAAAGCTGTAGCAACAAGAACCATGCTTCAATAGGCACTTTACAGTGGTACTAACCTTTGTGTAGTTTCTAAGTAGTTTTCTTTGTTTGCTTCAGTTACACTGTCACATTGTAAGTGAACCATTATTTTTTCTGAACATCTAGCTTCTACCTCTTTTGTAGCTTCCTGTAAAACAGAGCAGTAATGCCATCTTAAACTACCAAAATCTTAAAAGTAATGCATTACTCTTTGAAATACTACATACATTACCGCAACGTTTATTTTTCTTTTGGTAATACTATAACTTTAAGAACAGGCTTCAGTAACTAATAAGTTCACTTATTTACAGCTTAAGTGGCAACTAAACTACACATTAATCAGAATTTTTCAAATCAGGATTATATTTTGCTTTGTTTTTGAATGAATGTAAGCCTTTTTTAGTATTTTGTTTAATTTTGTATAAAGTGAATATTCATGTGAACAGATATTTTATTTAATATTTATTTTATTAAGTTTATATCCCGCCCTTTCTCCCAGTAGGAGCCTGGGGCGGCATTTTCCTTGCTTCAACATACCTTCATTAGAAAATTATTAGATTCTTCACTCAAGAAAGTACTGATGTAAGATTTGATTCTCTTAGTCAAAAGATTAAAACTGAAACACTGGAGAAATGGATGATACGGATCTTTCTGTTTTGTTATTGCAGCCAGCTTCATTCGCAAAGGCTAAATGAAAAATATTCAAAAGATAAGATAAATGTTAACAGTTAAGCTACAGCATCCTACTAATTACATATACTTTTATAAACAGCTGGAATGCACTAGCTCTGCCTTTCACAGGCCAAAATTCAAGAAGTTCAATACAGGTAAAGTTCAGTCCATGTATTATCCCAGTACAGGTCAGATCATTGTTGTGCAAGTTACCCATCTTTTCTCTAGGATTTTAGATCTAGAAGAATCTTTTGTTTTATAGACTTGTTGTGTAGGAGAAACTTTCAATAATTCTCCCCGTATTTCCAGATGTTTGTGGAATATGGAGTATATAAAGACCATTAAAACAGCAGTGGCTAGCTTCTTCAGCTTGCAGAACTTGATTCTCCTTAGCTAAGGTCCTCGATGACTAGCAGCTTGGATTGGGAAAGTCTGGTAGCCTATCTTGGACGGGGAGAGGAAAGGTTTCTTTGCTTGCTATGAAATGTGCCTCATTGTGGAGTTTTGCAGGAAACACCAGTGAGAACCCTACACTCATACCCTGGAGTTCCAAGAATATCCCAATGACACTACTGCGGTTCAAAGTGTGTTTAGCAAAGTGTGTGACTCAAGTCACATGTCACTATCTTAACTGTGAAAAAGAAATTTTTAACTGTGTTCTCTTTCTAAGATAGTTTGTTGACCCTTCTCTCTCTCCCTCACATAACATGCTCTTCTATCTATATATATCCCCCTTGGCACTCTTAATTTTTTTACCCGTCCCACAGCTTTCTCCCACTTTCCACACACACCCTTTTCTTCACTATGTTGCTACTCTATTTCTGCCCATTCTCTTTTCACTTCTTCGCCAAGTTCAGCAGCAAAGCACATAAAGCTTTTATTTTTCCAGGAGCTCATACCAATGAAGGGCTCTTGGGCACAGGTAGGCCATGTAGTATGGCTGGTTGCAACATGCTGAAAAAACTGCCTGAGTCTGAGGAAGGAATAACAATGGAGGCCTTCTCTCATGGCCTCCCACTTCCAATACGCTTGGGTGGGCCTTAGAGATAGCTGCAAGCAATTGGCTATTGGATTTGGAATTCTCCCAGGCAGATGCAATCAACAAGAGGCGTACAGTCAGACTGCAGACCTTATATTGTGAAAGTCTGGCTTAACAGGACAGTACTAGCAATAAATTCCTGGAGATTTTTACTGTATGGATAAGCTTTTAGTGTCTGCATAGATTATACATTGGCTAAACTCACAAGGGTACAATCTGCAATTGGGCAAAATTGTGGTCCTCTGGATGTTGTTGAACTACAATTCTCACTATCCTTGTTTATCAGCCATGCTGCCTGGGGCTGATAAGAGCTGGGGCTGATGAGCACTGGGAGGCCAACAATATCTAGAAGGCCACACATTAGCTACCTGTGTACTATGGCATTAGTGCTTATAGTGTCAGTATTCCCCATAAGTAAACTTCACAGGAAAGAGACAAGCTCCTAAACAGCTAAGTAATTTCTGACTTTTCTAATTAATTTTAACTGATTTTATCATCTTTTGTAACCTTACTGTACACTGCTTAGAAATGATAACATTAAGTGGTATATAACCTGCTGAAATAAACAAACAATAACTTGGTAAATTTGCATATTGCTCATTTAGGTGGATTTGATACTTTATCTCAGAAGGCTCATTTGGTCTAGAACAAACTATGTGGAGTAATCAAGCCTCTGGGCGTACAAATAATGGACAAAATTCAATATTACCTCACTTGAGAGAGATTCTGGAAATATTCTTTCTAGGACTTTTGTAGACTCCTTAAAGTATCCTTTTTCCATAAACACAGCTATAGCCTACAAAAAAAATACAGATGTTTTCCAACTAATACATTCTAGGCTGATTATGGGAGCAAAGCTACTTGTGTAAATTAATGTTATGACCAATCTTTGTTAATAGTCTTTCCTAAGACTCAGTCCTATGGCATGAATGTCTTGCTTTGACTGGTCAGTGACAGTCTGTGAAGAAGTTAGAAGAGGTGGTGTTCTGACTTACATGCCTGGCAGATTCAATCAAATGAGGCTGCACTCATCTACAAACAGACCTGAATCTGAATTAAGCACTTGATGTCTTCAAGAAGCTTATCTTGTTTGCTTTGTGCTTTTAGAAATGAAGTCCAAATCGACAGAGCAATTTCCAGTGGTGAAGATCTTTGGTCATCCTCAAAGTGAGAATCTTAAGAGGAAATAAATTGAGAAGAGCAAACAGTATAATATTTCATAGAGTAAAACACACAAAAATACACTAAAATTTACCAATCAACATACAGGAAATCAACTCCTTCCTTTGTTATTGTCTGTAGTACCCTGTTTTTGGTTGATAAAACAAGCTGATCAAGAGGGGCACCTTCTGTAAGGGCTATAGATACACACAGATTATATATATATACATATATATATATATATATATATATATAATTTTTAGCATATCAGGATATGTTACATATACAACAGCTATATATATATAACCATGTGGTGCCAATGTGTCCACAGAGTAAATCCAAAAGTTCTCCCTTTTAGTCAATGCTGCTGGCATCTCTATCGCTGTAATGGAAATACACATGGCCTGAACCTGGAGGACAGTACCACCACTACTTAGCTTCTGCAAATGAAGCCCCTCTGAGCATTCCATCCTCAAAGCTCTATAACTGCCACCTTGGTAACAGCATTTGTATATATAAACGGTGACAAAAGGTTCCAAATTGTAAATCAAAATAGTCCAAAACATCAGCATTTAAAACATTAGAACAGCAGCAAATATTTGCTAAAAGCTCTACATTATTCAAATGCAGACCAAAATACTGTACATGTGTCTAAGGATCTTCTAAAATAAAGGTCATAATTTGTCATTGGGGAGGTTATTCCAGAGATACAGGCCAACACAAGAGGTCCGACTCCTGATTTGCAGTAACCACAGCTTGGAAAAGTTACTTTTTTTGAACTACAACTCCCATCAGCCTCAGCCAGCATGGCCACTGGATTGGGCTGATGGGAGTTGTAGTTCAAAAAAGTAACTTTTCCAAGCTCTGGCAGTAACTTAGTACAGCATTTTCACCATTAGCTCACAGAGTTGTTGTGAAGATAAAATCGGGAGAGGGAGAACCATGTTTGTACACCACCTTGAGCTCCTTGGAGGAAAAGTGGGATATAAAATTAATAAATAAGGAAAGCCATGATAATACCAAGTGCAAGTTTAACTGCTAGAATACCACTTGGGCTATTCTATTAAACCCACCACTCTAGCAAATTGCTTGCATCCAGTCTTCCCATTTGGGCTCTTTATCACTTGTAGGGAAAGGCTGCACAAGGAAGTATTGTCAGAGAATACTGCTTCTGGGCATGAATATTGTCACTGCAGATACCCAACCAAAGAGTACAAATCACGTGCACCACAAAGTGGAAATTAACTGCTGCTGTCAAGCCAGGAAAGCAGTTGTGCATTTGGGATTTACTGTAGATTCAAAGCATCATGACTTCAAGAACCAGAGGGAAAAAAAGAAGCTGCACATTCTTCTTACTACCCTAAGAAATAATAGCAGCACAAAATGGAACATAAGCCAAAAACCTCTTCTTACTGCCTTGAGATTGTTATGGAGGATTAATTTAAAAAATTTCATCTGTGTTTTGAGATTGGAGGTATTCATTATAAACATTACTCAGAAGCTACTGTGTACTACTCAATCTCATTGACTGAAGACCAATGTATCATGATCATTGCCACCTTGAGCTCCTTCTGGGAGGAAAGGCAGGATATATATAAATATATATATGAATGAATGAATGAATGAATGCAGTAACATTATATCAGCTTGCATACTGTTTTGGACCATAATACCAGCCTGGCAACTAGTCACTTTGGGAGATAGTTGCTTGCCTCTCCATCTTCTACTACTTGACTTACTGCTGGGAACTCAAAAGCAAGAGCAGCAGTCTATCCTTGCACTCATTTTTCCTGTAAAAGAATTATCACCCATCCTCATTTCTACTGAACACAAAAGCCCAAGACAGCAGTCAGCATGTCACCACTACACCATGCTGTGGTTAAATCTCTGTTACTCCTTAAGACACAAAGAGGGAGCATCACACTGAGGCAAGCAGTGACCGCCAGTGTCACCTTTCTCTCTTTAGCCATGCTGCTTAACTTCCTTCATTTTCTACCTCTTTAGGGATAGTAGATTGAGAGCTAGTAGAAGTGCAGTCTACTCAGTTCTGTTCTAGGTTGAACACAGTTCTGGAGGTGGGGAGGCGACAGGGTCACTGAGCCACAACACACAGTCTGTAGAGACAGCATATCATTTTTGGCTACTCAGGTGTTTGCCTAGGGGCACCTGCTAATAGTCCCTGGCAAGTTCCAAGACTAACACGTATACAATATAAAATGCTATCTGATGCTACCTCAGGACCAAAACATTCATTATGCTCGGCTGTCACAGCGCATTATAGCACAAGGCTGTTATGTCAGAGAACAGTACACTGTTGAAGACACCTTTATTCATTATTTGTGAAATATCTCTACTCTTTTTGTTCTACTGCTAATGGAACACAGGTTCCTTTGCACTTAAATAGCCTAAAACAATGTATTGCCTAATACAATAGTTGAATTCTTTGCTAAGGAAACAAAATGTTTTAGATCTTATACCTCTTGTCAAGAACTGCTACCAGTTCACACCAGGACTCAGTTGCCAAGCCCAGGGCAATTGATCCTGGCCAGACACAACCTGTACCTCCCTTACCAGGGCTGAGTAAACCACAACAACCCTGCAAGGTTGGTAGACTGCCACCACCCTTTAAACCTGCTCACCCACTCTGGGCCAAAGGAAAACCCAAAGTGCCAGAAATAGACCTGCCAAGGATTCCAAAGGACAAGAGCCAAGGATGCACTCCTTGTCCTGGAGCCTTCAGGCGAAATACCCAGATATACGGTAGTCTGTGGCTAATTGGCCAAGGTGCTGGATTCAGAGCCAATTTTCCCCTGAAATGAACACACACTTGTAAATAAGAGGTAGCTTTATTAAAATAAAATATAAGTGCAAAAAGGGTAGCAGCAAAATAGTTCCTTAAACCGAACACCCCCAAGGGCTAGGTAAAATACAGAGAGAGTTCAAATAAAAAATAAAAACAACAAAGCTGTCTAGCCTAATCTATACTCGCACAAGATTGGTAAACCAGCAAAGTAACATCACGGTTCCACGTCTCCCCAGAGATATATAGCCTGGATAGCAGATGGAAGATGGAACCCCAACATCAGGTAGCACCAAAGAACACTGGGGAACAAAAACCTAAGCTCTTGGTTCTATTCTTATGGGAAAAAGTCCAGCAACAGCCAGGAATTAATTAGCCAATCAGGGCGCTTTCTGATGATGAAATCTTCTGGAGCTGTCACGCCTAGCAGTCACACACGTCTCCAGCCTTCCCAGGCCTGTGGCCTTGAAGTACCAGTCTCGGCTGATAAGCAGGTGTTCTTGCTTACTACTTAATTGAGTTCAGGTGTGAGAACTGACAGGCAAGATGTTCCCCCCCACAATTCCTTGCCACAAAACTATTTTAGAAACCATGTGTTCTTCACACCTCTCTCTACATTTAAGAGTTCTACAGATATGGTTGCCAGATCCTTGTCAGTGAGCATGAATCACTTCCTGGTAATTGCATTTGTGGATGAGCAGGATGTCACTGACCCAGTCATCTCATGATAGGTAGGAGAAATAAGTCTTTTGCAAGAGGATTCATGGCACAACCTCTCATTTTGCACATGGTAACAACATACTCTTTGCTCCTGAGCATCTCCACAGCCAGCATAAAGGCAGAATAATGCATCCCAGGGGAAGAGCAGAGTCCTTCTCTAAGTCTGTGCCAAAATTTGGGCATGGTCAACAGCAACAAGAGTCTCTTCTTGTTCTTAACCTTCACCTTGACCTACACTTTGTACAAAGGGTCACAAATAAGAGGTGTCTATCAAGACCAAACAGAATTATTAGACCCCATTCACGTTTGTTCTTTCTTATTTGAGCTTCTCCCTTTTCAACCACGGCCACATCTACACCAAACATTTATTCCACATTAAACAGCCATGTCTTCCCCCAAAGAATCCTGGGAAGGGTAGTTTGTGAAGGGTGCTGAGTGTTAGAAGACTCCTATTCCCCTGACAGAGCTCTAATGGCCAGAGTGGTTTAACAATCAGCGCCTTTTCCCAGAGAATTCAGGGAACTGGAGCTGTGTGATAGGAATACCAGTCTCCTAACAACTCTCTTTTTTTTTTTTCAATAATTTTTATTCAGATTTTCATAAAACATACAAGACAAAATCATAAAACATTCAAAGACAAAAAACAAAATCAAAAATAGTTAAACAAAAAGAAAAAAAGAAAAAAAAAACAAAAGTAAAAAATAAAGAGTAAAATATTGACTTCCCATTTGTCAAAGATCAAATCAGTTATAAGTCTATAATATATAACAATCCTGTCTCTTAAGTCATATTATAAAATCACTTTCCTCCAGTAGTTATCTTACTTAATCATCAAATCTCATAAACATTACTCCATTCTTTCCACAAAAAGTCAAAGAGAGGTTTCAATTCTTTAAGAAATATATCTATCAATTTTTTTTTCCAGATAAGCATATCGATTAATCCATCTCATTACTAATTATGATAATCTTATTGTCATAACCATAGTCAAAATAAACATTTCAATTAATCCATCACATCAGAATCTGTTAGGTTCAATAATTTCAGTAGCCATTGTTCTATTATCTCTATTAGTTCCATTTTCCATCTTCCATCTTCAGTAGTCTTGTTAAGTCCAGTAATTTCAATATCCAATCTTCCATTATCAGTATTCCATAATAATCTTGCTGTCAAAGCCATAGTCATATAGTAAGAGTCTGATGGGAATTACCTCTATCCCAATTATTTTCTTGCCATCCATTCTGAATAGGTTGCTGAAATACTGCTGTAAAATCATATCTCTGTTCTTTTTTTCAAAATGCACTGGGTCATCTCTTAAAAGTTTTTCCATTGTCACATGGCTGCAGTTAATTCCATAGATTTTCTCTATATTGGGCTCCATCACATCATTCCAGTCCAGAAGATTATCCATGCCATTGATAACTTTATCTCTAGAATCTTCATTCATTTCTTCAGAGATAACATTGAGTTCCAAACAATAGATTTTATTTCTAAAGTCCATAGACTCCAAATCTTGTTCCTGTTCCACGTTGGTTCCAATCTCCGGGATCTCCTCTCTCACAGGGACCCCTATTCCAGTCTCCAGGGTCTCCTCTCTCACAGGAACCCCTGTTCCAATCTCCGGGGTCTCCTCTCTCACAGGGACCCCTTCCAGGGTCACCTCTCTCACAGGGACCCTTATATCTTTAATCTCCTGCTTCATTTTACTCAATTCAATTTTCGTTATCTCAATCTCATCCATTATTTTCTGAAACATAGTTATTTCCAGATTTTCAGCCACTTTCTTAATTGCCATTTTAAAAGAAAAATATAGGAAAACCACTTCTTATTTCAGCAACAATTGGGTTAATACTCCAAACTTGGTGACATCACAGTATAAACAGTGCAGACAGCCTTATCTCTCCAATAGTTAAGTAAACAAAATGCAGTTCCCAGGATCGAAACAATTAATGGCAATCGTCAAGAAACAGATTCGTCAAAATAAAATAGACCAAAAAGAGAGTAGTCTCAAAACAGTATAATATTTTTCAAAATAAAAATCTGGAATAGAAATCCCTCTTCTGTGTATATCTTTAGAATGCAAATCCAGGACAGCTTTTTGCAACAAAAACAGAGATAAGCTATTAATTAGTGCGTAGCAGAGAGAAGTTATGGCTCCCCAGTGAGATGTCAAAAACTGATCAATCTGGCAAATCTCTTTTAAACAGCAACAATTTAAGTCAAGTAAAAGAAAAATATAGAAAGAAGGGTGCTTGCCTGTTAGTGCGTTCTCTCTTAGAAGATAAGATGAACGTTCGCTTTAACAGATAGAGCTTGCTGTTGAAAATCCGTCCCACCTTCGTCGGCTGGACCTCGTCCCATAAATTAATGAGATCTGGTCGTCCCAACAAAAATAGGCTTTGAGGTTAATCTCTTCGTTTCTCCCTACCCGGGAGAAGTTTAATCAGTCAAAAAAAAAAGAAAAAACTGACTGATATATCTGAATAAGCTTCTTTTGAGGCAGGAGCCCGTCTCAAAAGCAGGCACAGGCTAAGTCACCCTTCCCGGAAGTCTCAGTCTCCTAACAACTCTCAGCACCCTTCACAAACTACACTTCCCAGGATTCTTTGTGGGAAGCCACGACTGTTAAATGTGGAATAAATGTGTGGTGTGGATGTGGTCGACATGTCAATGTTTAGACTGTAAGCTCCTCAGGGCAGGGACCTTTTGTTGCTTTGTTATGCCACACAGTGAAGCACCATGTGCGCTGCTAGCACTAAGCAATAAGCCTCATTTAATTAAACTGTATATAACAAAAAAGTTGCAATGGAAGCTAAAGAAATTCAGCAAAATATTTTACCAACTGATTTTCCTTCTGCAACATATGCCAACAGCTGACAAAGGCACACTGTTTTCACTTGATGAGTCTCTGTTCTGCGTAGCCCTTTGATAACAGCTGAAAAAATAAAGAGCAGACATGAGTAGATGAATTTTGTTCCTACAGTGCCACTGTGTGGTTATCAATATCAGGAACCTTATCTGTGATCTTATTCATAGTTACTTGAAACTAAGCTGTGTTGAAATCAATGGCACTAGCTTCCAAATAAATCAATTTAAGACTGGTGCATTCAGGATGAACTTTTATTTAGTGGCTTGCACGAATGCCTTTCTCAAAAACGCACAATCTGCCAATGAAATGTGCCACTTTTACATGCATTCCCTTTTAAATAATAATACGCTTTAGAGTTATCAGACCACAGATGGAGCCAGAGATCAGGAGATTTTCACGACAACTGCAGTAATATAGCTGAGTTTCAGGATGCCTTCAGGTTGAACGGTGGTCACATTCATACCCAGTTTCCCCAACGTGACAGCCTGAGGCTAAATCCTATATGCTTTGGGCTCCTTTTGGAAGGAAGGGCAGAATATAAATTTCAAAAACAAATAAACTTTGTTTCAGAAATCATCAATGCTGCACACAGTAACAAATAAGTATAATTGTTCAAAAGTTTGGTACCACATTTTTAGAGTTCATTAATGACCTAACTATGTCATCTCAGGTAGAACATACTAATCTGCAGAAATAAGCAACACTAATTGCCAAGGTTAAGCCGAGGAGAAAGATGTGGTTTCTCCATTGTATAGAGAGATAGCTATGAGGCCTAAAGTATTGTTTCGCACACCCTAATCTCTGAGCAATACACACACCCTTAGCACAAGATGGAAGGGCTCACAGTATTAATGCTCCAACAGATCTTGCTTCCACATTAGGTTTCTAGAGGAGTTCCCAGACATAGCTTTGGATTCAGCACAGAGAGAAAGTCAAGCGTCTTTGTCCTTTCCCAGCTCTGGACCAGACTAAAAACACAAAGGCTACCTCCTGGCCCTAGCAAGGTGAGAGGGGATACGAAAGAACATCATCAGCCAGTTGTTCCTATGGCAACACATCAGTTTTTGCCAAAGTCTTTAGACATGTAACCAGGGTATTTGGCCAGACCCATTACCTTAACAAAGATACTGTTTTGACCAGCTTAGCGGGTTCCTTCCACTACAGATCCCAACCTTACCAAACAGCAGTATATAGTTATGTAGATTGGAAGCCATGGCCATGCAGCACTTTTCATAAAACAATATGTTCAGTCTGTGCTGCATTATCCAAATGATTTTTTTTTGCCATCAAGTGTTGTTAGCGATGTTCAACAAGTAAGAACAGAATATGGATTTAAAGCAGTTACCAGGTGAAGAATTGTCAAGACAAAGCATTCTCCTATAGGTGCCTCCATTTTTTACTGGAAGGTGGAATGTAACCAGGGTGCCATAATGAGCTGAGTGTTTTTCAGCAGGGATACACAAATTAAGAACTTATCTCAGCCCCAATGCTCACTGGGTGGCAACTGTCCTGTTGCTATTTCTCAGTTTAACCTTTCATACAGTTAAGAGGATAAAATGGGGAAACCCTAGGTACAGTTAAAATTGTGTCTTGAGCTCAGGTTAACAATAAAGAATCTTTTCTGTTACAAGAAATTCCCCAGAAGCTAGACCTTGCTGCTCTCTAAGGAAATAAGGGTTTCAGGATGCAAGAAGTTTCAAGTATTATTATATACTGCCATTGATGTGTTGACTGCACTTATAACATGGTCCAATAACCGCATCTTTAAAGTATGAATTAGATAATAAGAAAAGGTTACTGTCTTCTTTTGGCAGAGTTGCTACACTTTTAACACTCTTGAGAGTCTTACCACTGTCAGTTTTATTCACCAGCTTTTTGACCGTAATTTTACTGCATCGTTGCATCTATTTCATTGCATGCTTTTTGTTGTGAAGGGCACCACATACAATTTTCAAAATAAAAAGAAACGGCAGCAATACTATCACTGCTATATTTCTATGGAAGAAAAAAGTTGTACCTGTCAGGTTGACAATGAAAGCTGTTAAAACACAGGGATACCGCAAGAGGAAAAAAAATAGAAAGACAGCATTCATGCTGTCTTTGCAGTCGCTATTTTCTATCATCGTTCCCACCAAACTAATTTGCTTTTATATATTGTCCTTGTTCCCTGGCGTTTTAACAGCGAGTTCTGGCTTCTGGGGAATTTCTTGTAACGGAATCGATTATTATTGCACAGAAATTTGCAGGCGAGGATTCTGTCGGCCTGAAGAGGACAGACGCTTCACTCTGTATGTGTACATTTATATCTCTCTGGGCTAGTAGTGGCAGAGAAGGGACAGCACTGTAAACAAGGTGGCAACTCTGGCATTACCAGCTTTCTTTGCCAAGTATCGCGACAGCGGCTATAGTCACTCACTCAGTGCCAGGTCTCGGCTACTCTCGAAGTCTCTCCAGTTGCCCTCACAAAAATGGTGGCACAGACTGCGGCAAGCGAAATCCAGCATCCAGCCAGTGGCGACTTTCTCCACCTCAGGGAAAGATACCGGCGAGCCATGGCGGACTGAACCACCCTCAACCGAATCAGCCGTCGCGGGACTCGACCGTCGAGGGAAAGAAGCTGGGCTAGAAACCGTTAAACTAGCCTCGGCTTCCATTTTCAAATCTCGTGCATTCACAGGAAAAGCTCCACCCCCTTCCCCACCGTCTAAGGTTTAACGGCGAAGCAAGTCCAACAGCCCAGTGGCGTTCATCATTCCCTGACGTCATCTGCCCCATTCTGGCCACGCCTTCTCCCCGAATTGTCAATGTTTCTTTCATAGAGAAAGAAAAAAGAAGTCTACACAGTTATCACTTCCGAGCTCCATTTAATCCCCGTTTCTTACGGAGCGGGAGAACGATGCAGCTAGTGGTCGAGCCTCCCCATACTCTTAAATCTTTTTTTGTCTTGAAGAGACATCTCTGATACCCTATTATTTTATGACCAAATAATATATAAACGGAAGTGTTCTTCCACTGTGCTTTTATGCCTCCCTTGTTCATTAGGCACGTATAACTCCACCTCTTACAAGTTGAATGATCAGTGGGAAAACGTAGAGATTTTATTCATTTTATTACATATCCCACCTTTCTTGCAAGGAGTTCAGGACTACATGTGTTGGGTTGTATTCAACTAAGTCCTACTCAGAGCAGACCCAATGAAGTGTTGGAAAGTATGAGGTTCAACTCCAACTTGGTGGGATGAGGCTGCATGGGATTAATAACGTTAGCTAGAGAGCTAGACCTCTTGCTGGTTGAGGCTATACCTATCTCTTTGATCCTGCGGTCTCTTCCCTTCCTGCTAGACTGATAAGCAACAGGATGTTTGCTCGCAGTTCCTTCCCGCCTTTCTCTGTGTTCTCTTTCTTTCGAGAGGGGAATAGACATCTTCTCTTTGTCTCTCCTCTCAACCAGGATGAGGGCGAGTACTGGGACCAGTGCTCATTGCTCCAGCATAGCTAGTTAGCTACATATAGAACTCTTTCCTATCAAGCATGTACTTTCAGAATAAAGTAGTTGTTTCTTATTTTTAAAGCTTAAAGTCTCTGTCTGACTAATTTGCAGGGAAGGTAGAATCTTAGCAAAGATTCAAACACACACACACTAAGCTCGCTCAATACTCTCCGTTCCGCAGCACTACGCAACTCTGCTATGCATCTCAATAGAGAAATTCCGACATGAAGTTAATGAACTTAACTTAGGTCTATTAACTTCAATGGGTCTACTCTGAGTAGGGTGACCAATAACTATCACCCATAGCTGTCCCCGTTTTACCCTGACAACAGTCCTGTGAGATAGGTTGTGCTGTGAGATAGTGACTGGCCTAAGATCACCTACTGAGTTTCATGGCTGAGTAAGAGTGGAAACTCGATCTCCACAGTTCTGGCTGGCCTATTAGGCACACCAAGGATGGGGAACCTGTGGCTTCCATGGTCAATACTTGACCACTGGCCATGCTAGCCTGGGGCTGATGGGAGTTGGAGTCCAATATCATCTGAAGGGCTGCAGGTTAACCACCCCTGCACTACACCACTGGTATACTTGATCATTTTAATGAGGGTTGGCATTTTAATGAGGGAAGGCACAATGAAGAACTTAATTCTTCTGAACCTGAAAAAAACAGTGCTTTCCTGTCAAGGATTCCTTTATTTTCCTGGTCCATGGTCTTAATGAAGGACTGGGGTGCTTTCTCATGCTCTGCTTTCCTTTCCTGCATTGGATTCTAAATATGTCTACAAAGGTAGAGCCAGCAGGGAAGCAGAGTAATTTCATGCTTCAACTGATTCCATTCTTTTTAGCCTCCTGTCTGAGATATATTCCCATTTCTAGTAGAACAATGGAAGGGGCGGGAGAGGATGTCTATATTGAAAGGGACAGGTGTGTGTGCGAGGTTCAAGAAAGGTTACACAGGCAACATAATCCTCAGGGGATGTCTGTGCTTGCTGGGATTTCACAATTACATTGTCTAGCAAATTCTATATGTTTTCTGCAGCTCTGACTTCCCCTGTTAAATAAGACACATCTGTATAAGCCATCTGTGATAAGACATGTATAGCACCTATTCCATCAGGCTATAGTAAAAGGGGGAAAGTGGGACTGCAGGACCTGTGTTCCACTCTGCTAAAAACAACCCCAGCACCATCAGGCTCCTCCCTCAGCTGTCATTAGCAGCTATTCCATCAGGAGTAGGAGAGAGCTGAGTCTGCAGAGCCTCTTAGCTCTGCTGAAAGACCAGCAACTTTTAGCTCCTCCTCATTGCAAGAACTTTGTAACTGAGAGATAGTACCTGAGTTTTCTTTTTTTCTCCTCTCTCCCCATCCCTTTTCCATTTGTGTTGTGTCTTTTAGATTGTGAGTATGAGAGCAAGGACTCACAGACGTTTGTAAGCCACCCTGAGATAATATTTTAGCTGAAAATAAAAATGCTTTAAATTAATGCATGAATAAATAAATATGACCTCTTCTGAAATATCCACTCCAAGTGTTTCTCAATGGTAGAATTTGATCAAGGTCACTGTCAAAGTGTTACAAGAGTTCCACTAGTGTTTTGTTTTTTACTGTAGCAATTGATCTTCAGTAGCTTTCAGACAAATAGTTAATAGTTCCCAGTTTCTTATTCAAAAGTTTGAAACAGAGCAGAAAGAGCAACCTTAATAAGGGATTGAAGTTTTTATGTCCCTGCACTACAATATAAGCTGTGGGCTATGCCCTAGCACAGGGTTTCCCAAACTGGTCCATAGACCACCAGTGGTCCATGAGCTTCATTGAGGTGGTCTGTGGTGTGTCTGGAAAAAACAACAACTAAAAATCATATAACATCTAGCCTAGTACATTACAATTGCTACAACAGGTGAAACAACCGTTAAGTGGTCCACCAAGGCCCTCAGCAATTTTCAGGTGGTCTGTGGAGAAAAAAAAATGGGAACCATTGCCCTAACATATATCTCCATGACTAGGACAACTGTCTCCATCAAGATCCACAAGAATGGTCTGCAATCAAAAGTGCTGATTATGAGCAACTTTACAGATGACATGTACCAGCTAGAAAGTGGGAGTGTGCATGTCAAACTAAACTTTGGTCCATCCCAAATCCACAATTCCAGGAGGGTGCCCTGTACAAGATGTCATGGTTTCATGTCCAGCCTAATGCTTTGTTTGAACACAAGATACTGTCCAGTGCAACCAGGAGTCTTGCCTTTGAGACAGCCTAGCATGCCATCCAGCCAAAGTGGGTGTCGGTGTGTGATATTGTGAGCATCCCGCTTCTGTGCCAATAGTTACCAACAGTGCAACAATATCCAGTAAAACATAAATGAATAAGGAACTGGGGGATGTTTACCTTAAACTAAGCTTTGGGCCATCCCAAATCATAAACCTACACCTCTAGGACTGTGCCCTCAGTGAGACACCTTAGCTTTACATCTGGTCCAAGGCTTCATTGTGCATATGCTAGACCTACACCGAAAGATCAATAGCGGAAGTTAGCAAAAAAATATGAACAGTCCTTAAGTCTTGCAGATATACTTGCAGCGCTGATTACAATTTAAACATTTACCCCACTTATCTGGAGCTGGAGTGCCTACCCTGTGCTCCTCCAGATGTTGAACCCCCAGCATGACCAGTGGTTAGGGATGATGGGAGTTGTAGTCCAACAACATCCAGAGGACCACAGCTACAACATCCCTGATCTAGGGAAAAGTTAAGATGGTGTGACTGGCATGTTTATATCCTTTTATTCTGCAAATACACTAAGGATTCATTACATTCAAGCTGAATGTGGTTTGATGGAACAAGGACATGATCTCTCTCGCTCTTGTTCTTTTTACAAAGAGATCCCTTAGGTGCTATAGGATTTAATAAAGGCTTTTCCTTTCATCAGCTGAAGAGTTCCTGAGGGTATAACCCAGTACATTGGGACTTGGGTTGTTTTTGATTGCATAAAAGGACCGTGCTTTTCTTAGTGACTTGCTCAAATTGAAGTGATCATGACTGTATTCCAAGAAAGCTTGGCTCTAGTTGGTTCAGTGTTGCTTATTAACATTCGGTTTAGTGCTGAGATTAGATAGTTATGATAATTTGCTGCCAGACTGAAACCAAAAGTGAATTGAACTGTATTCTACATGTTGCTGTATTACTCTGGACCATCAGAGCAGCTGTTTTCCTTTCTTTTCCCCATTCTGCTTTAACTTTTAAGCCAGAGAGTCAGGGCTGGCACTGGGCATGACTGGGCCCTTGGGCACCAGCCTTCCCCAGGCCCACAGTGCTGTAGCCCCCCCCCCCATACACGCTGTGCAGGGCTAATAAGCCTGCCTGCACGTCCCACCTACCTCTCCTGTCCCTGTGGATGATGTGTGCACTGCGCACACATGCCTACCATCAATCAAGATGGCAGCAGGGGCATTAGTCCCTTAAGAAGCCCCTGCTGCCATCTTGGTTGATGGCAAGCATACGCATGCAGCGCACACATCATCCACAGGGACAGGAGAGGTAGGTGGGGCATATATGCTGGTTTATGGGAGCGCTACCCTCCCACACTAAGGAGGAGCCCTTCAGGCTGCCTGTCATGGCCCCGTCAGAGGACTCATCAGACGAGGATGATTCGGGAGTAACAGCAGCAGACCCAGAAGGAGAAATGGAGGAAACTCCTGAGAACCCAGCTCCTTCTCCCCCTCAGCTGCAGAGCACCCCAGACACAGCTGAAGCCCTTCAGCCAGATGCAGACAGTGAACAGGATACTCCCCCCTCACCTGCAGAACGTAGACAACAGAAGGTCAGGCAGAAGAGGGGCAGGCCTGTCCACTTAAGGCCAAAACGCTGATGGCTCACACCTGCTGACAAACCTGCTCCTTAAAAGTCAAACCTTGGTTTCAGCTTGTTGCTGACTACAACGTCAGGCGTGACCACTGTGTGTCTTCCTATCCCCTGAACCTTGACTTGGACTGATCTCTCGGCAAATTAGACCCGGACCTTCACTGACGTCTCTTCTGGATTTCTGGCTTGGCACGTAAGCTTTAAATGGCCTCTGCCCTTATCTTGCTTCCTCCTTGCTAGCCTGGCAGATTTATAGCCAAGCTGCCAGCTGAGGACTTACGCCTGGCAATTACCAAGGAATCTCCAGCCCTGCCTGCACCCCCACCGACACTGCTGTCTCAGTGAAGAGCTGACACTGCCCTCTGGTGCTGGCCCTGAAAAGAGTGTTTCAGCTGTCCTGCATTATGTCTTTCATCATGGGGATTTTTTCCAGATTTTCACTATTTAGAATGAATTAGCACAATTGTGCTAAATTTAAATCTGGGGTGGAGAGGTGGTGAGTAGTGGGAAGACCACTGATCTGCCAGTAAATAGGATTGTGCCAAGCAAACTGCATCTTGCTATAATTCCAGCTTCTTTTGCATTTTTAAACTTTCTCATTAAAGTGGTTATTAAAGATTAATTTACAAAATTGGGCAAGGAACAAAGAATTTACCCACCCACAAATGCATACACACACTTTGTTTTAAACAATATAATAATAATAATAAATTTTATTTCTAGGCCGCCTATCTGGCCGCACAAGCGGCCACTCTAGGCGGCGTACAAGATCAATTAAAATACAACATACAAACTACATAAAAACCCAAGAACTACAATATAAAATGAAACCGAACCCACCCATAGCTAAAACCAATAAAATTAGGCTACCCCAGGGATCTTGTAGGCCTGCCTGAATAGCCAGGTTTTCAAGGCTTGGCGAAAACTTGGCAGGGAGGGGGCATGGCGAAGATCATGAGGGAGAGAGTTCCAGAGGGTGGGGGCCACGATTGAAAATGCCCTCTCTCTGGTCCGCACCAGTCTAGCTGTTTTGACTGGTGGGACCGAGAGAAGGTCTTGAGTGGCTGATCTAGTCAGGCGGCATATTTGTTGATGCTGGAGGTGTTCCTTCAGATAAGCTGGGCCGAGACCGTGTAGGGCTTTAAAGGTTAGTACCAACACCTTGAATTGGGCCCGGTAAACAACTGGTAACCAGTGTAGATCTTGTAACACCGTAGTGATGTGATCGCGGCGACAGCTGTTCGTAATCAAACGTGCCACCGCATTCTGTACCAGCTGCAGTTTCCGGACCGTTTTCAAGGGTAACCCAACGTAGAGCGCATTACAGTAGTCTAAGCGAGAGGAGACCAGGGCATGTACTACCTGTGGGAGAAGATGGACAGGCAGATAGGGTTGCAGCCTCTGTATTAGATGTAATTGAAACCAAGCTGCCCGGCTCACTGCCAAAACCTGAGCCTCCATGGACAGCTGGGAATCAAGGATGACCCCGAGGCTGCAGACCTGGTCCTTCAGGGGCAGTTTTACCCTATTGAGCACCAGGTCTAAAGCTCCTAATCTTTTCCTGTCTCCCACGAGCAGCACCTTGGTCTTGTCAGGGTTTAGCTTCAGCCTATTTCCTCCCATCCATTCACTTACTGACTCCAGGCACTTGGAAATAGTCTCCACAGCCAACTCTGGCGAGGACTTAAACAAGAGATAGAGCTGGGTGTCATCCGCATATTGGTGGCACCGCAGCCCAAATCTCCTGATGATGGCTGCCAGCGGCTTTACATAGATGTTGAATAGCATGGGGGCAAGGATAGAACCCTGTGGCACACCACAATTGAGAGGCCAAGGGTCCGAGACCTTATCCCCCAATGCCACCCGTTGATGTCTGTCTGAGAGATAGGAACGGAACCACCGTAGAACAGTGCCCCCTATTCCCATTCTCTCCAGACGATCTAAAAGGATACCGTGGTCGACGGTATCGAAAGCCACTGAGAGATCCAGGAGGACGAGGAATGCATGTTCTCCTTTATCCAATGCCCTCCTTAAATCATCCACCATAGCGACCAAAGCTGTTTCAGTTCCATGACCAGTCCTGAAGCCAGACTGGAATGGATCCAGATAATCTGCTTCATCCAAGTGTGTCTTTAACTGTTCGGCCACCACTCGCTTGATGACCTTGCCCAAGAATGGAAGATTAGAAACTGGGCGAAAGTTGTTTAAATCTTGGGGATCCAAGGAGGACTTTTTCAGAATGGGCTTTATTACCGCCTCCTTGAGGGCTAATGGCACCACACCTTCTTCTAAAGAAGGATTCACCACTGTCTTGATCCCTTCACTCAGTTTCTCTTTACAGCCCAAAATGAGCCATGTAGGGCAAGGATCAAACAAGCAAGTGGTTGGGTTCACAGTAGAGAGCACCTTGTCCACTTCCTCAGAGGGAAGAGGCTGAAACCGATCCCACCAGACCGGAATGCAACTGGCCGACTCTGGCACACTTCCTGTATCCACGGCATACGGAATCGTACTCTTTAGGCGCTCAATTTTATCAGCAAAGTGTTTAGCAAATATGTCACAGGAGGCTTTAGAAAGTTCCATGGGTTCCTGCACAACTGGACCGACCAGGCTTCGGACCACTTGGAACAACCTCCTGGGACAACACTCTGCGGACGCAAGAGAGGCAGCAAAGAATTCCCTCTTTGCTGCCTTTGTTGCCACTTGGTAGGCTGCAATTGCTGCTCTAACCAGTGTCCGATCGTCTTCAGAGTGCGATTTCCGCCACCGGCGCTCTAGTCATCTCACCTCCTGTCTCAGACCCAGCAACCGTGGAGTATACCAGGGCGCAGTCTGAGTTCTATTCAGGGGGAGAGGATGTTTCGGAGCCACCCGGTCAATTGCCCCGGTGATCTCCCTATTCCACTCCATCACCAGGGTTTTGACCGGGCGACCTTCAGACAGCTCCAATTCTCCCAGCGCATTCAGGAATCCCTTAGGCTCCATCAGGCGTCTGGGACGGACCATTCTAATAGGTCCCTGTCCCCTGTGGAGGGTGTGCGGCAATGAGAGATCTATATTTACCAGATAGTGATCTGACCATGACACGGGGTTAACAACGACAGCCCCTATTTTCAGAGCACTTCCATCCCCTCCCGAGACAAACACAAGGTCAAGAGCATGACCGGCTACATGGGTGGGCCCCGTATTACTAAGGTGCAGTTCCCAGGAAGTCATGGTTTCCAAGAAATCCCGAGGAGCTCCTGTGAGAGCTGCCTCAGCGTGCAGGTTAAAATTCCCCAAAACCACTAGGTTAGGGGACAGAGCCCGCACATCCGCGACAACCTCAAGCACCTCGGTCAGGGAGTCTGCTGTGCAGCGGGGTGGGCAGTACACAAGCAGAATTCCTAAACTGCCCTTTGGGCCCAACCTCCAGTACATGCAGTCAACAAATGTGGTCTCGTGGAGAGGAGGTCTGGTAAAAATCAAAGACTCCCGATATATAATTGCCACACCCCCTCCCCGCCTACCAACCCTCGGCTGCTGCGCGTACTGGAACCCGGCCGGACACATGGCCCCAAGCACTGGGGCTGAGGCCTCGTCCAGCCAAGTTTCCGTGATGCACAACAGGTCTGCATTCTCATCCACAATCATATTGTGGATGAGTGATGTCTTCTGAACCACAGACCTGGCATTACACAGCAGCAGTCGAAGGTCGGATGGAGTTGTACATTCCCCAGCTTTCTTCTGGCTGTGAGCAGGCCCGGAACAGGGGATGGATATAATGCATCTATCCCTCGTTCCCCTAAATTGGCATGGCCTGCCACCTACACCTTTCCAGCGTCTGCCGCCTAGCCTCTTAATATCATGGCCCCCCACCCTCCCCACCATAGCCCTCTCGACCTTGCACATGACCCCCTCCGCGCCTGTTGCCCAGGCAGGCCTCCCTACCCCCAGTTAAGTCCGTCTAGCTGGCTGCAGTTCTATCTTGCTGCTGAGTGGCTCCTTCTCCTTATTGAGGTCAAGATATTATATCGACCTCCTCCTCTCATAGACCGCTCTCCGTGTCTTCCACGCCAATGTATGCTTGCACCACTCAGGCAGGCACCCAACCTTAAAACAACCCCCCGCCCCCCCCCAAAATATTATTATTATTATTAAGAGTAGATGAAAACAATGATGCTATTACTTCAATAAAGTTGACCGGTCACAGTGATTTCATGTAATTTAACCTATTTATAGGATTTAAAAGTGTTATATGCATATTATATAGGTGCATATTTGTTGCAATATACAATATAGGTGCATATTTATTCTGATGTACTAATATTTGTGTTTGAATATAAAAGTGTGAAAAATGTTAACATTAATGCAACCTATTCCTTCCCCCTCCCCATCCCGTAACACTAGTAATGTAACAAATGATCCCACAAGAGTTTAAGTGTAATTGGACTTGGTTGATTCTAAGAGTGTATGGGAAGAGAATGAGAAATATGGGTGTAGGGAGACATGAATATTCATTAATTGTTTTGCACAATTCCCTTGGGCAATGTTTATACCTTTTAGTGTTGAGAAACATTTAGTGGCAGAAATATTTATGGCTGCTGAATTCTGGGATACAAGCATGAGTATCCATGGACACTATACAACAATTCCTACCACAGTTACTTATTCAGAAACATAATCCGATGTCCTGTACCAACCACAACTCAGCAGTAGATGAATTCATTTGCCTGCAGTCATTTTACAGAGAATCTGCTTATACTTTTTAAATAGATAAATTGATAGATTTTTGAATGCTGTCGTTCTGGAATCTAAGATTGTATCCATCAGACAGAGCAATCGTAACTCCCTACTGCTGCTGCTGGAGCTCTGCAGAACAGCAGAGTCACTGTCATTCATGGTGGCAGCAGCGGAAGGGGGTGGGCAGGCAGCATCAGATGGAGCTGGCTGTGAAACCAGCTTGGGATCCCGTGGATTGTGGGCTGGCTCAGCCCCATCTGGGGGCTTTCTGCTGTGCTGTGCTGCTGGGGTGCTACCAGTGGGCTTTCTGCCCACCTGCACATTTGGCAAGTGGAAGTCCATTTATACAATTCCTAGTGCAGATAGTTAAAATTTACATCATCCTCCCATTTTAATTAGCATAATCACCATTATTTTGCTGCTTTACTGCAGACCAAACTGCATTCTGGTAAAAAACAAAAACATCCCCTTCAAATATGAGAAGAAAGGCTGATTAAGATTGGAGTGTTGGTGAGAGAGCATTTAACCCTTTACCTGCACTAAGTCACTCCCAAATCTGCTATTAGTCAGCTGAACAGAAAAAATACAGGTACCTGTACACACTAATATACCTATCTCCCTCCATGAGGCTAATAGCAGCTTATGGACGGGATTCAGGTTGATAAAGTGGTTCAGGGGGAAGGGTTAAACACCTCTCTCTCCTAGCATACCGGCTCCAATAATAATCCAACAGTTGCTTTAAAGGGGGGGCAGGACGCACTGGGAGATCCAGTTAAGGATGGCCTGTGAGATCATGTCTGGGCTCTTGGAGCATCTATTGAATGTTACACAGAAATGTGGCGGAGGGTTTGGGGAGGAAGCATCAACACTTTGCACATTCCCCTTTTGCATGTCCTGTGTAAATGTCCAAAGCTGTTTTCCTCCACGGTGAGATGCACATGAACTGTGCCTGTATCTGGAGATCAGACATCTCACTGAAGTGCTGACTTTGAATGATGCAGAAGAAGCATGAGGCCCTTGTGTTCCTTCTGTCCCATTTCGGAATAATGCTGAAGCTATCCACAGGTGTGAGATCTAAGAATGCATTCCATCTAACTGCTTGCCCCAAATAAATGCAAAGCTTTACCAATTCCCATGTGCATTTTGCAGGATTGTAGCTGGAAATCAGAATATTTGTTATCACATTGTTACTTTGAGAGATTCTTCCTGTAGTAGGAGCAAGCATAGAGAACCTTTGCTCCACTGACACCAAGACATTCCACAGGGATGTGTAGAAATATATATTAGATTACATAAGAATGTCAGACACAGCATTAGATGGAGATAGGCAATAACTACGTAGATATTTACTTCTTCCTTGATGAAAAGAAAGGTGGAAATTGAGGTGAAAGTCTATACATGCTCACATTCTTTTGAAAGAAATGTGGTCAGTTTTGAAAGAAGTTTGGTCAGTTTGTAATAATCAAACCACAACATCTGCATTTGGGAAAGCTAATATTGAATGAGACTCATTCTTGGGGATTAAATTGTTCTTATGGAACACATCTTCTACCTAAAACCTGCACAATTTTTGAAAATATGTATCGCACAGATACACATTCCTGATGTTGGCTTGTGAACTGTGACACAAAATTTTAAATGAGTGGTAAGAGCCTATCACCCACTTATCTATTCTTGGACTCAGGAATATAATCCTCTGAATATATAGGCTCCTGCAGCCCAGTGGTGGCTGATGGCTCTCATGTGAATGGGGCAGTGAAATCTGCTCCAGGTTTTAGTTTGGACTAAAACCAGGAGCAGATGCCACTGCCCCACTGATGTGGGAGCCACCAGCCGCCACTGCAGCAGTTGCCATTGAGAACTCTGCAGGACTCTGGTGCACATGCTGGCTTGTTTTTTTTTCTACAGTGTGGTGTACACTGCAGGAAAGACTGCACAAGAGCCACTGGATCCAGGTGATAATGTACTATTTAGTTTGACAAGCCAAGGTGAAACATTATTATGCTTTGCTGGACAAAGTAAAGGAAGTTGAGTGAAATGTGTGTTGGGTTGCATTTGATTTTTGTCTATCTGTGTAAATAATTCTGGATAAAAGTTTGATTTAAATTTCACGATAAGCATTTTTTTAAAAATCAGGCTACTCCTTATGAAAATTCTGATGAAATTTGGTCTTTACCTAAAGCCAGTGGGTGAATATCTGCAGCTGTCCTTGTGAAGTGACACATGATGATTGTTCCAAGTAACTGTGCTCCACTGTGGTGCATGCAGACTCTCGTAGCTAATGCATGATGATCTTTATCATTCCTCATGTCAGTATGTGAGCAACACATGCAAATGGCTTAGACAAACCAGGAAAAATAAAAATAGCAATTCATTGTTCATTGCAGCTACCATATGTGCAATTTCTTGATTGGCAAGCTACATCAGAAAGACTGCACAATGAAAAGAGAATCCTTCAAGGGAGTCTGTCTTGGAGATATTGGGTATAGCAAACACTGACATCTCCATTTGTTTTATAAATCTCTTGAATGTTTAAAAATATTTCAAAATATTCCTTTGACATTGCTGTAGACATGAATCATGAGATCCACTGTAAGCATATTTACTCTGATGTAAGTTCCACAGAGTTCAGTGGGTATTATTTTCAGGTATGTGAGCATAATATTGCAGCTTTGGGGAAGCTATACGGCTGTGATAGATTAAGGGTAATTAGTGTCTAGCCATGGGTAATACAGAAACTGAAAAAAAACATACATTTCACAGCCTGAGTTTGAAATCTCTGGAATTGTGCCAAATAATTGCTTCTTCTTGATGGAGGGACCTAAGGGGGGTGACTCCCTGTTCCCAAATTAATATTTAACATCGTTATTATACTAAAATTGTTGTTTGGGGGTATCCTGAAATGTATTATTAGTTTCTTCTCCATCCCTAAATGACAGTCCTGCACTCATGCTCTGAACTCTGAAGTAAACCTCGGTTCATTTGATGCTACAAAGAGGAGGTGAAGCTTGTATCTCTAGTGCAGGAAGAACAAGGATTGCAGGAATCTGTCACACCTGGAAAATTGACTGGATATTGATGACACAGAAGTATTGCTTCTTTTTTGCCTGAGTCCATGAATTGCCTCTGAAAGAGTTCACACATCTCTGAGTCATGGTTAAGGGCCTAACATAATGCTGACTGTGTGACTGCAACGGAATGTACATGTTTTTGTTATGGGTAAGCCTGAGCAGCTTCAGGACTCGTGTGTGTGTGTATGTGTCTGTGTGTCTGTGTGTGTGTAGAGATGAGACCTGGTGCCCTACTTTGGGGAGGGCTTGCCCATCACTCCCAACCAGAGTAGGGGCCAGTTCTGTTTGTGATGGCCATGACAACCACTGCCACCTACTTGCTTGCTTTATTTATTTATTTATATCCCACCCTTCTTCCCAGTAGGAGTGTTCTCTGCTACTGCAGCTGCTTTGGCAGCAGTACCACTCACTGCCCTCCACAGGTACCCTGGACACACTTTAATGGTGGACGAGTGCCCACACTTTTGAATGGGAGCTAAGCTTGCTTCCCACCCATGGTGGCCAGCCACCATCTTAAATTACTCAAAATGTAATACCCTAGCTTATTGATCCATGAAATCTATACTCATAGATCTATAATCCTACCCAGACTATAGAAATTAATAATTTTTATAGATGTATGGGCCAGGACATTTCATTTTAGGTAACTTAAGATGGCAGGTGGCCACCAAAGATGAGAGCTGAGCTTGGCTGCCATTCAAAAGCAGCACTGCTGCCTGCCACTGAAAAATCATTCAGGGTCCTGGAGGGAGTGCAATGAATGGCAGTACAGCTGGGTTGGCCCAGTGAAAGACCCTTCCAAGCCTCCGGGGCCCTCAGCTAATACCCAACCTGGCCAACTTATAATGTCAGGCCTGGTAGAGATAAAATTTAATTCTTTGTCTCCCTGCTATGGTGACAATAAAAATTGCCTCCAAAGTGCCTATTTCTATTTTAAGGGAAACCTCTATTACTGCCAAAGATTTAAACTTCTCCTCCCCACCTCCCATGATGTCAAAGCTGCTCAGAATTCCCCACAGCTGCTAATTACATACATAGAACAGAAGTAGCCAATGTAAGGCTCTCCAGGAAGCATGGTAAATGGTCAGGAATGATGAGAGCCATGGTCCAGCCACATTGGAAGGGCACCACACTACCTACCCCTGACATAACTAAAATGTGCACATTAATTGCTTTAATGTAATTTATATCTTTTCTGACTCTCAGATGTGATTCTTAAACAAATAAATGGGCCAGCTGCCATAAAATGAGGACATAGTGCAACCTGAGAAGGAATATGATAGGTACTGCAATGAACTCTGGAACTCTTTGACAAATACATCTATGAACTTTTGGAATATTGTTGGTGTTATCTCAAGTTATGTGGTTATTTTCATATATGCTGAATTTGGTACATGCTACAGAAATATATGCTGCCTTAATGGAAGGGCATTTTTCTTGTTCTCTTAACTTCTTTATTCTATATGAATTAGTGGATATGCTTCTTTCTTTCTTTTTTAAACCTTGAAGTATCCTCTTTTTATACTGTTTCATTTTAGGGAATGACATGGTAACTCACTGAACCTTGGAACAGCACACGTGGATAATTAGCTTTTTTTTCTTACTCTGCATACTTTGAACATTGTTTAGCTCTTTCAAACAGGAGGGAGGGAGGGAGATGGTGTTTAATCCTTTCCCTCTCACCATTTCCCCATCACAATCGCCTCTCCCAAGCTCCTTTTGTCTGAGGCTCGATTTCATTTTTCCAAGTTTCTTTCCTGTCAGTGTCAAATTCTATGCGACTTTATGTTTTATCTACAGATCAATTGTTCTCACTCTTACTGCTCAATACTCTTTTACCATTTACAGAAATCATATTCTTCCCCCCATCAAATATTTAAAATGGAGCACAGTAAATATCAGTTGATACAAGACTGCTCATAAGAAAGTTGCATCCACTCCTTAGCACGTTCAAGCTCCCTTAAAGTCACTGAGAATGTAATAGAGACAGGAAGTAAGGAAAGGAGTATGTCCTTGTTAAGGTTATAAGGGATAAGATTAGACACAGGCAATTCCCATAGCCATATCCATAGTGTATATGGATTAGAGAAGACACCTGCAGATACTGGAGTCTGATTTTGGAAACAAACCCAGCTACTTGCCAGTTAAACAAAGCATACAAAGCCTCTCTCTATTCTGAATGCCAACATAGTCAGTGGTATGTGCATATATTCAGTGACTTCCTAGTACTGTGTTGGTGTGCAATACTGTATGCAATGAAGCTAAGTTTATCTAGGCCTGAAACAAATCAGCAAAATTGGCTATTTACTGATAAAGCAACTCTGGGCTGTTAAATTTTTATTAACTTTTTAGTAAGATAAAGGTCTTTACTGAATCAATTATTTGCATATACAATTCTCCATAATGAATAAATTATTTTTCTATGGAAATTGGAATCAGGAACAAACTAGATGTTACATTAATTATTTTCATATCTTTTTTTTTTTTTTTAAATAGCAGCTCTGCCCTCCTCCCCATCTGGATTAGGACTGCATCATGGGAGCTGGGGGACTAGCCCTTTCCCCTCTGCTATTTTCTCAAAGAAAAATGTCCCCCCCATATAACAAATGTTGAAAGTATATTAGTGATCTATGTAGCTGAGAATTATATTTGTTGATTTTTAGGAATTAAATTATAATACGTAGTAGGATATGTACTGTAACAGAGGTGGATAGCCCCCCATGTCATTTAAGAAAAACATTTTTTTAAAAAGTTTTAGACTTTTTATTTTGACTGCTCCTATAGTCAACCACAGTGATGCCATCATGCAAAAGTTTTTGTGCTCCCCTCAATTTATGTTTATTTATTATATTGTATGCATGAATGTGTGTGTGTGTACAGGACCTAGAATATGCTACCCTCTGTAAAAGATCCTGTTTACCTGTTTGGAGACTCTGCCTGTCTGTCTCTTTCCATGAGGGGCTTAGGATGCTTGGACTAAGTGGTAAGAATGAGCTAGAACCTGAGAGAAAGACCTGCATGTATGTTAGTCCTAGGAGTGACAGAAGGAAGTAGTGTCAACATTCAGCTTCCTCCCAGGTAAAGTAAAATTTTTAGTGTTCTAAAGACCAAGCTGAAGGATGAAACCAGCCATGCAGGAAGGAGCAGGCAAGCGGAAGGAAGGGCAGCAACAAGGAGAAACCACAGAAACTGAACACAACAACAAACATAAACTTTATATTACTCAGAGAGGAGCTAAGAAAATTTCTTCTGCATTTTTTCAACCATTCTCCAGCAATTAATGAAAAAGAGAAATTGTATTCAAAAATAATCAAAGGGGAGAGAATTTGTTGGTGAAATTATCATGGGCGGGGTACAAGGCTTTTGTTGCACCTACCTTATTTTCAAGGGTGCCAAAGGGCTGTTGGGGAGTGTCCTTTCTTTCATTCTACAAATCATCTCTCCAGTGATCTGCACACTGCAGCCTCCCTGGGTGCCTGCATTTCCTAAAAATCCCATGAACTCTTAACTAGGCTTTCTTGTGTGGATGGGAAGATGAGGCAACTGCCTACTGTGCACCTCACTTAAACAAATCACTGCGGAAAGCTTTTTTAGAAGCTAAAAGGAAGGACTCACATTAAACACAAAATCAGCAAGTCCACCTATCTCAAGCAATTCTCATGCTTCAATTAAAGTTCAGGAAATGATGTAATATCTTCTCCCATGGGGCTTTCTCAGATCAGGCAATGGAGGCAGCTGGGGAGGCTGCAGAGTGCTGGAGAAATGTTTAATGGAAGGAAACACCCCACCCACAGCCACCTTGTAACGCTAAGGTAAGTTCAACCCTCCACCCACCAGAATTCTCAAGAAATCTTAATACATCCCAAGAAAGTGGCAGAAAAATAGAAACCTCTTTCACAAGGAAAGAAGAGTTTTGAGAAATTGAAGGTCAGGTTTTGCCACAGCACTAGCTAAAAGATGACCTGGAAGAATTTTATGTAGCTAGCATCAGCAGCAATAAATAAAGAAGTGATGGCATGAAGAAGGTAGCTATGACAAACTTCAGACTTTCCAAACATGCAACAACAGAAGAAGCAGAAATGCAGAGGAAGCTTCTTATATAGTGTACAAAATGGGACACACATCTTTGCTATGGTGTGATGAGGGAGCATCATTCATATGTGGAACAGCAGAATCTCTGCAGGAGAATGAGGCACGAGTTCAACTATAAATGTTACATAAAAAGCCCTGTAGGCTAGACATGACAGTCACTGCCACCTCCTCTGTTGCAGCATGTTTGTAACTTCTGAAGCTTTTCTAAGAATATGGGACATTCAGCAAGTCATCTTCAGAGCCAACTATCTGATGTCAAAGCAGCAAGCAATGGGTCACCAGTCTTGAAGCTGCTGGTTTAAGACCAGTAAGACCTAACAGTATAGGACAGGCACTGCCCAAAGAGGGAAAGGAAGATACAGCAAGAGGTAACCTTCAATGGATGGGAAGTACAAAAGAGGGCTGCTCACGCTGGCATAACCTCAAAGCGGTATCCTAAGATGCCTTCCATGGGAATGAATAACTATTGAAGTAAAGTACAAACAATGTAAAGCACATTTTTCTATCCTACCATTCTGTATACGTCTTCCAAAAGTTTTTATTTTTCCAAAAATGAAACCAAAAGTCACTATGGATTGGCATTTTGGTATGTATGCAATGTTTAATGTAAAGTGGCTTCATGCAGAGAACTAAAATGAGACACAGATGATTCATTTACACATTTATTGACTATTCTGCTTATTCTGGCAGACTGAAATGGAGAACAATGCCATTCATTTTACAGACATTTGACAGAAAATAAACAAGTATTTTGATGTTGAACAACTGTACAATACAGACTACCACATGCATATTTATATGCTGATTGGTGCAGAAATATTTAGCTGATTAGCAAAAAACTAGCATAATAACCAAAAAATCACATTTCCTTTTCATGATGTTAAAATGCAGCTGATATGGAAACATTGATACAAATACCATTATATGTAAAATTCTATTAATGGTGTAATATGGACAGCGGAAGGGTGGGGGGAAGTTAGCATGGTATGCTCTATGGAAAAACAAAAGGTGAAACCAAAACATTTCGAGTAAATACAATAATGCAACAAAGCATGTCTGATGTTGATACCATTGCAAAATGCCCTACAAGAACACTGTAATTTTTTCAGTCCTGCTCCACCCCTAAAAGACAAATAATATATATATAAGCAGCATATTCTCCCATTTTGGATGGGGCATTTTGTAAAGGCAGATGAATGAGATTAGATGAGACTTATCATATATGCATGTAGCTCCTATCCCAAAAGGACATTTTATATACTTTTTAAAAAAAAACAAATGAGGATATGTTGTTAATATAGCAGTTAAAAGTGAAATGCTGCCATTCCTTTAAAACTGAGCAATAGAAAAGACACAACTATTGTGCCATGATTTTTTTAAAAAAAATACTGTTGTGCTTTCTCCCACCCCTGCAGCATTCATAGCATCCATAGAAGAACACAATATTAAGTAAATAGAGTTCATGCTATTGTAGGTAGGAAAAAATATGGGAGATAACATTTATAATCATGAAACAGTACATATTTAGTGGTTATTTACAGTTATCTCAATGCAACAGGCGAAGTGCTGAGCTCTGTTTGTTACTGAAAACTGATCCCTAAATGTTTCATTTTGTCTGCATGGCTGGCACTGACTTGCATATGACGTACAGTACATGTCTAAAGCTCTGCATAACTTGGCAAGGATATATAGAGATATAAATCTAAAACTTTGCCCTCTTTGATCTTTTGACCAACACCTCAATCTCTGTCATGAAAGTGAATCCCAAACCTTCTTGGATAAGCAGTATGATGATGTGAACATACAGGAAAACAACAGAAATGCATTGAATAAATAAATAGATAGTAATTTCATGTAACAACCAATATGGAGAAAAGCCCATCCACGCTCTTTTCAGAAAGACATGAATACACACTGCTGAGAAGCTGATCCTCCATCATTGTGCACTTCAGTGGTAGTTGCTTACATTCAACATATGGGCAGGTAACATCCTGCAGGCCTGGATGTGGTCTCATTTATTGTAAATCAGAAATAGCTCCATTTAAAGAGAGCAGCAGCCCATTTTCTTTTATGTCTAGCATTCATTTCAATGGTATTGATCTTGATCAGCCTCCCCCAACTTTGTGCCTGCGAGGTGGTTTGGACAACAAGTCTCATCATTCCTAACCATTGGCCATTCTGGCTGAGGCTGATGGGAACTGGCGTCCAATAGCATCTGAAGTACACCAGATTGGAAAAGGCTTATCTTGATGATATAATGTGGGTATGCAGAATTGCCACTTCCAAACTAATATTACTTGCCCGCTCAACAGATTCTGACAGTTAATGAATAATATTTTGAATGCCACTGTGCTTTTGAGAACAAGCACTGAGACCACTGTGTCCTCTTTGTAGATTCCTCATTCCTCATCAGAATGCTGACAGGCTATACCGGCCAGGATCCAAACAGCCTGATGCATGAGCAGAAAGTACTGCATGTGTGGGTGATTGGCCTGTTTTGCATCCTTCTCTCTGTGTGTTTGTTTGTGTGGAGCTACATTAAGGGTGGGAAAAGGGAGTATGCAGCTCTTTTGATAGTTCTCATTGTAAGAATGCCATCCAAGCTGTATTCACACATTTGTTTATCTGGAGGAACTTCTGCTTTACTGCTGCTGTGACACAACAGGCTGCCATTCTGCACTCAACCATTCTTGGTTACATGTCACTTGCCTTCAGTAGGTGAAGCTAGCTGGAGGATTGCAGCCTTAGCAGGAAATCCCCATATGCTGCAAAGAATGCAAGGTGTTTTTTTTTACAATGTTGGATTCATTATAGTTTCAGTTACAAGAATTGAGAACCACAGTGGTTGATGTGCAAGCAATATAGGGTTGGAACAGAAGTCTTAACATTGACTTTTGTGACAATAGCTACCATATTATACAAGCAACATGTGATAAAGCATAAGTGTATTTTGTTTTTAAACATGCCTTATGTACTCACAGATGCTCTGCCTTCCATTCTCCCTTTTGTAGCTGCATTTCTTCTGTACTGTAAAAGTGGTTCTCCGTTTTTTTCTTTGTAATGTTTATTGTGACCAAATATTTCCCATAATTGTGCATTAAGGAGAACAAAGACCATCCATTAGGGTCAGTACTATTATAAGCGTTACCTGGAAGAAAAACTCTCAGTGCTTAAAAAAAATCTATTACATTATTCCATATAATTAAAAATACACCCTTAATTTGACAAATTTCCAGAGGGGTAGCCATGTTTGCAGCAAAAACAATAGTCTTATGACATCTTAATGACTAACAATTTTTTTGTGTGGGGGAGTGGCTAAGGTCTCTGATTCATGAAAGTTTATGCCACAATATATCTGTTGGTACAACAAGATTTGTCATAGTTTTTTACCTTTAATTTGGGTTTGTTTTGATGTAAAAGAAGTAAGTTACAATAATTGTGATGCAGTTGAAGCATCTGATCAACACACATACACCTGCTATGAAACTGTATTGACAGTTCTCCATCTTAATGAATATGGAGTGGTAATATGATGCCAGATATTATTGTTCCATAAGAAGCAAGCTGATAGAAAGGAACAGTGCATATTTGGGTAGCCAATATGGTGCCCTTTAGATATAGCTAGACTACAGTTCCCATTGTCCTTGACCACTAGCAATACTAACTGGGGTGGATGGGAGTTGGAGTCTGACATCATCTTGAGGGCATCACTTTGGCTACCCCTTGTCTCTCTCTCTCTAGCATACAGTTGGTTGCGAGCAATGCAGTCAGTTCAGTTAGTATACCATAGAACAACATGCCTCTTTAATAAAACTTTAGTTCTTAAATCAATTTTAGGAAGAGGGCACATTGCATTCAGTGGCAATATCTTGTATGAAATATGTATGAAAATAAATGAAACATCTTCATTTTCTATCAGAAAGAGATTCATAGAATCATAGAATCATAGAGTTGGAAGGGGCCTTGTAGGCCATCGAGTCCAACCCCCTGCTCACAGCAGGAAATCCACAGCTAGAGCATCTCCCGCAGATAGCTGTCCAGCCTCTGCTTGAAGAAATCCAGCGAAGCGGATCCCACCACCTCCCTAGGCAGTTGGTTCCATTGCCGAACTGCCCTTACTGTCCTTATATTTGCCTAGAATTCATCTTCTTGTGCTAATGATCAATCTTTAGTGGCATCAGCTGAATTGCTAACAGCATATATGAAGTCAAACTGAGGTAGACTTAGAATACTGCCCTTTAGGTATTCAGTAGCAAAGGGCTTCTAGATTATAGCATAATGGACTTGGCTTGGGGAGACAAAGGATTGTCTCCAACTAAATAGTATTCAGGGTACACCCACTGAAATGAATGGACCTAAATTAATCATGCCCATTAATTTCAAGGGGTCTATTCTGATTAGGACTAACATTGGATACAATCCAAAATCTTAACATTTCTATAGACTGAAGCAAGTAACTAGCCTAATGAGAACATTAGCAATGTATCTCACATGGTATACCAGCAGGGTTCTGAAGGTGAAAAAGATTTATTTAATAAGAAAATATTTTAGCTTTGGAACCTTAGACCTATAGCTCAAGTTGGAACAGTCGTGGTAGCCAATGAGAGTTTTCCCTGGGTAAGGATTATGAACAAAACTATGACTTCATTGAAATCAGTGACCAACCTCCTATTTTCAACCTAAGCCCAAGGTTTCACTTAGCCTTTGGTTTGGGCCTGTATATGGTTGTAAGGATAAAGGCAGATCAAGCAGGACTTCATGATGTCCAAAAAGTACGGAAATTACAGAGCAATGTCTTCTAAAAGCTAGTTAGTCTCAGTCAATGAGAATATCTACAATTAAAACAAGACAAATAAATAAATAAATAAATAAAGGAGGTTCATGAAATAGAATGGAGGTCACTAGAATTACTTGGACAGCCATGAAGAACAGATGTGTACTTTGAGACTTAATGACCAGACATTGTTTTGTGTGTGTGTGTGTGTTTTAGAAACAATGTTTAAGTCCAGGATTGAAATTCTTAAGAGAAAAACCTGGAGATACCTTATTTAAAATTAAAAGCCAGTATTAAAAGGAATCTAAGAAACAAATTAAATGACTTTTTCTGTGCTTGTAATTACCTTGTAAAAAGGTAATACCTGTTGATGATATTATTGCATGTGATCCTTACCAAACTGCAATCTAAGGGCTACTGGACTTGGACCATAGTTTTCTCTATGAAAGCTGTTTGTAGCCAATTTTTTTTAAAAAATAAAATACAAAATTAAAATAGCCTTCAAAGAAAAATAAGCTTATAAGAATCTTTGAATTCTGCCGAGTACATTATAAACCATTCTGTTGCAGCAAACAGAGTTTTAAATAGTCTACCATGGGTAAAATCAGTGTAATTGGGTTAATGAAGAAATAACAACACACAAATTAAAATATAATTTTTACCAGAAAATGAAAATTGTTAACCTTATTAGAGTCCAGTGTTGAGTTTTGTGATTTGAAAATATTTTTATGTACAGCTTCTTTAAATTTGCAGAAATAATTATTCTGCTGAAATTACTGGAATTTGGCAAAAAGGTACATGTTTTAGAAAGTTTAATTCACATGCTGGTTAATCTTATCACAGGAGAACTTGCCTCCTATTGATCAATAAGAATGCACGTGATGGAAGAGATGTAATGAAGAAGAAAAACACAGAAGTATCAAATGGTTTAGTTTCCCATGTGTTAATTGCAACAAATACACATGAAAAACCTGATAGAGTGAACCTGCTCAAAGCAAAGTCTGTATAAAACATCATGCTTGCAAATTTGAGGCAGAGCTTGGGCACATTGAAAATATCATCTACTTTGAGATTTGGGTTTTCCAACTGTGTTTATAAAGCAGCTGTTCTTGTCTGTTGATTCAAGGAAGGGCAGTTATGTCAGTATTCCGAAATTAAGAAATGATCTAAAACTGCTGTGCTTAGTGGCGAAAAAGTGGTAGGCAACTGCCCCAGTGTCCCAAAGAGGTATTAGCAGCAAGGATAACAATAAAAAACTGCCTTCTAAAAATAAGATTTTTTAACACTAGCGCGTATAGTGATTATAACTGCAATATAAAATGTTAACTTTTTAATATAAAATAATCACTTTTCATGGCCATTTGGCACATTTTATTGCCATATGTATAGGATAATGGTGTTCCTGTCTTTGTTTTGATTTTGGCAGTTCTTATATCAAACTTCCAATTTCTGGTCATTAAATCTTACAATCTTAAATGAATTTTATTCAAAACTTGCAAGTTTATCGGTGAAATCTATGCAAATAAAAATAATTTAAGATATGATTTACTTCACAAATAAATGAGAAATACTATCATTTACTCAAACAAGCAGCTTATACTTTATGAGCTTTTAAACAGAAAGCAAGATAAGTAAGTTGCTTTAAGAAGAAGTTGCAATTTTGCAACATAAGTCTATACAAATCCTCCAGGTATCAAATTGTGAAGGAAGTACCTGTGTCCCAGGAAATGGGTTTTCCATAGATCCTTGGTAGATCTCCCCACAAACCCAAACTATTTACAAATGTATGCATTTTGCAAGCTCAAAGCACCTTGTTTCACACCATTATGAGCACATGCATCAATATTTCATCCTTTCATGTGCAAATTCCAAAAATTCATTATAACCAAGAGCAAAAGTTTTTTTTTTAAAAAGACGTATCTACAACCATAAGTGAAAGGATCAAAAATATCAGACATTGCAGAAGATGGGCTCTGAAAAGAGCTGTTTATTTACTCACTGTTCTTGCATCATTTTTTCCTGATTTCCCCCCTTTTTGTTACAAAAAAGCAGATCTCCACTTTTAAATTTAACAGTACTTAAACTAATCAACTCTTCATGCCATGCAAAAATAACATTTTATGTACTTCTGAGGCTTCCCATGTTTTAGTTCATAGGCATTACTAATAGTGGTATAAAGATATGAATTTTTGTCATTATTGCTCTCTTAACTAGTCACATGCTAGTTTCCCTTGTGGGACAGTAACCAGTTTCTCCAGGATTTGTGTGAATTTCTGGGGAAAACAAATGGTTTTCCATTTTGTGATCTTCTTGGCTATTGTCTCCTTTTATTTCCCCCCCAACATGGTAAATGTCTTGAGTACAGTTGTGCCCCAAGCTTTTGGGCGAAGAAGAGCTGACTCGAGGCTCTTCCATTAAATGGTTCCCATCGTTGTGTTTATTCCCAAAGCAGTTTGTCTTGATATCCTGCTTCTTGTCATGTCTTATGCCAGGAATCTCCATGAAGTCATCTTCTTCTCCAGTGTCCATTTCAGTGAAGCTTCTCCTCTCTTTTGAAGCAAAAGTAAAAAGCTTTTGTTTTGGAAACAGAAGAGGGGACGATTTCTTAGAAGTTCCCTGGGAAACCACTGGGGCATCAGCAGCCAACAAGGGTCTGTCCCCATGTAGTGAATTCTCTTCTAAGAGAATGGTGCTGATATGCTGAGGAGGGGTAGATTGCATGAAATCTGCAGCTGCTGTCACTGGCAATGGCCTTGCAGTGCTCGGTGGTGTTTGTGGACCACCGCCTTTGTTTTCCTTGAAATTAACCTTAAGGGACCTTGCTTTTAATGGATTGCTTCCTTTTAGAGAACTTTTGGGACTCTCCATAGCGCTGTCAAAGTGCAGATGACCATGAAGTACAGACTGGGAACCAGAGGTATCCGTGCTCAAGGCTGTATTGACTGGGGAATACTCAAAGGTGGTGTCTCTGGGGGCAAACATTTTATCCTTTGCGCGTGATAAAAACTGAGAACTCTTTTCTCTTTGGTCTTCTAAATGGACGGAGTCAGTTGGGAACCTTAGCTGCAGGTGAGAACTGGAGAACAGAGGCAGGGGGGATCGGTCTGTCTCAGTTAAATCGGTTGCACAGCTGGCAAAGCTGTCAATGCTGGAAGTGCTTCTCATGTCAGTCACCACATCTTTGGGCCCTGACATCGATGGCTCTCCCTGTCCAACAACCTCTTCCATTTCTATTTCCTCCTCATAGAGGGGAGGTTTTACTGCTGGGTCTTGGTAGGTGGCATTAAGGTTAGGCTGAGACTGAGTTTTAGTAATTTCATTATATAACATTTCGAGTTTCTGAGCACTCAAGTGTTGGGGGCTGGAGGTTGCTGCGGCATTGTTGAGCTGTTCATGGGAATCTTGCTGGCTCACTTCCTGGTATTTGTTCTCCAGGGACTTATTAGAACTTGTTTCAGACATTGTCCTTCTGGCCCATTTCCACCGGCTTGGAGATAAGTGGTTATCATCAGAGGTTTTCTTTGAATTGGCTGCTTCCTCAGTCTTATCGGAATCCACAGCTACATCAATCAGTTCCATGCTGCGGGCAAAGGCGTCTTTTAGATTCATTGAGACAATGCTTCCATTTCTTTTTGCTCGCTCAAGTGCCTCCCTTCTTTTAATGGCTTTCTCCTGCCGTTTTTGTTCCTTATAAAACTCTGAAAAATTGTTTACTATGATGGGAATGGGTAGGGCTATTACTAGCACCCCAGCAATGCAACACAATCCTCCAACAATTTTACCTAGTAAAGTCTTGGGATATATGTCACCATAACCTACTGTAGTCATAGTGATGGTGGCCCACCAGAATGAGGCAGGAATACTAGTAAACTTTGTAGCATCTTCATCTTTCTCAGCAAAAAATACGAGACTGGAGAATATCATGATACCCATTGCTAAAAATAATATCAATAAACCCAATTCATTGTAACTCCTCCTGAGGGTGAATCCTAAAGACTGAAGACCTGTTGAATGTCTGGCAAGTTTAAGAATCCTTAGTATCCTCATGATACGGAATATCTGAACGACACGGCGGACATTTTGGAACTGCAGGACACTTTTGTTGGACTCGGTGAGAAAAATGGTGACATAATAGGGTAAAATGGCTAGCAAGTCAATAACATTTAATGGACCTTTGAAGAACTTCCACTTGTTCGGAGATGACAGGAAACGCAAAAGGTACTCCATAGTGAACCAAGCTATACACACAGCCTCTACATGTGCTAGTTGCGGGTTGTCATTTAGCTGTCCAAATTCATCAATTACTTGAAGCTCAGGCAGAGTGTTGAGTGACAAAGCAATGGTGGACAGTACAATGAACAAAATGGATACAATGGCCAAAATCTGTAAAACAAAAATAAGCAAAAAATTTGGTTAGAAAATCATAATGGATGTTAGAAGTTCAACCACAGAAATAGTGCACAAAGAGGCTTGCAGGTCATTATATTCAGGATCCACTAGACTCAGTAAACCGGATGAGTTCATACTAGGTCAGGGATGGGGAATTTGTGGGCCTCCAGAGGCTGTTGGGACTCCTGACTACTGGCCAATCTGGCTGGTGCTCCTGGGAGTAGAAAACAGCTGGGTCTGGATAGGGTTGGAGCCAAACTTCAACCCTGGCAAATGGAAGGGCTCCTTCTGTCCTAAGAAGGCTTTTGATCTAGCAGAGATGTCCCACTGGCAGAAGGGGAGGGGAGGCAACTTTTATTCCGAGAAATGTTCTATCTTTGGCATACTCCAAAGTCTTTACACCATTGTCAATTACAGCATAAGAATTATTGGGGGGGGGGCTCAGCAGATTTTAGCATTTAACTTTTTAGCACTTAGTTCAATGATTTGCAAGTTGAAGAAAATGGACAGCTTTAAGATTACTTGAGAAAATATTACACTACATGAATTTACCGAAATGCAGCATTTCGAAATGCATTTTTCCCTTCAGAAAAAGGCCCTAAGTAATCTATTTTTCCATTAAATGTACCAAAGCAAACTATTTTCTGCCTTAAAGTTCAATTTGGACCTATGATGTACCAAAAAAGAGAGTTTTATAAATATTTCTGAGAAATTGTTCATTTTAAACCAACTTATGTCCAATGACATAAAGATGCAAGGAAGTCCTCAAAGATCTACCTACCTACCTTTGTAGCTTGGGTTGGATCCAGATTAAGAATGCAATCCTATCCACACTTACCTGGGAGTGAGTTCAGCTGAACTCCGAGAACTTACCTCCTAATAGACAGGATTGTGCTATAAGTTAGTTTAACATGGTACCCACTATAAGCAATGGAACTTAAGGCCTGACTCATTTGTCTCATTGATTTCAATGGGACCAAAGTTCAACTAACATAGCCTGAATTTAACCTAATGTGGACAAAAACAATAGGCAGCTCTGTCCTGGTTGATGCAGCTTGATGGATTGTGATACCAATACAATTTAAGGAATCTATCCAATAGTGTCCCTCTGCTGATAGAAAGCATTTTTATCCAGTGGAGGCTCCATTAGCAGAAAAGGGGGGGAGGATTTTTTGCATGTCTTCCCTCCCTCCTGCAGCCTCCCCTTGTCTGCTAAGAGTTGCAAAGTCAGATACCTCAGTTCTACTGGACTGAATCTCTGCTTTAAAATATTCACTGCTTCATCCCATATTTTCCCTCATCCTGAGGCATGACAAAACATGAAGTATTAGAACTGGAGGCTCTAGACCTGACCATGACAGATTTGTGTGTGTGTTTGTGTGTGTGTAGACTTCCCCCCTGCAAATCAGAATTCTCCATTCTTTGCTATCTGGATGAAAGTGCATTTGTAGTGTTGTACAAATGCAGCTGAATGCTTGACTGCTTTCCCAGAGTCCTTTATTTCATGAAGGTGCTCTCCCTACCAGTAAAAGCCCTATTTCAGGATTCAGAAGTAGTGTTTTAAGAACATTTATGGTGATTACTGATTAAAACCTTGTAAGATAGGTACTTCTGAGAAACAGACTCACATGTTCTGAAGCATCAGAGCCCCCACAACACTTTTTGGAGGGTGTAATCCTCTACTCGCTTACCTGGGAATCAACCTCATTGACCATAATGGGACTTATTTATTTATTGTACTTTTGTACTTTTAGACCGCCCTTTAGCGACAAGCTCTCAGGGCGGTGTACAACAGAATAAAACCACATTAAATACAGATGAGTGTGGGTACAATACAACTATAAAAACATTTTAAAAGCAAGGTTAAGACAAAGATAAAATAAAATTACAATTACAATTAAAATTAAAATGCCTGGGCAAAGATGTAGGTCTTTACCTGGCGCCGAAAAGATAACAAAGAAGGCGCCAGGCGTATCTCGTCAGGGAGGGCGTTCCATAATTGGGGGGCCACCACTGAGAAGGCCCTAGATCTAGTTATTGCTCTCCGGGCCTCCCTATGAGTTGGGACCTGGAGAAGGGCCTTCGACGTCGAGCGTAGCGAACGGGTAGGTACATAGCGGGAGAGGCGTTCCATCAGGTATTGCGGTCCGATGCCATTAAGGGCTTTATAGGTAAGAACCAACACTTTGAATCTGGCCCGGAAACATATTGGTAGCCAGTGCAGTTGGGCCAGGACAGGTGTTATATGGTCAGATTTTTTAGTCCAAGTAAGAACTCTGGCCGCAGCATTCTGCACCAGCTGAAGTTTCCGAACCGTCTTCAAAGGTAACCCTACATAGAGTGCATTACAGTAGTCCAATCTAGAGGTTACCAGAGCATGGATAACTGTGGCAAGGTTCTCCCTGTCCAGATAGGGTCGTAGTTGGGCTACCAGCCGAAGCTGGTAGAACGCATTCCATGCCACCGAGGCTACCTGAGCCTCCAGTGACAGGAGTGGATCTAATAAGACCCCCAAACTACGGACCTGCTCCTTTAGGGGGAGTGTAACCCCATCTAGGGTAGGTCGGACATCAACCATCTGGGCAGAGACCCCCCCCCACCAACAGCATCTCAGTCTTGTCAGGATTGAGTCTCAGTTTATTAGCTCTCATCCAGTCCATTATCGCGGCCAGGCAGCGGTTTAGTACATTGACAGCCTCACCTGAAGAAGATGAAAAGGAGAAATAGAGCTGCGTATCATCAGCATATTGCTGGAAACGCACTCCAAATCTCCTAATGACCTCACCCAGCGGCTTCATATAGATATTAAAGAGCATGGGGGACAGAACTGAACCCTGCGGGACCCCATATTGGAGTACCCAGGGACTCGAGCAATGCTCCCCAAGCACCACCTTCTGGAGACGATTCTCGAGGTAGGAGCACAGCCACTGCCAAGCAGTGCCTCCAACTCCTAAGTCCGCAAGTCGCCCCAGAAGGATACCATGGTCGATGGTATCAAAAGCCGCTGAGAGATCAAGGAGAACCAACAGAGTTACACTCCCTCTGTCTTTCTCCCGACAGAGGTCATCATACAGGGCGACCAAGGCTGTTTCTGTACCAAACCCCGGCCGAAAGCCCGATTGAAATGGATCTAGATAATCAGTTTCATCCAAGAGAGCCTGGAGCTGGCGAGCGACCATACGCTCTAGAACCTTGCCCAGGAATGGAACATTTGCTACCGGTCTATAGTTGTCAAGGTTGTCAGGGTCCAAGGAGGGTTTTTTTAGGAGCGGTCTCACCACCGCCTGTTTCAGGCAGAGTGGTACCACTCCCTCTCGTAAAGAGGCATTGATCACCTCCTTGGCCCAGCCGGCTGTTCCATTCCTGCTAGCTTTTATTAGCCACGAGGGGCAAGGATCCAGAGCAGAAGTGGTCGCCCACACCTGTCCAAGCACCTTGTCCACATCCTCGAGCTGTACCAACTGAAATTCATCCAATAAAACAGGACAGGACTGTGTTCCGGACACCTCATTAGGTTCAACTGCTACAATATTGGAGTCAAGGTCCCAGCGGATGTTCGTGATCTTATCTTGGAAGTGTCTCGCAAACTCATGACAGCGGGCTGTTGATGGTATTATTGCGTTCTGAGGACCAGAGTGTAAAAGTCCCCGAACAACTTTATAAAGTTCCGCTGGGCGGATAGAAGATGACTGAATGGAGGCAGCAAAGTACTGCTTCTTTGCTGCCCTCACCGCCTTCACATAGAGCTTGGTAGAGACCTTCACAAGTGCATGGTTACAGCCGTCGGGAGTTCGTCTCCATTTGCACTCAAGCCGTCTCCTTTCTTGCTTCATCACTCTTAGCTCCGGGGTAAACCAAGGAGCCAATTGAGCTCTGCAGAGGAGAGGGCGCACCGGGGCGATCGCGTCAGCTGCCCGGGTCATTTCCGTATTCCACAGAGTGACCAGGGTTTCGACAGGAGCGTCAGTTTTATCAGCCGGAAAACTCCCTAGAGCCTTCTGAAAACCCTCAGGATTCATTAGTCTCCGGGGACGGACCATCTTAATTGGTCCTCCACCCTTGCAGAGGGGAGAAAACATTGTGAGTCTAAACCTCAATAGGCGGTGATCTGTCCATGACAAAGGAATAGATGTAAAATCCCTCACTCCCAGATCACCATCCCCTAATCCAGTGGCAAAAATCAAGTCTAGAGTGTGCCCCGAGATATGCGTAGGGCCAGTAACAAATTGAGACAGCCCCATGGCTGTCATGGAGGTCATGAAGTCCTGAGCCGCCCCAGACAAAGCGGTCTTGGCATGAATGTTGAGATCCCCCAATACCAAAAGCTTGGGGGATCGCAACAATAAATCCGCGACCACCTCTGTCAGATCAGTTAGGGAGGCTGTTGGGCAGCAGGGTGGACGGTACACCAACAGTATTCCCAGTCTGTCTCGCTGACCCAACGCAATGTGGAGACACTCCAGACCATTAGCCACCTGGATAGGGTGCCTAAGAAGAGGGATGGAACTTCTATAGACCACAGCGATTCCCCCTCCCTGACCCTCGGATCTACCCAGATGCTGAACCGAGTACCCAGGTGGGCATAGCTGGGAGAGATTAATGCCTCCCAGATCGCTCACCCAGGTCTCGGTAATAAACGCCAGATTGGCCGCCTCATCCACAATTAAATCATGGATGAGGGAGGTTTTATTGTTTACCGATCTGGCATTAAGAAGCAGCAACTGGAGATCCGAGAGTTGGCTGATAGAACTACCAACAATCCTGTGAATGTGGGGAGAACCGGAACACGGCACAGCCACTAATTTTCTAGGTCAAGTTCCCCTCAACAGGCATGTCCTCCTCACAACGCCATACCTCCCATTACCCGTCACTATGCTAACAGGGGCCCCCTCTGGTCCTCCCTCCCAATGCACTATCCTCCCGCCCAGGCACATAATAAAAATAAAAATAAAATAAGTAACAAAACTCACAATCTGTACACAATCACACCCTCACTCATACAGACCACTCATACATCCGGACAGTAGCAGCAACAGTGGCGCCTCAACAGTTATCAGACAGCAGTAGCGGTAGCCGTAATGGCAGGGGCCCAAAAGCGATAGAATGGCAGCGCTCCTCAGCTAAGCAAGCAGCAGCTGTGGTAACGACCACAAAAGCCACAAGGTCCGGGCAGCAGGGACAGCAGTCAACGGCGGCGGCGATGATCCCTAGAGCAATTCAAGGCCGACGGGACGGAGCAATGGTAGAGCAGCACCCGGGCCCGTAGCAGCCGCAACGATGACGACGATGGCTCGGGCACAAGACCGCAGCATCGGCGGCGGTGGCGCCCGAGCCCGTGGCAGCCGCAACAACAACGACGGCAACCCGGAGCGCAGGGCCACAACAACAGCGACGGCAGGCGTGGCGCCCGGACCCTCAGCAACTGCAACGATGATGACGATGGCCCAGGTTGCAGGACCGCGGCAGCAGCGGCGGTGGGGCGGCTCCTGGGCCCCCCGTAGCAGCGATAACGGTGGCCCGGGTCGCAGACTTACTTCTGAGCAGGCAAGTGTAGGAGGATGCCGTAAGTTCCCTAAGTTCAAAAAGCTATCTGGTAATAGTGGTCAGCGGGGCAGAGCAGGGTGGATCAGCGTTGCTTACCTGGCTTCCCAACATGGAGGGGTGCCACAGGTGCAGCAGTGGGAGTGTCGGATTGGGTCTGCAGCTGTGCCTGCACTGCACCGGCCACCCCACTGCCTTGTCACTCTCCCTCAACCTCTCAGTTACTGGCAGTGACATCTACATTGGGAGGTTGGGTAAGTAACACCAGCCTACCCCATCCTGCCCACCGCTGCTGTTGTCAGGATGTTTAGTGTAAGAGCTTTTCTAAAGGAAACCATCATGGGGCAAAAGAAACAGCAAGCAAACACTGTGTAGCAGTTTGCCACCAAACAAGATGGAGAAACCGGATCTTCAGTGCACAGTTAAAAGCCGACTTACTTCTAATGACTGCTTCCAATGGCACTGGGGATTGAACAGTACCCTGCAGAACCCCATAGTACAAATGCGGGGGAGGGGCTGAGGAACATTCACCCAGCACTACTCTCAGGATGTGGCCCTGAAGGAAAGAGTAGAACCACCTTAATACAGTGTCTCCAATACCTATCCCACTGAGTTGATCCAGGAGGATACCACCACCTTTCCCAAGAGAGGGGTGTTAGCAACTGGTCTATCATTGTTAAACTCCGTTGGGTCCAATGTGGGCTTTTAAAGAAGTGGATGCACCACCTCCTCTTTAGGGGCAGTGGGCATCACACAAAGATGCATTTACCACACCAGTGACTCATTCAGTAACCCCACTCTGGCTACCTTTAATAAGCCTGGTTGGACATGGATCTAATAAACAGGTGGTTAGGTGCATCACTTCAAGGATCTTGTCCACATCATCAGGCCACATTAACTGGAACTGATCCCACAACACTGGGGTCAGTGTTGCATTGGACACCTCAGCTAGACCTGCCACAATAGCAGTGCCTAAATCACTGTGGAGTTAAGCAGCTTTGAACTTGAAATGTTTAGTCAGACAGCTACAGCTGGACAACTTATGTTCTTGTTCACAGGGTGAAAGAATAGGTAGTATAACCAATGGACACTGGTGGGTTCAATGTCAGTGACGCAGTGAATCTGCTCCAGGTTTTAGTCCAAACTTTCAAGGAGCTGTCCAAGACCTGGTCTCTGTTTCAATGCATATCTAAAGCCATGATCTCTCCTAGTAAAAGCACCTTGGATAGCTCCTTGAAAGTTCAGACTAGAACCTGGAGTAGATTCACTGCCCCACTAACAGTGGAGCCACCAATCTCCACTGAGTATAACCAGATAAGCTACAGCCATATATATACAAATGTAAGTCCTGACGTTGTCATGCCGTCACAGTGTGATGGCAGGGGCAGGGTGAGATGGTGAGCTATGAAGTGGATGTGGTCCAAACAGGATGCCAGGTGATAGGGTGGTCCTCGGAGCAGGATGGCTGGCAGGTCTGGTGCCTTGTGGGGGGGAAGGGGAACCTTTGGCAACCCATGAGGGGATGGGTGAAGGGTGGAGCTTCATCGACCCACACAGGTGTGGGGCTGGCGAGCAAAGCAAGGAGATATATAAAAGCCCTCCAGCATTCTTGCTCCTATTTGTTACCCTCTCTTAGTTTAGGAATAGAAATGTTGTCCAACAATTAGGAAACCAAATGAGGATCTCAAGCCTTCTGTTGTGTTCATATTAAACAGAAAGGCTATGGTACAGACATTTATTTATTTATTTATTTGATTTGTTTTATATCCTGCCCTTCCTCCCAGTAGGAGCCCAGGCGGCAAACAAAAGCACTAAAAACACTTTAAAACATCATAAAAACAGACTTCAAAATATATTAAAACACAACAACCATTAAAAACATATTAAAACAAAACATCTTTAAAAACATTTTTTAAAAAGCTTTAAAAACATTTTAAAAAAGGTTTAAAAATATATTAAAATGCAATTCCAACACAGATGCAGACTGGGATAAGGTCTCTACTTAAATGGCTTGTTGAAAGAGGAAGGTCTTCAGGAGGCGCCAAAAAGATAACAGAGATCTTGCCTGTCTAATATTTAAGGGGAGGGAATTCCAAAGGGTAGGTGCCACTACACTAAAGGTCCATTTCCTATGTTGTGTGGAATGGACCTCCTGAGAAGATGGTATCTGCAGGAGGCCCTCCCCTGCAGAGTGCAGTGATCAACTAGGTATATAAAGGATAAGACAGTCTTTCAGGTATCCTGGTCCCAAGCTGTATATGGCTTTGTACATCAAAACTAGAACCTTGAACTTGGCCTAGTAGCTAATAGGTAGCCAGTGCAATTCTTTCAGTAGTGGTTTGACATGTTGGCAATAACCTGCTCCAGTGAGCAGTCTCACTGCTGCATTTTGCACCAGCTGCAGCTTCCGGACCAACCTCAAGGGCAGCCCTACATACAGCGTGTTACAGTAATCCAGTCTGGAGGTTACCAGTGCATGGACAGTGGTCAGGCTATCCCTGTTCAGAAATGGCTGCAGCTGTCTTACTATCCAAAGCTGGTGAAAGGCACTTCTAGCCACTGAGGTCACCTGGGCCTCTAGCAACAAAGATGGATTTAGGAGCATCATCAGACTACAGACCTGCTCTTTCAGAGGGAGTACAACCTCATCCAAAGCAGGCAACTGACCAATTATCCAAACCTGGGAACCACTAACCCACAACGTATCTGTCTTGCAAGGACTGAGAGTCAGTTTATTGGCCCTCAACCAGCCCACCACTCAGTCCAAGCAGTGGTCCAGGACTTGCACGGCTTCTACTGATTCAGATGTCACAGAAAAATAGAGCTGGGTATCATTAGCATACTGCTGACACCTTGCCCCAAATCTCTTGATGACCACTCCCAAGGGCTTCATATAGATGTTACACAGCATGTGGGACAAGATGGTACCCTGCAGCACCCCACAGAACAACTACCAGGGGACCAAAATACAATCACCCAATGCTATTCTCTGAAAACGACCCTGGAGATAGGATTGGAACCACTGTAAAGCAGTGCCTCCAATACGCATCTCACCAAGTCGACCCAGAAGGAAGATCTCAAAGCTGTTCAAAGATGTGGATGAGGCATTAAGACTACTATGGAGGTGAGCAACTTTACCCTCAAAGTGCCTTGTAAACAATTCACAGTGGGCCTCCAAAGGATCTATAGCTCCATTTCCTGGAGTTGATGTTAACAGACCTCTGACAATATGGAAAAACTCCACTGGATGGCTACTTGAGGATGCAATGGTAGTAGAAAAATGGGCCCTCACAGGCCTACTGGGCACAGTAGGCACGGTTATGATGTTTTACTCATGCCCAATCATTCTCACAGCATGTCTTTCACCACTTGTGCTCTAGCCATAGTCCAGCCTGTTTCATTGCCCTTAGCTCACTGGTGTACCAGGGTGCAAACTGGGCTCCACAATGCTGCAGAGGGCGCACAGGGGCAACTGTGTCAGGACCCCGACATGCCTTGCTGTTCTACAGCATGACAAGGGCTTCAACAGGGTCATCTGCTCTATCTAATGGGAGCTCCCCCAGGGCATTCAGGAATCCTGTGGATTCCATTAGTCTCTAGGGGTGGACTATCTTAATCTGTCCATCACTCCTGCAGGGGAAGATCAGAGCCATAAGTCTGAACTTCACCAGGAAGTGGTCTGACCATGACAATGGAGTGACATCCACTCCCCCTATCTCCAGACCACCCTTCCTCCATCTGGAGCAAAAACCAAGTCGAGGGTATGCCCTGCCCTATGCGTTGGGCTGGTGACGAGACAGCCCCATGGTCGTCATGGAGGCCATGAAGTCCCAAGCCGGAACTCTAGAGGCAGCCTCAGCATGGACATTGAAATCACCCAGGACTATAGTTCCAGGTTCCTCCAATACCACAGCTGAGAGGGCCTCCGCCAGCTCGGTCAGAGAAGCTGTCAGGCAGCAACCCTAGTTTACTGTTGCATTGGTTCAACACCAGGTGCAGGCCCTCATAGCCAGCTCCAAGACAGAGTGGTTTCCTGGTGACAGAGATGGAAGTTCTGTAGACCACAGCAACTCCTCCCTCCTGTCCCTGCAGCCTGTGCTGGTGTTGCACCGAGTATCCAGGTTGGCAAAGCTGGGTCAGATAAACTCCTCTCAGCTCACCCACCCAGGTCTCAGTATTGCGCACCAAATCGGCACCTTCATCCATGATCAAATCATGGATGAGTGTGGTCTTATTGTGTTCTGATCTGGCATTAAACAACAGCACACACAGGCCAGTGGGCAAAGCAGATGAGCAACGAGGAACCCATCCATGAGAGGAGTGGGAGGGAGGAACAAGACATAGATAGCCTTGCCCTCATCTTCTGTGGTAGTTCATCACCTCCCCGTGGCTATACCTCCCTCTATCCATGATCACTGAAATTGGGGTGGAATCACCCATGTTCCTCCCCACTAAGACTCCTCCTAAATACCTGATATGGACCCAACATGAGCCCACCAACAAAACCTATTTGAACCAATTATCCAGTAGGCCTCTGAGAAAATCTGGAACAGTCAGACCCACTCAATATCTTTCACACAGGGCACATCTACTCTGCCTCCGTCTCACACCCAAGGAGGGCCAGCCTTCTGCCAGTTGCAGACTCTCACTCTGAAGGCATCTGGAGACTTTCTCCTATCGTTCAGTTCACTGCACAGGCTCTCAGCCTGCACAGAAACTACACATGCACCATATACCCTCCCCACTACCAATCTCCAAGGGCAGCTGGGCTTTTATGCCTCCTGACCCAGCCAGGTGCTGATGCAAGAGGCTGCAAGATTGACTGCAGCCTCTCTCTGGAGTCACAGCCAGGCAGGGGGTCCAGTCCTTGCAGCACTTACCAGGGACCTCAGCTGTGTTGAGAGACAGGAACCCAGAGGAGTGAGCAGTAAGCACCCAGATGCTTAAGTACTCACTCCTAGGGCAGGTCTTCTCCAGTCCCCCAGTGCTGCAGCTGTTCCCAAGGACCCAAACAGCAGCCAGGCTTTTATGCCCCCTGACACGTCTGTTAAAGATACTTATCATCAGTCATATGTTTCTAAAGAGAAAGGGATAGCTCTAGAATAAATTAGTTGAACTTAGTTTCCAATGAAATCAATGGGACTTAAGTCATGACACTTCTCCCACTGATTTCAACAGCGCGTAAATTCAACTGACTTAATCTGGATCTAATCCTTCAGCTGCGGTTGTGCACCAGCTACTCTGAAGAAGCCAAGAAGCTTTTTAAAGTTGGCTTTTAAATTTTTTTTAAAGATGTTTACGATTTTGTTTTAATATGTTTTAAAGTCTTTTGTTTTTTAGATGTTTAAATTGCTTTTCGTGTTATTGTTTGCTGCCCTAGGCTCCTTCTGGCAGAAAGGATGGGATCTAAATTTATAGTATTATATATTACATATTATATATTATAAATAATACTAATACTAATATTAATAATATAGCCTCTCCATCCGCATGTCTCTGTGGTCAGTGCTGCTATGCTGTGTGTTGGGAAGCCCATCCGGATATGCAGGAGGTCCTTCATGCCTCACAATGTACATGCAATGTACTCTTCTCATGAGGCCCCTGGTGGATAGCTGCTCCCAGCAGAAGCAGGACCAGAACCCCATGTGGGGCCTGGGAGAGGAGTGGGCTGTTGGATGTAGTCAAGTGTCCTTTGAAAAGCATTTTAACAGCGCAATCCTAAGTGTTGCTTTAGAAGGCTATCAGTATTAAGGTCATTAATGAATCAGGCCATGGTGGCTATGTACTACCTCCAGTATGCCTCTGAATACTAGTTCTTGAGGATCACATGTTGGGAGAGTGCTTAGATCCTGCTTGCTAGCTTCCCATTGACCACGATGAGAACAGAATGCTGGACAAGATGATAGTCTTTGATCAGCAGGGATGTTCTTATGTTCTTAACCTCAGGAATGCCATTTAAGAGGCATCCATGCAGCAAGAGACGCAAGTGTTCCCTCTCTGAAAAGAGAGGGGGGGAACTCCACAGCTAGCAGGATTGGGTGGCGGGGGGGGAATCCTCTGATTACTGTATGGTTGATGTCACGCATAGGAGCTCTACTGTCATAAAGTTACACCCCAAGGCAGCTCTCTCTCAAAAAATGATTCCTCTTATTTTCTACTGTACTCTTGGCTCATAATCCGCTTTTTTGCATTTAAACAAAGGAACAAAATATGTTCCCACCATTTCGCTTGAGTTATTTCATGTCAGGAGAAATCTTAGTTAATTTTACTTTTTTGTTATGTTTTGTTTTACCAGGAGATTCTGCATACAGATGAGATGTCTGTTCTGTTGTGAGTTACGTTTCATTCTCGTTATAAGATAAAAAGCATGTACAATGTAAAGAAACATTTTTAGATAAAACTCTGGCTTTGTGAAGTAATTTGTGAATGAAACCCCCCCCTCCTTAGCATTAAATATTTAGTACACCTCTGTACTCTCTGTTGGTCTGCCTCCAATTTTTAACTGGCATTAAAAGCTGCCTTTGTTCCTGTGCACCTAATTTGCTTCTTCATTTCATCCATCGCTATAACAGAACAATTTGAACATCATTATATAGAATAGGAACAGGAAGAATGAAAATATAAAAGATGTAGGACAACATAAATTCTTCCATCTCTTTCACTTATGCAAGAACTGCTACATATAGTCAAATTTAAGCCATTATGATTAAAACACAGTTATTGTAATAAGCTGTGAAAATGAGGTTCAAACTAAAATACAGCAAGTATGACACAAATCAAACTACTTATGTTAGCAATTTGCACAACATACAGAATTCTTCCTGATGAACTAACCTATATGTGATGTTAATTTAATTTACATTGTTAATTTAATTTTAATTTTGTTACATCACTTTATGCATTATTGTTATTCTTGTTATTAGCACTTCATATATTTATTTATTATTGGATGCATATCCCAACTTTCCCTCAAGGAGCTCAAGGTGGCATAAATGCCTTCCCCCTCTCCATATTATCCTTACAACAACCCTGTGAGGTAGGTTAGGCTGAGAGTTGGTGACTGGCTCAAAGTCATCAGGTGAACTGAGTGCAGCATTATATGCAATTACCAGCCATAGATTTGTGACAAAGTAATGTACAAGGTGCTGGACTACAACCTGGAAGACCAGGGTTCGAATCCCCACATAGCCATGAAGCTCACTGGGTGACCTTGGGCCAGTCACTGCCTCTCAGCCTCAAAGGAAGGCAATGGTAAACCCCCTCTGAATAACAGTTACCATGAAAACCCTATTCATAGGGTCACCATAAGTCAGAATTGACTTGAAGGCAGTCCAGTGTACAAGCTTAACTTTTGGTTGATGGTTTGGTACCTATAGAAACAACTTGCTAAACCCATTCAGTTGTAGCCAATGTTAACCTTACTTAGGGTAGACTCACTGAAATTAATGGACATCACCAATTTAGGTCCATCAATTTAAATGGGTCTACTCTGTGTAGGAATAACATTGGAAATCAGTTGTGCTTAATTGATTTCAGAGGGACTGAAGGATGATTAAATAGCTCTGAGGGAACCTTTGTGCCCTGTTGTGTGACTTCCATGTGTGATGGCGTCTTGTTCGTTTAGATTCATTCTGGAATCTGCACAATTGTAAAATACTCTAATATATGAGGAAATATATTAGATGATGCAGAACCACATGTTGTCCATCCCACACATTAGAACTAATTTGCTACACTAGTTGACTACTATTTTGTCACTGCACTGGGTACTTTAGAGGCCACCACCTAAATATGATAGATGCATGAACATTCTGCACCATTGGACCAAATGTGAACATCTAGAATGATCATTGGCTTTTGACGCATTTTGAAAGATGCCAAAGTTCAGCCTATGTTCTGATAACAAAAACCCAGAAACTGACAGTTGGTTGAGCTGTCCACAAATGTGGTGCTGAATACCTTACCACAGAAAAAAGACACAGAGGAATTTACTAGTCCTAAATTACATGATTCTTTGAGGGCATGCATTTACATAGTTTGGTCCAAAATCTTACCAACTCGTTTATAAAACCAAAAACAGAAAAAATGAGACTGAAACATGAGGTGGTTAGATTGTTGGAAATAGGTGAAAAGTAGCCCCAAACAAAGACAGTTTATCTCACTATAAATTGCAATTCGAGTCGTTGCCTATACAATGTAAAATAGAATTTCACAAGTTTATTTTTAGTTTTACATAGAGAAGTAAATTAGCTGTAGCTAGTTTTTGGATTAATAGTGCTAGACTAGAATATTGCATATTTATTCATGATGATCCTATCCCAGCCATATTATTACACTTGCACCCTGGCCTTCTTCTAAGGAGCTACGAGTGGTGTGTTAACCTTATAGAAGGTAATCTTAGACATAAAGACTTGCCCAGGTTCACCTTGGCTGCAGTCCTAATCCTATTTACCTGGGTGTAAGTCCCATTGAATTCAATAGGACTTACTTCTGAATAGGCATGGTTAGTATTATATCCCTAGTCAGCTCAGGTGAGATTTGAACTTGAGATTCTCATATCTGACAAGGCCCTGAGAACAAATGGGACCTGGTTATTCACAGAAGTAAGTTTTAAGCATGAACTGAATGGAAACTTAGAAACAGTTGCCCCTAACATCATACAGAGTATGGTGCAATATGACATAGATACTACTGAGTCATTTTTAAAAAAAATCCATCTACATACCCACATCTGACATGGAAACTTTGTACCCAATGCATTGCACTGACTCTCTACCATAGGTATTATTAATGGGGGCTTTAGTTTTTATCATTTAAATCATGGGCTTGAATTTTCTCTTTATTCGCATTTTACATTCAAGTTCCCATATAGTTCAAGGCATCATAAATCAACATTCATTTTTGTCATCTCTGTCTATTGTTAGCTTTCACAGTAGCATAATGACAGAACATGCACACTGTGCTTGAACTTCTCCCAAATGAATATCTATCATTATCTGTCAGACAGGTTTCCTTGTTCAACTACATTTTAAAAGTATAATAGCTACAAAACTCCATCATTATTTTCCTGATTTACACTTGGCTGATTCCTCTGCTTGGCTGCCTGTCAATTCTTAGATTAGCTTCAAACTCCCCCCCCACTTCCATATTAAAAGACTGCAATCCTAAGCACTCTTAACAGCATGACTTACTTCTGAATAAAATGTGCATACTATTGTGCAGCAAGACAATGTGGATAAGGGCCAATATTAGGAAAGGCTAACACAGTGGTGCCACCCTCCTGACACCAGTGTGGCTGCCACTTATGGGGAGTGTCTGTATGGGGTGTGTGGGGCTAGATGGTGGCACAATCATGGCTGCATGAGCACAACAATTAGATTGCCAGATTAGCTCCGCTGATGTGCTCCCGCAGCCCCATCCTTGCTACCAGCCTGCCCTGTCGCACCCTAACAAGTGATGGTGACACTGGTGTCAGCAGGGTGGCTCTGCCCCACTGTGTTAGTTACTCGTGGTCGGTATATTTGTGGTGACCATATCTGTTTTATGCTTAGTATTCATATACTATTTGCTGACCTGAGGCATTTTGCAAATATTTCTAAAGCCATCTCTATCATTGGCTAAATAAAATAACACATGCTATCTAATCTTGGTAAACTTTGTGAAATGTCATTATTCCACATCATGCAACATAATTCCATTAACAACAACAACAACAATAATGAAATGCAGTATTAGTGACCACAGAAACATTTCTGTGGCACTTGCATCTTTCCTGACCTGATGATGCTCACCTTGAAAAGGGGGGGGGGGAAGAGATGACATTGTTTCAGTAAAACAAGTCCAGGGCCTCATAGTTTACATTTAAATATACTGATGCTACTTTGAGTCTGTCATCAATAGGAGTATTTTTCCCATACTAAAGATGATCTCACCAGAAAGTCCTAGGATGGCTTTCAAGAAAGTTTCCCCATTTTAACCAGTAGATGTCTCTGTTATACCATCCTGGTATTCACAAGACCACTATGACCTCTTTATAACAATGACATTACAATAATGAATATATACATATCTAACATATATTCAGCAATAATAGTATTCCCTGTTTAATAAGACCACGTGTAGCATATTCTCCTGCATCACAGGCCTCCTAGCTACAACCATGGAAAGTATGTGCAAGTGGAAGGTTTTTACTTAATTTTTTCGCTCCTGTGACATTTTAGAGGTCTCTATGAAGGTAATAAATTGTCCTAATGCCCCTTCTTCCTTTTCAGCATCTGCCTTTTTCAGATTACCCTTTGCTGTTCTCCTCTTGTGACATATTTCCCCTCTCCAGTCATTTCAGTACAACTAACTTGGGGAACACTAATTTTTAAACACAAACATATGAAGCCATTCTGTGTGTATACATTAAAATGTAATGCCTATGTGCAACTTGCAAATACATGCTTGACAATGTGTGCATCAGACAGATGCATGCACTAAGGAGGCTGCGCCCTCCTGCCATGCATTGATCTGGTGGCAAAGATGCATTCATAGCAATGTCTGAAGTGGCTCTAGTTATAATCATATATTCAAACAGTGAACTCTGAGTGACTAGCCTTATCTAGTCAAAATAGGGCTTGGGGGAAAACAAAGATTTGCAGAAGTATAAGAAAACAAAAACAAAGACCTTTAGAGAAAAAAGCATGTCTGGCTGGCAAGAACCCTTGAATAGGAACATTACTTCCACGTTGCAGCATTTTGCTGGAGACACCACTTGTCTTTCCCTTAAGGTCAACACTTCCCCTGACTCCTTGTTGATGTCAAAATTCCAGATCACTTCACCATTTTTCTTGACTAAATCTCTTCTCTTCTCTGCCATTCTGCATCTTTCCACTGCGTCTTCTTCTCCTGCAATCTGTCCCTTCGGTCTTCAACTTTCTTTTCTCTTTCAAATCAGGCTTCAACATCAGCTGGTTTCAAGAGCCTCATTTTGCCTGCATCTTGATTCAGACTCATTCCTTTTACTCAGTGTGACTCTCTCTCTCTCTCCCCTGCCCTGCCCCCTGCTTTGTAATAATGAATGGATCAGGCCTGGGGAATCTTTTCTAGCCCGAGGGCTGCACCCCCTTCTGTAACCTTTTGGAGGCCACATGCCAGTGCTGGGTGAGGCCAGAGGCAAAAGTGGCTGAACAATGAATGTAAATTCTGAATTTCTACACATGCTGACACACTCCTCTCTATCTTCTATTCATTTATTTTATTTATTAGATTTATATCCCACCCTTCCTCCCAGAAGGAGCCCAGGTAAGCAAAAGGCATTATCAGAGTTCCAGGACACATTCCAGCAAGGCAAAAACAAGGAAGATGCAAAGCAGGACCAGTAGGGGATGTGACTGGGGAGGGGGGGTGCCCTGGAGAGAGTCCCAAGGGCCAGACAGAGAAGTTTGGAGGGCTGCATTCAGCCCCTGGGCCTGAGATCCCTTATGCCTGGTATAGATAATGACCCCATGGCCTAGAGACCATGACACTCCTGTGTTCAGTACAGTGCCTAGGACACTGCTGGCACTTCGACTGTGGAACAGTAGTTGCAATGGTTAAATCATGCAGGAGAGCTTTTCTAATCTCTTGATCATCTGAGTAAGTGCTGGGAGTTATGATAAAAGTTCCTAACTGTCCATTCAGACAGGAAAGGCATTTGTTGCATTTCTGTACCCAGAGGTTATGCAAGACCAACTGCTCTGTATGAAATGCTCTTTTAAGAAATTTCTGTAACATTAGTCAGTGTAATGTGGAAGCATTGTGACAGGGAGATAAAGCTTCCGAAAGCATTTGTTTGGTTCTTTATCAGTTCTGAAAGATTGTAATTAAAGGATGAACAAAACTTTATGAAAATGAACATGTACGAAGCAGAAAATATAATTACTCTGCAGGACTTCTAATGATTTCTTTCCTGTCTTTAAAAGAGCCCAGCTGGACATGAAATAAGGAGAAAGGGAGTCTGATGTTTAGAACAAAAGAATTGTATATAAAAAAGAGGTAGCCAACTGGTTTGGATCAGGGATAATGGGAACTATAGTTCAGCAACATCAGAACCATGTTGGTTAACCCTGGCCTAGTTCATCATTCTCTTCCCTATGATGACCAGATGTTTCTGGGAAGCTCATAGCCAGGGCATGAAGTGTTCAGCAAATGCTATTAAGAGGTCTCTGAATATAAGTTCTATATAGCAGCATGGCTAATAGCCACTGATGGATCCATCCTCCATGAATCTTTCTAATCCCCTTTTAAAAAGGCATCTAAGCTGGTGGCCATCATTACATCCTGTGGCAGGAAATGAACAAATTAATTATGCATTGTATAAAGAAACACATCCTTTTTGTATGTCCTGAAACTGCTCCAGTGAGTCTCATTGGATGAACACCAAGTTCCAGCCTTACGAGTGTCGGGAGGCAGAGTTGGGGTCCCGGGGGGTTGGAAGAAGAGGATTCAGATGGATGGCAGGGAGGAGGGGGAGCAACTTCGCCCGAGTGGAGCGAAGACGAAGCAGAGGAAATGCCAGAGATAGGGTTGCTTAGCAACGGAGAGCCTGAGAGCTTTGGAGTTTCAGAATCCTCCCTAGACATTCCCACGCCTCCCCTGCTCCAAAGCGCAGAACAGAAGGGGGAAGAGGGAGGGCTGCCCAAGGCAGAAAAGCCGTGAGTCAGTTTACCATCAGCCCCCCCATCCCCCATACTGGAATTGGAACCTTCAGAAGAGGAGGGGCCGATGCTTCCCCCTTCGCCACGCACACGAAGGCACTTGAAAAGACAAGAGAGAAAGGGGGGAAGGCGGGTAGTGCCTGAGGGGCAGTTAAGGAGGAGCGAAAGGTTGCGCGCCCGTTTGGCCCCTTCTTAAAGAACCGGTGGGAAAGCAGCCCCTTGCTCTGTCAACTTTCTCTCAATGCCGCAGGACCTGTAATTCTGTACTGCTTCATGAGAAGATGCAGTCTTTGTTTGGACATTACTCTAATAAAAACTGAATTACTTACAACCCCTGGTCTGGTTCCTGAGTCTCATCCTGGGCCTGACAGCTTGACAGAGCCACCTCAATCACCCTCAACGCTCTCTTCACTTGACTGGGACAAGATGTCAAAGGGAGCAGGGGGGGAATGAACCCCACTTCCGAGACGGAAGAAGTGAAACTCTTGAGGACTAAGGTAGCTGATTTGCAGATGGATGTCCAAGCCCTGCTAGCAGCCATCAAAGCGTTGAAAACGGATAATCAAGCCTTGAAGACCACGATAGACCAGATGCGAACAGCCCCTCCAGTTGCCGCAGTAAAGGTTCCCATTGGATTGCCCCCAAAATATGCGGGACAGAGTGAGCAGTTGGCAACTTTCGTGGCTCAATGTGAATTATATCTGGATGTCAGGCACACAGAATTTCCAGACGATGGGGCTAAAGTCGCCTTCGTGATTAGCCTTCTGGAGGGAGAAGCTGCAAAATGGGTGACTCCATATCTGGTGAGAAAGGATACTGTCTTAAGAAGATACAGAGGATTTATACAGGAGATGACCGAGATGTTTCAAGACCCGCAAAGAGCTGAAACAGTAGCGCGGCAGCTAGGCGCTCTGAAACAAGCTAAAGGGACTGTTTCCGAACACACTAACACTTTTAAATTTTTGTCCCAGGAAACGGGTTATAATGATGCCGCTTTGATGTTTATGTACCGGAGTGGATTAAATGCTGAAATCCTGGATAAGCTGGCCAGGACCACCCCTCCCACTGACCTGCCAGGGCTAATCCGGCTATGCCTACAGATAGATCACCAGATGGAAGGAAGACGCCTGGAAAAGAAGCAGGAGGTCCCGAGATACTCAGCCTCGGCATCCCGCAGCAAGGCCCTTTCCACTGCAGGGGCGGCAGGTAATGCAACTGAGGGACAGGGAGGGGCTAGGCCAAGATTGTCAGAAGAAGAAAAGGAAAGATGATGTCGAGAACGTTTATGCTTTTATTGTTCAAGACCGGGCCATGTGGCCAGAGAATGTGGACTGAAAGGGGGGAAAGCCGAGCCGTCGGGAAACTAGAACACCCAGTCCACGTGCAGGCCGGTGGACTGGGGGCCACGTTGTATAAAGGCCCTCCAACGATCCAACCTCCCTCAAAAGGGGTGTTGGTCTTACCTATTCGGATTACAACTTCCAGAGGAGTGGTGTTTAATTCTACTGCCTTGATTGACAGTGGAGCCTCCACAAATTTTATTGATGCAAAGCTGGCCAAGCGTCATGGAATTTCCCCGTGGAAACTGGACGCTCCCCTATCTGTGGAGACCATCGATGGGAGACCCCTGAAGTCAGGAGGGGTGACACAAGCCACGGAGGAAGTGAAACTCCAAATCTCTGGGCATGGAGAGTTCATTTCGCTATACGTGTCAGATCTCTCGAACTTTGAGGTGATTCTGGGAATGCCCTGGCTAGCAAAGCACGAACCCAAGATAAGTTGGAAGGAGGCGGTGGTGTGGTTCACCTCACAGTATTGTCAGGAGAACTGTCAACCTGAAGGAATCAAGCACACCTTGGCGGCGGCAGCGCAGGAGAGCGAGCAAGTGACCCTGCCGCTGAAGTATGAGGAATTCAAAGATGTATTTGATGAAAAAGAGGCAGAGACTCTACCCCCCCACCGCCCTTACGACTGTGCGATTGATCTCGTGCCAGGAGCCAGCATCCCATCGGGGAAAATTTACTCGCTCACAGAGACTGAGAGGGAGGCCCTGAAGGAATTTCTGGATAAAAATCTGAGGCGAGGATTCATACGTCCCTCACAGTCCCCTGCTGGAGCGCCACTATTGTTTGTGAAAAAGAAAGGGGGGGAACTCAGACCTTGTAACGACTATCGCGCATTGAACCAGATCACCATCCCTAACAGCTACCCGCTGCCCCTGATTTCAGAGCTGCTAGACCGACTGCGCTCCGCAAAAGTTTTCACGAAGCTGGATTTGAGGGGAGCGTACAATCTGATCAGAATGAAGGAGGGAGATGAATGGAAAACGGGATTCTTGACCGCTTATGGTCAGTTTGAGTACCTGGTCATGCCGTTCGGGCTTTGTGGAAGTCCAGGAGTTTTTCAAAAGTTCATGAACGACGTGTTTAGAGACCTGTTGGACACGTATGTAATCTGTTACTTAGATGATATCCTGGTGTTCTCAAAGAACCAGGAAGACCATGATCAGCATGTGAAAACGGTGCTGAAGAGACTGAGAGAGAATCACTTGTATGCCAAGTTAGAGAAATGTGGATTTGACCTCAAGTCTTTGGACTTCCTTGGGTACCGAATCTCAGCGGAAGGAGTGGAGATGGACCCAGGGAAAGTAAGTTGTATATTGGACTGGGGCCTGCCTGTTACCAAAAAGAATGTACAACGGTTTCTAGGGTTTGCCAACTATTACAGAAAGTTCATTCCAGGGTTTTCCAAATCAACAGCTCCTCTGACTGACTGCTTAAGGGGAAAGAAGAAGTTTCAATGGACAGAGAATGCCACCAAGGCCTTTGAGGAGCTGAAGAGAAGGTTCGCTTCCGAGCCCATTCTGCGCTTTGCTGACCCGCCCCGCCCTTTCGTCGTGGAAGCAGATGCTTCGGATTTTGCCATCGGGGGGGTCCTTCTGCAATTAGACCAAGGGGGAAAGGAGCTGCACCCCTGCGCGTACTTCTCTAGGACGTTAAAGCCAGCAGAGAAGAACTACACAGTATGGGAGAAGGAGCTGCTGGCCATCAAGGATTCTTTTGAGAACTGGAGACAATACCTAGAGGGGGCCTCTCATCAGATTGAAGTGCGCTCCGATCACAAGAATCTGGAAAGCCTCCAAACAGCCAGAAAGTTGAACCAGAGACAGATAAGATGGTCCCAGTTCTTCACTAGATTTAACTTCAAGATTATTTATCATGCCCAAGCCAAAAACCAGAGAGCAGATGCCTTATCCAGACACCCACAATTCAAAGAAAGTGAATCAGATGACCAGCCTCAGTACGTGATCCCACCAGAGAAATTAACGTTGGGATCGTGTCAGCCTTCATGGGAAGAGGAACTCAAAAAGGCACAACAAGAGGATGTAGACATGCTAAGATATAGGCAAGAGACGGGACAAGATCAAGACTCAGAAGTAACTTTCCACTGGAGGAATGGACTGTTATGGTTCAAAACAGCCAGATATGTGCCAGAAGGGGAATTAAGGCTCAGAATCCTACGCCAGTGCCATGATTCCGTCACAGCGGGACACTTTGGGATTTACAAAACCATTCAGAACGTGGCCAAGGACTTTTGGTGGCCTAAAATGCGTCGGGATATTGAAAACTATGTAAAGTCCTGCTCTGTCTGTATGCGGACAAAAACACAAACAGGAAAACCAGCAGGACTGTTACAACCGTTGCCTGTCCCACACGAACCCTGGAAGGACCTATCCATGGATTTTATAACTGATTTACTCAAGTCCCAAGGAATGACAGCCATTCTAGTAGTGGTAGATTTACTCACCAAAATGGCGCATTTTCTTCCTTGTGCAGGGGCCTTAGAGGCTAAAGAAACGGCCAAGTTATTCATCAAAGAAGTCTACCGGCTGCATGGGTTGCCAAACAGTGTAGTCTCGGACCGAGGAACTCAGTTCACAGCCAAATTTTGGAGAGCCATGTGGAAACAGCTGCAGACGGAGTTAAAACTCTTCTCCGCCCATCACCCCCAGACAGACGGCCAGACGGAACGCTGGAACGCCATTCTGGAAAGATATTTACGTAGTTATGTGTCCTATCAACAGACTGACTGGGTATCATATTTGCATTTTGTAGAGTTTGCCTACAACTCCCTGCATTCCAGCACTCAACAAACCCCGTTTTTCGCTAATTATGGATTCCATCCTAAAGTCTTTCCAAGCAGCTCAGAGGGTATGCTGGTACCGGCAGCAGAGAACTTTCTTAGGGAATTGCAGGCGGCGCAACAGACGTTGAAACAACAGTTAAACGAAGCCAAAATGGAGTACAAGCGAGTTGCTGACCTGCACAGGAAGGAGGCCCCCCCCCTGCAGCCGGGAGATCGGGTCTGGCTGTCCACCCGCTTCCTCCAAATGCCAGGTAAATGTAGAAAATTACAAGACAAGAGGGTGGGTCCTTTTGAAATAGAAACTCAAATTAACCCCGTGGCGTACTGACTGAATCTACCTGACACGTTTAAAATACATCCTGTGTTTCATCGATCCCTGTTAACAAAAGCCACCCCTCCCAGTGAGTTACGGCCGGAGGAGCCTCCCGGAGCTCCGCTCCTGGTAAATGAGCAAACTGAGTTTGAAGTTGGGGAAATCCTAGACTCCAGAATAAGACGCCGCAAGTTGCAGTACTTGATTCACTGGAAAGGCTATGGACCAGCTGATAGATCATGGGAAGATGAAGTTGATGTGCATGCTCCAGACTTGGTAAAACTTTTCCATCAACGTTTTCCCCACCGCCCCAAGTCAGCAAAAGGGGGGGCAGCTTGGGAGAGGGGATGATGTCGGGGGGCAGAGTTGGGGTCCCGGGGGGTTGGAAGAAGAGGATTCAGACGGATGGCAGGGAGGAGGGGGAGCAACTTTGCCCGAGTGGAGCAAAGACGAAGCAGAGGAAATGCCAGAGATAGGGTTGCTTAGCAACGGAGAGCCTGAGAGCTTTGGAGTTTCAGAATCCTCCCTAGACATTCCCACGTCTCCCCTGCTCCGAAGCTCAGAACAGAAGGGGGAAGAGGGAGGGCTGCCCAAGGCAGAAAAGCTGCGAGTCAGTTTACCATCAGCCCCCCCTATCCCCCATACTGGAATCGGAACCTTCAGAAGAGGAGGGGCCGATGCTTCCCCCTTCGCCACGCACACGAAGGCACTTGAAAAGACAAGAGAGAAAGGGGGGAAGGCGGGTAGTGCCTGAGGGGCAGTTAAGGAGGAGCGAAAGGTTGCGCGCCCGTTTGGCCCCTTCTTAAAGAACCGGTGGGAAAGCAGCCCCTTGCTCTGTCAACTTTCTCTCAATGCCGCAGGACCTGTAATTCTGTACTGCTTCATGAGAAGATGCAGTCTTTGTTTGGACATTACTCTAATAAAAACTGAATTACTTACAACCCCTGGTCTGGTTCCTGAGTCTCATCCTGGGCCTGACAACGAGAAAGGGAGAAAAACTTCTCTCTATCCAACTTTCTCCATGTCATGCATAGTTTCATAAATTCCTATCACGACTTTTGTTCTAAAAGATTAAAGGCAAAATATTTTAGCCTTGTCTTCCAACCCCCTGATCATTTTGGCTGCCCTTTCCTGCACACTTTCAATATCTGAAATGAATTAATGTCTGTCTCCTGGAATGATTGTGTTAGAAGCCATTCAATTGTTCCATGTGAATGTGTGGTACCGTCTTCTTTTAGAAGTGCACATGACTATAAACCATAAGTCAGGGGAGGGCTTGAGGCAGCTACTTTGTGTTTTACAAGAACCATGAGATTCATGGAGCCAGGTGCAAAAGACATACAATCAGAATGAAAGTACATGGTGCCTTTGAGCTCATGGATTTGTACCAAGTGACAGAACTGAGCTGAGCTCACAGACCTTCCACACACTGGTTTCCCATGTTTTCTATTTTTTAAGTCAAAGGGGGAGTCATTTTGTTGTGGCTATTGTTAAATAACTGGGAGTCAGAAGTCCTTGGCAATCTACTGCAAATCACCCAGAGATCCACTGGTACCTCCCAATCTATCTTCTGCCCACTCCTGCCATCTGGGGCTCCATTTGGAGAACAGCCACGGTTTGGAGGGAGAGCACATGCGTTGCATGCAAAAAGTCTCAGGTTAATTCTCCAGCATTCGATGTAGAGCTTGGAGACCAGCCCTGGAGAGCCACTGCTAATGGTCAACAATACCGAGCCACATGGACCAATGGTCTGTATAAGGCGGCTTCCTGTGTCCCTATATTGGGGTTTTAGATTGTATTTGGAAGGTTGCCAGAGGTTGCTGCAAAGCCTAGGGCAGCTTACATTGCATTTTCTCCATACTGTCAGCTTTGTGAAAATGTTTTGCTAGTTGGCATCTTGCTACATGCCTCATTTAGGGTTAAGGCCTTAGCACTTATAATGATGTACTATTATCGAGGGCATGTCTTTGTAGCTTCTGTGATGAAAAGTTCCCAAGCTCATCACCATATAGGAATCAGAAATGGTCATGCTCCTAAAATGATTGGGCCATTAATTTAAATATTCCTACAGATATTCCAGTGCAAGACTGTTAGATGTTTCCCTGCAGGTCAGTATCTGGGAACACGGGGGCAATGACATTTAGATTCCACCCTGCAAGGGGGATTCATTTTTCATGGGGCAAAAAAGGATACAATCTGTTGAACATAAGAACATAAGAACATAAGAAGAGCCTGCTGGATCAGGCCAGTGGCCCATCTAGTCCAGCATCCTGTTCTCACAGTGGCCAACCAGGTGCCTGGGGGAAGCCCGCAAGCAGGACCCGAGTGCAAGAACACTCTCCCCTCCTGAGGCTTCCGGCAACTGGTTTTCAGAAGCATGCTGCCTCTGACTAGGGTGGCAGAGCACAGCCATCATGGCTAGTAGCCATTGATAGCCCTGTCCTCCATGAATTTGTCTAATCTTCTTTTAAAGCCATCCAAGCTGGTGGCCATTACTGCATCTTGTGGGAGCAAATTCCATAGTTTAACTATGCGCTGAGTAAAGAAGTACTTCCTTTTGTCTGTCCTGAATCTTCCAACATTCAGCTTCTTTGAATGTCCACGAGTTCTAGTATTATGAGAGAGGAAGAAGAACTTTTCTCTATCCACTTTCTCAATGCCATGCATAATTTGATACACTTCTATCATGTCTCCTCTGACCCGCCTTTTCTCTAAACTAAAAAGCCCCAAATGCTGCAATCTTTCCTCGTAAGGGAGTCGCTCCATCCCCTTGATCATTCTGGTTGCCCTCTTCTGAACCTTTTCCAACTCTATAATATGCTTTTTGAGATGAGGCGACCAGAACTGTACACAGTATTCCAAATGCGGCCGCACCATAGATTTATACAATGGCATTATGATATCGGCTGTTTTATTTTCAATACCTTTCTTAATTATAGCTAGCATGGAATTTGCCTTTTTCACAGCTGCCGCACACTGGGTCGACATTTTCATCGTGCTGTCCACTACAACCCCGAGGTCTCTCTCCTGGTCGGTCACCGCCAGTTCAGACCCCATGAGCGTATATGTGAAATTAAGATTTTTTGCTCCAATATGCATAATTTTACACTTGTTTATATTGAATTGCATTTGCCATTTTTCTGCCCATTCACTCAGTTTGGAGAGGTCTTTTTGGAGCTCTTCGCAATCCCTTTTTGTTTTAACAACCCTGAACAATTTAGTGTCATCAGCAAACTTGGCCACTTCACTGCTCACTCCTAATTCTAGGTCATTAATGAACAAGTTGAAAAGTACAGGTGCCAATACCGATCCCTGAGGGACTCCACTTTCTACAGCCCTCCATTGGGAGAACTGTCTGTTTATTCCTACTCTCTGCTTTCTGCTTCTTAACCAATTTCTTATCCACAAGAGGACCTCTTCTCTTATTCCATGACTGCTAAGCTTCCTCAGAAGCCTTTGGTGAGGTACCTTGTCAAACGCTTTTTGAAAGTCTAAGTACACTATGTCCACTGGATCACCTCTATCTATATGCTTGTTGACACTCTCAAAGAATTCTAATAGGTTACTGAGACAGGACTTTCCCTTGCAGAAGCCATGCTGGCTCTGCTTCAGCAAGGCTTGTTCTTCTATGTGCTCAGTTAATCTAGCTTTAATCATACTTTCTACCAGTTCTCCAGGGACAGAAGTTAAGCTAACTGGCCTGTAATTTCCGGGATCCCCCCTGGATCCCTTTTTGAAGATTGGCGTTACATTTGCCACTTTCCAGTCCTCAGGCACGGAGGAGGACCCAAGGGACAAGTTACATATTTTAGTTAGCAGATCAGCAATTTCACATCTGAGTTCTTTGAGAACTCTCGGGTGGATGCCATCCGGGCCCGGTGATTTGTCAGTTTTTATATTGTCCATTAAGCTTAGAACTTCCTCTCTCGTTACCACCATTTGTCTCAGTTCCTCAGAATCCCTTCCTGCAAATGTTAGTTCAGGTTCAGGGATCTGCCCTATATCTTCCACTGTGAAGACAGATGCAAAGAATTCATTTAGCTTCTCTGCAATCTCCTTATCGTTCTTTAGTACACCTTTGACTCCCTTATCATCCAAGGGTCCAATTGTCTCCCTAGATGGTCTCCTGCTTTGAATGTATTTATAGAATTTTTTGTTGTTGGTTTTTATGTTCTTAGCAATGTGCTCCTCAAATTCTTTTTTAGCATCCCTTATTGTCTTCTTGCATTTCTTTTGCCAGAGTTTGTGTTCTTTTTTATTTTCTTCATTTGGACAAGACTTCCATTTTTTGAAGGAAGACTTTTTGCCTCTAAGAGCTTCCTTGACTTTGCTCGTTAACCATGCTGGCATCTTCTTGGCCCTGGTGGTACCTTTTCTGATCTGCGGTATGCACTCCAGTTGAGCTTCTAATATAGTGTTTTTAAACAACTTCCAAGCATTTTCGAGTGATGTGACCCTCTGGACTTTGTTTTTCAGCTTTCTTTTTACCAATCCCCTCATTTTTGTGAAGTTTCCTCTTTTGAAGTCAAATGTGACTGTGTTGGATTTTCTTGGCAATTGGCCAGTTACATGTATGTTTAATTTAATAGCACTGTGGTCACTGCTCCCAATCGGTTCAACAACACTTACATCTTGCACCAGGTCCCGGTCCCCACTGAGGATTAAGTCCAGGGTTGCCGTCCCTCTGGTCGGTTCCATGACCAACTGGTCTAGGGAATAGTCATTTAGAATATCTAGAAACTTTGCTTCTTTGTCATGACTGGAACACATATGCAGCCAGTCTATGTCCGGGTAGTTGAAGTCACCCATTACTACCACATTTCCTAGTTTGGATGCTTCCTCAATTTCATATCTCATCTCCAGGTCTCCCTGAGCATTTTGATCAGGGGGACGATAGATCGTTCCCAGTATTAAGTCCCTCCTGGGGCATGGTATCACCACCCACAACGATTCTGTGGAGGAGTCTGCCTCTTTTGGGGTTTCGAGCTTGCTGGATTCAATGCCTTCTTTCACGTATAGAGCGACTCCGCCACCAATACGTCCTTCCCTGTCCTTCCGATATAGTTTATATCCAGGGATAACCGTATCCCACTGGTTTTCTCCATTCCACCAGAAAAGGCACTTTTGTTATACTCTAATAATTCTTGATATAGGGGCCCACCAGGATAGTGATTCTGGTTTATCTGGAATGGATGCTGACTTGCTACTCCACAAATGGAAGGGCTCCTTCTGTTTGTGGAAGAAACTGGGATCCAGTGTAGATTGGATCACTGATCAGAGCTTGGAAAAGTTACTTTTTTTGAACTACAACTCCCATCAGCCCCAGCCAGCATGGCCACTGGAGTGGGCTGATGGGAGTTGTAGTTCAAAAAAGTAACTTTTTCAAGCTCTGGATCACTCCTTAGAAACACTAATGATTAAGTGGTATATAAATGTCTTAAATAAATAGTAAATACCTCCTGGAAGAAGGAGGGTGACTTTTTCCTATTTCCCCTTCTGCCTGTAGTAGCCCCCAGTGTCACCTCCCACATTGTTCCAGAGCCTCCTGCCCCGCCAAAAAACCTTCCAAAGCAGCTTTTCAGGGGCTGCAGGGGAAGGAAGAATTGGCAACTATTGCTTCACCCTTCCTTTCCTCCAGGCATGATCAATTCTCTATTGAGCACAAGTCTGGATCCGACCCTCTGACTTGGATGAAGGCCAGATGAGTTTTCAGTGGCAGAGCTGTTAGATCTAAGTCCTAGCTCCCTTCTGCCCTTTATGGCTGGCCCTGGATAAGTCTCATCAGCTGTCCATTTGCAAAATGGGAATGTTAAGAATATGCCTCACATGGTTTTTGGTGAAAATGTATAACAATTGTAATGGAATGTTATATTGCTTCACATCCACAAAACTGCAGAGTAGGGATGGGAAGAATTCTGCTGAATTTGGATTTAGAACCGGATTTTTCAGTGGTCTGCATAGTCTCCATCTTTGAGGACAGATCCTGTTTGCTCCAAACTTCAGTGGCTTTCCTCCTATACTGTTATTTTGTACCTCTGTATCTCTTGCTCTGCCACCCCCTCCACTCGGATAAGCTCCAAGTGGCACGATACAGCACTACATCTCTCTCTCCCCCCCCCCACTTCCACTCAGATAATCCAAGCTCCAAGTGAGGAAGAAACAAGCCAACACTCCCTAGGCCTGCCTTCTAATCTCTGTAGTATTAACCCATTAAATGATTAAAAGGCAAGCCTAGAGAATCTAGCCCACGTCTTGCCCCCCTAGGCTTGACAAGGAGGAGGTTGGGGATGGGGGACACTGACAGCTTCTTTCCTTTCCAAAAGGAAAACAGCCAGTCTCTGCCTGCTAATATAACAACTGACCAGCCTCAGTCACAGCAGAGGAGGAAGAGATGACGATAAAATTTCCTTTCCTAAAACGTTAATATATCATTATTTTTGGAGAGAAAAAATCAGACCAATAAAAGCAATGAATAGCAGACAAAGAACAAACCCAAATCAATGTTACCTCTCGGGTCAACAGAATGCTTTTAAAGCAGTACCAGTCAACACATCCCATCCTACTACAGAGCGGATGAGAATACAGTTCTCAGGGGTAAGTCTCATACCACAAAATAAGCTGGAATGAGTACTGAGAAGCTGAATACGTGACACAGTTTCAGTGTTGGACTTCCATTCACTTGTGGCCACCAAAACAGGATGGACACAGTGGGTTGGATTCAGACCTGCTAGTCATACTTAAGAGTAGACCCACTGAAATCAACAGGACTTATGTGTTATTGGATCTACTCTTAAGGATGACTAAGTCTGGCTTCACCCCAATGTCATTAGTGTACAAGAGAAGCGAAAGCAGCCTTCTGGATTAAATTTATGCAGCTGAAAAGGTCTTAATACTAATACGATACAGGACAAAATGGGAACTCTTACACCTTCTTTATATAAATGAAGCAGAATATCCTGATGAATTCATCCTCAAAATGAGCATGCAAAAAGCTTCTACTCACCTCTTATGCAAATATATTTTCTTCCATTTCATTTATTTTCCAAACATGGGTGAGTAAACACACATTTACTCCTATTTATTTTTCTCCTACATTTCATTTCTATATTTTGGAACTTGATAAATTACTTGAATTATTTGCTTATCAACTTTAGTATTAAAAATGAGATGCATTTTTCACTTCCCTTCCTCTTGCAAAGGCTTAAATGAATAAATCAATGTTGGACTAATGTATAATTCCGCCTTATCCAGAATGAATCACTAAAACCGAAACAACATATTAACCTCTTGGAACCAGAGGTTGGGATTAGCATATTAATACTTAAGCGCTGTAAATTTCAGTCACTCAGACCCTTAGGGTTAGACAGTGGTACATTTGTAAGCCAGCGTGAGTGAAAGCATTGACTGTACATGTTTAGGAGCATATGCAGCAGCACACAGACTGTGCGCCTACAGAGTCTGGGCCACTGATCCTCAGTTCTCACTGTTCTCAAGGACAAAACAGTGTTTTCCAGACTTTTTGATACCTAAGGTCCTGCCCTAAAATAAAACTGGAAGTGCATTTCATTGTTATCCTAGAAACCTTTCGTATATATTTCCCTACATCAGCTTTCAGAACAAGAGGCATGCATTATTTCTGCATGTGTGGGGGGTGGGCAGGAGAGGGGACATTTATTAACTGGGCTATATTATCTCCTAGCACCCTGTTCTTCTTTTTGACCAATCAGCCAAGGGCTCTAGGATAAGAGCTTGTTGTGGGATTCCCCTGTGCCTGACAGCTATATGAGTGATTCCTGACATATCTTTAGTCCTTCCAGAAGGATGATTCTTCTGCCTATATATTGGCAGAGACTGGAGGTCATGCTGCACAAGGCTGATAAGCACAGAGTGGTGGATATACCCAACATGGTGGCTTATGTTGAAGAGGCACATTTCAACACCACTTGTAACACATGATGAGCATGTTCAAAAATGTGGGGATCCCTGCTGTAATGGAAAAGGGAAAAGGCTACTAGCCATGATGGCTATGCTTTGCCTCCATAGTCAAAGGTGGCATGCTTCCGAATACCAATTGCTGGACGCTGCAGGAAGGGAGAGTGCTCTTGCACTTGGGTCCTGCTTGCAGGCTTCCAATGGGCAATTGGCTGGCCACTGTGAGAACAGGATGCTGGGCTAGATGGGCTGCTGGCCTGATCCAGCAGGCTCTTCTTATGTGTTTTTGAAAACAGTAACAATGAACCTTAACCAAAAATCTACTCGGATACAATATAAACCCATTTATCTAAATTAGACTAGAGATGAACATAACTGAACAAAAGTACTACTTGCATACAAATATAGAGCAACACCAAATCCAGATAACATCATGGCTTTGAATGTTTAGATGGTTTTGATAAATACGGTGCCAGCAATGGGGATGTATTGCAATGCAATTCAGATACCAATGCAACTATCTCAGCCATTATCACTTCCTGCTTCACTGTACTGTGGTACTGCCATTTAGGACAGTGTGTTTTCTGCACCTTCCACTCACCAAAGAAATGAAAGTCTAGAACAGCACACAAAACTTGGTATTGTGATATTCCCATCACTACAGTTCATACAGATCTGCCACAGCTCAATAAGGTTTCTTGCTGAAGCACATGTAGTTTTCTACAAGTAGTTTCTTCCCACTTCTGTGCAATGCTAAGGGTCTCATCCTGGGTGTTGTGGCAGGTCATGGCCACTTGCAGAGAAAGGGCACTCTTGGACTTACCTCTGCTGCATGCCGCTTGGCCACTGCACATAGACTGGCTCCTGTGATCAGATTGCCATCTTCAGTGAATGAGGCTAGGATTTGGGAGAGGGAGAGGAAATTGCCCTCAGAGCTCATTCCAGATGTCCCTACTAACTAAGATGTATTGATGCAAGAGAAGCCCATTATGCCAGTTCCTCTGCAGCACAAAGTCATGTTGCCCTCTTTTGACTCCAAGGGCTCCAGCTGAGAAGTTCCAGTTGAATCACAGTCTCCCCAGCTCTGTTGGGCCAGCAGCAACTGTTAAAGCAGGCTAGGCTCCATTAAATGAGGTGGCTCTTCTCACTGATGGCAGAACTAGCTACCTAGATGAAGCCGCAGTTCCTATTTAAGGCTTATGATTACAGTAATTACCTGCCCTGCACCAGCAGGTCCCAGGGTGGGTTACAGCAACTTAAAATTCAGTATTAAAAACAATCACAACAAATCACAATCACAAGAATAGGGTGGATCCTTAAAACATACATCTCAAGTGTCAAAGGCCAAGATAGGTGAGTTTTGAGCATTCACCAGAAACCAAAAACAAAGGTGCCAGGTGCATCTCTGTGGGAGGGAGTTCCACAACTTAGGGGCTGCCACAGAGAATGCCCTCTCCTGGGCCACCCCCTGAACCTCTGAAAGTGGTGGAACGACCACGAAGGCACCCTCTGCTGATCTTAACACCTGAGAGGGTCTGTAGGGAAAGAGGCACTTGAAGAGAGACACTGCTTACAAGTGCCTGTACGCTAATGCTAGGAGCCTCCAAACCAAGATGGGAGAACTGGAGTGCTTGGTCTTAGAGAAGAGCATTGATATAGTGAGCATAACGGAGACCTGGTGGAATGGAGAAAACCAGTGGGATATGGTTATCCCTGGATATAAACTATATCGGAAGGACAGGGAAGGACGTATTGGTGGCGGAGTCGCTCTATACGTAAAAGAAGGCATTGAATCCAGCAAGCTCAAAACCCCAAAAGAGGCGGACTCCTCCACAGAATTGTTGTGGGTGGTGATACCATGCCCCAGGAGTGATTTAATACTGGGAACGATCTATCATCCCCCTGATCAAAATGCTCAAGGGGACCTTGAGATGAGATATGAAATTGAGGAAGCATCCAAACTAGGAAATGTGGTAGTAATGGGTGACTTCAACTACCCAGACATAGACTGGCCGCATATGTGTTCCAGTCATGACAAAGAAGCAAAATTTCTAGATATTCTAAATGACTATTCCCTAGACCAGTTGGTCATGGAACCGACCAGAGGGATGGCAACCCTGGACTTAATCCTCAGTGGGGACCGGGACCTGGTGCAAGATGTAAGTGTTGTTGAACCGATTGGGAGCAGTGACCATAGTGCTATTAAATTAAACATACATGTAAATGGCCAATTGCCAAGAAAATCCAACACGGTCACATTTGACTTCAAAAGAGGAAACTTCACAAAAATGAGGGGACTGGTAAAAAGAAAGCTGAAAAACAAAGTCCAGAGTGTCACATCACTTGAAAATGCTTGGAAGTTGTTTAAAAACACTGTATTAGAAGCTCAACTGGAGTGCATACCGCAGATCAGAAAAGGTACCGCCAGGGCCAAGAAGATGCCAGGATGGTTAACGAGCAAAGTCAAGGAAGCTCTTAGAGGCAAAAAGTCTTCCTTCAGAAAATAGAAGTCTTGTCCGAATGAAGAAAATAAAAAAGAACACAAACTCTGGCAAAAGAAATGCAAGAAGACAATAAGGGATGCTAAAAAAGAATTTGAGGAGCACATTGCTAAGAACATAAAAACCAACAACAAAAAGTTCTATAAATACATTCAAAGCAGGAGATCATCTAGGGAAGCGATTGGACCCTTGGATGATAAGGGAGTCAAAGGTGTACTAAAGAACGATAAGGAGACTGCAGAGAAGCTAAATGAATTATTTGCATTTGTCTTCACAGTGGAAGATAGGGCAGATCCCTGAACCTGAGCTAACATTTGCAGGAAGGGATTCTGAGGAACTGAGACAAATAGTGTTAACGAGAGAGGAAGTTCTAGGCTTAATGGACAATATAAAAACTGACAAATTACCAGGCCTGGATGGCATCCACCCGAGAGTTCTCAAAGAACTCAGATGTGAAATTGCTGATCTGCTAACTAAAATATGTAACTTGTCCCTCGGGTCCTCCTGCGTGCCTGAGGACTGGAAAGTGGCAAATGTAACGCCAATCTTCAAAAAGGGATCCAGAGGGGATCCCGGAAATTACAGGCCAGTTAGCTTAACTTCTGTCCCTGGAAAACTGGTAGAAAGTATGATTAAAGCTAGATTAACTAAGCACATAGAAGAACAAGCCTTGCTGAAGCAGAGCCAGCATGGCTTCTGCAAGGGAAAGTCCTGTCTCAGTAACCTATTAGAATTCTTTGAGAGTGTCAACAAGCATATAGATAGAGGTGATCCAGTGGACATAGTGTACTTAGACTTTCAAAAAGTGTTTGACAAGGTACCTCACCAAAGACTTCTGAGGAAGCTTAGCAGTCATGGAATAAGAGGAGAGGTCCTCTTGTGGATAAGGAATTGGTTAAGAAGCAGAAAGCAGAGAGTAGGAATAAATGGACAGTTCTCTCAATGGAGGGCTGTAGAAAGTGGAGTCCCTCAAGGTTCGGTATTGGGACCTGTACTTTTCAACTTGTTCATTAATGACCTAGAATTAGGAGTGAGCGGTGAAGTGGCCAAGTTTGCTGACGACAATAAATTGTTCAGGGTTGTTAAAACAAAAAGGGATTGCGAAGAGCTCCAAAAAGACCTCTCCAAACTGAGTGAATGGGTGGAAAAATGGCAAATGCAATTCAATATAAACAAGTGTAAAATTATGTATATTGGAGCAAAAAATCTGAATTTCACATATACGCTCATGGGGTCTGAACTGGCGGTGACCGACCAGGAGAGAGACCTCGGGGTTGTAGTAGACAGCATGATGAAAATGTCGACCCAGTGTGCGGCAGCTGTGAAAAAGGCAAATTCCATGCTAGCGATAATTAGGAAAGGTATTGAAGATAAAACAGCCGATATCATAATGCTGTTGTATAAATCTATGGTGCGGCCGCATTTGGAATACTGTGTACAGTTCTGGTCGCCTCATCTCAAAAAGGATATTATAGAGTTGGAAAAGGTTCAGAAGAGGGCAACCAGAATGATCAAGGGGATGGAGCGACTCCCTTACGAGGAAAGGTTGCAGCATTTGGGGCTTTTTAGTTTAGAGAAAAGGCGGGTCAGAGGAGACATGATAGAAGTGTATAAAATTATGCATGGCATTGAGAAAGTGGATAGAGAAAAGTTCTTCTTCCTCTCTCATAATACTAGAACTCGTGGACATTCAAAGAAGCTGAATGTTGGAAGATTCAGGACAGACAAAAGGAAGTACTTCTTTACTCAGCGCATAGTTAAACTATGGAATTTGCTCCCACAAGATGCAGTAATGGCCACCAGCTTGGACGGCTTTAAAAGAAGATTAGACAAATTCATGGAGGACAGGGCTATCAATGGCTACTAGCCATGATGGCTGTGCTCTGCCACCCTAGTCAGAGGCAGCATGCTTCTGAAGACCAGTTGCCGGAAGCCTCAGGAGGGGAGAGTGTTCTTGCACTCGGGTCCTGCTTGCGGGCTTCCCCCAGGCATCTGGTTGGCCACTGTGAGAACAGGATGCTGGACTAGATGGGCCACTGGCCTGATCCAGCAGGCTCTTCTTATGTTTTTATGTTCTCAGATATTTGGGGCCTATATCATTTAGGGCTTTATAAATTAATGTGAACACCTTGAATTGGGCCTGGAAATGAACTGGCAACCAATGCAACTGTTTTAGAACAGGGATTATACAAGTGATTGAGTGTTGCCTGCTACCCTCAAAGAGGCAGTGGTGCGTCCACTTCTTAAAAAACCAACTCTGGGCCAGAGCTTGGAAAAGTTACTTTTTTGGACTACAACTCCCATCAGCCCACTCCAGTGGGCTAGGCCTGATGGGAGTTGTAGTTTAAAAAAGTAACTTTTCCAAGCTCTGCTCTGGACCCAATGGAGTGTAATAATTTTAGACTGGTCACCAACACCCCTTTGTTGGCAAAGGTGATGGAGAAGGTGGTTGCGGAGCAACTGCAGGCAATCCTGGATAAGGCTGATTATGAGACTGATTACCTACATCCATTACCATTGGTTCAGACCCAGTTTTGGAGCTGAATGAGCTTTGGTCGCGCAGACAGATGGCCTTTATTGAGAGACGGAGGGGGTGCAACCCTGTTAATTCTGCTCGATCTCTCAATGGCTTTTGTTACCCTTGACCACGGTATCCTCCTGGACTGACTCATCAGGGTAGCTATCTGGGGCACCATATTATAGTGGTTCTGGTCTTATCTACAGGGTCGCGTCCAGACAGCACTGGTTGAGTGTTCCTCAGCCCTCTGGCACTTGTGCTATGGGGTACTATCCCTTCCCCAGTGCTACTTAACATCTATATGAAGCCATTGGGAGAGGTCATTAGGCATTTTGGAGCAAGGTGTCATCAGTATACCAATGACACACAGCTCTATTTCTCCATAAAAACTTAATCAGGAGAGGCTGTGAAAGCTGTGGATTGGTGTCTGAATGCAGTGGTGGACTGGATGGAGGCCAATAAACTGTGCTTGAATCCTGTGAAGACAGAGGCTCTTTGGGTGGTTGATTCCTGTATCTGGGAGATAGGCAAGTTACCTGTTCTGGATGGGGACACATTACCTCTGAGGTTCATGGGGTCCTCCTGGATACATCTCTATCAAAAGGCTCAAGTGTCTTCTGAGGCTATGAGTGCCTTTTACCAGCTTTGTATGGTTTGCCAGCTTTGACAGTTCCTGGGACAGGGTTAGCCTGACCAATGTAAACCATGTGTTGGTAATCTCAAGTCTGGATTACTGCAATGCCCTCCATGTAGGTCTGCCTTTGGGCCTGGTTTGGAAGCTCCAGCTGGTGAAGATTGCGGCCACCAGACTGCTGATAGAGGCACATGGCCAACAACATGTGACACCATTGTTAAAACATCTGCACTGGCTGCCCATCTACTACTGAGCCAGGTTCAAGGCCCTTGTATTGATTAATAACTTAGGTGCAGGGTGCCTTAGGGACCACCTGAACGCCTATATCCCAGCTCAATCACAATTGTTTTTGATCACAAGCTAAATAGGAGCCAACAGTGCAATGTGGGTGCAAAAGAGGCAAATACTATTTTAGGCTGCATTAACACAAGTATAGTTTTCAAATTGCGTGAAGTACTCATTCCCCTCTGTTCAGCACTGGTTAGGTCTCATCTTGAGTACTGCATCCAGTTCTGGACACCACACTTTAAGAAGGATGCAGACAAACTGGAACAGGCTCACAGGAGGACAACAAAGTTGATCAGGGGACTGGAAACAAAGCCCTACAAGGACAGATTAAAAGAACTGGGTATGTTTAGCCTAGAGAAGAGAAGACTGAAGGGACATATGATAGCACTCTTCAAGTACTTGAAAGGGTCACACAGAGGAGGGCCAGGATCTCTTCTCAATCATTGCAGAGTGCAGGACACAGAATAATGGACTCAGGTTGCAGGAAGCCAGATTTTGACTGAACATCAGGAAAAACTTCCTGTGAGAGTGGTATGCCAATGGAACCAACTACCTAGGGAGGTGGTGGGCTCTCCAACACTGGAGACTTTCAAGAGACAGCTGGACAGTGTTACGATTGCTTGGCTAACCCCATTTTGGTTCAAGTGGAACCCAGGAGGTCCAAGGCCAGGAACTATACTCCCCCCCACTCTCACCCCCCCACAATGGTATGGCTGGTGATGCGATCCAGAGGTTTTGTGCGAAGAGTAACTAGGGCAGAATTAAGATACAAAATTAAATCTACTGCATAAATGTTCTGCATAAATGTTATCTCTTCCTTTGGCAGACTTCCCTCACCCACAGTGAATTCCATTGTTCGTTAGGAGCCTTAGTTTTTCAGGGTCAGTTAGAAATATACATGCACACACACACACACACACACACACACACAATCACCAGACTTTCAGACCCCTCTTTGGCAGGAGGGGGAGAGAGGAAAAAGTCTTTTAAAACCGAGGCTTGAATCTAGTAAAAGGAGAAGGAAGAAGAAGGGGGGGCCAAAGAAGTTCAGAGCTCCCACATGTCTGCTACGCTCTCAAGGAACACATCAAAGGACTGCAGGACAGAACCAGGGAGAGACTCTGGGTCTCGGTGCAAAACCTTGAGACCAAGAGATTCCTTCCTGGTTTTGGATCAGAGCTCTTCCACATAGCTTCAGCTGTATTCAACTGCCCACTCCGGGCATAGGACAGGTAATCTCTCCTACCCTTCATCTCTTTTAGTAATAGGGTCCTTTGAATTCTTTAGTTTAAAGTTATGAATGGGTTGGGATATTAATTATTAATGCTGCCACACACCCAAGTAATTCTGTAATGCTTTTCTACTTTTTCTCTCAATGAAAGAAAGCTTTGCTTTATTTTGGTTTGGACCTGCATTTCTTGGGGAAAATATAGTTACACCATTTAGGCACATTTCAGGGCAAAGTGCTTGTTTTATCCCTAGCAAAAGATCCCCTCCTCTCAAGGAGGTGTGTTTCATGGGACATGAGGGTGGCAAGTTCACACACTCAGGTTCCCAAGAGCACATGTCATAACAACAGCCACCTGTTGGTTACTCTTTATCTTGGATTCCTGCATTGAGCAGGAACTCTATGTTGGACTCGATGGCCTTATAGGCCCCTTCCTATAATCTCCTGTTCAATGATTCTATGATCACTGAGATCCTCTGCAGGAGCATCATTGGTCGTTCCTTGAGTTGGCGGGGCTCATTTGACAACAACTTTCCAGGTTATGGTCTGAAGGCACACAAGGCTACCACCTTGCTGAAGCTAAACAGGTTTGGGTTTGGTCAGTGCCTGGACGGGAGACCGCCTGGGAAAATGTATGCCGCCTTGGGTTCCATGGTGAAAGAAAGGCAGGGAATAAATGTAATAAATAAACAAGAAGATATTGAGTCTTTAGTGTCATCAGCTCAGTCCTATGGAATGCTCTGCCAATAGAGATTTAGCAGGCACCTTCTGTTCTGACTTTTAAATGCCTGCTGAAATCTTTTCTATGTCAGGCTTATGCAGGCAACTGAGAATATATCTTTCTGCAATAGTTAATTATTTCTGATTTAAAAATTTATATGGTTTTATTGTGTCTTTATATATGATGTAAACTGCTTTGGGTTTTTTATACACAGCTGTAGATAAATATTTTTATAAATAAATAAAATAAATATCTAACATGCAGTTTGAACAAAAAGACATCACGCTTAGGCCCAATGAAATCAATAAACATGACTAACATTTGGCTGCTGTTAGTTATCAAGTACTGAATAGTCTTGATGACAAATTAACTGTGCAATCCTATGCATGTTTACTCAGAAGTATGTTCTGCTATGTTCAGTGGGACATACTGACTAGTAACTGGGCTCAGGACTGGAGATTAACCACACATGAATGAACCACCCCATAAACGAAACATATGTGATAAATATATTATTCTGAACACTTAGTTAATTCACTTTTATGCTGAGTGCTTTTTGTCATTAGTATTCAGAAGGTTAACAGATCAAATACTTCAGCATGATCCACAAGGGTTACATGTGCACATAAGATAATATGCATACAATTTTGTTCCTATTGGTGTGGGTTATGTTTAGATTCATCAAGAGCAAAGCATGAATTTCAAGTCCCAAAGTACGCATGCAGAGTTGCACACAAGAAAGGCATTCAGATTTGAAGTTTTGGAACACTACATAGGAGATTGTCCAAGCTCATATTTTGAGAGAAGTTTATAGCACCCCTTCATTTCACAATGAGAAAGAATGCCTAAAGTGTCAGACAAACCAAAAGAAAAGATGAGTTGTTGCTCTGATTTTTATAATCTTATCACAGAGCTGCAGAGTTTAAAAGCACTTTACAATCAATATACACACACAACATCTTGTATCCATAAAATACTGTGTGTCACACATTCTGGTGTGGTAGGAATTGATTTCAGAACAAGAAGCAAAAGACTCTGGCAAAAGATTTTAAAAAATAAAATCAAACATTTCTCTCAAATAATTTAGCTGTTATCAAATGATAATACAGAGAAGCTGAAAGTTATCTGAACTGAATATAAGACAAAACTGATTTTTTGGTGTTTTATAAGAAAAAAACACCATCATAGCTGCTCCTTTTTAAATAAAGAAGTATTTCTTTTCCTGATACTGTATGGAGCCTTAGACATTATACTGCTTTAAACAGTCATGACTTCCCCCAAAGATTCCTGGGATCAGTAGTTTGTTAAGAGTGTGAAGAGTTGTTAGGACACCCTTATTCCCCTCAGAGAGCTACCCAGAGTTCCTTAGGAAGAGGATTGATTGTTTAAAAATGCAGGGAACTGAAGCTCTGCAAGGGGAATAGGGGTATCCTAACAACTCTCAGTACCCTTAACACACTACAGTTCCCAGGATTCTTCAGGAGAACATGACTTTTAAATAATGCTGTAAATCTGTGGTGTGGATTGGCCTATATTATATATCTACAGCAACAGAATCTACAACATGATCTTCTTGCCATATAAGAAGCCACAGTCTACCTGTACTACTTGTTGCAGCAAACCAGTTCACTTACCCAAGCTGCCTCATCTTTCTTAGCCCACCCTCTTTCCTTGTCCTGCTCTCCTTTCTTCCTTAGGCTTTCTGCCTCTGCTTTCTGGTTCATCCCGCCAACATAACGTTTCACCTGACCTTTTGGCCTCTACCTGCAACTGTGTCTGTAATTAGTCTTCGAAGCTAATCCCATTGCTGCACTGCCAGATCAGTTTCGGCCTGAACTTAAAAACAGGTGTTGATCTTTTGCAGAACCACACAGTGTCCTGAGTTTTGCAATTCCCTTTGGGAAGAGCAGAGAAATAGAAATCCTGAAATATAACTCTGAGAGCAGCCTTGTGCTAGGAGACATTTAGGGTAGGGGTATGTGCCAGTGTGGTATAGTGGTTAGAGTGTTGGACTATGACCTGGGAGACCAGGGTTCGAATCCCCACACAGCCATGAAGCTCACTGGGTGACTTGGGCCAGTCACTGCCTCTCAGGCTCAGAGGAAGGCAATGGTAAACCACCTCTGAATACCGCTTACCATGAAAACCCTATTCATAGGGTCACCGTTAGTCGGGATGGACTTGAAGGCAGTCCATGTGCCATTTGCAGTTATCATTAGAAACTGCAGCTAAGGAAACTGTCCAGAATTAGTTCAGATTGTTTTCATATCTGCTTATACTTTAATTTATTATAACAGACGTTCTCAGCAACTGCTTTTTAGGGGAAAAAAATAATGGCCAACTAGGTTGATTCACACAGTTCATGGCAGCATACCTGAGTTTCTTTCTGAGTGTACATTGATAGGGATTTGCAGCCAATCATTGGCTCCCTGACAAGTGTCCCTATATGATGCACCCATTTGCAAACTCATGTTGGCTGCATTTATATTTACAGTTTTTAGATCAATGCCTAAAAATGCAGTGTGTGAAATGGCGTTAGGATGCCTTAAAAAACAAAAGAAAATGATGTTTTACACATAATTATAAATGAGATTGGTCAGTATATATGGCATTATATAATAAGGTCTTTATTAAGCAAATAAGGAATCAGGCTTTCTGTTTGCATGGTAAACAGATCCAATTAGATCAAGTGACAGCACCAAGGGAATTAATCATTTGGTGTCATAAAAGTGAAATTACTGAAACAGAACACTGTCACAAGATGAATTACTGTACTTTCTTAACTTTGCAACTTACCTAGTCGATGTGTGTAAATTTGTTTACATGCTGTTTTTGAAAAAAACAGAAACTAAGGCAATCAGAGTGCAACAGGTTTTTCCAATGCTGTGTGACAAGAGGGGAGAAAGGAAGATATGGTGGAACAAAGAACAATAAATATGGTTCAGCTGTAAGGCAAAGAACACAAATCAGCATAAGAACATAAGAACATAAGAACATAAGAAGAGCCTGCTGGATCAGGCCAGTGGCCCATCTAGTCCAGCATCCTGTTCTCACAGTGGCCAACCAGGTGCCTGGGGGAAGCACGCAAGCAGGACCCGAGCGCAAGAACACTCTCCCCTCCTGAGGCTTCCGGCAACTGGTTTTCAGAAGCATGCTGCCTCTGACTAGGGTGGCACAGCACAGCCATCATGGCTAGTAGCCATTGATAGCCCTGTCCTCCATGAATTTGTCTAATCTTTTAAAGCCGTCCAAGCTGGTGGCCATTACTGCATCTTGTGGGAGCAAATTCCATAGTTTAACTATGCGCTGAGTAAAGAAGTACTTCCTTTTGTCTGTCCTGAATCTTCCAACATTCAGCTTCTTTGAATGTCCACGAGTTCTAGTATTATGAGAGAGGGAGAAGAACTTTTCTCTATCCACTTTCTCAATGCCATGCATAATTTTATACACTTCTGTCATGTCTCCTCTGACCCGCCTTTTCTCTAAACTAAAAAGCCCCAAATGCTGCAACCTTTCCTCGTAAGGGAGTCGCTCCATCCCCTTGATCATTCTGGTTGCCCTCTTCTGAACTTTTTCCAACTCTATAATATCCTTTTTGAGATGAGGCGACCAGAACTGTACACAGTATTCCAAATGCGGCCGCACCATAGATTTATACAACGGCATTATGATATTGGCTGTTTTATTTTCAATACCTTTCCTAATTATCGCTAGCATGGAATTTGCCTTTTTCACAGCTGCCGTACACTGGGTTGACATTTTCATCGTGCTGTCCACTACAACCCCGAGGTCTCTCTCCTGGTCGGTCACCGCCAGTTCAGACCCCATGAGCGTATATGTGAAATTAAGATTTTTTGCTCCAATATGCATAATTTTACACTTGTTTATATTGAATTGCATTTGCCATTTTTCTGCCCATTCACTCAGTTTGGAGAGGTCTTTTTGGAGCTCTTCGCAAGCCCTTTTTGTTTTAACAACCCTGAACAATTTAGTGTCATCAGCAAACTTGGCCACTTCACTGCTCACTCCTAATTCTAGGTCATTAATGAACAAGTTGAAAAGTACAGGTGCCAATACCGATCCTTGAGGGACTCCACTTTCTACAGCCCTCCATTGGGAGAACTGTCCGTTTATTCCTACTCTCTGCTTTCTGCTTCTTAACCAATTCCTTATCCACAAGAGGACCTCTCCTCTTATTCCATGACTGCTAAGCTTCCTCAGAAGTCTTTGGTGAGGTACCTTGTCAAACGCTTTTTGAAAGTCTAAGTACACTATGTCCACTGGATCACCTCTATCTATATGGTTGTTGACACTCTCAAAGAATTCTAAGAGGTTACTGAGACAGGACTTTCCCTTGCAGAAGCCATGCTGGCTCTGCTTCAGCAAGGCTTGTTCTTCTATGTGCTTAGTTAATCTAGCTTTAATCATACTTTCTACCAGTTTTCCAGGGACAGAAGTTAAGCTAACTGGCCTGTAATTTCCGGGATCCCCTCTGGATCCCTTTTTGAAGATTGGCGTTACATTTGCCACTTTCCAGTCCTCAGGCACGGAGGAGGACCCAAGGGACAAGTTACATATTTTAGTTAGCAGATCAGCAATTTCACATTTGAGTTCTTTGAGAACTCTCGGGTGGATGCCATCCGGGCCCGGTGATTTGTCAGTTTTTATATTGTCCATTAAGCTTAGAACTTCCTCTCTCGTTACCACTATTTGTCTCAGTTCCTCAGAATCCCTTCCTGCAAATGTTAGTTCAGGTTCAGGGATCTGCCCTATATCTTCCACTGTGAAGACAGATGCAAAGAATTCATTTAGCTTCTCTGCAATCTCCTTATCGTTCTTTAGTACACCTTTGACTCCCTTATCATCCAAGGGTCCAATTGTCTCCCTAGATGGTCTCCTGCTTTGAATGTATTTATAGAATTTTTTGTTGTTGGTTTTTATGTTCTTAGCAATGTGCTCCTCAAATTCTTTTTTAGCATCCCTTATTGTCTTCTTGCATTTCTTTTGCCAGAGTTTGTGTTCTTTTTTATTTTCTTCATTTGGACAAGACTTCCATTTTTTGAAGGAAGACTTTTTGCCTCTAAGAGCTTCCTTGACTTTGCTCGTTAACCATGCTGGCATCTTCTTGGCCCTGGTGGTACCTTTTCTGATCTGCGGTATGCACTCCAGTTGAGCTTCTAATATAGTGTTTTTAAACAACTTCCAAGCATTTTCGAGTGATGTGACCCTCTGGACTTTGTTTTTCAGCTTTCTTTTTACCAATCCCCTCATTTTTGTGAAGTTTCCTCTTTTGAAGTCAAATGTGACTGTGTTGGATTTTCTTGGCAATTGGCCAGTTACATGTATGTTTAATTTAATAGCACTGTGGTCACTGCTCCCAATCGGTTCAACAACACTTACATCTTGCACCAGGTCCCGGTCCCCACTGAGGATTAAGTCCAGGGTTGCCGTCCCTCTGGTCGGTTCCATGACCAACTGGTCTAGGGAATAGTCATTTAGAATATCTAGAAACTTTGCTTCTTTGTCATGGCACCTGAAGCCTGATTCTGACATTATATTAACTGCAAAATTTATGCCCATCACATGTCTGACAACGGGCCCATATATTGGGAACCTCTGCTCAATTTCAACAGTAGGTTCAACCAGAGCAGTATATTACCAGATGCTTCAACATGTCTTTGATCATCTGAACAACAGAGACTTTAGATTTTCAAAGAGGGCTCCAAAACCTGAGGCCATTCTGAAGGCAAGGAAGGTGAGACATCATTTCACTTACTTGTACTGGCAGCTGGTGGCTCCATGTCAGTGGGGCAGTGGAATGCGCTCTGGGTTTTAACCTGAACTTTCAAGGAGCTGTCCAGGGTTCTGAAACCTATTCCCACATCAGGTTCAGCACATTGGGCAGTTCCTTTAAAGTTTGGACTAAACTTTGGAGTAGATTCCACTGCCCTACTGACATGGAGCCACTAGCTGCCACTGTTCACTTGACTAGAGTCTTCAGTGGAACATATCCCAATGGAGGTATTATGGTTTTCAATTTTCCATGGTTTTGAACCTGCGGATGTTACACTGATTCTACCAGTTGATGTTGGGCTTTGTGTAGGGCTCCCCCCTACTCTTTTGCAGTCCCCAAGATTGGCTACCAACCGGAAGGCTCATGAGGTCCAACTTAGGCTATGGAACCCATTGAGCTATAAAGCCAAAATCATTATAGACCTGATCCATCACAATTTCCAGAAGTATATGTAATTCCAAGTGCTGTCAATGAGTGCTCTTTGGAACTCAAAGTACTTGGCATTTTAAAAAAACAGGCCTCTAGTCTATCAATGAGTTCTGTATGAAAAAGAAATATATGCTAGGGTTTATATTATGCTGATCAATTGCTGGAGTAGATCACCACCCCTCTGAGTTGATGGAGCTGCGTGATTTACATCAACACCAGAGCTTGTTCTGTATGGTAACATATATTTTATTTATTTATTTCCCGCCCTTCCTCCCAGCAGGAGCCGTTCATATGAGATGAACAGAAAATGCTTTGGCTTAACCTAACAAACTTCTCATCCGAGCAAGTGTTTTGCCTGGGCTTCAGCTTCTAATGATGTTGTCAAATAAGCAACACTGCTAACATTGTCTTCAAAGGATATACATCTTATATCAGAAACAAGAGCAGCTTGCCTGGTGGGTCACCAGCAGCTTCCTGGTAATGGGGCTGCAGCGGCTTCCTGGGAGGGGGAAGCGGCAAGGGAGTGGTGAGGTGGGGCTGTGCGGGTGCCAAATTGGATCTGCTGGTATGTTTGTGTAGCCCTGACCTTGCTGTCACCTTGCCCTCCCTTTCCCCTCTTGGTAAGCAGCTCTATTGAGGTTATCGCTGTGAGTCTATTCAATTAGGCAAGCAGCTTCTGACTGGAAACCTACTGATTGCTATGCATATTCACATGCTTCCAGCTCCCATCCAGAACACATCATAAGGTCCAGTGTTTACAGCCAAGTGCTTCAATACAAGTATTACAAACGCATCTGTACCAACTTGTCAGACAAAGGCACTCAACTTAAGGATTTACATCAGGTGTTTCTTAGACCAGGGGTTCCTAAAATGTGGTCTGAAGACAACCAGTGGTTTCCAAGCTTCATTCAGGTGGTCTTCAGCATGTCTGGAGATTTGTGGTTGAAGATAGGAGACAGCACATCGACTGCAGGAAATATTCATTTGATGTTTAATTGCATATTAATAGCTTCTCTTATTTCTTATACTGTATTTTACTGTATTACCATCTGAATTCTGTGGAATGCAGTAAAATACATAAAATAGAAGAAACAATAAAAACACCATTAAAAATCATACAGCATCTAGGACAGTGCATTACAAATTGCTTCAACTGGCAGAAATGGTCCGCCAAGACCCTCTGCTATTTTCAAGTGGTCCATGGGGAAGTAAGTTTGGGAACTACTGTTTAGACTACAATGCCCACCCAACGAAGTGAAAGAGCAGATAAAGTCAGGCTGGTACCCAGAATAATCTACTACAGGAGAGACCCAGAAGATAAAGTGGCAGAATGCCATGTTATCGATGGCTCCCAGATAAAAACACCTCAACACTTCATCAGTGACCTACAGCCCATCTTAGGCAATGATACACCCCTCTCACAGGCCTTCAGTAATAAACCTTTGCTTACAGGCCGCTCCCTAACCTACAATAGCTGCTCACCAGCAATGATAAGGCAACATAACAGAGGCACAAAGAGAAGTATTAGCTCTTGCAACAAACTCAGATGCCAACTCTGCCCCCTGATCTATTCAGGCAGTGCTCGGGACTAATAACATCAGCCATACATCGACTGTTCATTGAACCTGCTCATTTTCCAATGTGATATATGCTATCATCTGCCAGCAGTGCTCTTCTATATTCTGCATAGGACAAGCAGGCCAATCTCCACACAAAATAACAAATGGACATCGGAAACGGCAATGCAGGAACCAATGAAAGAACATTTTAACCTCCCAGGGCACTCTGTTGCTGACAATGAAGCAAAGAAATTTCAAAATGAGACTTCAGTCTAAAACCACTGAATTACAACTTATCAGTCCTAAAATGTCTGGCCTGAATAAAGATCACAGGTTTAAATGCCAGAACAAGTGTTTGCTACCTCAACAATGCCAGGATGTTTGTTTTACCATCAACAATGCTTTGTGAATGATCACTGTAATGATTCCCAATTGGATTCTGAAGAGTAATATGGCTGCAAGCTTGGGGATGATAGGAAGAGCTCTCCTTAGCACTGCTGTCTTCCACATTATGCCTGCATTTCATTTCCATGAAACATTGCTAGCCCTCCCCACAACTATTTCATGGCCTCTGAATGGGGAGCCCATTTCAGCTCAGCCCTACTCCCCAGTACAGCTTTTTCTGTGATGAGCAGTATAAAGGTTGATGTCATGTTTCTTCTTATTTGTGGGCTTGTGTAAACTCAGTATAGCTGTTCCCTAACATGTCAGGACAGGAGATGAAAATCTGTAGTAGCATATTAGCACCCTTTCCAAATGCAGCATCCTGTTTGATATACTTGCTATATTGTGGTTGACAGAGCACATTCTGTTATGACTTCAAAGCATATTGAGTGTATCTGCCTTGTGTCATAGGGTTTATGCATTAAAACATAAAAATGAAGTATGTTTGAGGAAGATCCTACATTGAAGGCTAAAATATACCTGCTCAAAGTAATACAGTCAAGTACTTTATTCACCCTTTACTTTACAATCCAAAAGCACTTATAAATTATCTGACCATTACTTCTGAATTTCTGCAGCTGACGTGGAATAAAGATTTTATACATAGCACACTGAGCCACATTTTATTTTTGCTTCCCACTGATGCAATTCAATTTTGTACAAGACTTTACTTTTCCTGGGAATATTTCTATTGACTCCAGTAACAATTAGACTATGCTTTGGATGCCAATGTGATCAATGCCTTAGCAAATCCCAAATGAGTGTTGCTGTTTATGTGCACAAGGGAATCACCAGATGTTCTCCTACTGGGATAATGAATGAAGGTAGCTTGCCCAATTATAAATCTAGAAAATACAATCTATTCCAATATGCATTTTCACACTGTTTGTTGTTAAATTCTCACAGTAAATGTGGCCCTTTTTTCAACGAGACTTATTCAAACTTCAGAGGTGCCATAAAAAAGTATGCCTAACAAAGAATGAACATTTTGGAAGTTTCTAAAGGAAGGAGAAATTTCTCTTAAAATCCAGTCAACTTACAGTTTAATAAACAATAGCACCACTCAGCAGGAGAGGACTGTTTATATATGTTATTTATAATTCAGTTTGGGAACATGGAATACTGACTTCTCTGACACAGCAGAGCCAAAATAGGGTTCAAAAACAAACATAACCAAGGAAGTCCATCAGTATTTTGGAAGACCCATGTTTAAATAATGACTAATTTGTAAGAAGGTCCTGTACAGCTTTTGTTATGCCCTGCCTCTGTTAGGAACATAAGAAGCTGCCTTGTATTAAGCCAGGCTACTGGCCCATCAGTATTGACTACACTGACTGGCAGCGGGTTTCATGCAGGGAACTCTCCCAGCCCTATCTGGAAATGCTGGGGATTGCACCTTGGACTTTCTGCATGCAAAGGAGATGCCATACCACTGAACTACGGCCCTTCTTAATTCATACTTCCTTTCCTTAATATTAGTTTTTGATGTGTTACCTTTAAAGAGCAGTGCAGCCTATGGAGGACAGGAACTTGGTGCTTCTGTCTTACAAAACGTATAAAACAAAATCATAAGCAGCAGTCAGCTCCGTGCTGGGAATGACACAGGAGGGATGTCACAAGCTCAAATCACCACCTTCCCTTGGATCTAAATGAACAGTAGTAATCAAAACAGTTGTTTCCACTCAATTGCATATGACTTATTTATATTGGAAAGAAAGGCAAATATGTAAATCACATTTGCGAAATTGAAAATGAGTGCCTAGCAATCACTGATTACCTTGCACACTAGGAATACGCAGACTTTATTTAGACATATCCAAACTGATGTTGACTTCGGTGGTCTATGATCTGAGGCATGCCATTTGACTATGTGATAATCTAATAAAGCCATAAAAATGGATTCTGTTCTAAAATGTACTTGAAGTTAAATCAGATGGCTTGTCAACCTGCTCGAGGAAAGGATAAATGCTAAGAGTGGATGCACAGCCTTGCTATATATAGAAATCCTATTATTATTACCCTTAACTGTCCTCTGCCTTCCTATACAGTAGCTTCCCCACCTCTCTCACACACACCATGGTGTCTTCTGCTATCTCCCTCTGTTGGTAAATGTAATGCCAACCATTATTATGTAAACAGACAGCAGAGCAAAGATCTTTCCTATTGCTCAAAGGGAACTCAATGCATTCCCCCCAATCCCCTATGCCTTATATGCCCAGTTTTAGAAGTACTAAAGGTGTTATTTAATATGCCAAACACATGTCCCTTTGTCAGGGTACTGATGTGTCAGACCATGTGGCATACAATGTTTTTTTTAAAATGTCCACACATAATTAATACACGCAGAAAGCAAATCTATGAAACGGATGCTAAAAAGTATAATAATTTCTTTGACAATGCAATGATTATACATTCTGTGATAGCTTACCTGTAATAACTGGTTGAGCAGCTAATCACATGTGAACAGTTCTTTACATACCTGCATTGTTGCCAAAAGCCCTTCCCCAGCCTCCAACATTATCGCTAGCAAGGTTCTTCTCTTTTTGTGTCTTTAAAAGTCATGGCCATAACAGCTCAGGCTTTGATAAGTTTCATTACAATAAAAACCTCTCTAATATCAATTCATTCAAAATGCTGGCATTTTCTCACCTGATTGTCTGGTACTAGCTAAAGTTTGGAATATTGAAGTTCCTCACTTGGTTTATTGCTATGATGCTTGGGAATGGGCATCTTAGATGCTTGGGAATGGGCATCTTAGATGCTTGGGAATGGGCATCTAAGGGCCAACCTATATGTTATGTTCAATGCATCTTTAAGTAATTTGCTTAGAACTGGCCACACCCCTTTGTTTGAAAAGCAGATACAGAGTCCAGATTGGGTCTATGGTGTGTAAAATGGGGTATACCTTTCCCCTCAACATTTTTATACTAAAAAATGTCCCCAGCTGATATTTGCACCTATAGCACTTTGGACACAATTTTTGATGGGAAAATTATCCTGATCCAAAGACACATGGGTAGTTCTAACTAGGCATAATTTTTATAGATGCTTGTGACATAATATGCAGACTGGCCCTAATTCTACATGTTTGTGGGACTATGCCAGATGGTGTGGAGATCTTTCAGTTGACAGCAGGATAAATGAAAGATCTAACAAGTACAATAAAACACCCTATAAACAGCAGCAAAGCCCATAAAACATTATATATATATATATATATATATATATATATATATATAAACGTAATTGTGATTAACCAAACAGAGGTTTTTATTATATTAACAAAACGTTTCACCTTCCGCCTTCATCAGCTGCTAACATACAAATGCTGTTACCAAGGTGGCAGTTATAGAGCTTTGAGGATGGAATGCTCAGAGGGGCTTCATTTGCAGAAGCTAAGTAGTGGTGGTACTGTCCTCCAGGTTCAGGCCAGGTGGTGCCAATGTGTCCAGAGAGTAAATCCAAAAGTTCTCCCTTTTGGTCAGTGCTGCTGGATCTGCTGGCATCTCTATCGCTGTTATGGAAAGTCCAACAGGCTGTGACCCTTGATGTTAAAATGCTTTGCAACTGGTTGCTCCACTTTTTTATTATTATTATACAGCCACAAGACTGTAAAGAGAATAATTGTAAGGAGAATTCCTTACAAACTTATCTAAAGCATAATAAAATGCTTGTAACATTTATATTAGTATTTTAGGAAATGTCCAGCCATTCTACTAGTAAATGTTTTGCTGTTTGAATTGGCTGAAGCTCAAAATTATGTGCAACTCCAGTGTTTTAAGGTCAGTTTAATCAGTGTCCTTCGCAATCTGGTAATCCATCTTGCCAGTTATATAGCAAAGTTAGAAAAGCAATGCCTGTGAACAATGCAAAACACTTAAGATCAGGGGTGTAGATGTCCAGAGTCTAGGGGGTCTTAGACCCCATACTTTTTTTGGGAGCAGGGTCTCAGTAGGTTCCCTCTGTCTCCAGCATCCTATAACCCAATTAGTATGAAAGGGGAGTATGTTGATCACTAAGAAGAATCTTCTAACATGATTTCTTGTCCTTTCCTGCTGTTTGGAGCAAATCAGAGTGAAAGGAACTGAGTCAACCACTGAGAAGACTCTTCACAGTAGCTAACACTCTCTCCTTTGAAGCGTATTGGCTGCTAGGGATGTCCCTTGTTGTGGGAGAAGGCATTAACAAGGATCTCATTCTCAACCCAGCAGCAAAAAAGGGGTGGTGATGGCTGTGAGTATCATGAAGGGACCCTGCACTTCTGAATTTGCCACTACCCTATTGCTTAAGATGATGGTGAAGAAGAAAATATTAGCAAGACAATTTCTTAGCCAGTTTCTTTTTCACCTCCATAATAAAGTTCAGGACTCTGGGCTGGTTGCTTACATATGTAAACCACTCTTTTCTACAAAGTTAACTGAGGTTTCATAGACAGAACAACAAATTACTTTTTTTATATACAGTGGTATATCAGAGATAGCTATAGCTGAAGGGGTATGGGACACAATCAAAAGACACCAACATGATACCAACCTCTGACACACATCCCTGTTAAGGAAGAAAGCATAGCAGCCACAGTATAGTATTAGTGGAAATCTCGGCCTATCTCAGTGTGCTTCTAGTGAAATTACTCCTGTAAAAGAATTCATCATACCATTGAAGAAACATATATATGATGTGCTCAATTTTTTTTTAGTTACTGACACACCACATGATGGAGGTGAAAAAGACCCAGTATAATATTGTGGTTAAAGTGTCAGACTATGACTTGGGAGATCAGGGTTCAAATCTCTACTAAGCCACGAAGCTCACTGCATGACCTTGGGCCAGTCAGAGGCTCCCAGCCTAACCTACCTCACAGGGTTGCTGTGAGGATTAAATGGGGAGGGGAGAACCATGTATGCCACCTTGAACTTATTGGGGAAGAGGTGGAATATAAATGTAATAAATAAAATAAAATAAATATTTGCTGGCAATATCTTCTGATTGGGAAAATATGTGGGTGTTGTAGCGCCTCTTGTGTGGGATGTACTTCTGAGGACTGCAGCTTTTACAACATAAGAAGAAGAATGGAAACAAATATGCCATCATGCAATGACTGTAAATAAGGTGAGCTAATGAGCATGCCTTGGCAAAGGCAGGCTTTCTCCAGAGGTTAAACAGCTGCTAGAAGGACTAGACTTATTTCCTCTGCTCTAACTGTGCAGTTCCACAAAGTTGTGTACTATGTAAAGATGGTGAAGAATATTCAAAAAAATTGGATTCGGTACCTAATTTTGAATCAATCCACATTCCCAATATTCTTTTGGATAGGTTCTGTCTCTTTGCATGCGTTCATGGCTGTCAGCGACACCAGTTTGTTTTTTTTAAAGTCCACCCCTAAATTTACGTAATTATCTTTGCAATCAGCTTTGCTCTGAACTGCTGCTGTCTGTATGAGGTGTTAACCGATCGCTAACATCCATTAAGCACCCTCTGTCTTTTTCTTTGTTTTGTTAATTGCAATACACTGAAAAACTCCATAAAAGTGATGCCAGCATGACAGATTCATTCACGGAGGAAGCATATGATGAAGAACCAGAAATTTTAGAATGTGAGGTCAGAGCTGCTCTTAAAATTCTTGGAAGAAAGAAATCACCATGAATAGACGGTATACCAATAGAGTTGCTACAAGCTACTGATACTGAACCTGTCCAAATGTTGACAAAAATTTGTCAAGAAATATGGAAAACTAAACAATGGCCCACAGACCGGAAGTGTTCAATATATATCCCACTTCCAAAGAAAGGGGATCCCAAAGAATGCAGTAATTACCGAACTATTGCCTTAATAACCCATGCAAGTAAAGTAATACTCAAGATTCTATAACAAAGGCTCTTACCGTATATGGAGTGAGAAATGCCAGATGTCCAAGCTGGATTTAGAAAGGAAAGAGGCACCAGAGATCATATCGCAAACATACGTTGGATAATGGAACGGAGCAAGGAATTTCAGAAGAAAATCACCCTGTGCTTTACAGACTACAGCAAAGCATTTGACTGTGATAGCTCATGAAAAACTATGGAATGCTTTAAAAGAAATGGGGCTGCCATAGCATCTGATTGTCCCGATGTGCAACCTATACTCCAGACAAGAGGCTACTGTAAGGACAGAATATGGAGAAACCGATTGGTACCCAACAGAAAAAGGTGTAAGACAGGGGTGTATTTTATCACCCTACTTGTTTAATCTGTATGCAGAACATATCATACAGAAACCGGGATTGGACCAAGATGAAGAAGGTGTGAAAATTGGATGGAGAAACATCAATAATTTAAGATATGCAGACAATACCTTACTCTTAGCAGAAACCAGTAATGATTTGAAACGAATGCTGATGAAAGTTAAAGAGGAAAGCACAAAAGCAGGACTACAGCTGAACGTCAAAAGGACTAAAGTAATGACAACAAAAGATTTATGTAACTTTAAAGTTAACAACGAGGACATTGAATTTGTCAAGGATTATCAATACCTTGGCACAGTGATTAACCAAAATGGAGACAATAGTCAAGAAATCAGAAGAAGGCTAGGACTGGGGAGGGTAGCTATGGGAGAACTAGAAAAGGTCCTCAAATGTAAAGATGTATCATTGAACACCAAATTCAGGATCATTCAGACCATGGTATTCCCGATCTCTATGTATGGATGTGAAAGTTGGACAGTGAAAAAGGCGGATAAGAGAAAAATCAACTCATTTGAAATGTGGTGTTGGAGGAGAGCTTTGCACATACCATGGACTGCGAAAAAGACAGATACTTGGGTGTTAGAACAAATTAAACCAGAACTGTCACTAGAAGCTAAAATGATGAAACTGAGGTTATGATACTTTGGACATATCATGAGAAGACATGATTCATTAGAAAATATAATAATGCTGGGAAAAACAGAAGGGAGTAGAAAAAGAGGAAGGCCAAACAAGAGATGGATTGATTCCATAAAGGAAGCCACAGACCTGAACTTACAAGATCTGAATAGGGTGGTCCATGACAGATGCTCTTGGAGGTCACTTATTCATAGGGTCGCCATAAGTCGTAATCAACTTGAAGGCACATAACAACAACAACATAGTAATGGCCTTTGAAACAAATGTTTATTTATTTTTAACTTGTCTGTTTCTTTTCTACCAGGTATTTGCCTCTCTCATCCTAGAAATGTTGCCCCAAAAGCCTTTTATTAAATAGATATTGAAAATATGATTATACAGCTCTTTGAACACAGCATCAGGAATAACAAAAAAAGTAATTTCTTTTCATAGAAAAAAACAATTGGCAATTGTAGTAAAAGGCAAATAGAAATTTACAGCGAATAGAATCTGGGAGCCAATCTGACTGATTGGAAAACAAACTGTATCCAGCACCGAAACCCCATCTCTAGTGCTATGTTCCCCAAAAGCTAATCTTTGTAGGAAGAGGGGTTTCTAAATTACAAATGGCTGAATCCCTAGAGAAAGCATCTGAACTGAAGTTAATGGGGCAATGTTCTTTCCAAAACTGTTAACCCTTTAAGTGCTAAAAGATTAAACTCTCACACAGACATACATTCTTTCATGCACATATTTGAATAAAAGAGCCCTAACATTTAAACCTTTCTCCTTGGTTTCTGCTATTTTTGCATCTAATTATTTATCATCTTAGAAATTGTACCTTTTTTGCTTAGCAAAAGTATTTTGCTCCTGGTTAAAAAACAAGCAGAGAGCACAGACTGACCAACCAACACTTCTTTCAGTGGAAATAAGCACGTGCATAACTTTCCCCCAGAGCTCAACTTTTCTTTTCAAATTAGAATGTAAACAGAAGATACATACGGATGAACTCACAGCAAATCTTTTAGCCACAAGATGAATCCAGCTTCCTAACTGAAATGGCAGACAGGCACAATAGCTAATCAGATGCTGGCTCAGCCATCAGTGTTGCCACAATACCATTTTTCAGTGGCTGTCCACTTTTTTAAAAAAAACTTCACATGAACATTTAGTATTTATCTATTCATTTGTTGCCTGGTTAATTTTTTTTAAAAAGGAAACTTTTTGAAAAGTGTAAACTTATTTTGTGGGGATCAGCCAATGGAGGTGCATCCAGAGTAGCCCATGATTCTGAAAATGTGGTATCTGTCTTCACCAAGATAATAGTTTTAAGATAGTTTCACTTCCCCAGATGTACACCCACAGTTCTTTTGTCCAATTGTTGCCACTGGTGAAAAAAGGCTTGGTGGGTTTTTGAAAATAAACAAACTTGCAAAACATGCTTAAATGAGGCAAAAAATGGTACCTGTATGTACATAATGAGCACTGATCCCTGCTTCAGCCTTCAACTCTGAAAAAGCTGTAATCTCTCGCCAGGCCTAACAAATGGACTATGGGTACAAATGTAATCCTGGCTGGGAAGCAGGGCTTAATGGAGCAGCGGAGTCACCTCTGTATCAGCATCCCCACCGGTTGCATTGGCTAGGAAAAGCAAGTTGTTTTGCTAGGTCAGCTCCAGGGCTGGCACAGAAAATGGGCCCACATTGGGGCCCCAATCAGTAATTGCATGTTGCTGGGCTGGTTCAGGATTCAACAAATCCTTGGCCACCCCAGCTCCATTCCCCATCCACAGAACACCGTTTCAGGACTTTACGCTAGCTACCATCCATAAGGATGCTGTTTGCAGTAGCATCTATGTGAGCTTTCAAAGAGAACGGGGACCTCTGTGGCTGCAGAGCCCCTCTACCGGTAGAGACTGACAAAGATAGAAGGAGATATGCATCTCATCCAAATTCCCACCTATGTAATGGTTTGGGCATCTGGATTCCTTTGCTATCTCCTTAGGATGGGGTTTGGGCAACCATCTCTACAAATTAAAGTCAGGATAGATCCACACCAGACATTTATTCCATTTTAAAGAGTCATGGCTTCCCCCAAAGAATCCTGGGAAGTATAGTTTGTGAAGGGTGCTGAGAGTTATTAGGAGCCTGTTTTTCCTCTCACAAAGCTCCAATTCCCAGAATTCTCTGGGAAGAGGGTCTGACTGTTAAACTACTCTGCCCATTGTAGCACTGTCAGGAGAATAGGAGTCTCCTAATAACACCCAGCACACTACACTTCCCAGGATACTTTGGGGGGAGTCATGACTGTTTAAAGTGGAATAAATGTCTGGTGTGGATGTGGCCTTTGTTACCTGGAGTTTTAACCAATTTTTATTGTATTGAAGGAAGAAACGGCACAATGATTTTAACGGAACAAAGCATCCTTAAGTCAAACTACCTTGGTTTACAGCAGACATTGATCGTAAAATGTTCTAAATTGACTGGGCAAGAAACTTGTATTTAAGAGCTTATTTATCACATCTGTACACAAGTTAATAATGTAAAACAGAATTTATACTCATGGTCAGCAGACTGGATTGTGCTTCAGTTGCAGCAACAGAAATAATTACTTATGCCACTTAAAAGTAAGCTTATCAATAGAAAATTAGATCATAAGAGATGCAAGTTCCACATTAGAATGTTAATGTCAGAAAATTAGGGCTGCTAACCAATTCAATAGATTAATTGGTTAGATTAATAAATTTATTTGTTTTTAATCAAGAAAAACACCCATGTTTCATTGGCAGAAGTTTTTGAAAAAAATATTATTTTTAATAACAAGTGCTTTTAAAAACTGGAAGTGGCAAGCACCATCTCAAACACATTAAGTTTTCTTACACACACATTAACTTTTCTTACACACAAAAGGAATGCCTCTTTGAAGGTAATGCCAACTAGGACATATGAGGGCATATATCTACAAACAAAGACAGTTTGTGTTTTGCTTCAGAGATGTTGTTTTTATGCACAGGCAAATTTAATTGATTGATTAACTGAAAAAACTCATTAATTGATCAACGTTTATTTGATCGGGTTATACCTGTACTAAAACTACTTCTTTATAATAACTGGGAAGTTAATTTTAATTTTAATGATTTCATGCCCACTGGCTGTGCTTGGAGGATCATATTTTGGTTTATTAAGCTGAGATATGCACAAGCCTTTTGCCCATGTATGGTTCCTTTGTCATGAGCCTCAGCTGAACCAAGAAGCCTCTAAATAACTACTTTCCTGTTTCATCCAAATTTGGAAACTATGGTTAGCAACTCTGCAACAAGCCAGGATATTAAACCAACTCCAAACAATGGTTTAACTATGGTTAGAGATTTCCTGGTTTAATTGTGACTTGAGTGAAGAGGCTCCATGTGTGACCAAAACGCCATGCACATCTCAGTTTAATAAATCGGAATTTTATCTTTCAAACTAGCTCACTCTCTCTGAAGCTGCTCTCATTCTAGATAATCAGAAAAGTGTTTTCCATGTCAAAAAAGAACTGTCATACAGCAACTCTTAGAAAAGAACTGATTATCAACAAAAACATTATGTTATATGTCTCAAAGAGATTTATTAATATGTGACCAGATGGTAACTAGTATTAATTAAACATTTAAGTTTTAACCATCAGATTAAGAGGAAATGGTTTATATTCACTGAGACAGTTTTGTAGTGATCTAATCTAAGTGGTTAACATTACAAAGAGAAACTAATCTAAACTTGTCTAAGGGAACATGAAAATGAAAGCAGGCACACTTTGTATATTATAAAACTGTGAATAAGAAGACAGCTTTATGCTCAGAGTAATAAAGCTAAATAACTAAGTCTTCTGAAAGATTTACATACTGTGTCTTTCAAGCACAGCAATATTGATGAATTAAGAAGATTAAACTCTAATAAACAAAGGTCCTAAAGAAGGATGGATATATAATTTTGATAATGGAAAATGATATATAATACTGATAATGGACAGTAGCTGGAGAGCAGGGAGGGGATGGCAAGATCTGCTGTTCAATGATAATTTTTCACAGAAAGGCTCCTTATCTTATAGACCTGTCTGAAGCCAGTGAAGTGTAGCACAAGGGTGGGTAGAAAGCAGATGGGTATCTACTGGTAGACCCCCTCTAGGATGCACACCTTAACGTGGTGAGGGGGTTTGAGAGTGTTGAAGAAGCTGAGAGCAATGCCGTCAGGAGTCTAGACCAAGAGGCTAGACTCCTAGCAGGGGGACCCAAGGCGGAATAGTCAAAGCTGAAACACCAGACTAAGATGCATCCAAACTCAGAGGAAACCACCTCTGAATATCTCTTACCACAAAAACCCTATGAACAGAGTATCCAAAATGTAACACGAGATAGTGCTGGAAGAAGAGGCCCCCAGGTCAGAAGGCACTCACCAAGCTACTGGGGAAGAACAAAGGACAAGTATGAATAGCGCTGTGACTAACGACATAGCTGGGTCAAAGCCGAAAGGAAGCCCAGAGGCTGCTGTGCACAGATGTGAAAGGAGAGTCCGGAGTTGTACGATGCACACAATAGGAACATGGAATGTGAGAAGCATGAACCAAGGAAAGTTAGAAATTGTCAAGCAAGAAATGGAACGCATCAACATTACAATACTTGGCGTGAGCGAACTAAAATGGATGGGAATGGGACATTTTCAATCAGGCAACTACAAAATATTTTATGCAGGAAATGAGAAATTAAGCTGTGTATGGATGTGAAAGTTGGACAGTGAAAAAAGTGGATAAGAGAAAAATCAATTCATTTGAAATGTGGTGTTGGAGGAGAACTATATGGATACCATGGACTGCGAAATAATTGGGTGTTAGAACAAATTAAACCAGAACTATCACTAGAAGCTAAAATGATGAAACTGAGGTTATGATACTTTGGACATATCATGAGAAGACATGATTCATTAGAAAATATAATAATGCTGGGAAAAACAGAAGGGAGTAGAAAAAGAGGAAGGCCAAACAAGAGATGGATTGATTCCATAAAGGAAGCCACAGACCTGAACTTACAAGATCTGAACAGGGTGGTTCATGACAGATGCTTTTGGAGGTTACTGATTTATAGGGTCGTCATAAGTCGTAGTCGACTTGGAGGCACATAACAACAAAAACAAAGGTAGACCTCTGGGTGATGTGCAACAATTTACCAATGGTGGGTTGTGATTCCAGTCCCAAATAGGGTTGCCAGGTTCATGGCCTGAGACTGAACCTGTATCTTTAGCAGAAGAGAAAGTCAGTCAAGTGGAGGTGTTCTTGCAACCATGTAATGAGAAAAACCACAAGGTGGAATTCTCCCTTCCCCCTGCACAACTTTAAAGATACAGAAGACCTTCCTTGTGGTGGAGAATTCCACCTTGTGGTTTTTTCTGTATCTTTAAAAGTTGTGCAGGGGGCTGAGTTTGACACAGAGACCCCCCCCCGAGTTAAAGTTTCTGCTTTGACTTATAGCTCACTGAGTAACCTTGGACCTCTCAGCATGTCCTGCCCAGAGTGTGAGTCACGAGACGGAGGTGAGGCTGGAATTAATTTTTGCTTTATTAGAGTAACGGTTACATCAAAAGCAGTGCACTTCATAGACCTGTCTATGCTAACTCACTACGGTCTGTACCTGAGCTACCTAGGCATGCTCTGCAGCGTGTGGAGTAAGTTGACTCAGCACCCCAATCAGGGGGGCACCGTCTTAAATAGGAAAGGTCTTCGCTTGTAATCTCTGATTCCTCTGAAGTATCACCTTCTGACTGTCCCGCTTCTTGTGTCATCTCACGCAGGGTGAGGGGGGATGACCCTCCAGTTGTACATCTGACAGCACAGACTTGACCTCGGGGGGTGGAGAGCAGGTTGTTGGGGAAGCATTTGAAGTGCCAGATGGGGAATCCCGGGGGGGTGGAGTTGGCATGCGTGTGAGGTTGCTTCCCAATGGCTCTGTTGGAGCACTTGTAGACGGAGCGAGACCAGCGTCGACGGGAGGGCTGTCTGTGGGAACTTGGGGGCTGTCGGCATCTCCCCCTCCCTCAACGCCCTCGAGAGCCTCCTCCTTTTCCGACACTTTTCCCTGGGGCTCAACACACCATCTCTCAACTTGGCTTACCTTGCAAGGTTGCTTTGCAGATAAAATGTAGGGAAAGCCCAAACACATCACTTTGAGCTCCTTAGAAGAAAGGGGGGATATGACTGTGACGGATGAAAGTGTTAAAGGATAATGAACTTTTCATTATGTTTACTTAAATGAGCCTTGGGTTTCATTATAGAGGAAACGTCAAAGGGATGGAATAGGTAATCAGCCAAAGCATAACCCTACTGCAGCCATAGATACCACAGAACACAACATCTGAAGTAGAAGCAGGAATGAAACAATCACATATCTACCAGTTTTACTCTGCTTCCTAAATATTTACATTGGCATTTCTACCTACAATATTGGCATAACCATTGCTGCTACAGTAATGAATTCTTGGTATGCCTTACCAGGTTTAAAGTTATAACAAGCATTGAGACGTTTTACATATGGTGAACTGGTTTGCATGACATGCTAAACCAAACTTTCTCTTAGCTCGGTGTGGTACAGCAGCAAAAGAGTCTGGAGAGGAGCAAAATGGCCGTGAGCTCCTCTCCAGGAGCTGGCACAGTTGTAAGACCTTGCTAAGCCAATGTTTGGCTTGCTGTGTCCTGCAAACCAGACTACTCAGTAGCTGTTAAAACATTTGCCATTTGCTTTAGAAGGAGCAGGGGGTGGGCCAAACATTAAAAGGGACCTATCTGAAAACCGAACAAAGCATCTTCATCTAGATAACATAATGCAAAAAAAATTATTTTGATTTTTTCACAGCTGCAATCTTTCTAGGTTAAATAAGTGATTCTGTTATTTAAAGAGATTTATCCTGGCTTGACACATGATCTACTCTGTACTTCACAATTTCCAGTGCAATAAATCTCTTGGTTCCTTTTAGAAAGCAGATTGTTAGAAAGAACAAACAGATGGAAGTCAATGTGCTATTTTATAATATGTCAAGCATTACTTAAATTAGATAAATACCCAAACCCAGCAGCCTTAAATCTCTCCTTTCTCTTATAAAATCCAGTGAGATTCAGAGAGATGCTCGAATCAAATTCCAATGCTGAAAAAACAGCACCCAGGACAATGCACGCTGCAGAGACATGTGAAAGATGAATGAATTACCCATAAGCCTGCAAAGGTGAACTTTAACCTTCTTCTGAATGACTAAAATGATTACTGAAATCCCATTGAGAGATTTCAGTGATAGTAGAGCAGTTGGTGCAGACAGTCTGTAGTGAGCTTTAACGATGTGTCTGCACGATCATGAAATATTCCATGAAACATTTACGTGGAAGCTTTCTTACACGCTTCACAAAATACACTGCCAAACTGGGAAACACATTTCTGCAAATACAAATTCATTGTTTCTTTCTTTATTAAATTTATTAGTTGCTTTTCTTCATAACAATGAACCCAAAGTGACAGACAATAAAAAGATTAAAATCAATGTAAACTAAAAAGTTAAAAAACATGATACATGGATAAGATGGTGGAACAACTCACCCCCTAAAAGAGGCTACAAAGCCCAAAGCCCTCCAAAAACCCTCCAAAAATTAGGAGCCAAATGCCTGGGAGAAGAGGAATGTTTTTGCCTGGCACCTAAAGATAGATTATTATGGTGCCAAGTGTGCCTCCCTGGGAAAAGTGTTCCATAAGCGGGAGGCCACCACTGAGAAGGCCCATCCTTGTGTCACCACCCTCCGCACCTCCCTTTGAGGGGGCACACAAAGAAGGGCCTCAGATGCTGAACAGAGTCCAGGTTGGTTCATATGGGGAGAGGCCCTGAGTTGTATTAGTATTTATAGGTCAAATTGAACAATTGAGCCCAGAAACTAATTGGTACCCAGTGCAGTTGTACCAGAACTGGTGTTATGTGCTCAGACCATCTTGCCCAGGTGAGTAATCTGGCTGCTGAATTCTGCACCAGCTGCAGTTTCCAAACTGTCTTCAAAGCAACGCACTGCAGTAATCTAGCCTAGAGGTTACCAGAGCGCAGGCAACTGAAGTAAGGCAATCCCTGTCCAGATAGGATCATAAACCGATGGAAGGCACTCCTCGCCACTGAGGCCACTTGAGCCTTATGCATCCACTCCTTCAGAGGGAGTGTAACCCCATCAAGAGCAGGCCACATCCCAACCACACACTAATTGTTGACTGATGTGGCTGCACTGCCACCCTTTCTGTAACTGCACAAATAGGTGAAGGAATGGATAAGGTTTGCAAAAATCCAGGCATCAAATAGCCACTGGTGACTTAAAAAATCAGGCCTGCTGGCTGGCACCCAGGTTCTTGAAGACAGCAGGGAAGAGGTTTTTGCCCTTGCCATGCCTATTGCTGAGTGTGGCATCTTGCTTCACCTCCTCCTACAACTCTCTTTCCCCACTGTTCTCTTTTTTATTATCCTTCCTCCCCCATGCACGCTTACTGTTTATGCTTCTTCACATTTTTGTTTAAGGATGGAAAGATCAGTCCATTTTGGTTCTCTCGGTTTCTCCTTTTCCCAATCTTAAATTCAGTTCTCCACATTTCTGCAGCAATTTGCTATTATTAAAAAAACCCTCATGAAAATTCTCCAACATTTTAGTGAATATTTAGCCTAATAAACCCTTTTTTGTAGGCAGTTTTGATTAACGTACACATTTTTGCAAGCCATTTTTTACCATATCATGCATTTTTGCATGTTATTTTCACTTCTATATTCATTTTTATGCACACTTTCCCTTAGGATATGCATTTTTGTAAACATTGGTTGGTTGGCAAACTGCATTGCAAAATTCAAATCAGTGCAAATTTCAAAGGATGGCCGTGTTTTGATTCTCAAATTGTTTTGGAAAGTGCAGATTTGATAATTTGGCAATGCAAACTGAACTGAATTTTTCACCCATTCCTATTTTTGTTTCCTCTTTTACACACCCTTCTTAGATCCAGTGTCTCCCTCTGACACTCTTTATTCCATCTTTCTACACAACAGATTCTTCCCCATTCTATCACCTTCATTTTAGCATTTATTACCCTTTTAAAATTTATTTATTTATTTAGAAAATGTATACAGCACTTCAAATTTATAAATGGTTTACAACATCCTAAAAAACACTCGGAGGAAGGCAATGGTAAACCACCTCTGAATACCGCTTACCATGAAAACCCTATTCATGGGGTCTCCATAAGTAGGAATCGACTTGAAGACAGTCCAAAAAACACAACCACACAGATTTTTTAAAAATTATGATAAATGTTACACCGTTTAAAGCAGCACAGAGCAAAGCAACAGTACTGGGGCAATTAGATAGGATATCCCCTTAAACATCAATATAAATGAAAAGAACAACATATGGGGACCAAACTAATTACAAGCAGGTTTAAAATACAGAAACAGAGCTGAGACAACCAGCCCCATCCATCAAATATACAAGCAAGTTTTCATAGGTAGCAGCAGCACTCTCTCTTCTGCTGCACTTACTTTCACTACTGTCTCCCCAACTTAAACTCACCATAAAAGGTAGGACAAAATTACAAACTTTCCACCACTGGAGCAATTTGCTCTTACCAGTCAGCAATGGAGTTTAGTGCCTCCAATGTTAGGGGAGCAGTGAATCTTACTGTTCTGGTTTTTTTTGGGGGGGGGTGAACATTCACGAAGCTGTTCACGGTGCCATCTTGGACAGTTCCTTGAAAGTTTGGACTAAACCCTAGAGTGGATTCACTGCCCCACTGACACCAGTCTCCACTGTGAGGGAACACTCACAAACATTCCTCCCCTCTTTATCCACCTCTCCTTCTTTGCTAACATAGAAAAGATTTAATTAGATATCAACATTGTCTAACTACAGCTACAGCACCTCTTCATATATGTTTTAAACTAAGGGGGCAAAAAGACACTTGGGGAAAAGACAATTTTCATCTCAAAATGGTGTGATGGGAATAATTAAACCCCCTCTGTTCCACAAGCTAATCTAGATAGCCCCCCTTTCTGTAGCTAGTTTGCATAAAATTTAAAAGAAGCAGAGATGCAGCCATGCATCTTCATTGTAATATGTAATTTGGCCCTTTAAAAAGTACTGAGTACTGAAGGGCTAAAAAGGATGGAGGAGGCATAAGAGTGCAGTCTTGGGCCACATCAACCTCTCATTACAGAAAAAAATAAGATCTTTTAAATAAGGATCTAAATACATTTGAGCCAAGAATAAACCCTGCTATTATTGCCAAGGCTGCAAACAAGTATAGATAGTATCCTCCTAGGCACATGCAAAGTGCCTTCTCCTAATTGCACAGCAACCACATGCCTACCTAACAAGTATTAGGGGATGCTTTTCTAGTTTAGAGGATGTGACTTGCAGGCAGATGGAATGTTGGAAACTCTAAGCACTGGTAGATAGACATCTCACCATTTACCCCCTTTTTAACACAGTTTAGAATCCTAGACCCATACTGGCTCAGGCTTATTTATTTATTTATTAAATTTATGTCCCACCCTTCCTTTCAGAAGGAGGCCAGGGTAGCAAGCAAAAACACTAAAAACATTCTAAAACATCTTAAAAACAAAAGACTTAAAAACATCTTTAAAATGTATTAAAAGTAGCTTTAAAAAATCTTAAAAAGCAATTCCAACATAGACGCAGACTGGGATAAGGTCTCTACTTAAAAGGCTTGTTGAAAGAGGAAGGTCTTCTGTAGGTGTTGAAAAGATAGCAGAGATGGGTCCTGTCTAATATTTAAGGGGAGGGAATTCCAAAGGATAGGTGCTATGCTGTGCAGTATGGACCTCCTGATATGATAGTATCTGCAGGAGACTCTCACCTGCATAGCACAGTGATCGACTGGGCTAAGATGACTTTTCAGGTATTTTGGTCCCAAGCTGCATAGGGCTTTGTACACCAAAACCAGAATCTTGAACTTATGCTTTAGCCTTCCGACAACTCGCTCACCTTTTCTATCCACTGCTCTTGCTTTTCATTGCTGGGATTTAGAGAGAGAGGAAGCAAACAAGCAAGCCCTGCAGAATTACACAGCATGGTTGGGCATATGCTGGGCCCTTGTTGCTGGTGACACCTGTGGGCCCCCCTGTTGCCTGAGTCAACTATTCCAGTCTACCCATTTCTTGTTTTGCAGGGCCAGCTCAAAGATTTCGGGCCCACCCCAGCAGGGTTACCATCCTGAGTCCCCTCATATATGGGTTGGTGGTCCCCTCAGCAGCCATCGTTATTTTCTTGTGCTGGAAGTTCTGGTGCATTGTGGGTAAACACACACGGCTGCTGCCACACACACAAAAGAAACTTCTGGTGCATAGCATTTGGGGAAAGTAAAAATGTTGGTTGCTAAAGGGAGTGCCCACTGGGAACACAGTTGCCCAAACAGGAGCCCAGGATGGCATCCCACCAAGGGTCCCCCAATCTGTTGAGTTCACCCTGCAAAACAAGAAAGGAGCAAAGGGACAAGGAAAAGGAGGAGAAGGAGGACATGGAAAAGGGCATAGGAGAATGAACTCAGTGAATAAGATGTACTAATTCCAGAACAAGAGCCACTCCACTGCTCTCGTGCACTTCTCTTTGAGAGTCAGTTGGGTAGATTACAGGTTGCACATTTCCCCTTATATCTCTGTATGGAAAAGGTATGAAGGCTTTCATTTATTTATTTTTTAACAAAACCTGGACATTCAGAAAGCAAACATTTTTGTACTTCCAGTCCAGTGTCACAGTAAGGTTCTGCCTTCTTGAGTGCCGTGATTAACCACAATGCTGTTTTTATTCTCCTGTTACTGATGCTGCTCCAAATGTTTGAAAACCTATTTTTTCACTGGATTCCTGAAGATAGAAAACTGTTTCTTCTGCCAGGTTACTTGGGAAATGACAGTCTTCTATTGGACCACCTTCTCAGAAAACTTTGGCAATATGTTTAGCTTGCATAAATTAGGCAAAACATCATTTTATTGTTGTGCAACATGGCCTTGAACTCTTTTCACGCAGATCACATTATCTGCTCAGACAGGCCATGGTCTCACTTTTCTCCTTCAAACTATTCTGCATCTTACTTTAGAAATATGTAATACAATTAAATCACTTTAAATAGCGTTCCTATATTTATGTTCTGGTCTTTTGCAGTGATTAACCATCTGCATAGCCTCTCTCCCCAAATGGATATAAGCCTATTGAAACTTCTTTTACAAGTTTTTCATTAAATTGATTTCCAACATAAAAGCTCCCAAGGTCCTATGGCTTCTGGTATTTCTGCTGTCTGCAGTGCTCAAATTACTTTTTTGCAGACTATTTTTTTCAGTTGACTCTTTTGCTCTGCTTCTAAAATCCAGCTTGTCAAAGAACAAACAGAACATCAAAAACAAAGAGACAAACAAACAAACCCAAATAGGGGAATAGATGAAGGATGTGTAATTTGAGTTTTGGAAATTTGCAATAATCAGAGAGGCAGGAATGTATCTGAAATATTTCCTAATCCAGGCTGCATAGTAAAGGAAAATAGTAGTATGACTTGTTCTGCTGTCTTCATATGCGTAGTGGGGCTCCTTTTAGCCTTTGGCATGGTTTAGAGCAGGTATGAGGAATCTTTGGCCCACCAGAGGTTGCTAAACTACAACTCCCATTTTCCCAGGCCATGCTTGCAATGGGAGCTGTAGGTCAGCAATATCTAGAAGACCAAAGGTTCCCCATCCCTGGTTTAGAGTGTTTAGATGTTGCTAAGGAACAATGGCAGTCCTGTCTAAGGAACAATGCAGCCCATTGTGAAGGAACTATGGCAGGAGTAGCCAACTTTGAGCCCTATTGATGTTGTTAGACTCCAACTCCCATCAGGCCTAGCCAGCATGGCTAAACAAGAAGGCACCATGTTGGCTAGCCATCAACTATGGATACAGTCACTATGATACTTCTTGTCAATGCACTCATCTGCACAGTGGGAGAAGAGTTAAAACTAGTTTGCCTAGACTGGAGAGCATTTGTCAGAAGAACTTGCACAGTAGCACTTTTGGACTTGGCTGAGTACCTGTGTTAGGATTTGGAGGTGCTAAATTGAAGTTGCTCAGGCACTAGCACTCACTATGTACTTGGTTTTGTGTTCCTGTAATGCCTTCCTAACCAGCACATGTGTAATAGATCATTACAAAGACACCATAAACCTACATACCCCTTCAGAGGAAATTCACCCCGTAGAGACTGTCTTGACCTTCCCATTGCCTGGGGAAAGAGGATTGTGAGACACAGTATATTGAGCTGGTAAGATCACTTTGAAGCCAGTGACTTTGGAATATGCATTTCATTCATTATGCAATTGATTTTCTGCTGATGCTACAAAGGTGTTTGAATACATGTATAGGGTAGGAAAGAAATTGTTAATTAATTTTCACACAAGAATAACATGGAATTAACAACCCTGACCATCTGTCATAGCACATAAATATGTTACAAATTTCCTCATAATGATCAAAATAGAAATGTTAACCACATGACTAAGCATCCAGGTTGCAAACTGCAGAACACCCTTAGCTGAAAATAACTAAATTACATTAAAGCTGTCCTTTGGATTGTCCTCAGTTGAAAGACAGCATCCATTCATTAGAGACTGCCAATGAAACTCAAAACTGGCCCAAATGTCAAGTTATCCATCAGTTGAAGACTTTTCTTGCTGCTGTGTAGGCAATCTTTTTATCAGAAATGTCTGTTTTCTATATATTGTCTATGTTTTCAAAGATTGTTTAGTTTCTATGTATCTCCTCCTCTGACAGGGCAGACTGACAATATTTAGCACCCTGTGTACACCAATAGTTATTAGTTTCATTTTAAGCACTGTAACAAGGTTAGCTAACCATTTTTTTGGCCAAGATCACATGCGCACATGCACGCATGTGCGCGCACACACAGATATTTATACATACAAATCACACATTCCTCACACATACAATAACACACACACTTCAGGCAGGCAAGCAGGCAGGCAGGCACACGCACGCACACACACATACATTCAGACAAATAGAGAGCCATACACACACGAATTCAGACAGTTCCCCTGCCAATCAGCAGAGGAGAGGCTTCTTCCCAATTGCAGCACCGTGATGGGGTGGGAAAATGGGGAGGGAAAATGGAGAGGGAAGCCCTCTTTTTCCCTTGAAAAAGGGCCTCCTTCTGGGGAGCCATTTTTGCAGGGTCATAGAAAACTTTCTTGATGGCTATGCTCTGCCTCCACGGTCGGAGGTGATATGCTTCCAAATACCAGTTGCTGGGAATCCCAAGTGGAGAGAGCGCTGTTGCACTCAGATCCTGCTTGTGGGCTTCCCAGAAAAGGCATCTGGTTGGCCACTGTGAGAACAGGATACTAGACTAGATGGGCCACTGGCCTGATCCAGCAGGCTCTTCTTATGTTCTTTAAACAGGAAAGAACCCTCCTTCCTGTTTCATTGCGGTGGCACCCCAGAGGCAGAAGAGACCCTTTTTAAAAGTTAAGAAGAGGAACCTGATTTTGGGAGTGAAGTACTTTGGACACCCAGAAATGCTCACAACAGCTAGCAAGGACAAGCAACAACTTAGTGGCAAGGAGGAAGCAGGATATGTACATATGCAGGCCAGGGGTTTTTTGGGGGGTGGGGAGCTATAAGGGTGGCACAGAGAAATGTTCGGGGCCAGATACACTCCACTGACTGCAGAATACCCACCCCTACACTTTTATATTAAATACAGTGATATGCTGGAAGAACAGCAGGAAAAAGGACATTTATATAGCCTACTAAATAAATCTATTGGCTTGTGCTTTCCATGAAATAACTAAGATGACCTAGAACTCTATGGAGGCAGGTACATAAAGCCAAGGCACTTGTTGATAATGGCCTTCCTTGTTAATCATCCGTAACCTTTAATATAAATATATTCAATTCAGTTTTGCAAGGGTTCAGTCCCAAGGATGTTCCCATCATTGCTTTCGTACATTTACATTGTATACATTATTAGCTGCCTGCTATCAAATAATTATTTAAGTGAATTCGAATGATAAACTTTATGGAGATCAGAGGGCTGGAGAGCTAAGCAGACACTTGGCTGGGGCTGGCAGATACAGAGACTTTGGGGGCCGGGCCAGGAGGCTAACGAGAGCTCATGAGGAAACAAGGCTACTGATATAGGGAAGGAAGCCAGGTTCCCCAGGCTCTGATGTTGTTCACCTAGGTGCAGATGCTGCTGCAGGGAAAAGGGACGCACAGAGATCCTGGCTGGATCATAGAATCATGGAATATTAGAGCTGGAAGGGGCCTATAAGGCCATCAAGTCCAATCCCCTGCTCAATGCAGGAATCCAAATCGAAGCATTCCTGACAGATGGCTGTCCAGCTGCCTCTTGAATGCCTCTAGTGTTGAAGAGCCCACTACCTCTCTAGGTAATTGGTTTCATTGTTGTATGGCTCTAACAGTTAGGAAGTTTCTCATGATGTCCAGTCGAAATCTGGCTTCCTGCAACTTGAGTCCGTTATTCCATGTCCTGCACTCTGAGACGATCAAGAAGAGATCCTGGCCCTCCTCTATGTGACAACCTTTCATGTACTTTAAGAATGCTATTATATCTCCCCTCAGTCTTCTCTTCTCCAGGCTAAACATGCCCAGTTCGTTCAACAACAAATGCCCAAGAGACCCCAACCCCCAAAAGGCCCACTGCTCCAGCCATCCTGCACACTCTCTCCACCATGTTTTCACTCAAGATATGCTAGCCACGCTGGGAACTGCTATCCTCACAAAACAAGCAGGGAGAAAAGTCACTGCAGATATGGCACTGAGCAAGACTGAATCGTCATATATTACACACAAGAGTGAAAAAGTTCCTGTGCTAATACAGAGATCCCCAGATTCAGGAATGCATACGAGACATTTTCACACATTTATTTATTTATTTATTGCACTTGTATACCGCCCCATAGCCGAAGCTCTCTGGGCGGTTTACAGCAATCAAAAACATTAAAACAAATATACAATTTAAAACACATATTTTAAAAACAATTTAAAACACAATTTTAAAAATTAAAACAATATAAAAAATTTATGGCAACACTGGAGCTGGGATAGTGAGGCGGGGGGGAAAGGCTCTCAGTTCCAGCCATTTAATAAGCCCTATCTTGGGACAACCTGTTTTTCCTACTTCTTTGACCAGACCAAACTCATACGCAGCACCTGAGTCAGTCAGCAGCACACAGTTTCCAACCAGCCAGCAATCTGTTTTTGTTTTTTTAAAAAATGTGGCTCTTCCACTGGGAATTCTCCACATGCAAGTGGGACCAGAGATAATATGTGGCCATCTGGACTGCTCTTGTTCAGGATTCTAGTTAGCCAGCAATGCTCTCTTCCAGTATACTACATTCCATTCTATTTAAAAATTATTATTTTTAAATTATTGATAAAAAGGGGGGGAAGAAAGAAAGAAAACAACAACAACAAAGCCACCAGGAAAAAATCATCAGCTTACATGAATAATACAATAACCACCACTACATCCATCTTAGTTTACATACCAAGCTCTATATATGCCATCCAAATGCCACAATAGATATCCAAGTGAAGCTGGTATTTATAAAAAGCATGTTCAAATGTTGCAAGGGCATTAAGGTCTGCATAATAGCTGGTGGCTGGGTATACTCCATTCCACTCCTCCTCTCCCCCCTCTGGTTTTCCATTCCCCTCCCACAACAGTCAGTCCATCTTCAGTGACCACTGAGTGTGCTTGATTCTCACATTGGGCTCCTTCACCTGTCCCTCCTCTTATTTCTTTTCTCCCCACCCACCCACTTCTACAAACCTCAGGCCTTCTCCGAGCTTGCTGAAATCTCCATTCTTTGTAGGTGATGCCTTCAGCTCCATAAGCAATGGCACTCACAGCTAAAATGGAAGGAATGATGATGAAAGAGACACAAGCGAATACAGACTGTCCATTTTACCTAACATGTCTAATAAGAGGAACGTCCTTCTCAAAGTTGATAGAAATGTTTAAAGAATGAAGTTGTTCTGGTAGAAGGAAGAGTCCTGGCTGCAAACCATGCTAGCTGGGGCAAGCCTTTCCTTTTCTGCCAATATCATGAAAGATGTTTAATAGTCGAGATCTTCAAGTTTCTTTCTCACTTTGTTTTAAAAAGCAAGTCTCTAGCATTTTTCCTTATGGAGGCTGAAGGAGAAATGTACACACAGCATTCTACCATACCCAATTGCCCACAAGGGATGAGAAGGGAAAGCTGCAAGGGGGGCTGTGGGTTTGGATCCTGGCTTGAATCAGTTTAGCCTTTACTGAGTCCATTCATCTATGCTAGGAATAGGGAACTCCATGTATTGTTGGACTACAGCTCCCATCAGTTCCAGCCAGGGATGATGAGAGTTGGTGCTCATCAAGTATCTGGAGGACCACAGATTTCCCACCCCTTCTCTATGATCCCATCCATAATCTTATTATTTATTTATTATTTGATTTATATCCCGCCCTTCCTCCCAGCAGGAGCCCAGGGTGGCAAACAAAAGCATTAAAAACACTTTAAAACATCATAAAAATAGACCTTAAAATACATTCAAACAAAACTTGAAAAACATTTTTTTAAAAGCTTTGAAGACTTTTTTAAAAAAAAAGTTTTAAAAACACACACACACACACACACACACACATATATATATTAAAGGTTTAAAAGAATATTAAAAAGCAATTCCAACACAGAAGCAGACGGGGATAAGGTCTCAAATTAGAAGGCTTGTTGAAAGAGGAAGGTCTTCAATAGGCACTGAAAAGACAACAGAGATGGCGCCTGTCTAATATTTAAGGGGAGGGAATCCCAAAGGGTAGGTACCACTATACTAAAGGTCTGTTTCCTATGTTGTGCAGAATGGACCTCCTGAAAAGGTGGTATCAGCAGGAGCCCCACACCTGCACAGCGCAGTGATCGACTGGGTATGTAAGGGATAAGATGGTCTTTCAGGTATCCTGGTCCCAAGCTGTATAGCTTGTATAGCTTGTAGACCAAAACAAGAAACTTGAACTTGGCCAGGTAGCAAATGGGCGGCCAGTGCAATTCTTTCAGCAGTGGGATGACACATTGGTGATACTCTGCCCCAGTGAGCAGTCTTGCTGCCACATTTTGCACCAGCTACAGCTTCTGGACCAACCTCAAGGGCAGCCCCACATAGAGCGCATTACAGTGAACCAGCCTGGAGGTTACCAGTCCATGGACAACAGGCTATCCGGGTCCAGAAACGGCTGCAGCTGTCTTACCAGCTGAAGCTGGTAAAAGGCACTCTTAGCCACTGAGGTCACATGGGCCTCTAGTGACAAGGATGGATCCAGATGCACCCCCAGACTATGGACCTGCTCTTTCAGAGGGAGTATGACCCCATCCAAAGTAGGCAACTGACCAATTATCTGAACTCGGGAACCACCAACCCACAACATCTCCCTCTTGCTAGGATTGAGAGTCAGTTTATTGGCCCTCATCCAGCCCATTGCCGAGTCCAGGCAGCGATCCAGGGCTTGCACGGCCTCTCCCGATTCAGATGGTACAGAAAAATAGAGCTGGGTATCATCAGAATCTCTCCTTTGCACATCTCCTACTTTCTGACTTCTTTTTCTGGCTAAATGTCAGCCGCAGCAAGTGAGAACAGAAAGGGTTCAGGAAGAAATACATCCCACCCCCCTGCATTTTAATGTGAATATAATTTGTGCTCCTATACATGAACTGAAGGTTCTTGGAATTGTTGTTGGTCAGAAGCTGAATAAGACCAATAGTGCGATGTGGCTGCAAAAAAGGCAAATGCCATTTTTGGCTGCATGAACAGAAGTACTAGTTCCTCTCTATATGGCACTGGTTAGGCCTCTTGATTACTGCATCCAGTTCTGGACATCACACTTCAAAAAGGATGTAGACAAACTGGAACAAGTTCAGAGGAGGGCAACAAGGATGATCATGGGACTGGAAACAAAGCCCTATGAGGAAAGACTGAAAGAACTGGGCATATTTAGTCTTGAGAAGAGAAGAATGAGGGGAGATATAATAGCACCATTCAAGCACTTGAAAGGTTGTCACACAGAGGAGGACCAGGATCTCTTCTTGATCATCCCAGAGTGCAGGATACAGAATAATGGGCTCAAGTTACAGGAAGCCAGATTTTAGCTGAACATCAGGAAAAACCTCCTGTTAGAATGATACAAGAATGGAACCAATTACCTAGGGAGGTGCTGGGCTCTCCAACACTGGAGGCATTCAAGAGGCAGCTGGACAGCCACCTGTCAGGTATGCTTTAACTTGGACTCCTGCATTGAGCAGGGGGTTGGACTTGATGGCTTTATAGGACCCTTCCAACTCTACTATTCCATGAAATGCAGCTATCCTTCAAAATTTGCACTTTTCCAAATTTTGTGATGCAGGTATCCAACCAAAAATTGTGTAGAATAGTATGTATATCAGAGGGAAATGTGGATAAAATGCCCATATTAACCAAAAATAACATTAAATGCATTATATTAGTGAAAATTGCTTGCAAAAAGTTGTATATTAGGCAAAATTGCATAAAATGTGTATAGTATGATAAATGCACACTAAATGCTGATAGGTTTTCATGAGGACATGAACAAAATTCACAAACTGATGCAGAAATATGGAGAAATGAAACTTAAGACTGGAAAATGAGAGAAACCAAAACTGATCAATTCGTCCAGTCCTAGGATCAAGCACTCCTGAACACAGCAGGACAGTCTCAATTTTACTATTTCAAGTGTGTCAGATAGTTCAGACCAGAAAGCTTGGATTTAAATAGTTATATCCATTTCTACATGTGTGTCAGCAAACTTTCTCTAATAACCAAAAAGAAAGTCAGTGTTTATGTTCAGAAGAAATCTCACAGGGATGCATCTGCAAATAGCTCGAGATGATACTGTATGTTAGCAGACACGAAAACTGGTACCAAATTGATTGTGATCACCTCAGAGAAAAGATCTTATCAGAATTGTTTGAATTGTATTTTTGAGTCATGCAAAATAGTATACTAAAACCACTGATATAACTCTTGGAGAAACAGTCTGGCATATGGCATTTTGCCTGAGCTAGATGGGAAAATAAATGAATTTTACGACTAAAGAATGTAGAGACCCCATATCCTTTTACTGCTGATGTTCTAACAGATGTTTATTAATGAAAGCTGAAAATGCCTTTCATGTTAACTCTAAAATACACATTGGCAGGCAAAGTACCCTGGAACCATCTTGAACTTCTGCAAGAAATTCATAAAATCAAGTGGAATTCTGGCTATTTTATCAGATTTTAAATTGATTTCTGGTCTATAACCTTCCCTTGCCACAAGAATCAGTACCCACGTCATATGATTTAGTGAGAGGTGGAGAACCTGCAGCCCTCCAGATGTTGTTAGACTCCACTTCCCATCAGCCCCAGCATGCATGGCCAATGGTCAGGGGTTACAACTGTGTTCTACCTCCACTGTCAGAGGTAGAACTCTGTATACCAGTTGCTGGGGAAGATGGTTTAACCTTTGCCTTCCAGGTGTTGATTACCCCCCCCAGCTGCTATTAGACCAATGAATACAGGTGGGGAACTGAGATGGGAAACTCCACAAAGATCTTGATCCCCATAGTAAATGTAAAGAATAGACCAGCCTGGTGTTCTATTCCTTTCTAGGCAGAGACAGATCTTTGTTCTGGATGCAGAGAACTACATCTCAGTTTCAGCCAAGCCTAGTAAAGGTACCGAGGCTGTGACCACTGAACATTTCTGGATGTAAGAGTGGAGTTTGGCACTCATGAAAGTACAGGAAAAAATATCTTCAAAAAGGTGGTATAGCATGGTTTTGAGAAACAATTCATCATAATGGCTTTGCACATGCTCAGACACACTCTCTCCATTATTACTGAATTACCTCAAACATCTTGTTGTTCCAGGACACCCCTTTTCAATGTAACCATTGCAGAGACTTTCAGGACATCATAGTCGAGGGAACGTTAGGAGGGGAAAAATAAAGGAGTGGAAATATTCCTAACCAGCCCATGAGGATGAGCATGATCAGTGGTCACAGAAATCTGGTGGATAGTTGGAGCTAGCTGATGTGAGCGAATACAAAGACAGAGCAAAGGGGAAATGGAACGGACCGTGGAAAACCTGAATAGGAGCCCTCCATCCTGCAACATTTATAATGGGTCCCAGTTGTAGCTTAGTAGTAATTTTCTCTCCAGGAAATTTGTGAATTATATCCTTATGTATGTTTGCTAGGAATCCCTATTGTTGCTGTTGTTATGTGCCTTCAAGTCGATTACAACTTATGGTGACCCTATGAATCAGTGACCTCCAAGAGCATCTGTTGTGAACCACCCTGTTCAGATCTTGTAAGTTCAGGTCTGTGGCTTCCTTTATGGAATCAATCCATCTTTTCTTTGGCCTTCCTCTTTTTCTACTCCCTTTTGTTTTTCCAAGCATTATTATCTTTTCTAATGAATCATGTCTTCTCATTCTGTGTCCAAAGTATGATAACCTCAGTTTCATCATTTTAGCTTCTAAAGACAGTCCTGGTTTAATTTGTTCTAACACCCAATTATTTGTCTTTTTCGCAGTCCATGGTATCCGCAAAACTGTCCTCCAACACCACATTTCAAATGAGTTGATTTTTCTTTTATCCACTTTTTTCACTGTCCAACTTTCACATCCATACATAGAGATTGGGAATACCATGGTCTGAATGATCCTGACTTTAGTGTTCAGTGATACATCTTTACATTTGAGGACCTTTTCTAGTTCTCTCATATCTCCCTCACCAAGTTACTGTGTTCATCCTAAAGGGGGGAATCCCTATTAGATAATTGAATTGTAAATGGATTACAATTCTCAGAATTCTTTGGGAATTTTTTTTCCTGTGGTGGCATCCCAGCTTTGGAATGCCCTCCAAAAGGAAGTTTGACTGGCCCTGCCACTAGAAACGTTTTGCTGACAGGTCAAGATATTGTTATTTGCTTAGGGTTATATCTAAAAAGGCATCCCATCAGCATAAGGATTTCTGCTTGTGCTATGAGGTTTCCCCCCGCCACTCCTGCACTCCCCAAAACTGTTCTGGGATTCTCCTGACTCGCCAGAGCAGATTTTTTTGGGGGGGGGAATCCCTCTTAAAAGTACAAAAATTAGGCTGATGTAGCCATAAGATCAACTGCTGGTATAACACAGTGGGGAGGACAGCCTGGCTGGGAGTCCAGAGTCTGTGAGTTCAAATCCCCACTCATGTCTCCTGGGTGTCAAGGGCCAGCTAAAGATCACCCCACAGTGAGTGGCTCAGGGGTTACATGCCCTGCCATCTGTGCAGCTGTGGGCAACCTGCATAGTCCCAAGGAGCCCAGTTGCCCCCCAGCTGGCAGTTGTGGACAAGGAAGGGGCTGGCTTGTGCAGCTGTGGCAAGCTGAGCAGGCCCTAGCCAGCTGAGGAGGACTAACCTCAGAAGGAGGTAATGGTAACCCCCCTTTAAATACCGCTTACCATGAAAACCCTATTCATAGGTCAGCCAGAAGTCGGGATCGACTTGAAGGCAGTCCATTTCCATTTCAGCCATAAGATCATAGACTCGGTTTCAAGGAGACTGCAGCTGTTCATAGGTGTAGGTGACAAACATCCTGGCCACTAACCTTTACACTTGTCATATATGTTGCATTGTGATTTATCTCTGATAAACTGGAGCCCAATGTTAACAGATAAAAGTACCATCCAGCTTGATTCATCAAGAGAAACAAAGACCTCTTACTGAGAGAGCCATTTGAATGGGAGTTAACTGTGACTCCTCCACCGTCCTTGGAACATCTGGCCATATGGGCTGTAAGCAGATTAATCCAGTGCTTTGTACTCTCCTCCTTTAAACAGCTTAAAGGTTGCTGTTTAAATAGAACAGCATGCAAGATATTGTTTTGTTTCTTCTTTTTGTATAAGAAGGCCAATACATCCTCACCATCACCACCAAATACTGGTATTAAATGAACAGCCCACTCTATGGGCTATTTTGGGAGACTCTAAGGAGAGCCAAGGTTTTGACAGTCACCAGCACCAGGGCAGATCTTTTGTTTCTTGCTTCATAGATCTAAATGTAACCTTTCCCAAAGTTGTCACATGTTATCTAGCTTACATGATTGAACTAGACACACAACTTCCACTCTTACTGCTCGCTAGAAATGTCATTTACAACATTACAGCTTGGCTTGAAGTAATGGGGAAGAGGCAGGCAGTGGTAAGCCAAGTGGCAGGCAAGGCGGAGAGATCTGTTCAGTAGAGGCATAACAGAAGAAATAGAGATGACACAAATATTTCCCACATGGAGGGATTTTTTTTCACTAGGTGTTTAGCTCCCATTGACTCCCATTGAATGTGGTTAACTTTTTTCAACATCTATATCCTATTTAGAGAGTGAAAGATCAAGAAAAACTCTGCTTTTTTCCACCGGAAGCCCATCTACACACACCAGTTTTTCTGAATTATCATTATTTATTATTCTTATTAACGCGTTTTCTTTTAGAATAATGAGTGAGATGCTTTTTAAAGCAGGGTATTACAATATTGTTTTACTGGTGCTTTACCCCCTTAAAATGGTTTTTAATAACTGTGTAAGGGTGCAATTTGACATTAACTTAGCTCAGAGTAAGACCCTTTGAATTCAGTGGGGTTTACTTCTTAGTAGAAATGTATAGGATTGCTCTGTTAGGCAGCCCAATTAAGAAATTATAATCCCTGTATGCCAAAGACATGTGTTGAATCCAATTTGCCAGAAAGAGAGATTTCTTCATTTCATCCTACCTATTCTCTCCATCAGTAAACAAACAAACAAACAAAAAGAACAAACAAACAAACAAACAAAGGTGTGTTTGGTACCTTACAGTGCAACAGCAACCCTCCCCTCAGTATATTTGTCATTTTTGTTTTAATAAAGATTTAGAACCTCGAGCCATCCAGTATCTAAATCACACTGGGGAGCTTGCATGCATAGGGCAGGCTCCCTCCTTCAGTTCTCTCCCCTCCCCACACATAAAAGGTGGTAGGGCCAGGCAACAGAGATGTGATAAAGTGGATGGGACTAGTGAGCACAGCTCCCCCCCCTTTTCCTCTCATGCAGTTCTAATTTGCACAAGAACTGAATGTTGGAACAGGGCCCTGGGGGCAAAAAAATAGGTCTAGAAACCTTTATGCAGTATATAATGCACAGTGCACTATGCATGATAAAGGAAGTCATTTCAAATTGAACTCCCTTTTAAGAGTGGCACAGAAAGTTGTTTTGTTTACAGAATGTTATAATTGCCCTGATTCTTGAAGCTCTTATTAAGATGGCTGCACATTAGAAAAGAATTTATTATTTATTTATTTATTTTATTATACTCGTATACCGCCCCATAGTCGAAGCTCTCTGGACAGTTTACAGTAACTAAAAACATTAAAACAAATACAATTTAAGAATACAAGAATAAGATATTTTCTCCTTAGCAGATCCATCTGTTATACTGAATGCAAAATGAACTGAGGTGATGTTAAAGAAACATGGCGAGAGCCAGTGTGGTGTAGTGGTTAAGGTGTTGGACTACAACCTGGGAGACCAGGGTTCAAATTCCCACACAGCCATGAAACTCACTGGGTGACCTTGGGCCAGTCACTGCCTCTCAGCCTCAGAGGGAGGCAATGGTAAACCCCCTCTGAATACCGCTTACCATGAAAGCCCTATTCATAGGGTCGCCGTAAGTCAGAATTGACTTGAAGGCAGTCCATTTCCATTTCAAAGGAACATGGCAGCCAGGTAATCTGCAGTCTGCTCTCTGGATCGTTATAGAAAAGAACCAGTATCCCATTTTTCACACATGTGCAGCCCAATCCTATGCATGTTCTCAATGGGACTTATTCCTAGATAAGCGCTCACAGGATTTCAGCCTTTGGCTTCCAGTTTTATTATTGCTGCTGCAAGTAGTACTGCTGCAATCTGCTCAGGCAAGAGGATCTGCCTGATTTTCACCAGTTCCTCCCTTCTGCTGCAGTCTATCAATTCCTGTCCTGTCCCAAGCCTTTCCTGGGACTCCCATGGCCACCACAAGAAGCTTTTCAAGGAGGGGGAGGTGAGGAAGTTACAGTAAGGATGGGATGGGAAAGCCCCAGTGAATGGGGAGCGGACTTCCACGTTGAGTTGTTGGAACTCTGAATCCAGCTCATTGTCTTTTATGTTGCATTTATAACTGGGGTGGGGGAGGGAGAGGGTGTGAAATACTTGAATAAAAGAGCTCATGAAGCAACACAGGGTTGTCTGTAACATTCTTCTGTGTAAATTCAGTGTGCCACCTGTACTGGCCCTTCAACTCCTTTATAATTTCCTTGGGCAGGCTGCTGGAGATCAAGGCATGCTGAGCATAGTGCTGAGCAGTTCAGCAATGCAACTGATCCACAGTAAGAACAAACATCCTGAATTTTAAGAGTATTTTTTGGTCCTCGGCAGGGCCAACTTTTGAGATCACCTTGAAAATGTTTTATACCAAACTTAAGAGTTGAGCTGCATGACAGCAGTCACATGATTTAACTTTTACTGGAATTTATATTTTAGGTGCGGAACTGAATGTTTGAATACTCCCTAGCATAAAAAAGAGTCCCCTAAATGTCTTAATGTGCACACACAACTAGCCTGTGATGAGAATTGTTCTAGCCTAGCATTTCCTCTAACATCTTAGCTTTGTATCTACATGGTGTTGTTTTTTACATAGGATCAGATGTTTAATCCCCAGCAAGTCTGAAGCGGCACTGTCCAAATAGACCACACAAGTCTGGTTATCATGCAGCTCAGCTCTTAATTAACCATTCACTACCTGATTACATAGCTTTGTGAATGGTGAATACTCATGTCCCAAAACACAGTATTTTCCAATGTCTATAAATATGAATTGTCCTAAAATTATTAAACATTGTATTAAACATAAGTGATATCTAAAACCAATCAATGAAAAAATAATTTAAATGCAGTTCCAAAAGGTTAGTCATGTTGTTATCAGGGCTGTGGAATCGGTACGCCAAACCTTCGACTCCGACTCCTCTATTTTTGTGCTGTCCGACTCCGACTCCAACTCCAACATGTTTCTACTGTCCGACTCCGACTCCACCCAAAATTGCTTCTTGACAATCAAAATTTATTTGGAAGTCGGAGTCGGTACATTTCTACTGACTCCAACTCCACCCAAAATTGCTCCCGACTCCAACTCCGACTCCACCCAAAATTGCTCCCAACTCCGACTCCACGACTCCCGACTCCACAGCCCTGGTTGTTATAGTGAAAAAAGCCAGAGTTGTGTACAACCATAAAGACTAATGAATTTATTGTGGAATAAATTTTCACGGGTTCTTCATGGCCTACTTAAAGCAAGAACTCACTAACCAATGTTTATGCCACAATACATTTTCTTTCGACTTTAATGTGACACAGGGCTCTTTATTGATTTAAAACCAGATCACACCAACCCTATTTTCCTTTGCCAAAGTTCTTGAAGCTTAACTTTGCTACAAAACTAACATCTTCGTTCCATGATGACACAAGTCTATGATGATCTGTGAAAAAAACAGCCATATATAATCAGGACTGGCCCAAGTCATTTGCTGCATGAGGCGAAGGACAAGATGGCACCTTTCCCATTCTACGTGTAGAAGCTGCATGGATAGGATGTTGTATCTTATTTCAACATGGATGACGGTACCATGTCTGTCATTGCACCTGAGATCAGCAAGTCCGGTCATTGCACCTGAGATTGGGCCAAACCACACTATGGGCTAAACAGGAAGGCCTGACAGGCCTAATTAGGCCTATGGGTCAGAGGCTCCCTGCCACTGATCTAGACAATATGATTAACTCACATTACCGTGGCAGAAATGCTACAAATATTCTACCAGAAAATTCTCCAAAATATGTGATAAACAAGAAGAAACCCTCAAACAAGCTGCTTGTTATTCATTCCAGTCCAGCAATATGAAATGTCAAGGACAGAAAAGCAAAAAGCCTGACTAAATGGAACTGCTTCCCCTCAGGGCAAACCTACTTCAATTGAAGCCAATTGTGTTAATGCGTGCATTTCCATCATGATTTCATTTTAGCCATTATTTCACTGACATGTTTATATTAGAATTGAAGGTAGACAAAAAGCAGTAATTGACAGACATTGTGCTTTAAAATGAAGGTTGTTTCTTCTTTTTCTGTTGCTTTGGACCTAGTCTGTTCATCGCACTGGTGTTGATGAATACACTTAACACTCTGGAACAGTGTAGTAGCTTAGGGGGTGAGGAGGGAGTCCCCTGTTGAGATCTCATTTAAGCCGTTCCATAGGCAGCCTAAGGCAAGTTCATCTCAGCTTCTCCACATTTTCTCCAATATGGATTAAAATGCCATCCTAACATGCAGGGTTGTTGTAAGGATTACTGAGATAATATTTATCAAATATTCTATGAAATATTTTAAACCCTCAAAAAAGGATTCAAAAAAATGCTAAAAAAAAGCCAAATCCAAATAGTCTTTTATTAGTTAGCCAAGGGCCACTGATTCTCTTTTAAAGCCATCCCAGTTAGTGGCCATGAATGGAATGAATTCCAGGTTATGCACTATGCACTTTCTTTTGTCTGTCTTAAACCTTCCAAAATTCAGTTTCATTGGATAATCCAAGGTTCTAATATTATGACAGAACAAGAAAAAACATTTCATACCCATTTTCATCATACCATGCATAATCATAAACACTGCCATTTCTATCATGTTTCCTCTCACCTTTTCTCTAAACTAAAAAGCTCCAAATGTTGTAATTTTTCCTCATACAGGAGTTGCTCCAACCGCTTGATCAATTTGGATAATAATAATAATAATAAAATAATAATAAAATTTTATTTGTTAGTCGCCTATCTGGCCGAATTTTTCTGAAGCTTTTCCATCTCTACAATATCCTTTCTGAGGTGAGGCAACCAACTATACACAATATTCCAAGTGGGATTCCATCATAGAGTCATATATCATTACGAAATGGGCAGTTTTGTTTTCATTCCCTTTCCTAATGTGGAATTAGACTTTTTCACAGCTGCTGTACACTGGGTCAGCATCTTCACTGAGCTTCACCCCAAGGTCTCATTCCTTGTCAGTCACCACCAGTTCATACTCCATTAGTGTACATACAAAATTATGACACCCCCCCCAAATATGCATCATGTTACATTTGCTTATATGGAACTATATTTGCCATTTTACTGCCCATTCACTCAGTTTGGAGAGATGCATTTGGAGTTCCTCACAATGCCATTTTGTTCTTACCACACTGAACAATCTGGTGCCATCAGCAAGCGTGGTTATCTTGTGTGGTATTGTCTTTGTGTTTATTTGTAAGGTAGCATATCCCTTGAACAAAATCGGATTGAAACTTAGTAGGGACAATCAGAATACAATTCCCTCCTGTTTCTGAAGGATGGGAAAGATGTCAAATGTATTGTCAGTCAAAAACTGATCTACTCACAGATGTCTGGAGTAATAAAATTCAATTCAGTTCAGGTCTGAAGTGACTCTGCTTGAGCCCTGTGGTTTACAAATCTATATACATTCATTGCGCATGTTGCTTCTTTGCTCAGCAAAAGAATCCCAGGCAGCTGTTATTTACCAATCACAGTACACTTATTCAAGGCCTTCTCTTCATCTGTATCTTCTTCTCAAAACTCCCATTTCTCTGCTCCCTCCTCTCTTTCAGATTTTGCTATCTTATTGTACAATACTTTGGGAGCTCTGAGCTGTGAAATGGCTTATAAATCTGCCAAATAAATAAATAAAGGGGGACAGGTAAGAGAGAGGTGCTGTCTTTAGATGAGCTGGTTCAACTGATTTCTTCTTGCCTCATGCTCAGTCTGCAATGAGCCCAGGCAGAGGAAGAATTCAGATGCACAGCAGAAATGGTAGTTCATGGATTAAGGATGATAAACTTGTGTGTGTGTATGACCAGCCCTTTGATACTACAAGCCAGTGTGATGACCCATCTGAGAAAGCAATCACAGACAGAAGGGAAGCTCATAAGCATACCATCTCCTGACTAGATCCAGCTCTTCCAAGACATGAACCCTATTCAAACATTCTGCTCGTGTGCAAGCCCTACATGTGAGCAAGATGTGGAGGGGTGAGCATACTAAGCAGTAATGGCCACCAGCTTGGATGGCTTTAAAAGAAGATTAAACAAATTCATGGAGGACAGGGCTATCAATGGCTACTAGCCATGATGGCTGTGCTCTGCCACCCTAGTCAGAGGCAGCATGCTTCTGAAAACCAGTTGCCGGAAGCCTCAGGAGGGGAGAGTGTTCTTGCACTCGGGTCCTGCTTGCGGGCTTCCCCCAGGCACCTGGTTGGCCACTGTGAGAACAGGATGCTGGACTAGATGGGCCACTGGCCTGATCCAGCAGGCTCTTCTTATGTTCTTATGTTTAGCTCTGTTTCCTGTGCTACTATCCCTCTCATTCTCTAACTCATGGAGGGTGACTGTGACAAGTGGGGAGGCTTGTCTGTGCATGCAGTCTCCCTGCATGATTCAGAACCCCAATTATGCAGGGTTCTACATGATGCAGGGAGCCTACATAAGCAGAGGAGACATCCCACTTTACACAGTTACTCTCTAGAGCCCCATCTCTCCTATACATTTAAAGCAGTTTCATACCATTTTAAACAGTCATGGCATCCCCCACAGAATCCTGGAAACTGTAGTTTATTAAAAGTACTGAGAGTTGTTAGGAGACCCCAATTCCCTGCACAGAGCCTCAACTCCCAGAGTTCTCTGGGGAAAGGGACATGTTGCTCTGTGAGAGGAACAGGGGTCTCCTAAGAACTCTCAGCACCCTAAACAAACTACAATTCCTAGGATTCTGTGGAGGAAGCCATGACTGTTTAAAGTGGTATGATACTGCTTTAAGTGTATAATGTAGATGGGGGCCTATGAGCTGGAAGATGACGGAGATTAGTGACACGGGGTGGGGCAGAACTTAGCACACTCATCCCCACTTGACCTGCTTCTGTGTAGCATTTACACATGAGAAGAACACCTGAACACAGTTGTAATGAAATTTGATTAGCGGATCTGTCTTTGGCATGTCAGAAAGTTCAATCAGTCGGTCACCACAGCCCCAAACCATCTTCTTGTGTCTTCACCATGTCACCTCAGTTCTTGGTAAACCATGGGAAACAGAGGGTTATTGGCAAAGTTTAATTTGATTAAACTTTCAGGTCGGCAATGAATTACTGCATTTTTACATGCTCCATTAACCCCAATATCAGGCAAAGCTTTACCTGTCTGTTTTCTAAGCTTTGCTGCCTAGCAATTGTACTCCGTATTGACCACAATAAAAAAAAAATTAAAAACACAAAGGCTGTGTCTCTGACAACTTGCCAATCCATATAAATAACCTATGACATTCCCCAAGAGTTAAATGGAAAAAATATTCCTGTAAATAGAACTGAGTTTATTGTTAGTTTCTGGTCTTCTCCATGTCCATTAGCCCTTTCAAGAAGCTGCTTTCAGATACTTTGTTACAAAAATAATTGTTTTTCAACCTTGGAAGGCAGTTCTGAACTGTCTTGTAAATCTCTCTTACAATCTTAGCAACAGCCATAATGTGAAATTACAGATAGCTATAGAAAAAAATTTGCTCAGAACAATAACAAGTTCAGGGAGACAGAATATGCACATCAGGTTTGAGATTATATACCAAAGCTACATCAGACTTCAGGTTACAGTATCCTTGCAGGGTAGAGTGATGAGAAAGTATGTAGCGGCTCTTGTATAAAAATTATACTGCTATTGTGTTGGTTTAAAAACAGCCCGGGGGAGGGGAGGTAGATGGAAAATTTCCTTCATGTTTCAGGCAAGAGTTTTTCCTAGTTGTACCCTAGAATCACCCAGGGGTTGAACATAGGACTATGACCCTTCCCCTAAATCTTGTTGTTCAAATGTTGTTGGACTACAACTCCCATTATCCCTAATCATTGGGCATACTAGTTGGGGCACATGGGAGCTGTAGTCAGCAACTAGTTGGCTACTCCTGTGCTAGGTAATTTCTAGAAACTACTTGTAAAGAAGCTGGTTGAAAACTGATGATGATGATGAACTGCCTTCAAGTCGATTCCGACTTATGGTGACCCTATGAATAGGGTTTTCATGGTAAGCAGTATTCAGAGGGGGATTACCATTGCCTTCCTCTGAGGCTGAGAGGCAGTGACTGGCCCAAGATCACCCAGTGAGCTTCACGGCTGTGTGGGGATTCAAACCCTGGTCTCCCAGGTCGTAGTCTAACACCTTAACCACTAGGTTGGGCTAATTCCAGTGGCACTTATGTGAGGAAATGATTTTTTTTTTAATCCTTCATACAAAGCTGATCAGTCTCTTAGGAAACTATAGGACAGTTGGTTTCCTTGGTGACTAGTCCAATATATACCCTCTCTTGTGAAACAGCTGTCTGTGTTATTACTGGGGATGTTGGCCAGATCTCTTAGCATCTGTCTTTGCCTAGAAACAAATGCAGAAATTAAAAATACTGAACACTATTTTTGGAGAGATAAAACTTATCCAAAGGAACTCTAATTCTCAAATCAAATGGTTTCTTGTAAAGATACTTCCCACGCACACAAACACACACACATACACACACATTCAGAGTAGTTTTTGTTAAGGCTACTGAAGGTAGAGCAATGGGTCTATAAAGGAGAGTAATTTGTGATGTGTTTAGTCAGAAAACAAAAGGTCATCATGGTGACTGGTTGGTGAATGACGATGAAATGCATGATTTTGACAAAAAAAATTCACCACTTTCCTACTCGTTTCCCTTAGGCAATAGAAGCCAAGTGGTCAACAGTTTTTTAGATGTCATACCTTCTCTATACACAGTGAACATTCACCTGTTTTTAAGAATGTATAATCACCATTTTAGCTTCCCAAAGTGACATTCTTAATACCAAGAAAAGCATATCTGTGCATTATTAAACTGTGCCATTTTTAAAAAAACAACTTGGCTGTGTACCTTCATAGAAGCCTCTCTTTCATCATCAGCAGAGCCAATCATATTTACTGCAACATTCCTGATTCCTCTGGATATACATGTATTGACTTAATCAAGATTCCATTGATGCTCAGTTTGCACAGAGAACGTTTCCATATTTATCTCTCAGTCCTATTCAGTGCTTTTGATCAGATTGAAAATTGTTTGCATTGCACAGCTATCTTTTCTGCCCTGTATTTTAATTTGTCAATCAGAACCGTCAATTCATATCTTGTTTTCAGTTCAGGAAATACACAACACTACTTGTTAATGCTCCAACACAGACTGCAAGGTATCCTACCATGGCAACAAGAAGAATGCTTTTATTAAAAATGTGTAACTGCATCTTGAAACTCAAGTGCTTTGTGCAACCCTGAACTGTAGTCTCACAATTGTGGCAAAGATGCATTTACATTTTGACTCCCTTCATGGTGATCTTCATATTATTGGTTCTTTCAGTTGCTGATCTTTATTACAGCTTCTTATATTGTAAGGTGTTTCCTCCCCTTGCTACTTTGTGGGCCATAATGTTAAAATAGCACACTATTAAAAATAGTAATTCAAGAAAAAAATGCACAGGACTATTCTATAGTGGATCAACCTATAACTGTATTTCTTCCAAAACATTTAAAACATGTACTTCTTAGCTCTATCTTTTGTAATCCTTCTAAACTCACTATAACCTATTTTGAGAAAACTGTGTTCATTAATTTTAATGCAATAATTTCCCCCTGCCTACCACCCAGATTGTTCATATTTGCTATTGATTCCATATCTGCTAACGCCAAAACCCAAAATCTTTTTATTTTGTCTTTCTAAATTACACAACGTCAAGCTGGGGCTACTAATTTATTCTATGGCTTAGATCTTCTGGGTTTTTTTTTTATAGAATAAATACTATAAATGATAATTTGCTTTTATTCAATTTAAAGAGTAGCTGATGAACAATAACTATTGTGAAGTGGAATGGAATGCAATTACTTTTATTACTGAAGTAAGCATATCAGAAGAATACAAATTCTGTTAATATCATGTAGCTTGCTGTTCCCCCAACCAGAATATACAATATACTTTTTGGTGTATTACAGCAGGCTGGGAAATTAGAAGTTTCTTCAGTAGTACGTTTCCTTTTCCCTCTTTTCAGGGAAACCAGAAACATCAAAATCAGTTGCTTCACATGGGAAGCTGTATTCTAAAATCCCATGTTTTGCTTGAGAAACCATGATACAAAAACTTGCAGGAGCAACCAAATTACACAATCTGAATTCTATTGCTACTGTTCAAGTCAAACGAAAAGAGACGCATTAATGTCTAAGTAACTGTTTTTATGGCTCTCATCAGTTGCAGAAATGACCACGAGCAGTGCAATCCTATGCATGTCTATTCAAAAGAAAAACCCACTATACAAGATTGCAGTTTGCATAAGATTGCCATTTGTGTCCAAGGATTTACAGAATTTGCAGGAAAATGTCAGTGTACTGCAGTGGATAGAATACAACATGAGCTGCCTCCTCTTTGGCCCCACATTGGTTAAAAAAACCCAACCCTTTGTTCCATGGTTTTACAGCTAAAATTATAGTTGGAGATTAAACCACAGTTTCCTGGTTTGGGTATAATAGGAAATTGTGGTTTGAAAAACCCTTGAAGTTTTCCATTATGACACAAAAGAGAGGGGAGAAGAGAGTGCATTAGAACAATGCTCATTTATATGACCCATGGCTTATTGGACTCAGATAATTAGGTCAGACCATGGTATGATCCTAAAAAGATAGCACATTATGCTTATCCACATATGCGGTACTACTTTTCCCATTTTGGAAACAATTATACATTTTACTTTCTACCCTATCAAGAGTTTCATTTTACATTTGAGTGGGTAGGGTGGAGTAGAACTGGCTCCCAGACAATTTTTTAATGTTCACTCTGGATGCTAAATAATAAGAATCTTTAATTGTGCACACTTTTTAAATGGATTAACATGTGCAGGCAAAGATGTTTGTTTCCCTTCTCTCTTTCTGTCTGAAAAAGGTGCTAGCCAATCTGTCTTTCTCCTATCATCCTTTCTCACATCAGATAAGTACCTTTAAGACACAACCAAGCCCTACAGAAGGACTAGGAGATAAACTCAAGAACTGTACTCTTGTATTATAGTAACAGATTCTACAGTGATGGAATTATTTATGAATTTAAAAAAATGTTCCATTTTGTAATTTCAGTGTTCACCAGTCATTATAACTTTTTTCCTTGGTTAAGTAAAACATTCAGTCCATTTTAAAGCCATTCATTTATTGTTCCTTAATGTGTCCTAAATTGTTGAGGGATACTTGAGAAGCCTCATGAATATTATGCTGTATTTGGGTACCTGTGAAAATTACATCTGTACTCCTAGTAGTAAGTGCTCCCTGAACAGAGAATCTACTATTCTAAACTGTTTAATTCATATATAGGCTCATATTTTGAAATGAAAAAAATAAGACAGCCTAATATCACTCTGGGATATACAAACTTATTTTCAATTTGTGTGTATGCGTATGGATTTGCAAACATCCTGGAAGTGTGGCTTGTATCCAATCACATCCCATGGTGCATGCATAAAAGATGCTATCATGTGTCCATATGGGAATTGCTGATTCCCCTCCTTCCCCATCAATTGCTCTCATGAGTCCCTGCTGGAAAGTGGAAGTGGAGAAGCTACTTTGTGTGAGTGGAAGAAATCTTGCACTATTTGGATCCAGGCCAGAATGTAGCCAATACTTTGCTAACCAAAATTCTAGCTAAACCTTGAATGGGTTCAGATGATCAATCAATATCAACATTCCATGCTCTCACCTGATATAACTTCAGTGCAGTTACTTCTGCATTTGCTTTGTCCTGCCAGATCTTCAGGAAATGGTGTCCCAAAGACTTAAAGATATCGCAGAATGATTTACCACTAGAAAAAGATACTAAAAATTGTTTTATAAGTACATATCCAATGATGGCATATCAAATGATATGACACTAAGATACTTGAAAATCACCATGGCAAATCTTCTAACCACAGCTAAAATAATCATAGCAAGAACGTAGAAAAAATATATTACCACCTAAAGACAGAGAATTGTTGGATAAACTTTGGGGAAAGGGAGAAACAGATACTGACTATTAGGGTTTGGCTAAGGAAAGGAAGATTTATGACAGAACCCAATGAACTGGTTATTTCACCAGATGCTTTTTTGAACTCCACTGAATGTGGGTATCTGCCAAACACTTAATCTCCTACTGCTAAAATACATGGAAGTACACAAGGGATAATGTTTCTAAAGGTAGGAGTATACAGGGTCGGCCCCAAGCATGCTGGGACCCTTGGGTACCAGCCTGCCCTGGGCCTCTCCGCTCCCCCTCCGCGATCCGCAGAACTTAAGCATCCGTGGACTGCAAGACAGGAGCTTCTGCGCCACCCGCCATCCTCCCGCTATCCCCACGCTTCACCTACCTTTCCGTTGTTTTTTGTGGCACGTGCAGGTTTGCCATCAATCAAGATCTTGGCTGATGGCACGCATGCGTGCTACACACGCACATTGCTGCCATCAACAAAGATGGCGGCAGAGGCTTCAGCCCCTTAGGGAAACCTTGGCCGCCATCTTGATTGATGGCAAATCTGCATGCTGCAAAAAACAACAGAAAGGTAGGTAAAGCGGGATAGCTAGGGGATGGCGGTCTGCGGATGCTTCTGCTGATTGCGGAAGGAGAGTGGAGGGCCCCCTGTAGCTCCAGGGGCCCTCGGGCCAGTGCCCCACCTGGCCGCCTTTTAGAACCGGCCCTGGGAGTATACAATAACTAGCCATTTATTCACAGATATTATTAGGGCTGATACTACATAATGTAATGTGAAAGATGAGAAAAATCCATGCAAAAGGCCTAAGAGCATTTTAACATCTCTGACTCTCTGAATCAGACTAAAGCAAATTCCATTCTCTTTTTGGCTGCAATTTAGGCTAACCAGAATTTTCCTTAATATGGAAGGCAAAACCCTTGCATGGTATTTAATACTAATTCTACTCAGAGTTGACCCATTGAAGTTAATACACATGACTAACTTAGGTTCATTAATTTTAGTGGGTCTACTCCGAGTAGATTCAGTTGAAAGGGCTTTCAGATTTTAAGGAAAACGCACATTAGCTTTAATTGTAGTTAAGGTTTGTGCTGGAAAATGGATCAATTGGCTGCCTGGGGCTGGGAGTTATGTTTGAAAACAGGACAAAAGAAGGTGAAATGAGGGAAGTAAAACATGCACTTCCTTGCACAGAAAATAAGTTAGTTGTGTCTTTTGGTGGCATTGTCATTTCTTACTTTCAGAGCAGCCTGTGTATTCCTTTCTTGAGTCTCTGATTTAACTCTGTCTAATGATGCTATCTCTTCCTCTTGTTTTCATTGCATCTGGCCCAGACTTGGCCAGTGAAGAAAGGAATTGAACAAAGCTGCTGATGTGTAAATAAGCACTTCTGAAAGGGAAAGCACCAGATCATTTAAAAAAGAGAAAACTGCTTGATCAACTATATTCCTTCTCTCTCTGTGAGCATTTCTCACAGTTTTACTACGTCTTTTGTGAAGTATAGTCGATATTCAACTAACCTCTTCTGCTAGTGGAAGGGATTCAACTAGTGCAAGGGAAATTCCCCCCTCTCCTCTCCCAATGCATACCCCATGCTATCCCCAAACACTATTCCCAAACCTCTTTTACTATGTTTTACTAAGTCTTTTATGAACTATAGTCAATATTCAACTAACCTCTTGCGCTAGCGGGCTTCAACTAGTGCAAGGAGAATTTCCCCCTCTCCTCCCCCAATGCATATTCCACGTTATCCCCACATCTGCTCTGGAGGGTTAGGGTAAACCCCAGTACAGACTCAGAGAGTGTGGAGCACACGCAGGGGAAGAAGAAGGGAGAATCCCCTTGCACTAGTTGAAGGTGTTTCGCTAGCACAGGAGGTTAGTTGAATACTGCCCCTTAGGTATAAAACCTCCAACTTTTACTCATCAACATATATACAAACGCATTTTCTTTCTTTTTCAAAAATACAGTAAGTTTTAAATATGCAGCACTCAAACTGAGATGAAAAATAGCATTTTCTATCAAATTTTAACAGTAATTCTTCCCAGTGTGTTGACAACACTGAGATAGCTGAGAATGTTTTTTTTAATGGAATTGTTACAGAATCTGAGAATTGCATAAACAGAAATGTGGTTCTGAATAATTTTAAGGAGAGAATTTGAGATCAAAATGCACTTTCTGATCTAGAGACGTTAAGACAGAAACGTGAAATTACAAAAATAAAATACCCAACACAAATTATTTGAACAAAGTTGCAATCCCAAGCACGCTTAGTTAGAAAATGCCCCATTCAATGAAGCTGAATATACACACATAGGACTGGGCTGCATGTATGGCATATTCATATGAAATACTGCTGATCTTGAGATTATAAATGATTACTAATTCAGTGTTAGACTACTATAGGCATAACCTTGTAGGCAGCAATAAGAAAAGCTGAGGGCAATAGAATGAAAAGTGTAACTTTTCAGAATGCAAACCAGAATTATTAAAATCTCTGTGGCTCTATTGCATTCAATATTACAGCAATGAAGCAAATAACATTGCCATTATCACGAGCATGTGACATTGGGAGATTAAAATGCTACATGAGAGCACAAACCTTTGTCAATATTTCAGCATTCTTTCCAACATAGTTTTGCTTCTTTGCTGAAAGACACTTGTCATTATAATTGCTGTCTTTTACTTTTTAATAAATTGCACCCTTTTCTGCTTAGAATGGGGCTGTATGGAAAGCCTTTAATTGTATTTTTAAAGAACATATTTAGACAAAGTCATATCTAATATATCCCATTGAATGGTTGGCACAAAGAACTACAAGAGTACTGCTAGGAAGAATTAAGAGAAACGGGGAAGTTGGGGCTGTATTGGTAAAAATATACTTGCCTTTTTTACAAGTATTTAAATATTTTATGGCATTTAATTAACACTGATTCAACAAGGACAGACTTGTAAGGTGAGAGAGTGTAACCACACATCTACATTTTCTAAAGGTGTCAACAATATGGGTGAAATGCGCATTTTTTTACATATATACACACACACATACTGTACATATTATAAGACTCAAAATGCTATGAAATGCAGTTACTTTTCAACATCTGAACTTGGATTCAACCATAATCTAGTGCAACATAATATGCCTATCATCAGAGACTATTTATCAACGATACTGCTTTTGTTTTATTTGAAAAACTTATGACCTGGATTTCCCCAAAAAATGTATATTAAGTGTCTTACAAAACATCATACAATAATTAGAAACATATACATCAACCAACTGTTGTTGATGGACAGGTTTGATAGACAGCAAACATAGTCAGTGCATGGTAAGATCTCTTGTAGCTGGGCAATTGACTCATACTACCAACATAGAAGGATCTTAACTACATTTCATGTGTAGAAGATATTTGGCAAGGTGAATGTTTTCAGTAGTTTGGATGCACTGATTGTGCTATTTTTGAAGAAAATATTGAGAATATCTGACACAGCCCTAGAATATATTACGATAAATTCAGCCAAAAATCGTATGATTCAAGAAATAAAGCAACTGCAAGTGATTGTTTAAAAAATCACATTTTAAAAATGCAAATACATATTAGCACAAAATGAACCCAGAATATAATAAAATGTATGAATGTTTACTGCTTTTTCTATCTTGTAGCAGTGGATACTAGAAAATACAAGCAAACATGCTGGTTCCATTTAATGCCAAGATAGTGATGCACAAACCTTATTATTAAAATGGCCTCAAGAGTGTGACGTGACTATAATTTTGACCATGAATCACATAAGTGCTTGCAGGAGTTCAGCAGCCAAAGACAAAGACCCTGCTACCCATTCTAAACCTATGAATTGCCTTCAGATAAACACAGCTTGTCCTTCAGCTTACAGATGCTAATCAACTTCTACTCAACACAGGCTTGTTTCCCCCCCACAGGCATTAAAAATGCACTTTGTATAGTAGAAAGTATATAATTCATGACAGCAGGGACAAATTACCTTGACCGACTAGCTGACACTGAGGAAGGGAAGTCATTACCTTGACTTTAGCTTTAAGCCTTTATTTGCAAACATTGAAATCTATGGAGGAGGAGAAACCTGTCTTTTTCGTTTCTGTATTCTGAAGGGAGATCAGTACCAAAACACCTCTCAAAGCTTTTGTCTGTCTCCCCTTTAAATAGATTGTGTTCATTTTGAGCTTTTGTCTGTCTAAGACCTCTTTGAACAAATGGTACAGACAGTCTCCGCTTCTGTTTTTCTTATTTGTGTCATGTTTGTGCATTTCTTTTAATAATGACATATCAGGTAATGCTCTTAATTTACCTACTCAGCCTGAAACTGCAGGATGGAAATAATATCTATGGATATGGCTCTGTAGGGTAGCAACAGTCGCTTTGGGCTACAAACGCTAAAAATAACTTGCTCTCAGCAGCAACTCAGGTATGAAAGATTCAGACCATTCATAATAACAGCAATTAAAAGTACCTAATGGGATGGAAATTCTCCTTCCTTCACATTGCCAATTTCATTTTTAAATGACAAAGACTCTGCAGTCATTTTTAAGCACACACATAGCACAGTTTCTTTATATTTGTTTAGGATGCAGCCATTTGAATGGCTAAATAAGGACGATCAGTTAATCATAGCTAAGCAATGTCAGAATTTTATGTATTTCAATCAATGCAACCCCAGACCAACCATCCAGTTTTAAAGTTGTATTTTGCAGTCCTTATTTACAAACTGATCAGGATATGTTTGTGTGTCTTGCTGCAGCCCTTGGTTTGATAGCAAACCTAGGTCATGGGAGATCTGAGAAGAGCAAAGGCTTGGTGGCACAGTACATATTTCTGCATGCAGAAAAACCTGATTATTATTATTATTATTATTTGATTTATATCCCACCCTTCCTCCCAGCAGAAATGATTCAGTCATTTAAAAGGATCTCATGTAATATACCTGCAAAGACTTTTCTCTGCCTTAGGCCTTGGAGAACTTTGCCAGTCAGAGTAAATGGCACTGCCTTATAGATGGATTGAAGGCCTGACTCAGTGTAATCTACATATGTGAATATGCCAAAACAATTCAGCAGAGGGTATCTGCAAGCAGCTGTGTTAATATCAAGAAGAACCCTTGCATTCAGGGCCGGCTCCAGGAATGCCGGGGCCCTTGGGCATCAGCCTGCCCTGGGCCCCTCCGCTCCCCTTCCACGATCCGTGGCAGGAGCCATGCTACAGATTGCAAGACAGTGCAGAGCTTTTGAGCCACCCGCTGAGCTGCCCGCCATGCCTGCCATGCCCGCCATCCCCCCCTTCACCTACCTTGCTCTATTTCTCTTTGCGGCCGCAAGTGCAGGGTTACCATCAAACAAGATGGCAGCTGAGGTTTTTGTAAGGGACTGAAGCCTCTACCGCCATCTTGGTTGATGGCACACAGTGTGCGCATTGCTGCCATCAACCAAGATGGCGGCAGAGGCTTCAGTCCTTTACTGAAACCTCGGCCGCCATCTTAATTGATGGCAACCCTGCACATGCAATGCATGCAGCCACAAACAACAACAGAGCAAGGTAGGTGAAGGGGGGATGGCGGGCATGGCGGGTGGCTCAGCGGACGGCTCCTATCCTGCGATCTGCGGCTTCTGCCGTGGATCACGGAAGGGGAGCAGAGGGCACCTCAGGAGCTCCTGTAGCTGTGGGGCCCTCAGGCCAGTGCCCAACCTTGCTGCCCTTTAGACCTGGCCCTGCTTGTGTTCAACAGTTCAGTCAGGCTATTGACAGCAGAATCAGTTGTAGTAGACATGCATGTCTAGGGCTGTCAGATCTCTGGTTTTTACCTGGAGACTTCGGGTTTTTTGGGTCCTCTCCAGGTCTCTGGGAGAGTCACCTTAATCGCTGGACTCTTAGCTTTCATTTTTAAAAAATTAAGTTTCTAGGTGGTCTGGTTCAAAAGATATAAACCAAAATGTCAGCCCCCCCTCGCAACTTCTGTTAGTACCTCCTGCTCTAATCCCTACCCTTTCGTGTTTAGCCAATACGTGAAGTCAGGATTGTGATTGACAATAGCAATAGCTACACCCAATTTCAAGTTCCTGTTCCTTTTCCTGTTTGTCTCACATTAGGAATTCAGTGAATATATAGCTTTCAGCAGCATAAAGAGTACTTTTTCTGTACAGGATTGGGACTTGCCTCTGATTTTTTAAAAATCAGTTAGGCAGGACTTACTTGTCACTGTTTTTATTTGGCAGGAAACTAATCCTTATTTTTTTTTAAAAAAAATGTTCTGCAGTGGCCAACTGGTTTTGACAATAAACTATTATATGGGGTGTATGTATTTTTACATCTCCAGTGTGTGTATATATGGAATATTTCCAACAACCCTGTGAGGTAGGGTTGGAAACCAAGGCAGCTCACAACAAGAAATAAAGCCATGTAAAATCCAATAACCATAAAACAAATATAAAACAGTTGCAAAACAGCTTAAGTGGAATGATTCTGAATTTTGGATTGGGTGAGTGAAATTCCTTATCATTGAATTGCAGTCCTTCCATGTCTGAGTAAGCCCCATTGAATACATTGGGACTTGCTTCTGAGTAAACATGCATAGGATTGCACTATAAATATCTTTACAGGTTGTGTAAATAATAAACATCTTTGACATTCATGCTTATATAAATATTTATTCATCCTATGTTTTGATATGTATCTGATTTCACACTATGGATATAAATTATTATTTACAAATGATTATTTTGTCTACATTTTACATCTGCTCTTCTTCCTTGGAGTGGTCATGGTCCCCCTCTGTTGTTTTCACCCTGAGGGGAAGATTAGGCTGAGAGATGGTGCATAGCCTATGGTCACCCAGTAAACTTTGTAGCTTATTTCCATTTTAAAATTTAATTAAAATGATTTATACGCAGGCAAAGTTTATGAAGTAATGGAGATCCACATAATACATTTAAAGCATATCCAGCTCGCATTTAAAGTTCATGACTTTCCCCAAAGAATCCTGGGAAGTGTAGTTTCCCCCTCATAGTTACAGTTCCCACCACCCTTAACAAACTACAGTTCCCAGGATTCTGCAGTGGGATTCACGTGCTTCAAATGTCTGTTGAATATGCTTTAAATGCATGGTGTTGATCTGCCCTAGTATGCTGTGCATTCATTAGTGAATCCAAAAAATCAATTAAAAAAAATTAAACACGGCTGTTGCTCAGTTGTAGGGCACATGCTTTGCATGCAAAGGTCCAAAATTCAATCTCTGGAAGAGACTATTGCCTGGAATCCTGGAGAGCCAATGCTAGTCCATGTCAGCAGTACTGAGCTAGATGGTACCAAATGGCCTGACTTGGTACAAATGAGGAAAGAGACCCAAGGGCCACAGTGTCTCTGAAATTTATTTATGTATTTTATTGACAACATATATATACTGCTTTGTTGTAAAAACCCTCAAAATGGTTTATAGAAGGAATTGAAACAATGAAATTATTGGCAAAAATAGTTAGACAGGTTGGAAGCCTCTCTTAGACTTTTTGTTGAAAGATCAAAATAAAATGATGATACTGGGATTTGACGATTAATTAAGACAGCCTACGGAGAAAAGGGATTCTGTATGTATACATTAAGGGACAGGTTTGATGTATATTATATACTTATAGCTGATCTGCGACAAATCGGAAGTCAACTATTTTATTTTTATTTTTTGTTGATGTATTGCTATGTTTTTTTGACTTTGTTTTGTTTGTCTTTTGAAAAATTTGAATAAAATTATTAAAAAAAAATAGTTAGACAGGTATTTAAAAACATTCAAAATAATAAAACCAACAATGAGTTAAAAGCAGATAAAGAACGTAATAGCTTATACATGCCTGGGTAGGCTTGCCTAAACAAAAATGTTTTTAGTAGTTGCCAAAATGGGTACAATAAAGCACCTGCCAAATGTAAATTGGCAGGAAATTCCAAAGCATAGGTACTGCCACACTAAAGGATCAATTTCTTACAAGAGCAGAACAAGTACTATGTGGAAACTGTAACATGGAAAACACACTTTAAACTTGGCCTGGTAGCAAATTGGCAACCAGTGCAGATTTCAGAGCAGAGTTATTATGTGCTGATAGGGTCTCACTCATGTCGGCTATTGTGCCACAGCATTCTGCACTAACTGCAGCACCCAGGTCAGGTTGTGCTGCATGGGGATTTCTGTGACCTTTGGCTGACCACCTGCCAGAATTTGTTTAGTTTTAGTTAGGAATCCTGAGTGATTGTGGGATGCTGAGTTTTCTGTCTTACTCATAGGAATCTTGTTGTGGTTGGTATGGTATTGCATTTGGAAATCATCACTGTCTTTTCTTTTTCTATTTGCATTTCATTTACCTCTGACCTTACTCCCTTACATCCACAGAAACAACAAAAGTGGTTCCATGTGGACTGTTTCAATTGCTGTTGTTCCCAAGCTACTGCCTGTGAAGGTAGACCAAACCATGTGTGTTTTCTCTCTGCCAATTATTACTCACTGGAATTGGGTTGGCTGTCAAGCTGAATTTATAGCAGACCACAGAGTAGGCAGGAAAGAGTACAGGATCTTCTTAACTCTTACTCATTTCTCAAACCTCTCACTGCAGTGAAGGATCAAGTCTGTAAAGAAGTTTGGAGCAGCCATGTTAAGAGGTAGGGGCAGGATGTTCCAGGGGTTGACAACCCTGCTTTGATATGGATATCGTTGCAATGATTAGTCAAGCTACCAACAGCAAAATCCTAACAATATCTACTCAGAAGTAAGTCCTGCTGAGTTCTATGGGGCTTAGTCCCTTAGTAAATGTGTTTAGAATTGCAGCCTTCAGGGGCATCCATCTTTACTCCTGAGTGCTCCCATATAACATCTCCACAACATTAGGCTTCCTTCTTCCTACAGTGGCTTTCTGGTAACTGTCCTGGGAGCACTTAAACCCTTCTTGCCAGAAGCAAGTAAACTAGATTACCCAGGCTCTCTAAGCAGGTGGGAAGGAATGATCTCGTCACTTCAGCTGGACCTAGAAACACTCTCATTTAGCTAAGATTTCTATCTTAATTTCCCATAAGACAATTTTTTTTGTTTGAGTGGTATGCTCCAAGCAACTGTGGTTGATGGTTGATGTATAATGCTTAATGACATCACTAGGGCCCGCCCTGTGGCATCACTAGGGTCCACTCCCATGACATCACTAGGGCCTGCCCTGAAATCTCAGGGATTGGGATGCTTCTGACCTGGCAACCCTATGACATGCCCAAGACTTTTACAATCCAATTGACTATAAAATCTTGTAGAATAGACTGGACTAATTAGTTTAATCACCATGGTTAGGAAAATCTGGTGTGCATCGATATCAAAGGTGAAGAACCCGTTAGTTGGATCCAGCCTATGAAATAGTTAAAATAGCTACAATCTGGTTTTTCCTTAAGCTATTAGCACTGACAGTTTCAAGTACACATGATTACAGAATAAAGAAAGGGACTGTCTACCTGCTGTCAGAACTTAGCTGATTCTGCTCAATTTTTTTTAAAACTCCCCTGGAGTGAAAAAATACTAGATTCTGAATATTTACTGCTGGGTCTTTAGACATGCAATTCATCACCCCAAGAAAAAGCACATGGAAGCCAGGCCAAGAGAACTCGAGGGGATTGTAGACAAACACAGAGGAAAGCACGCACCTCAGGCCACCATTCTCCATTATTTATCTCTGCTTGTCTTATCCCTTTTTAGTGGCTTTAAGCCAGAACAGAAATTTGAAGTGTCAGAATAATATAAGGTTTATGGAGGGATATGTTTGTTGACAGCAGGACATGAATCTTGAAAAACAGGACATCATCATGAATTGAGTATTTCGCTGATGCTGTTGAGGGAAACACATATACTTTGGGCTCAGCTACTACACCTTCCTTATATAATAATCTGTATTCATAGCAATATAATGCATAGCGATGTCTCAGAAGTCACTGTCTCCAAAGCAGTAACTGCTGATGGGCTTCAGATGTTTAGTGCAAACACAGCTCTTTCTGAGAACATTTGGCTTTAATGATGATTAAGTATGTTCTTCTATTAGCTGTTGGTCTCTCTCTCTTACATTCCTGCTTCTTTTTTTAAAAAAATGCAATACGTTTAATATATATATTAATAGCTTTGTTTATATCATGGTTAACCTCTATGGGACTTCTTGATGGATAGAAACTTGAGGTATAAGTGGTTTAAATTTTGTGTGCAGTAATGCTTGAGTGCATATAGTTGAGTGAGTAAATTATTGATAAGAGTGCTTATCAATGGTTCCTTCTCAAACTGGACAAAGTAACGAGTGGGCACTGGGCCCACTGCTCACCAACATTTTTATTAACAACTTGGATAAGGAGGTACAGAGCATGCTTATCAAATGTGCAGATGATAAAAAATTGGGAAGGATAGCTAGTACCCTGGAAGACAGAAACAAATTTCAAGGGGGTCTTAACAGACTGGAGCATAGGGCTGAAAACAACAGAATGAAATTTAACAGGAATACGTGCAAAGTTCTACACTTAGGAAAAAGAAACCAAATGCACAGTTATAAGATGGGGGATACTTGGCACAGCAATGCTACCTGCAAGAAGGATCTTGGGATTGTTGTTGATTACAAGCTGAAAATAAGCGAACAGCCTTTTGGCTTCAAAAAAGGCAAATGCTATTTTAGGCTGCATTAACAGAAGTATAGTTTCCAACTTGCATGAAGTATTGGTTCCCCCCTATTTGGCACTGGTTAGGCCTCATCTCGAGGACAGTGTCCAGTTCTGGACACCACATTTTAAGAAGGATGCAGACAAACTGGAACAAGTTCACAGGAGGGCAACAAGGATGATCAGGGGACTAGTCTAGAAACAAAGCCATACGAGAAGAGACTGAAAGAATTGGTCATGTTTAGCCTTGAGAAGAGAAGACTGAGGGGAGATATGACAGCACTCTTCAAGTACTTGAAAGGTTGCCACACAGAGGAGGGCCAGGATCTCTTCTCGATTATCAGAGTGCAGGACATGGAATAATGGCTCAAGTTGCAGGAAGCCAGATTTCAACTGAACATCAGGAAAAACTTCCTAACTGTTAGAGTGGTACCACAATTACCTAGGCAGGTGGGAGGCTCTCCAACACGGGAGGCCTTCAAAAGGCAGCTGGGCAGCCACCTGTCAGGTATGCTTTAATTTGGATTCCTACATTGAGCAGGCATTGGACTCAATGGCCTTATAGGCCCTTCCAACTCTACTATTCTATGATTCTATCGTTTAGTCCCCGGAATGTCCAGATAGGACTGGAAGAGGCCCTTGTCTGAAATTCAAGAGAACTGCTGCCAGTCTGTGTGAAGAATTCTGAGGTAGACTAACCAATGGTGGCTTCTTGTTCTCCTGAGTTTAATTATCTGAGGTTGTGTTTGCGTGAACAAAGGCAAGCAGCATCAGGCACCTCCATAAGGCATTGTTAATAAGAGTATTTCTGTACAGTTCACACTCTTGCACATTATTACAATAGTAACATTCCTTAAGTTTTCTCAAACAGTAGAATGATGTTCAGTGACTTTATAAAGGCCATTAGATGACACCTCCCTCAAACTCAAATGTTCAGTAAATTGCAAGGTTATTTTTATACAGTCCTGTATTTATTTAAACATACAATATTTTGTTACTGAGCTTTCACCCTATGTTGAATTTGTATTATTCCTTCCTATAATACTGTTGCCCTAAACCAGTAGCTGCTTATGGACTCATGTGGAACTTGCATCACTTCATCCAGGCTTCGCATTCATTTCTATGGAAGGGGCTACCCTCTTAACTGAAAATGACCGTGGAAGCTCACTGGTGCAGGAACTCTGTATGAACTCTGGATCTAGTTGTATATTTTTGGCACTCTATGGCCCAGTGGTGTTGATATAGCATAAAACCCTAACCTTCTTCTCTCTTTTCCTCCTCAGCCACTGAAGACCACCTTGAAGAAAGCTGAAATAATAAATGAGTTGGATCCAGGCTATTAAGTTAGCTGCTTTGAAATCAATGTGAATAGTTAATTATGCTCATTTAGGTTCAATGGGATGCAAGTTGACTTAGCCTAGATCCAATCCAGCAAAACAAAATAATTAAAAACACTTATTTGCCAGTGGAGCAACCAAACAATTGTGGTTCATCTGATCAATGGTGCAAAAAGAAAAAAAAACCTGCTTCTTGATTAATAAGAATCTATATAAATGAAAAGTTGGGTCCATCTACACAGAACAGCATTAAGAAATGATAATGTAATATTTTGAATGTACTGTATTTGAATGTGTAATTTACAATGAAACCTGCAAACCTTTCTTTTATAATCTTTGTTCTTTCCATACAACTCAATAATAATGAATTGTTAAGAGTATAACTCAGCGTATGTGTCATGTCCTTGAGGGCATTAAGGACTGCCTGCTGAGCATCCTTAAATGTCATTAAAATCAAAGCCAGTCATCACTGAAGTCAAAGCCGCATAACAGAACATAGACTGCAAATTGGCGCAATGTTTGCCAACTGATTTTTCTGATGACTCCATACAACAGTTTTAAAAGTTTGATTTTCCACAGTCTCATCCAATCTGATGCTGCAATGCAAATGAACCCATACAAGATAGACCATAGTTATGCCATATTCAGTAGGGGCACCACAGAAAGATGCAGCAGAGAATGAGCCAAACCAATAATTGTTTGCTTGTATTTATCATTGCATTTATATCAACCTTTTCTCTTAAGAGATTAAGATAGCATACATGGTTCACTCCCTCCCCATTTTATCCTCACAACAATCCTGTGAGGTAGGTTAGGTTGAGAGATGGCCCAAGTTCACCCAGTGAACTTTATGGCTAAGTAGGGATTTGAACCCTTATCTCCCAGGTCTTAGTCCAGCACTCTAACCACTGTACCACAGTGGCTCTCACAACACACTGGCTCTCTCTCTATAGAGATAAAAAAAACCCCAAGAACTTTCACTGAGTGCGGGGAGATTTGTCTAAAGTCAGTAAGGAAGACAAATAATTATCTTGTGAAAAAAACATTAAAAGTATCAACAAAACCCATATATCTTATATTAAGGAGAAAAACTCCAGATATGGATTTACAAATAGTGAACATTCAAAAACTATATATAAGTCAGATATACAACATTGTCATTGATCAGACTAGCACTGATATGGAAAATTGCAGCATCTATGGATGCTTAGGTAACAATTAATGCTCTGGCTGACCACCACTTTGGTTCATGCAGAGTTGAAGGAGTGGCAAAGCCCTGGAGTATTCTGGATTACATTTCCCATTTAACACCACCTGTTTTCTGACTTGTTGTGCCTTCCTAAGTACTGTGAGATGTGGACCATCTTTTTTGGCACTTTTGGAGGAACAGGCAGACCCTGAATTAAATGTTAATTCATTTCTTGGTCGATTTCCCTCATGCCCAGCAGAACAGTTCCACTGTTCAAAGACACCATTAAAAAGCAGAACTAGTTTTTCTGAGTGTCAGCAAGAAATACACACACAGCATGAGATCACCTCATACCCAGACCCTTCCTTTTTGCATTGATTTGTAAGAGAGAAAGTGTGTTTAACAGAAGATTTTGAGACCCAAGGGGGCAATCTGAGCTCCAGCATGTACAGTGTATAACTACACTCTCAAGGAACACAGCATAGGACTGCAGGTCACAGATTGGGAAAGGAGTCTGTGTCTTTGTGCAAACCTTGAGGCAAAGAGATTCCTTCCTGCTTTTTGGTCAGAGCTCCTTTACATCACTTCAGGTGTATTCCACTTCCCACTCCTTGGGCCTAGGATAGGTAATCTCTGCTACCTGTCATTTGTTATAGAGGAATTATTCCTTTTATCTCTTTAGTTTAGACCTATTAATGGGTTAGGATATTAATTATGAACGCTGCCATGCACCCAGTAATTTTGTATCACTATTTTTCTCTTTTCTTTCAATAAGAGAAAGCTTTGCTTTAGCCTGGTTTGGACCTGTATTTCTTGGGTTATACACACACTATTTAAGCACATTTCAGGACAAAGCATATGGTTTATCCATAGCAAAAGACCCCTTCCTCTCAAGGAGGCGAGTTTAATGGGATATGAGGGTGGCAGGTTCACACACACAGATTCCCAAAAGACATGTGTGTTAACAACATTGTCATTGATCAGACTAGCACTGATATAGAAAAATGCAGCATCTATGGATGGTTAGGTAACAATTCTACTTGGACTCACACTCCCCTCCTTTAGCAATGGAACAAGGCTTAACTTCGTACCTGAGGTCCTGAGATCCATCCTCTGACCTGAGATCAGAGGAGGACCTCAGGACCTCCCTGCTCCCTTTGTGGACCTAGTCAGGCCAATGACTCTATTCTGTGACATTATTCAACTCCAACACCACATATGCCTGGACTTGTATCCCTCCTGCTGCTGCTGCTGCCTGAAGAAGTTCTATGCTGGGAGAAGGATGGAATTACCAGCTGAAATGCAGATCCAATGTCCAATGGATAAGCCAGTCACAAAATGTAATGTGGATGGACAAAGATTCAGGGTTGTTCAGGTTTCTTATTTCCACAACAAACACGAAAGTTACTCATCTGTTATGCACTGTACATACATGATCCCATGAGACTGCATTTCTTTTTTTGTGGTGAGTCATTTCCTGAGCACTTCAAGCAGGTCTGCATTAGTCAAAGAAAGCAATTGCCAATTAGTTGGGAAAGCACAAAGATATTCTGACTCAACAAAACCAACTTTATCTTCACACTTGCATCTGCAAAGGGAGTGATGGGGGATTGGTTATGGGGAAATTATGCAATTTCTGGAAAGGGCTTCTAACAAGCAGCTTCTGAGCAAAACAACTATACTGTAAACCACTGTAAATATTAACAGACTTCACATTGGTCATTTAAAATAATCACTACAAGTATTACGAAGAATCAGTATTTCACTAGCGCACACTACTGGTCATTGATTTAAGAGAGCGTCCCACATTATCTTGGACTTTGTTTTTCCAATCAGTCTTTAAACATCCTGCAAAGTTGCCTAAAGTTTCTTTTTTCAAGTAATGAATAAGCCAGATCATAAGTATATGATTTTAAATAATTCAAGTGCAACCATAGCAATTTTTCATTGCAATCAACTCTTAATTTGTATTATGTAGTAACATTGTCAGATTGGCTAATCACTGATTTGCGAACAAAAACAGCAGCGCATACTCAAGTCCAGACCTAAGGGGTAATTTCATTCACAAATATGTTACTAGGATATGTGCATATATAGATATATCATCCTGTCCTTTCCTGAATATGATGTGAACAGAAACAAATTCTCTTAAATATTTGACTGACGGGCACAAGTGTCACTCCTTTCGTTGCCAAACACTATCTCCAACTAAGGATGGGCAAATTTTGTCCATTTCAGTTTCTCACTTTCTCATTTTCCCAGTCTTAAGCTCAGTCCACATTTTCACATCTGTTTGCAGTCTTTTTTTAAAAAAGTTCTCATGAAAATTCTTCAGCATTTTAGTGTGAATTTCTCTTAATATACACATTTTTCTATGCAATTTTGCCTCATCTAATGCATTTTTAATATTATTTCACTTATATATGCATGTCTAGGCCACTTTACCTAGTATACACATTTTTGTGCAGATTACTTGGATAGAGAACTACAATGCAAACTTTGGAAAAGTGTGACTTTCAAAAGATGGCTGTGTTTCGGTTCACATGTTGTTCCTGAAATAGTGAATTAGGTAGGCTTGCTTTAAATGTGAACTGAATCAAATTTCTCCCCTAACCCTATCTTTATCTGATACTAAAGTAGCAAATCTCGGCAAGGCTTGAACAGTCTTTTTCTTCTGTTTATTTTTTTTAATACTTAAAAAAAAAGAGAGATCAGTCCTGATTCAACAATTCCTTCAGGATAATTTCACTCTTTTCTTCAGAGACAAATGAAGTGTGTGTGCGTGTCTGCACGCACACATGCACATGCACACACACACACACACTGAGGGTGAGAAGCATGAGGAAAAGGCTCAAGGGAAAGGTGGAACAAAGCGAGAATGAACCAATTCAGCCAGTGTATATTTAACATATGGCATTTGGTACCACACAATGTGATAATCGCCACTAGTTTAGATAGTTTTAAAAGGAAGGGGGGGGGTTGGAGACATTCATGGAGGATACGGCTATCAATCAATTCCTACCAGTCATGATGGCTACCTGTTCCATCCAGGATCAGAGACAATGTGCTTCTGAATTATCAGTCTCTGGGGAACATCAGGAAGAGAGGGCTCGTGCCCTCATGTCCTCCTTGTAGACTTCCAAAGAGGCATCTGTTTTAGGAGCATAGGCAGCTCCCTTTTACTAAGTCAGGCCATTGGTCCATCTACCTCATTTTCGTCTACACCTGACTGGCAGCAGCTCTCCAGGATTTCAGACAGGAGACATTCCCAGCCCTACCTGGAGATGCCGGGGATTGAACCTGGGACCTTCTACACGATTAAAAAGATAGCACTTCTGTCCTGATTTCTAAAATCCCTTTCACACTGCAGTACCTGTTGCGTTAAGCAACAGCAGCTTTTTCAGCCAATATACTGGCATTTTGCACAACGGTGTTTCACATGGCTTGTTTTCATCCCTCACCCATTATACACATGCACATTGTTCCCCACTGTTCCCCACTGTGTAGGAGGTCTAAGATCTTGTCCCACCACCATGCAAGCCCTTTAGGATCTAACTTTCTAAATTGTTGTATTGATACAGGGGTGTGTGTGGGAAATGCTGCTGCTATCTGCGCCAATGCCAGAATACTGGTACAATGTTCGTCAGGAAAAAAACCACAAACCTGCGTGACTAAAGGGTGCAAATGCACTGCATGCTGGGATGCCTGTCATGTGAGCAGCTGCAGCTAGCAAAAAACTCCAGCAATCTTCCGGGTTCCCAGCCTTGGTAACAGATTGTTTCTGGTATCATTTATCATGGAAATTTGCGCTAAACTTGCACTACATTCTACTAGAATTCCGAGGTAGCTTGTGCGTCATGTGAAAGATCAAATATAATATGCAAATTACCAGGTAAGAAATCGTTAGAATAATGGAATAAAGTGCAGCGTGAAAGCATCCTCAGTATGGTAGGGGTGAGGAATCTCAGGCCTGGAGCCCAAACGTGGTCCTCAAGGCCTCTCTATTTGCCCCTTGGGACTCTACCAAGGCACACCCCTCACCATCCTTGCTCCACCCCCTCTTTGAGTGCTTTTCTTGGCTACACACTCCCGGGGTAAACGCGCTTAGGGATACAGCATATGACTTATTTCTGAATAAATATGCACAGGATTACGTGGTGGTTACTACTTCCTCAGCATTCCTAATGGCATCCCTGCTGGTTCAAGGCACTTCCACCCCCTTTTCCTGCTCCCCACAACACCCTATGACAAAGCTGCCAACGATAGAGGCCTTTGTAGAGTTCAAATTTGGGCTTTTATTCCAAAAGGGTTTTTTCTATTATCTCTGAGACTTGTGTATATGGTGCAACTGTTAACATGCAGTGATACTTTTTTATTTTTAAGATAAATAGGAGGGGATCATAAAACTCCTGCCTTGATGATTTAGATGGCCTTGTCATAATAGCAGATTTCTAATGATGTAAAAACAAACAAAGCAGACTCTTAATCAAGATTCAAATCCCAGAGTATTTCTGCTGCAGACTCACATCTGCACATGCAAAAAAATAGGGATGTTAATAATGAATATGTCCAGTGTGCAATGGTGCATTGTTTGCCCAATGTTTTCTCCAATGCCCTTCAGGTATTTTTGAAGGTGGCACATCGTTAGCACACACCACAACAAACTAGATTTATGCTAATAAGATTATGTGTGACTCTGGAGCCAGGAATCTTGAATGAGGCTTCCAGTACCTTGGCCTGGGATAGCCCCTTCCATTAATCTTTGGCTTGTTAGCCATAGCAGTTTGCTTCCCAGACAGCTTTTGGCTTTTACCCAGACAGTAACTTGCTACAGCAATTTCTTACACATTCTTCAACATCTTGAAGATGAATGCAGATATTATATCACACACTTCCAATGCTCAAGTGATGTTCCCTAACTGGAGGACAAGCAGCTCCTCAAAGGGTCTCTGACCTCCACTACAATCTTGCATTCAGTCGAGCTGAAGCCACTGTGCTTATGCATGTAAGGCTGAAGTCTAAAATCTGTGACTTCTGAATGTTGTTCATGTAGGGCAAAAAGCAGTAAAATTTGTCCCTATAGATTCTACCCGATGCCAGGACTACATGAGAACTAGAGAGTCAGGAAATTGAAAATTCAGTTTAAGTATCCCTGCCAAAAATAGCCTCAGTCAGCACACATTCAGCATTTGCATAAGGCCCCAGGGTTTGGTCCCTGACATTTCCCATTTAATAGGTCACAAACAGCTAATATGGGAAAGATCTTTCCTTAAGGACATGGAAGACCTCAGCTAGGAGCAGTACAGGAATAGAAAGACCAGATTCATTATCATATTTCCAAACAAGAGATGGATTGATTCCATAAAGGAAGCCACAGATCTGAACTTACAAGATCTGAACAGGGTGGTTCATGACAGATGCTGTTGGAGGTCGCTGATTCATGGGGTCGCCATAAATCGTAGTCAACTTGAAGGCACATAACAACAACAAAAAATTCCTTCCTATTGTTATGGGGTCGAGGGATGAGATAGATGATTTCTTTGTGTCCCAATGAAGCATGCAATCTTGTATCTGAAGTTGAGGTATGCAAGCAAGAAACCTGCTCTACTGGTCAGGCTAGTTCCCTTTGTTAAGCTAGCCTGTGAGTTAATGGACTTATTGAATGGTCAATCTGCATATCCAGAGGGTGCTATTGGAATTCTTTCAAAAAGGGGGCCTCCTCCTCCCATCTTGGAGCCAAAGAGAGGGTTGTGTTTTTAGTCTAGTCGGTAGAAGCTGGGAACTAGGGAGACAGACATAGAGGCTTACTTGCTCTCTGGACCCCCAACCTATGGCCAATAGGGAGCAAGATCTGATGGACTGATGATGCTTTGAAACCTCAAGCTCAGGTTGGAATGAGTGTAAATAAAAGCCATATACCCTATAAAACACCATAGTCTCTGGGTAAGAGCAGGAACCCCTGGAAGTCTCGCACCACTTGGAGATTGGGGTGGCGTGCAAGACTATTCTTATTTTCCTTTTCATCCTCCTTTGTTCTTTAACTAGTGATCAACTGTAGCTCTGTTTCTTTTCAGGGCCAATCGCCTTGCCTCTCCTAGTTTCCAAATCCTGACCAATGACACCAATTCTATATTTTCATGCTGTTACGGGCCAGAAACACTCATTTGCAATGAGCCAACGAAAATGTTTAAAGCAAAAACAAAAACCCATTATCCTTTGTATTAAATTTCCATTCAACTATTTCAACCAATAGGAAGTTTTGGTACAAAACAAGAATATTGGAACAGAGAGCTAGAGTTCTGGAGTTGGATCATGCTTTTCAGAACAGTTCAAATTAGATCTCCCAGCTGCATTTAACTCTTTGTTGAATATTGGCATCTCAACAGAAGTACAAACAGTTATGGCTATTGAAGGCACTTTGACTATTAAGCTAGAATACACAGATACATTCTAAATAAATAATAACAATGGCTTGGGCTCGAAGATGAGTTACCTTAAGGAAGTTCATCGAAGGAACAATTCCTCCTTTCCTTCCTTTCCCCTGCAACAACCTGCACCCCCTGAAAATTCTTTCTAGAGGGTCAGGGGACCTTCCTGAACAATGTGTGATGGGGCATTGGGGGCTGCTGTGGGAAGGAGAGGATGGGAAACTTCCTTTTCATGACTTACTTAATGTAACACATCTTAGGATCCATGGCTGATTTTGAGTGATTGCACTTCTCACACCTCATCACAGGAGGGATCCCCAACCCCTCAGAAAGGCTTTTTGGGGAGGCTGTAGGGGGAAGGAGGGTCTGGGAAACTATGTTTCCATGAACTTACTTAACTTATCTTCATATCCAAGTTGTTTACAACAAATTGAACCTTCTGCATCCTTTATACCCCTCTTATGGAGAACATGGTTTGAGCATGGAAACTGTTCCTCTCATACTGCATGAGAAGCATTAAGGTGACACATGTGAAAGGGGTACTGTATATGAAAGTATATACAGGGAAAGTATATGAAATATTTTTGAGTCATTGAATCTGTGAGTTTGAAGAATGAAGGTGGACTGCAAGTTTACCCAAAGTGAGTTTTTGTTTCATTTATTTCAAAAGTAGGCCTTCTTTCTGCTAAGGGCAAGCTTGCCACAATCAGAGACTTGCTAATAAAATGTGAATTTGAAAAAAGGGAATTTGTTGTTATATACCTTCAAGTCGATGGCGACCCTATGAATCAGCAACCTCCAATAGCATCTGTTATAAACCACTCTGTTCAGATCTTGTAAGTTCAGGTCTGTGGCTTCCTTTATGGAATCAATCCATCTCTTGTTTGGCCTTCCTCTTTTTCTGCTCCCTTCTGTTTTGTCTTTTCTAGTGAATCATGTCTTCTCATTATGTGTCCAAAGTATGATAACCTCAGATTCATCATTTTAGCTTCTACTGATAGTTCTGCTTTAATTTGTTCTAACACTCAATTATTAGTCACACACATGCATGCATAAACACATGCCAAAACTGGGTAGCAAGCTTGTTCCATTAAAAAATCAAATTGGGGATAGTATTCCATAATATACTAAGTAAAAATGATGCACCAAAAAAACCTGTTTTGAAATTTGTCATTGTTTTTATCATGAATTTGGGGGACAGCCCCCCCCCATGCAAACTCTGAAAGAGCCACAGCAGCAAGAAATTAACCTTTTATCATTTGCACAGCCTGGAAAAAGTAAATCAAGAAATGTTTTTTACATTTATTTTTCATGCCCTGCACTCCATGGTTTAGCATCAGAGCTGGTGGCCTGCAGGCAGGTAGACAGCTCAGAAAAGAGAGAAGCAGGCAGCTCAGGAAGGAAGCAGAGAGCAAACCTATCACCAGTTCAGCCTGCACATGAACAACAAGTTACTTAGACTGTGCAGCAACAGCAGAATCAGCAGCTTTATTGGGCTCTCATACCACCGGATTACTGGTATTACTGCAGTCTTCAATGGGCTACTGCAGTGGAACAGAGATCAGGTCAATAAGTAGTTCCCTTTGCTTGCAAGTTGTCATGACGGCACAGGGAGTATAACCTGAAGTTGCAGACAGCATGGTGGGGCAGAGGTGTTAGCCGTTAACGTGATCTACTGCTTCTTGGGAAGGGAAGGCGTAAGGCAGTGGCAAGGTCAATCTGATGTTCCTGCTGGTAGGTTTGCACCATGCTACGTTCTCCTCTGTCCTTCACCTCCCAGGAAGCAGCAGCAACTCACCTGTCAGAAAGTCAGGCAAGTGTCTCCACCCCACCACCCTTTCTTCTCCTGTTAACATAGTGAAGTATCTGGGCCATGGGCCCATAGAAGATGGGGAAAAGAAGACAGATGCACCAATATATTGTGCCCAATGCATTTCAAGAAGAAAATTAAAGCATATAAAACCACAGCTTTACACCGCAGTGTGGTTTATGCCACAGGTTTACCACAGTGTGGTGTAGTAGAGTGTTGGGCTGGTATTGGGGAGACCCTGCTTCCTATCTCCACTCAGCCATGAAGCTCACTGAATGACCTGGAACCAGCCAGTTACTATTTCTTAGCCCGATCAAGTTAGCTCACAGGGTTGTTATGAAGATAAAATGGGGGTGGGAAGAGAACTATTTATGCTTCCTTGAGCCGCTGAGAGGAAAATGTAGGAAATAAACAAATATTTGAAAAAGGGCAACAATACAATTATGTAACAACAATGGCTAAACGCTATAATCATGCCATATCAAACATTTTTATAGATGTTAAAACTCAAACATATTGTACTTAGAACAACTATACTGTAATACTCTACAAAGTAATATAAACTTTATATATAATCTAAAGCAGGGGCAGGGAACTCTTTCCAGCTAAAGGGCCACATTCCCTTTTGAGCAACCTTCTGGTGGCCGCCTGCCAGTGGTGGGCAGGGCCAGACACAAAAGTGGGTGGAGCAACAAATGTAAATTTGACCTTTGTACACTAGGCTAGTTTCTACACACACTCACACATCCTCCATTCAGACAAGAGGCACTATCAGAGTTCAAAGACACATACCATTCAGGAAAAACACTCAAGGGGGGTGCAAAGCAGAGCTTCCTAAAGAGTGACATAAACCAAACCATTTCATACTTCTAGTAGTTGTTTGCCCTGCTACCATAACTCATAGGCTGAAATCCCGGGGACCTTACATTTTGTTTTACACAAGTTTCGCCATTTTAATTTAGCACAAAATAATCCTCCCTCTCACACACACACATACAGAGAGGATGGGGGGAAATGTGTTCAGTTTGCACCTTGATGCAGTTCTCCAGCCCAAATATTCATACAGAAATGTGTAAGTTAGGAAAAAGTGCACCTATACATAAAAATAATGTGCAAAAATGCCTCATATTGCTGTTTTTTTTAAAAAAAAAAAACAGATGTGGTTGATAGTCACAGAAAGTAAATATCTAGTCTGACGTTCAATGTCCAAAGGCAGAAAGAGAGGACCCAGATGCAGCAACTCTTGTTTCGTTGAGCTGCTGACTGATGAGTTTCTATAGTCTAATTGGTTGGAAGAAAAAGAATTGGAGGTTTTGGTGGCTTCATATTATTTGCAAATCTACAAGCAGAGCATGGTGAGGCGAATAAACTTTGCAACATAATTTGCCACTGATTTCTCTGAGAGCAGTTTTTGAGCTCCCTATCCCTCCCATTTCCAGCTAACATCAACTAGAAAACTCTCAGCTCCTGCACCCTCACTTGCTGCCCCTCTCATTTCCAACCAGGTTTTACTTAGGACTTGTTTCTCTGTCCCCTCCTCTCAGTTGGAGTGGTATCACCTTCTTCAAGCTCTGATGTCTGTCACATTCCAAAAGCCTGAGAAAGATTCGCAGTAATCAGGAAACCACCTTGTGCCATTAGCTTTTATTGATGAAACATCAGCAAAAAATCCTGGAATATTAACTATCCATCAGACTAACAAAATGATGGTCAGACTACATCCATAACAATACTCAAAGCTGTGGAGTATAATATTCTCAGACGCTTACGATTTTAAAAGCGTTACTATATAAAATGCACAGAACGTACAATGAAACAAAATAAAACCAGTACATAAAAATTAAACCAACAATCCAAACACAAAAATAAATATATCATTACTCAATAGCAACAGTTATGGAAAATTTTCTTCTTTGCCACCCTGGGCTCCTTCTAGGAGGAAGAGTGGGATATAAAATAAATAAATAAATAAATTCAAAATCAGATTGCTGATCCCAGTGGCTCTCTGAAACAGTTACCTTTCAATTGAACAAGGCAAAGTTTATAAGGATGTTGAGAGGCAAGTGCTCTTGGCTGAGAGTTCCAAAGGGTCAGCAGGCCCCTCTCTGAGTACTCACCAATTTTACCTCTGAAAAGGAGAGAACCCGGAACAGAGCCTCAAAAGTACTCCTTCAGGTGAAGAGGGGCCAGGTTGTTTAAGAATCTAAAGTACCTTGAATTTATCTATTTATCTCCAGTGGATATGAATTTATCTCCAGTGGAGCAGAAGGATCTTCTCTCCTCACAGTGAAGAGCAGAAACTATCTAAGAGAGAGCATATCCAGCATATCATGGCGGCTAAGGAACCTGAGCGAGAGACAAACGAGAGGGTCAGAGCGCAGGGGAGGAGGACGCCACGCAACGCAGTGGAGTCACTAGGGTTGGTGTCACCCGGTGCGGTAACTCATGGTGTCACCCCCATGGACCTCCTCCCATATCAGACCATACAGAATCCTTAGTAATGTTTTTTGTACTAATGTTACTCGTAAATCGTAATTCCCATATATCACTGAATGTAATGGCAATAGTAGTGACATAAATAACTACCAAAATTAAAATTACACCTTTAAATTACAATATCATACACACAGCCCAAATTCTTGCTCTTATCACTAATGGGAGTTAATTATCTTGCATATGCCCATAGTAAATCTTCAGATACTTTCAGACCCTCAGCAATTTTCAAGTGGTCTATGTAGAAGAAAGTTTTGGGAACCCCTGGTATAAGACATCTGCTTATGTCCCTATGCTGCTCTCACCCCTCATTTAGGTGTCTGGGATGCTTGCGTGTGGACACAACTCCTTACAATTATGGAAAGTGATTCTTAATAATAAGTCTCCAGACACAAAGTTACATAGGTATTTATCAGTTGTTCAGTAGAAAATTCAGAGCTGCAGGATCCCTTCATGATAGTTACAGCCACATACACCCTTTTTTGCTCCTGGATTAAGAATGAGATCTTTGTTAATCCATTCTCTCACAACAACAAACATCTCTAGGAGCCAATCAGCATGAAAGTGGAGAGCGTTAGCAACTGAGAAGAGTCTTCTCAGTGGCTGACTCACCTCCTTTCACTCTGATTGGCTCCAATCTGCAGAAAAGGCAAGGAAGCCTATTAGAAGACTCTTCTCAGTGACTAACACATTCCCTTTTCATGCTGACTGTAGGATGCTTGGAGACATAGGGACCCTGCTCCCAAAACAGCAGAGGGACTAAGACCCTCTGGGCGACTACCCTCCTGGTGCTTATGGACATGACCATAATATATTTTGTGACGTGCAAGTTCAATATTATTTATTAAGTGTGTTTAGGATTACACTGATGGCATTCCCAAATATGTACTTTCACACAGACTTTGGTTTTCCATAACACAATGTTTGTCCAAGCCTCCACACTTGGGGGGGGCACTACTTGCACACCCCTTCCATAAGCACTTCAAAGTTGGATACACACCTGAACCAAGACCCAGACAAAAGGTCATTCAAAACAAAAAGGTAATTACAGTGGCTGAGTAGATCTTGTAAAGTGGTTATACTGACTGGGCAGCCACTGTCCTTCACATTTTACAAAATACTTTTTCCTATACAAAGATTACATTTCTGTGTATGAAAAAGTAATATATGAAGTGGTCTCAATAGTGAGAAAAGTAAACAAGTGAATGGTGATCCAAATGTTTTTCATTCTCACGTTATGAATCTAGCTGCCAGATGATGTATCACCTTCGCTATGCATGCAGCGTAGACTGAAGAAACAGCACCCAAGCCACCATTCAATACGTGCACGTGTTCTTTCCAACATGAATCTACAGGTCTCAAAAAGTAATGTGTGACAAAGTTCTCAAACACCTTATAACATGCCTCAAACATGGTCTCTTGTTCTACCAGCATGCCTTCACACCATCACTTTGCCAAAACATAAGGATAGGTAAATTGCTTTTAGGGAGGTTCACAATTATGATTTCCTATTTATTTAATCTAAAAATATTTAAAATACATAAAAACAGCCAGGGGAAGATATTGGAGAAATATAAAATAAATACAAATAAAAAAGGGGGGGAGGTGAAGAGACCTTAAATGTGCTACTCACCATCTCTCAGCCTATCCTCCCCTCAGGATGAAAACAATGGAGAACCATGACCACCCCCAGAAAGAAGGGCACACTTAAAATGTAGAGGAAAAAATCATCTACAACAATAGTGTGAAATCAAATATTTATTGGGACACAGTATGAAGAAATATTTATATAAACATGACCATCAAATACGTTTATGAATTACACAATCTGTAAATATATTTATAGTGCAATCTGATGTTTGTTTACTCAGAAGCAAATCCCAATGTATTCAATGGGGCTTACTCAAACTGGGAAGTGTGCAGAGAACTACAGCCTCAAATGATAAGGAACTTGTTCTTTCAATTTGTTCTTTTAAGTTGAGACCTTATCCAAGTCTGAGTCTGTGTTGGAATTGCTTTTTAATATGTTTTTAAGCCTTTTCTTTTTTTTAAAAAAATGTTTTTTAAAGCTTTTAAAAATGTTTTCAAAGATGTTTTAATATATTTTAAAGTCTGTTTTTATAATGTTTTAAAGTGCTTTCAGTGCTTTTGTTTGCTGCCCTGGGCTCCTACTGGGAGGAAGGGCAGGATATAAATCAAATAATAAATAAATAAACTTCATTCACCCAACCACAAAATTCAGAATCATGCCTCTTTAGGCTGTTTTCCAACAGTTTATTCTTGCTTTATGGTTATTGGATTTTAAATGGCTTTATTTCTTGTTGTGAGCTGCCTTGGTTTCCAACCCTACCTCACAGGGTTGTTGGAAAGACTACACACACACACTGCAGATGTATAAATACATACAGCCCATATAATAGTTTATTGTCAAACCAGTTGGTCATTGCAGAAAAAATCAGTATTAATTAAAAAAATCAGTATTCCTTTCCTACAGAATAAAAACTGTAATACCCAAGTAAGCCCTGCCTACTTGCTTTAAAATAGGACTGGAGGAGGGGGGGACAGAAAGACAACACAAACACAGCTCTTTTTTACATTCACTCCAAAGTCCCATTGATTTTCAGCACATTCATAACCTTGTCTACTCAAAAGTAAATCCTATTGAATTCAATGGGATTTACTCTGGAGATATGGGATTAGCAATGCTTTTACCCCCAAAAAACCAAGTATTGGGTAGGTTTTCAAAACACTGCCCAGGATCTGACTCCTACACACAAGAGGGGAAAAAACTGAACTGTATATACTTACCCAATTTATGAGATTTTCAAATAAACGGGGGGGAAACCACCATTTTCTGGCCTTGCAATGAGGTTTACTAGACACTACCACAGGTCAAACAAACACTTCACTGATTGGCTGCAATCCTGAACGGGTGGGGTTAAAGCTACGAAATGCTATACAGTAGTTTAAAAAAAGATTTAACAGGGGCGGCTGACGTTTTTATGTATATCTCGAGAACCGGACCACCTAGAAACTTTTTTTTTTAAATTAAAGCTGAGAATCACCCCCCTCTGATGGTGTCACCTGGTGTGGTACGCAACCCCCACACCCCTAGTGACGCCACTGGTGGGTGGCTGACGTTTTTATGTATATCTCGAGAACTGGACCACCTAGAAACTGAATTTTTTTTAAAATTAAAGCTGAGAGTCACCCCCCTCTGATGGTGTCACCTGGTGCGGTCCGCACCCCCCCACACACCCCTAGTGATGCCACTGATGCAACATGCTCACCAGGATGCCTTGTGGCTTCAGCAGCAAAGATGTGTTTTGTTCCCATGCCAAAGCTGATCCATCCGTGAGCTGTTTCATCGCCTCTGCTGAGCAACTAGCTGCCCTTGCCCTCTCCACTAGCCACCATTTTATCAGGCTACCTGCTTCCATTCCAGCTGGTCATGATAAGAACTGTAATTTAAGAACTGGTGCCTGAGTGTGCTTTTTCCTTGTTCTTCCCTGTCCCTTTTCCCTCATGTGTTGTGCATTTTACATTGTTAGCCTAAGAGCAGTTATTTAGCTTTTGTAAATTGTATTGTTTTATTGATGTATTTTATATTGTTATTTTTATATTTGTGTCTTTTGTAAGCTGCCTTGAGGGCCTTTGGCGGAAAGGCGGGTATAAATAAATAAATAAATAAATAAATAAATAAATAAATAAATAAATATTAATATTAATAATAAAATATTATTAGAGGGGGAAATGTCCTAATTTTCTCCCTCGCTTTACTCACTTCTTTTTTAGTTCAGTTAGGTAGGCAGATGTGGAATTCCCATTACTTGGCAACTGGGGCCAATAGCTAGTTTTGCTACATGTATAGAATTCTTCAGAAAAATAAAAGACAAAATGTAAAATGTGGCAATTGGAAAAAAAGGTGCTGAAAACAACTAGAATACAACTGGGAATCAATTAGGACTTATTTCTCATCAAATGCTAGTCTAGTCATAGTAGGGAGCTTTCCTAAATCAGGGAAATCCTATTCTGATGAAAAGAAAAGAATGCAAGTCTTATTTAAACAATCAGAACCGGCTCTTATGGTCTGTATCAGCTCTCATCCAACCTCAGCTGGCTGCATCAGCTACTTGGGGGATAAGAAGGTGATCATTTGCAGGCTTCTTTGGGGAAAAAATGGTCTGCCAATATCTATCAGAATTTCCTGAAATGCTTGGCGTCTTCCCAAAGAAAGCGTCTGTTTCATTGTGCTACAGCAGCTCTTCTATAGAGCTTGGAAGTAACATTACTAACATGCTGTGGTCAGAAGCAACATTAGCAAAATAAATTGCACGGTAAATACGGCATTGTACTATTTGCAAACAACCCAAAGCAATAGGTACAGTATGAGTCTCACTTGCGGATCCTGTTGGACTGCTTTACATTTCTTGAAGAGCTGTTAACATGTGGCTAGTCTTTTGTGCAAAGGAACTCATGGGTTTTATTACACCTCATTTAACATTCAGAACCAAAGGTTTGCCATGGTGTGTCACAGACCTGGGGAAAGGCATATAATTTATAGTTTTATTAAAATGACTTTAGTAGAAAAAAAGGATCTACAGTGAGGCCGATCAGAATCTTTCATGGCAGCTTGAACGTGTCTAGCTTGTGGAGATCAAGTGCCTAAGTCCCAAATAAAACCTGGTTGGAAATGCTCCAGATTCTGGTATGTTTCTATGATGGATGTGTCATGATCTCATCTTCAACTGCACATCCACAGACATAACACGGACCACCTGAATGAAGCTCGTGGACCACTGGCAGTCTATGAATCGTAGTTTGGGAAGCTCTGGGTTCAGATCCTACCTCTGGAACAACAAAAAACAAATTTGCTCTGTCCTCTATATGACTGAGAGCCCTTCAAGGTGGTTGTCATATTGCATCTTCTCTATCTCATTCAAGCTTCCCTCACAAGACTTGGTTTTTCAGGCCCCTTATCTTTGTCAGGTATAAAGCAGCTCCCTGTTTTCCCTAAAGACATAAAAAAACTTTCTCATTAAAGAACAGAAGCTTGTATTCACAAAGCAGTGTAGATAAGGCAATTCAGGTGCTGACGCCATCACTTCACATGCAGATCCCAGTATTTCAGGTAATAGAAACTTTAGAATAAGCTGAGCTTAAATCCTGGCAAGATAGAGGCACTGTGGGTGAATGGTTCCCATGTCTGAGAGATTGGTTAATTGTCTGCTCTGGCCAGGGATGCACTCCCACGAAAGAACAGGTGTGGAGTCTGGGGGTGCTTCTGGATCCAGCTTTGTCACTGGAGGCTCTGGTAGTCTCAGTGGCTAGAAGCATGTTTTATCAGCTGTGTTTGGAACAACAACTATGGCCATTCCTGGAATGGGAGGGCTTGACCACAGTTATTCAGACATCAGCGGCCTCAATTACTGCAATGCAATCTATATGGGACTTCCCTTGCACTTGATCCAAATATGGCAGTTAGTGCAGACTGCTGCAACCAGATTGCTGATAGGAGTGAAACCTGTCAGCATATAAGACCTCTTCTCAGAGATCTGCTCTGGATGCCAATTTGTTTTCACGTCAAATTCAAGGTGTTACTATTGGTATAATGAAGACCTTAACAGCTTGGAACCAGTTTATGAAGCCCTTAACAGCTTGGAACCAGTTTATATTCGGGGCCTCCTTACTCCATATCTGCCTCATATTCAATCTGTGGAACTGGCATTGTTACAAGTGCTGCATAATACTTGTTCTGCACTTGTAAGAAATTGCTCTTCTAGCTTACCTTCCTCTTTCAACAAACCTTTTAAGTTGAGACCTTATCCCAGTCTGCGTCTGTGTTGGAATTGCTTTTTAATATGTTTTTAAAGCTTTTTATTAACAATATGTTTTTAACCTTTTTTTAAAAAGATGTCTTGAAAGCTTTTAAAAATGTTTTTAAAGATGTTTTGTTTTAATGTATTTTAAAGTTTGTTTTTATGATGTTTTAAAGTGTTTTTAGTGCTTTTGTTTGCTGCTCTGGGCTCCTGCTGGGAGGAAGGGCAGGATATAAATCAAATAATAAATAAATAAATAAATAAATAGTGAGGCAGCACCTGCACTTTGGAACTCCCCACCTATTGACACAAGCCTTCACTATACTCTTTTTGTTTTTTCCAGCTTTATTGTCTTTTCTAGTAAATCATCTTCTCATTATGTGTCCAAAGTATGATAGCCTCAGTTCCATCATTTTAGCTTCTAGTGATAGTTCTAGCTTAATTTGTTTTAACATCCAATTATTTGTCTTTTCCGCAGTCCTAATGGACTTAAAACCAGTGTGATAGTACAGGTTACATCCAAACTGCAATCCAGTGAAGCCTGCAACCGTGAAACATATACATTTTCACATACAGAAGCAAGATGCTAGTACACAGAATAAAGGTCAATGGAATCAGATTCAAGGCATGTGTTCAGAGACTAAGCTAGCAGACATCAAAGCTGTGAACAAAGACTTGCTGGAAGGAAAAATCTGCCCTAGTTTTTCGTGAAATAACACTAAGACAAATATATCCAGGATTCTGCAAAAAAAGTAGTACTTTAAATCAGTCTGGATTGAGTGTGCTGGTGGAAGGGGCAGATCACAAACCTTTGGAGTAATTTTTCTTGGCACCTTCCCATCTCCTTTTAAAACTTCTTAAGTCCCTCTTAGATCTGATGCTTTCCCATGAGTTTAAAAATGGTGTTCAAGATGTTCTAAGTATAAAGGGCTTTCCCCCTGGCATGTAAAACAGAACATTATATTAATTGTAGCTCTAATTCTTAAAAGTTAGGCCTCATGGAGCAGGTCCTTAATTCTTCTTTTCATAAAACATCCCTTTCATGTTCACCAGTCTTCAAGCTTTCATTGTATTACTTTCACATTTCAGCATCTATTCAGAAGGGACTGTATTATTTAGTTATAAATGTAATGAAAAGTTTCTAAAATAAAGGGGTTTGTAAAAACAACAACAGAATAATTTGGGGGCCACCACTGAGAAGGACCTCTCCCTTGTTGCCAGACTCCCAGCTTCCCTTGCAGTAGGCACCCGGAGGAGGGTCTTTGATGTTGAGCGTAGTGTACAGGTGGGTTCGTATCGGGAGAGGCGTTTCATCAGGTGTTGTGGTCCCAAGCTGTGTAAGGCTTTATAGGTTAAAACCAGCACCTTGAATCGAGCTCGGAAACATACAGACAGCCAATGCAAGCTGGCCAGAATCGGTTTTATATGTTCGGATCGTCTGGTCCCCGTTACCAATCTGGCCACTGCATTTTGCACAAGCTGCAGTTGCCAAACCGTCTTCAAAGGCAGCCCCATGTAGAGCGCATTGCAGTAATCTAACTTGGAGGTTACCAGAGCATGGACAACTAAAGCCAGGTTATTTCTGTTCAGATAGGGACGTAGTTGGGCCACCAACCGAAGTTGGTAGAAGGCACTCCGTGCCACCGAGGCTACCTGAGCCTCAAGTGACAGAGACGGTTCTAGGAGAACCCCCAAGCTACAAACCTGCTCCTTCAGGGGGAGTGCAACCCCATCCAGGACAGGTTGGACATCCACCATCCGGTCAGAAGAACCACCCACTAATAGCATCTCAGTCTTGTCTGGATTAAGCCTCAGTTTATAAGCCCTCATCCAGTCCATTGTCGCAGTGAAATGGTGCAGGAAGCCACAACAGAGAATATTATATTAGCCCTCTTAGGATCCCTCACATTACAATTACTCTACGTGGAGATAAGCTGAATGGCAGGGATGGAAAACATGTAGCTTTCCATATGTTGTTGGACTACAACTCCCATCATAATTCCTGACAACTGGAGGGCCACAGGTTCCCATCCCTGCTCGATGGCTTATATCCATAATATAAAAAATGCAGTGTATTTCTTTGTGCCATGAATTGTGCAGCCCTCTGTATGCCCTGGCCAATGGGCATTCAGGTTTCCGAGGTACCAGAGAGATGGATAAGGCAGACTCAGCCACAGGTTTACTTAAAAGGAGAAAGTTTATTGGGTAACTTTCAGCCCTCAGGTGCACCCAACATGGAACAGACTGCACGTCTTGCACAGAGTATGACCAGTTCTGAACTCCAAACTGGGCACCAGAGAACCCTTTTATAGGATACATGTTTACAGTACAGTTAACAAGGCAACTTGCTAGAAAAGGTTACATCATGCTACTAATTACTACAAAGGATTAAGTCACCACTTAGCCATCCAGTGATCATACAGCATAACAATAGCTGATAAACTGTATGCCCCTAATTGCCTGGCAGGGAGTTAACTGCTCCAAGGCCTACAGTATCTGGTTAACAAGGCACCTTCCCAGCATCACATAGACACTCTTGGCAGAGCATCACACCGAATGCTTGTTAGGAACCCCAGATTAGACTCCAGGTGGCTCTGAGCTCATTGACCGTCCTTTGACCCATCTCCCTGCATGCTTAGATGCTGAATGCTAAACTCTAAAGAGAACTAAGGCTGGAGGGGGTGAAATACAAGTCCCCTTTGCCTACAGGTAGCTATTCTGCTGATATAGCTGCTGAGCTTGCCCACGGGCCGAAACACCCTCAGATGCAGCAGCTACTCGGGCAGTATTCTTCTGCACAAAGACACGTTATGGTAAGCAAATTCTTTGATGGGTGGGCCCAGATTTCCTCTAAATATCTAGCTCAAAGATGGTGGTGCTTTGAGGTTCAGTAAGTTGCCCAACTAGTGTTGGCCCCAATACAATCCTACCCTTGCTGCTTCCAAGTGCCAATCATGCTTAGCCTGTCTCCTTTTCTTCTTCACCTACATTTGTTAGAGTGAACAGATGTACTCAATAGCAAAATCACATTCTTGCCAGTGTCTGTCAGAATTCTTCACTCTTTTGTTAAGTGTCCTTTCCAAGCTTCAGAAATACCTGTCAGTATTTCATTAACTCTGGTGATCACAGAGAAAATCTTGACATGACTGGGCAACAAATCTGAAAAGTTTAGAAACCAAAATCTATTTATAAAAAAAAGAAAAAGAAAAGCAGCAGCAGCCTAGGGTCAATTGATGTATTCGTTTTAGCTTGTGTGGTGCTGCAAAGATCTTCAAAACAATCTACAGATTATGAAAAGGCTGCCTTGAGAAAAACAAGCCTGTTATGTCTTGATTAAACAGTTATGGCTTCCATTTTCCAGAAAGACAAAGGAAAATTCTGAAGTACCCCTTTCTGCTTAAGAGTACATTGGAAGGGTTGTAGTGAAGATGAGTATACAAAACTGTCATGTTGAGTGATTGAAATGCTTTCAGAATGGTTTTACTTGTCAGCTAGGGCTCATATACTGAATGCCAAGATGACATCTGCCATTTGTAATTGCTCAAATGAGAAGAGCAATCTTTACTGAGATGCTGCATCATGACTCTTTGTTTATCCTTCAGTTTGGCACCCTGGATTTAGAGGGTAGGTTTTTATATATAGCATTTTATTCTCCACAATGTTAAATGTGAGGAAGATGTTTCATTTCAAGAAATGAGCCAGAAGGAAGATTCAAAATGCCAACACAACAATAATATATGCTATACTTTAGCCTTTGCCAACCAACCAAGTGCCCTCCATATGCTTTGGACTACAACTCCCATCAGCCCCATCCAGGCATTAAACCATAGTTAAAGTACAATATGGTTCAATGTGAATGAGCAGCACTCTTCTCTCATTACTCCTGCTGCACCAGAAAAGAAACAAGACATGGTCTGTCTTGTTATGTGTCAACTTGGGCGCATGGTTTGCTTCTCCAAGAACAAGAACAAACCTTGGCTTCTGCTTATGTGTTGTTTTTTTTGAGAGAAACAAACCACAAGTCAAAGTTCCCACATAGCAACAAGCCAGATTATGACTTGTTCCCAGCACTGCAGCAACAGTGGGGGGAAAGCCCAGTGCCCACAATTTCAGCAGCATGCATCGACACTCTGCTTGGTCACGTTAAACTATTATTTTAACTATGGTTTAATCTGGCATGCAAGCCAACTAATTATGTTTTGCTATTAAAAGTGTGGATTTTACTTATTTATTTATTTTTATCTAGCATTATTAAGCTAGGGTTCACAACAAATGCACAGATACTGTCTGCCACATTACAGCATAGTGAAGGCATTCTAAAGAAATATTAGACATTTTTTATTTTCACAAGTATCAATAATGGTATATATTTGTAATGCAACCTGGTGTCCTCCAGATGTTCTGGATTACAACTACCATCAGCCCCAACCAGCCAGAACAAAACATCTGGAGGGCATGAAGTTGCTGAAGACTTTCTGGATGGGAGGGGCACCTGGAGGGGACATAGCAGTGCCTCGCTCATGCTCCAAGGAGCTGGCAGGGTGAAAAGGAGTGCCAGAGAGTCACTGCTTTGCTCCTTCCAGAAGTCAAGGATCAACAGTGAGTTGTGGGCCCTTGGCCAGGAAGAGAGAGAGACCATGATCATCCCTGGCACCAGCCCTCCCTAATGGCCTCATTTCCTATGTGAATGAGATCCATTTAGTCCAATAGGTTTGCTAAAAAAAGTAATCCTGAATGAAAGGCTAGGAGTGTGACGGACATTATAGTAGTTCCAGGAAGGAGTCATTTTAGCAGTCTCATCATGCTGAATCAGCCTTGTCACCGTTTTTTCTGGTACAGGAATTACACAGATGAGTAATGAGTGAATATATTATGCTGACACATGACCTGTTCTTAAGAATCCAAAATATGTTGAAGGATCACATAAACAAGCGATGGAGCTTGCATGTCACCTATTTGTGGCTAATGTGATTCAACCCCAATTAGAGATGGGCAAATCTCTCCATTCCAATTTCTCCTAGTGTCTCATTTTTCCACCCATAAATTCTGTTCTCTACATTTCCACATCAGTTTGCAATTTTTGTTTTTTAAAAAAGACCTCATGAAAAGTCAGAATTTTAGTGTGGATTTCTCCTAATATACACATCTTTTTACAAATCTTTTTACATATGTTTACCTAATATATACATTTCTGCAAAGCAATTATCCCATATATTTTCACCAATATATGCATTTTAATGCATACTTTACCCTAGTATATGCATTCTTACACAGATTACCTGGCTGAAGAACTGCATTGCAAAATTCAGAGTTGTATAAATTTTGAACAATGAGTGTTTATGTTAATGTATTGTTTCAAAAAGAGCAAATTAGGTAGGTTCACCTAGAAATGTGAACTGAACTGAATTTCTCCACCATCCCTAACCCCAATCTAGGTTCCTTGAATAACGAAGACTAAACTATCTTCTAAAAGGCAAAGATTATTGTGAATTTATATTAAAATGCCAGGTAATCTCTAGCCTTAAAAACCACCAATCATAATTTGCAGAACTATGACTGCTTCCACAGGAAGAAAGTATTGTTTTCTCTTTGCTTCTATTGTTGAGTAATATTTTGAATTACAGTTAGAAAAAAAAAACAGCCCAGCTTGAGCTTTTAATTTAATTATAAAGTCTGGGACTTCGTGAACTCCCCAATAGATTCTACTATGCCAAGAATATAACTGTGTCCTGATGTTTCCTACTAACAGTCCACCAGGGGTGGTGGAGTTGGTGTGTGTGTGGCAGCAAGGGAGCAAACTTCATTTGTTGGTGGCATGTACACAGTTTCACTTCTTATAAAAGAATAATAGCAAATGAAAAATGCAATAAAGACACAACACAGGTTTTATTAGATAAATCAAATTCATAATTCAAACATTCCCTGAAATATAAAATGTCATCTAAGCATCAGTTGGAAAGCTTTTGGAAAATAAGGCGAATCAAGAGGACGGTGAGGTTTCATAATTCCTGCTACCATTTTTATGCCTGTCTCTCCCCCCACTTTTTTTTTCTTTGTATAGGTCAGATAATATTTTTTAAAACTTACTTTACCATTTTTATCAATACATTGGTGGAAAAAACAGGTGATTTAGATCCTCTGTCTCCTTCCATTTATTATCCTTACCACAATCATATTTCACAAAACTTCTTATCCTGTGAGAAAAGGCATTCATGTGGTTATGGAATCAGAATGAAAAGCCAGAATTTCAATCATTGTCATAGATTCTCCGACACATGAAGGTCAGTGAATTTCTTTGTGTCATCCATATAATGCAGATAACTAATATTTCTTTTCATCTGGCCTTCATGCGTCCTACTTAAGGGAAGAAGTTTAACTCTTTTTGTAATATAGATGATCAGCTGCTCAGCTGCAGAGGCCCATATCGTTTCAAATGCTCCCTCAGTGGCTGTTCCAACGTATGGTCTCTCTTATCACTGCCTAAACTGTGCCTAGCAGACTATGTTCCTATTCTGCTTCCTATCCCGGGTGGAAAAGCATATCATGTAGTAAAGTTAATAAGGTTAACTAGCGCAGGATCAGGAAACCCTATCAGAATCCAAATAACCTCAAATACCATTAAAAAAAACACATTACTTTGACTACACATTGGAATTGTGAGCTTCTGGAAAAGTAAAGATGGCTTTTCCATTCAAAAGTGGCATCACAGAGTATGGCAAACAGCCCTTGATGAAAAATTAACTCAACAATGTAGATTAGCTAGAGGGGAAGTTCAACAAGACCACTTAATGGATGTAGGCTTCTCTTTTCTCATGTATGTTAGTTCACAGGGCGGAGAAACATGACTACAGTCACAGCTTTTGTTAAAATATAGCCAATCTCATCATCTATATTTTAATAAGCATTAATTATGTAAGAGTAAAACTCTCCAACTCTATAACTGTTGTTTTTGTTGTTAATTTTATTGTGTTGTTTCTAACATGCGGACTTCTCAATAAAAAAACTATACCCCCCAAAAAAGGCTCCAGTCTCATGGCTATGAAGTTCAATTCAAAAAATGTGTTTAACCTCATGGGACTAGCTTAAACTTTCAGGGGTCTTGGATAAGACCTCCTTCCTCAGCCTCCTATGCACCACTCCTGCCTCTGATTCCACTATTCCAGGTCCTGGCTAAGCAATTTCAAATTCTGCAATTCACATTGATACATTTATGTAGTTTAGTTCTTCTAGTTGCAGAATTTGTAATCCAGTTCAGGACTGTCTCTCTCTCTTTCCTAGCCTGGGCCCACCCTGTCCCCAGCTGCAAGCAATATTTCAGTTTGCCTCTATCCATGTCCATGGGAAAATGTCGAGGCATTATAACTGGCTGTTGGCCAAAATAGGTATGTGGAGGAGCCTGCATAGGCAATATACCTCTCAATCCCAGATACTGGGGACAAATAGGGAAAGTTCATTGCCTTTCATATCCTATTTATACACTTCCAGAAGCAGCTAGAATATTAGACAAGGTGAACTTTGGTCAAGACCACCAATGTAACCTGTGGCCTTCCAACTGTTGTTCGATTCCAGCTCCTATCATTTCCAGCTAGCATGGCCAATTCTCAGTAGTCCAACTGATGTGTTTTGGTCCAATGCCACATCCCACAGAGAAAGCGGTGAGTTGAGAAGCAAGGTCAAAGATGCTGCACCATGGACAGCTCCAAGTGAGCAACTTGCGTTAACAAAAGTTGGGAGCAGACTGAGGCCTTCTTTCTTCTGTCTCCAGACTAGCTCCTCCAGTTTCCATCCCTTGAGAGAAGTTTGGAGTCTTAAAGGGCCAACCCAATGTCCTGAAGTTGGGCAATGTTGTATAGTCTCCCTTCTGGTGTGCTGCCAGCACTGCCAGACTGGGGATTTGAGGTGTGAAGCATCTGGTTCTTCAGGCTCAGAAGAAGGTGTTTGCGAGGGTCCAGGCTCTGGTGGTCTGGGAGGTTCCATTGGGAGTTCCTGCCTGACAGCATAAGGTGCAATGGTTTCCCTATCTTTAGCAGCCAGCACTGACCCTAACCTGGCTCCACATCTGGTAGCCCTGCAGCCTCTGACACTTACCACTGCTGGATACAGAGGTCATGACACCAGCAATATCTGGAGAGTCACCCCTGCCTTATGCTCTTAATTTTAAATTTGTGTCAAATATATTCAGCTTTCCTTATGTGTTTTGCCATATGAATCTCTTGCAGCAATGTTTATTGAAATGGTTAGAATGTAGTTGAGTCCTATGCATATAAAAACCAGTTGATGCATTTCTTATAAATGTTTTAAACTGGAGAAAAATGGCATATGAAATAGATGTGGAGGATTCACAAAAGAGTTTTTGGCCAAAAAGCCAAATAGGTTTAATGTTTTAAGTCATTGGTCTATTGCCATATGATTGTCTATACGGATCTCAGATGTCTAGTTTAACCAGCACAGAAACACTTTGGATTAGATTATTGCATACTCTTAAATTGTGAGAAGTACATAGAACATAGAAAGCTATCTTATACTGAGTCAGACCATTGGGATCATTTAGCTCAGTATTGTTGACACTGACTGGCAGTAGCTCTCCGAGCTTTTAGGTAGGGAGTCTTTCCCAGCTCTACCTGGAGATGCTGGGGACTGAACCTGGGACCTTCTGCATGCAAAGCAGGAGTTCTACCACTGAGCTAGAGCCCTTTCCCAAGTATTATCTTTTAACCAATCCTTAATTCCATTTCACTGCTGCACAGATCATCCTAAACCCAGTAAGAATAATAGGGTTTACCCCAAAGTACAGTGCCTTGCAAAAGTAATCAGACCCCCTGAGCAATGCTCTCATATTGCTGAATTACAAATGGTATATTGTAATTTCATTCTGTATGATATTTTATTTTGAAACACTGAAACTCAAAATCAATTATTGTAAGGTGACATTGGTTTTATGTTGGGAAATGTTTGTGAAAAACATAAAAAACTGAAACATGTTGCTTGCATAAATATTCAGCCCCTCGGCTATGGAAGCTCCCAGTTTACAAAGATGTAAGAAATTGCCCTATCAAGGACAGTTACGTTATCACTGGCCTCCATCTGTGAAACATTAAAGTTGCTGTCACACTGTCAAGATGAAAACCCCACTGTTGAAGGATCATTGGTCAGGATATGGATCTGAAGGGAAATGAAGACCAAAGAGCATTCTACAGAAGTGAGAGATAACGTAATGGATAATGGATTAGGAAAAGGGTACAAAATAATATCCAAGTGTTTGGATATCCCAGTGAACACAGTTGGATCAATAAACAGGAAGTGGAAGTTGTATCACACCACCCAGGCACTGCCAAGAAAATGCCGTTCTTCAAAACTCAGCACTCGAACAAGGAGACTTGTGAGAGAGGCCACAGAGAGGCCAATAATCACTTTGAAGGAGCTACAGAGTTCAGTGGCTGGGAGTGGAGTAATGGTGCACCAGACAGCCATATCAAGAGCTCTGCATAACACTGGCCTGTATGGGAGGGTGGCAAGAAAGAAGTCGTTACTCAAAAAGTACCATCTGAAAGCATGTATGGAGTTTGCCAGAAAGCATGAAACTGCCCCAGCTGCAGTGTAGGAAAGGTTTTGTGGTAAGATGAGACCAAGATAGAGCTTTCTGGCCAAAACTCAGAGCTATGTGTGGTGCAAACCTAGCACTGCCCATGCCTCAAGACACACCATCCCTACAGGAGATGCTTCTCATCAGCAGGACCTGGGCATCTTGTTAAAATCAAAGGAAGAATGGATGGAGCAAAATACAAGGAAATACTGCAAGAGAACCTGCTTCAGTCGACCAAAAAACTGAAGCTTGGAAGGAAAATCACTTTTCAGCAGGACAATGATCCCAAGCACAAGGCCAAAGCAACACTGGAGTGGCTCAACAACAAAAAGGTGAATGCCCTACAGTGGTCCAAAGTCCTGATCTCAATCCCATTGAGAATCTGTGGCGCTCTTTGAAAATTGTGGCCCACAAGTGACGTCCAACCTATCTGAACGACCTGGAGCAAATCTGCCAAGAAGAATGGGCCAAAATCCCTCCGACACTGTGTGCAAAGCTGGTACATACCTACCCCAAAAGACTTAAAGCTGTTATTGCAGTGAAAGGTGGTTCTACCAAATATTAATGTATGGGGGTTGAATACTTATGCAAGCAACATGTTTCAGGTTTTTATGCTTCTTACAAAGATTTCCTATCATAAAACCGATGTCACCTTACAATAATTGATTTTGAGTTTCAGTGTTTCAAAATTCAATGAAGTTACAATGTACCATTTGTAATTCAGTAATATGAGAGCATTGGTCAGGGGTCTGAGTACTTTTGCAATGCACCTTAAGTGTGCATAGGATTGCAGCCTTAGTTCTTTGAAGCCCATAGTTACTAGTTCTATAACTGTAATATAGATATCAAAATGCTCCCCAAATGCCAAGTATCTTTGTCAAGCTTCATAACAAACAATAAACTATCTATCAAAAGGCTGGGAATAAAATGGAAACAGAAGGGGGCAAAAAATGAACCTGGATATGAACAGTAAGGCAAATTGAATTTGAACACCTCCATTTTTAGCAAGACAAAGTTCAAAAGGAATTTCCCATCATGTTCAATTTTCCTTCCAGGGATTTCCCAATGAATATTGTATAGTATTTAGCACTGCCAATAAATTGTCTGGCCTAGAAATTCAAGGCTTATGAGAAGTGTCTTTTTCCAAACCCTAAATATTGTATCAGTTTCAGATTACCCTGCAGTGTTGGCAGCCACTCCCCAAAATGTACAAAATCTTTGCAGATGGAAGTCAGAAATGAAATAAATACACTGACAATCCCAGTTCTACATCATGATTTCATTTAGCAGGTAAAACAGATCAGGTAAAGTCAAACTCACAGCTGTGAGTGGCAAAGATGAAACAAATGTCATTAATCAGAATATTTTTAGAGCAGAATTAGCCCATTGAAATAATACGTGTAACTCAGCATAGGATTGCTTTGTAGAGTCCTTATGTTCCTCTGATGTAAGTCCCACTGAATTCAGTGAAAGTTGCTCTTAGGCAAGTGTGCACAGGATCACAGCCATACTGTACATTCTTATGCATGTCAGTGGGGATTACTCCCAAGTATGTGTGCACAGGATGATGGGTTTATGATTGAATCCAATTGTGTGCAAGAATACATACATCCCATATCAGTGGTGATTACGGAATTGGATCCCAGCAATTTTTTCACTGGACTGTGGTGATACTTGAGGACAGTTCAGCAAACAGACATTTAAGGATTTTTTAAAAATTGGGGTTACCAGTTCCTGACTCAAAGAACATTATTTCAACATTTATTTATTTATTTATTAAATGTATACCCCGCCTTCTGGCCAAAAGGCCCTCAAGGCGGCTTACAAAAGAAAATGAACATAACAATACATCAATAGAACATAATACCTCAATAAAATACAATTCTCAAAATTAAATAACAATTCTCAAAATTAGATAACAAATAACATTATTAAAGCAAATTATTGAGCAAGTGACTGCTAACCTACTCACTTACCTGGGGGTAAGTCCCAACAATCTCAGTAGGGCTTACTTCTGAGTAGACACAGAGAGTACTGCACTGCAACACTGCAGTATTGGCATTAATTCCCACTGTCCTTCCAAACTTCATAAAGTAACAGTGCATGTCTACTCAGAAGTAAGTCCTATCGAACTCAATGCGGCCTACTCCCAGGTTTAGGCTTGTAGTCCAAAGACGTTTAGGAAGATAGTTGCTGTCCACCTATAGTCGTAGCGGTTTGTGGAAGGTCTCATCTTTCCTGCTTTGATTGCCCTGCTGCTCAGGCCAAGGCCTGGGTTCAGGCCATTGTACTTTGGAGGAGGTGAGGTGGGGGGGGCTGTCTTCTTTCCAAGTCCCAAGACGTTCCAAACTGGTGAATTTGTTTCCTTCAAACCAGCCTCGATAAGTGGACAAGGGGCCCATCGCGTTTTGGGCTGCCGGAGAAGCGACCATTTTGAATCTGATTGATAATTTAGGATTGGGTCGGATTGAAGAGAATGCCGAAGGGTTCTGTACAATTCGGAAGCGTCCAGATAACAGTCAAATCACAGCCACCCCCTTAGCCCTGCAACTTCGGTTTGAAAGGTTTCCTTCGAAGGTAGAGCGCCTAAGCACACTTTATGTGTCCCTTTAACTATACATCCCAACTCCCGGAGGCTTAAGCTCCCCTCCACCGGAGGTCGCTCAGAGCTGAACCCTTTGTCCAGCAATCCAAGGAGGAGGTCACCTTTCCATGGAAGACAAAAGGAGTTGGCTGGAAGGGTAAGGGGAAACGGTTCTTAAGCGCGCCTTTCCTCGGCTTCTGTCAGAAAGGGAGGCTGCTGTCGACTGTGAGAGTTCGCATAAGGTTGACTGGCAGAAGGCTAAGGCAGCTGAATAACAGCAGTTCAACAGGGGCAGCTTCTCCATCACTGCATTTCCATGCCAGGAAATTCTGACGTGCCTCATGCCAGATCAGATTATTTTCGTCCCTCAAACCCAGGATTAGGATTATCTACTTTGGCAGGATCTCTAGAAGAGGTATTTCCCGTTACCTGGTCCTTTTTGAACTGGATGTGTCAAACACTGCACATGAAGAGAGAATGGCGATTCTCACTCTGGACCTATGGCAGTGTATTTTCCAACCCACTTTTCCAACCTGGTGCAGCAAGCTGTATTCCAGTTCTGCTTAATGTTATCTATTTCATAGAAGTATATATGTCACCATTCAAAACATACTATCCTCCCTCCCATGGTGGCACACAATGTACAAAATAATTCAAAACCATATAAAATATCAAACAATGTGATCATGACAATGATGATAGGAGTGGCTGTAGTAGCAGCAAGAGTAAAACATTTAATCCAGTTTGATCAGCTTACCATCCCAATAAAACCACATGCCCCTGCCTCTAGCACACAATCACTAAAAGCACTCATGAATAAAAATGTTTTAGAGTCCACCTAAACAACAGCATGGAGGGATCTTTCAGGGCAAGGAGTTGCACAACTGTGAGGCCAGCACAGAAAAGGCAGTATCCCTTGTGCCCATCATCCTAACCACTCTCCCTAGATATGCGTAGGACCTCTATTACTAATCTTCAGTCTCTGGCAGGTTCTTCTGGGCATAGGCAGTCCTTCAAGCAACTTGGTCCCAAGCTGTTGAGGGCCTTAAAGTGGGAATAGAGGAGAAATTTGATTTTATTTGAGTTTTTATGAGAAACTGCCTAATTTGCACTTCTCAAATCAGTATGTGAACTGAAACACAATGATTCTTCAAAATGTGCACATCTCCAAATCTGTGATGCTGTTCTCTAACCAAGCAGTGAGTTAAAAAATACATCTATTTTAAGTGTGAATCTCTTAGTGAAAATGTTCAAAATGTATTATATTAGGGAGACAAATGTGCATATTAGTTAAAACTGCATTAAAAAGTATATATTAGGAGAAATTTGCACTGAAATGTTGGCAATACTGGAAAAATGCATAGGAAATTGAGAGAAACCAAAATTGACATATTTCTCCATCCCTGCTTTAAAGGTCATGACCATCACTTTGGTTCAAGCCCATTACACCCTTTACAGAGGTTGGAAAGGGAGGGGATGGACTAAAGCAGTCTGGCTCATAGAGCTCACAACAAAGGTCTTATACGTCACTTTACAAGCCACTTTGGAATTTTGTGAGGTTTGTCATTTAGTGTGAAAAGCTCCTTTTGGAATAACTAAAAGCCAGAAACCCAGCTACATGGGGGAAAGGTTTTGCACTCCCCTCAAAAAATTTCTTTAACTCAGTTTACCATGAGGTAAAAACCCAAAACAGAATCTTAAAAGAGACAAATTTGTATTAATGGAGTAAATAAGGCCTTCAGAATTAGAATGAAATAAAACAAAAACAAAACTTAGAGATATTCTGTAGGAGAAAGCGAACCAGATGGGGGCAGAGGTCAATTTAGCCATGAGCTATGTAAAGGTCTACTATAGACATGGTAGACAAGCATGAAATTGGACAAGAACAAGGGTCAACTTTTTATTAAAATAAAGTGTTTTGGACTCTTGGATTATGAGAGACTCTCTTGCATTCCTGTTATTTTTCAACAGTCCCAAGATGTTCCTGAACAGAAAATTAACTTGGAATTGTAGATCAATCCCATGCCTATTTACTCAGATGTAAGCTCAACTTTGTTCAGTGGTTCTTTTCACCAAGGAAGCCTGCATAACAGTGAGTGCAGCCTAAGTTATGCTATGTTATTAAACTAGGGCTGAGGAACCTGTGACCCGGCAGATATTGTTGGAGTCTAAAGCCCATCAGCCCCAGCCATCTTGGCTAACAGTCAGGGATGATGGGAGCTGTAGTTCAGCAACATCTAGAGGGCCACAGGTTCTCCATCCTTGCATTAAATAAAGGAGAAGAGTAATGAAGTAGGCAGGATAACATTCTAGATCAGCCTTCCCCAACCTGGTGCCCTTCAGTTGCGTTGGACTACAACTACCATCAACCTCAGCCAGCATGTGTTGGAAGTGTTTGGAGGTGAAGACCAAAACAACTGTGAAAAACAGGTTTTCCCTGTTATGTTTCCTAGAGACAAATACTGCAGCGACCGGCCCTTAGCAATTTTCTTCATAAGCAGAACAAGCCTACCATTTGGGAAAATTAAGGAGATTTTCCTCCCACTGACATTTTGACAATCCAGACTGTGTCTCTCACAAATCACATGAGATAAGTGTAATAAGACCAGTGGCAAGGGAAAGCAGCACATTTCAAGAAAATTTATCTCACAACACAAAGGGCACCAAAATGACACATCTCTTTATTGCTGCATTAGGAGAAAAATCATTTAGTTTATCTCCACTGTTATTTTCAATCTTCTTTTTGTCTCTATTGATTTTTTTTATTAACAATCCAAGCTCTAATGGATTTTATTCTTATGAAAGACATTTCTTATTATTCTGCAAAATACAAGGCCTTATACCACACAGACTTATTTCCTCCAGTATTTTATTTCTAGGCACGTCCTCAAAGTGAAAAGCCGCGAGATTAAGAAAAGCAGCAGGCACCTTTTGCACCTGTAATATGGAATATAAAACAGCTCTGATGTGGGCATCTGAAATCTGGATTCCCAGTAAAGACCTATGGAACTATGGTATAAGGAGTGAAAGGCATCCACTAGCATTTCAGTTAATGGAACTTGGTGAATTTGCTATATGGAGGCTGTGGATTCTCAGTTCTTTGAGGTTTTCAAGATAAGATATCTGCTGGGTTAGGGGGACTAGAAATGGAATGCCTAAATTTCAACTCAGTGATTCAGTGCATCAACAACACAGAGTATTTCACTTAACTACGATGTACATAATCAAGACAGCTGCCTGATCAATGCCTTGCAGAAAACTTGCTTAGCCTAATAATAGTCAGTTGCAAGGACAACTGCTTAAATTAGCAGTCACATGACTAACTAGTTTCTAATTTATATTCAGGCAATACCTTAGCTGTTCTTGGCCAGGGATCGCCTAGCTATGGTGATTCATGCATTGGTAACCTCAAGACTTGATTATTGCACTAATGTGACATTACAATATCTACCTATTACAATAGTTATAGTATAGAAATAGAAGAGGACAACAAAAAGGTTAGAACGGGAACCCTATTCCAAGATTAGAGAAATGAAAGGGGAAATTTAAACCAAGAGTAGGGATGTTGAATAATCAACAGGGGAACACACTGAATGACAGAGATGAAATAAAAGGAAGACGGAAGCAATACAATGAAGAACTCTGTAAAAGAGATGCAAGGATGACAGATTCATTCATGGAGGAACCATATGACGAAGAATCAGAAATTTTAGAATGTGAGGTGAAAGCTGCTCTTAAAATTCTTGGAAGAAACAAATCACCAGGAACAGATGGCATACCAATAGAGTTGCTACAAGCTACTGAGACTGAATCTGTCCACATTTTGACAAACAGTTGTCAAGAAATATGGAAAAGAAAACAATGGCCCACAGACTGGAAGCGTTCAATATACATCCCAATTCCAAAGAAAGGGGATCCCAGGGAATGCTGTAATTCGAACTGTTGCCTTAATATCCCATGGAAGTAAAGTAATGCTCAAGATTTTACAACAAAGGCTCTTACCATATGTGCAGCAAGAAATGCCAGATGTCCATGCTGGATTTAGAAAGGGAAGAGGCACCAGAGATCATATCGCAAACATACGTTGGATAATGGAACGGACCAAGGAATACTTTACAGATTACAGCAAAGCCTTTTATTGTGTAGATCATGAAAAACTATGGAATGCTTTAAAAGAAACGGGGGTGCCACAGCATCTGATTGTCCTGATGCGCAACCTATACACTAGACAAGAGGCTATTCTATGTACAGAATATGGAGAAACTGACTGGTTTCCCATCAGAAAGAGTGTGAGACAGGGGTGCAGATGATACCATACTACTAGCAGAAACCAGTAATGATTTGAAATGAATGCTGATGAAAATTAAAGTGGAAAGCACAAAAGCAGGACTACAGCTGAATGTCAAGAAGACTAAAGTAATGACAACAGAAGATTTATGTAACTTTACAGTTGACAATGACGACATTGAACTTGTCAAGGATTATCAATACCTTGGCACAGTCATTAACCAAAATGGAGACAATAGTCAAGAAATTAGAAGAAGGCTAGGAGTGGGGTGGACAGCTATGAAAGAACTAGAAAAGGTCCTCAAATGCAAAGATGTATCACTGAACACTAAAGTCAGGATCATTCAGGCCATGGTATTCCTGATCTCTATGTATGGATGTGAAAATTGGACAGTGAAAAAAGCAGATAAGAGAAAAATCAACTCATTTGAAATGTGGTGTTGGAGGAGCGCTTTGTGGATACCATGGACTGCGAAAAAGACAAATCATTGGGTGTTAGAACCAATTAAACCAGAACTATCACTAGAAGCTAAAATGATGAAACTGAGGTTATCATACTTTGGACACATCAGGAGAAGACATGATTCACTAGAAAAGACAATAATGCTGGGGAAAACAGAAGGGAGTAGAAAAAGAAGAAGACCAAACAAGAGACGGATTGATTCCATAAAGGAAGCCACAGACCTGAATGTACAAGATCTGAACCGGATGGTTCATAAGAGATGCTATTGGAGATCGCTTATTCGTACGGTTGCCATAAGTCATAATCAACTTGAAGGCACATAACAACAAACTATTTTGTGAAATCTTGGTTGGCCTGATAATTTTGGACTTTTTCTTTTGGGTCAACATGACTGCCTTTACTTTTTGTAATGTATAAATTTTAAGCTTATGTCTCTTAGGCTGAAATCTAATGCACACTTACCTAGGAGTAATCCCTCCAAATTTAATAAGGCTTACCTCTGAGTAGATATGCCTAGAATTGTGCTGTTAATGAATAAATTATTTATTATTAAATTATTTATTAAATTTATATCCCACCCTTCCTCCCAGAAGAAGCCCAGGGCAGCAAGAAGGAGCCCAGGGCGGCAACTATCAAATCATTACTAGAAAGAAGGGGCAGTGATTCACTGAGGTGAACCTTGTATTACTAATCTGTGTGAGAGCTCCACACTGTATTTATAATCAATCATAAATCTGGAGGAACATTCTCCAATTTGTCCGCACACAAACTGACTGTGAGCAGATTGTTATTTCCTCACATTTGTTCAATGTTTTAAATTACTCTTTCCTATAATTCTTAATTGCCAGCAGTTCCTTGTGAAGCTTCATGATGTTAAAATACAGGGAGTTTTAATTGGACAGTCAAAGCTGTTCTAATATACATGGCAGGATGATGTTGATTAAATAGATGGATAGCTCCTATGAATCAAGCTTCATTGTTTATGAAAAATGGCTGTTTGGTAAAGAATTTGAAATATTTCTCTTTTCACTGTACAGTTAAATTTATGTTTGGAAAATATTAATGAAAAGCAAACACAGGATGTGCAGTGTTTTGGTATATATAAAGTGAGCTGAAAATTCCCAGAGAACATATTGCTGCATTTACCCAGGTTCAAATTGTTGTTGGTCCTTTCCTGCTATTTGGATTGCAGGTCAACTGAGTGCAAGGGCAAAGCACTCAGTTGGCTTGGGAGAGAGCAGAAGCCAACAAGAAGTAACTGGAACATTTCTCCATTCTCCTCCCCAATGCAAAATAAACGTATGTTATCTGGATGTGTGGTGGTGGTAGCTAGGTCCGCCTCTTTCTGATAGGTCCTAGTTAGCTATCTTAGGTAGAGATGGGTGTGCTGGGCTAAAATGTAGATTTTGAGTTAGATCCAGAGATGCATGCTTGGAAGAAATTCTGGAAGTGATCTGTTCTATAAGATCTAACACAATACATTGTGATATGCAATGCCTTGTGCAAGAGATTGTACAATGCCTTTTGCAAACAGAACCACATTTCTGGATTTCAATTCTCTCTGCTTGTGCAATGATCTTGGATCCAACCCATATATGTGTAACATTGTGCACTTATTTTCCTTAAAAGGTTGATGAATACAGTTGTATTTTACTATGAGCTGGTTCAGACATCACATCAAACCATGGTTTATCATGACTGGAACGAGTCACAATGAGCTTTGGAGTTGCATGCTTCTCCTCCTGTCTCCTCCTTTGGTGTGCATGTGAGGGGATTGGAAGCTTTTGCTTCTGTTTTTGATTAACTGTATCTTCTCATTTTGTCTGAACCTTACAAACTGTAAGTATGGGTTGTTTGAAATATGCCAATTTATGGGTTCTTAAACTGGATCGTTTCAAGAAAACATAGTTAAGTTTAACCACAGTTTGACACGGAATAATGGGCTCAAGTTGCAGGAAGCCAGATTTCGACTGAACATCAGGAAAAACTTCCTAACTGTTAGAGCCATACGACAATGGAACCAATTACCTAGAGAGGTAGTGGGCTCTCCGACACTGGAGGCATTCAGGAGGCAGCTGGACAGCCATCTGTCAGGAATGCTTTGATTTGGATTCCTGCATTGAGCAGGGGGCTGGACTTGATGGCCTTATAGGCCCCTTCCAACTCTACTATTCCATGATTCTATGAGGTTGACCAAAATGGAAGTGAAAGCTCCTTCTCATGGCTGCCCCAGAGGAGCGGGAGAAGTGAACAAGTCTAAAGTTTATTGTGAAGTCTGAAGTGACCCTTTGTCTGGTGAATTCTTACTTAACTCTTAGCCACTTAGAAATAGTGGGTTGTACCCAATGCTAGTCCTACTCAGAGTAGGCCCATTAAAATGCATGAACATGAATAATTTAGGTTCAGTCATTTCAGTGGATCTATTCTGAGTAAAACGTAGTTGGATTACAACCCAGAGAATTCATGCTGATAATCAAAGAACCCCAAGTGAGCTGTCTCGCCCTCAGTTACCTTGGTTGTCTATTTCATCCTGCTAAGTGAAAAGGGAAATTAATCACACTTTAGATGTAGATATTTGGCCAGTCACCATCCATAAACAATTGGCTTACCAATACTGTGGTACTACTTGGCAAATAATAATATGCTGCTGGCCATCCATTGTTTATTAGGTATGCCATGAAATGTTATGGTACTAAAGTGTCTCTCTGAAACTGCTATTCTCAATATCAAGGAGAAAGCTGACTGTAGGTAGAAAACTCTTGCTGCTATGTAAGAATATGCAATATAAAATAAAATCATAATGAGTTAGATCCAGATTAAGTCCCGTTGATTTCAGAGCTAAATTCAGAAAGGCTAAATTTTCATATTGATTTCAGTGAGACTAGCTAAGTCTGGAGAAAATCTACATTCTATCCACTTACAAACAATTGTGCTGCTGTTAAATTTGTATATTTGCAGAAAATAGAAAAGTATTACTCATGGAGAAACAAACATTTAACTTTCTACGCTCCTCTAGTCTAGCAGACTCTAATTACTATCTTGAGGATACAATAAAGATCAACAACTAATTTGGAAAGGAACGCAAAGGAAACTACTTTCGCTGTGTTACTAAGAGGGGGAAAAGACACTCTTAAAGCACTGTTCATTTAGGACATAAGAATTCTTTCTGATAAATATGAATAGAAGGCACATATAGGTGAAACAGAGAATATAGAAATATGGTGCTATGGTGTGACTGTCCACATCAAGTTGCAAGTGTAATGCATAACAGAATTTTTAAAAAGCAGGTGTTTTTTTCCTGCTGGGCTTATGTGCAAATTATGCCCCTAATCCAGCTAACATTAGAGGCATTTTAAGCCCTACGGAAATTAATCAAACAAATTAGCCATGACTAACCTATGACCCATTGCTTTTCATCTGAAGTGGATAGGGACTATATTTGCAAACATTCAATTTTATGGCTTTATTTACATCTTCAGCTGATGTATGAATAACACTAGTTGCATAACAGAGATCCACTTATTAAAGTTTAAAAGTTGCTAATAGATTACCATGAAAACCCTATTCACAGGGTCGTCATAAGTCGGAGTCGACTTGAAGGCAGTCCTTTTCTATTTAATAGCCAAACTATCATGTTACTTGTTTGAAATGCAACAACCTTTCAGGCAGGGCTTTGTATGTTGAATTCACAAGAGCAGGCTCTGATGGAATAAGCACAATCCTTCACAATGAATCTGAGCAGAACTCTGAAGACTAGCCAAATGTGTGGTTTACTTCCCCCTTTAATGAGGGTTATCAGTATACGAAGCAATGTCCCTGGGACACATTTAGTCTCTGCAAGCAATTTGTAAGTGCACAGGTGAATGAATGAACAGTACTGTCAGGAAACCAAGTGACACCACATCACTGCTGTGCAAACTCCAGAGCCTCAAAATGTTTAAGGACATTTTTGTTGTTGTTATGGGTTGATCAAGTGCTTCAGTAAGCCAGCCATTAAAATGACAAGAGGGCAGTCACCATACAATCACCACTAGGGGATCAACGGAAGGATGCAGTTGGCTCAACAGTAGGATGCAGTTGGCTCAACAGTCAACTCTGATAGTCTGATTAAGTGATCTATTGTTGCTGAAGTCCTTCGGTGACCTGTCTGCTATTCCCAGCAAGTGATGCCCTTGATGATGCAGGCACAGTAAATGAGAAAGGCAGAGACAGGCTTCCTTCTTTGTGAGCTCTTAAAAATACAATCAGCTGTGTAGACTTTCCTTTTTTGTGTTTAGATGTGGATTGTTAAGGCTGGAATTAGACCTGATGCAACACAACCTGACCTGGTCCCTTTGACGGGATGGGGGAGAAATGCAAAGTTTTGCATCGGGCAGGCAGGAGGGGGAAGCTGAGCCTTTCCCTTCCTACACTCCCCCCCCCCGCCAGGTGCTTTTGAGAGTCTTTTTTTTTTTTTGCTGGTGCGGGTTTATTTTCTTTCACCGAAATCCATTTTTATAGCACCTTTCAATAACAATAACTTCAAGGTAGGTCACAATAAGAAAATAAAACAATACAACATACATGTACAAGTTAAATAAAACACAGATTTAATGTCTTTAACTTAAACGTCAGTTAAAGAGCTCTACAGAGGGGGGGGAAGAGAGGGGCTAAAAGCAACATGGAAGGGAAAAGTGTAGGCAGGAGAAGTGTTCAATTTCCCACACCCACCAGCTCAGGCTATGCTTAAAATTTTCCATTTCCACTCCAGGACATAGCCCAGTTCTGACATACCTGTCAAAAACTTACATCTGCAAGCATCAGCAGTATGGATGACCTTACCCAGAAACATGCAAGATACAGAATGCACAAACAAAGGCTATGTACGTGCAGGTTGTACACATTTAGGCTCTGTTCTGATGTCTATATAAATCTCAACATATAGAGCTTGGGGCCAAAGCCCATGGACAAGAGCCTTGCCTACCTCTCCATGTTTTCATGCCACACTTATTACTTGTGTGAGTTGGGCCTGGGAAATGAGGGTAAATATTATTTTAGAACAAACATTTCAATTCGCATATATTTTTGTCCTAACTAGACAATCTAGAGAGCTAGTGTGGTGTAGTGGTTAAGCTGTTGGACTACAGCTAGGGAGACCAGGGTTCAAATCCCCACATAGCTATGAAGCTCACTGGGTGACCTTGGGCCCGTCACTGCCTCTCAGCCTCATGAAAACGCTATTCATAGGGTCGCCATAAGTCGGAATCGACTTTTAGGCAGTACATTTACATTTAACTAGACAACCAAGAAAATGCTAACATCACAAGTAAGCATAATACAGTGTTGTATTCTTTTTGGTTTTGAATGGAAACAAAATTGCAAGCAGGCAGAATTTACCTGTAGGTTCAGCTGTTCAGAGTCAAAGTCAAATCTATCTTTTGTAACCACTCTTGTCAGCTTCTCTTATCTGAACGGATGCCCTGTATCACTCTCTAGAGCTCTGATGCTACAACCTCTACCATTTTTATATAACTACCCATCTGCTTCCATTCAATTAGATATAATTAAACATAGACTTTCACACTGGTGAGTAGCTCCTTAATGAAGATTTTTGCACAACATTGCTGCTCTAAAAATGCCTTTGGAGAAGCAAAAAAAAATATTTACCAAATGTGTTTTTAAAATGCAAAGGGCTTTTATGTAGTTTTAAAAATGATCTCTTGCTTATTTTAAAATGTCAGCTACTCAATCAGAAATTATTCCATTCTAAGAGATTTTTCTAGAGCAGGGATAGCCAGTATAATGCTCTCCAGGACTACAAAACCCATAATCCCCAGCTAGCATGGCCAATACAGTCATGGATTATGGGAATTGAAGTCCAAAACACCTGGAGGGTACCATGCTGGCTAACTCTATCTTAGAGCACTGTTTGAATCTGTAATGGGACAGCCCAAATAATAGCTTAAAATATGCTGAAATAATTTACATATGCTTAGGATTTGCTTAGAATATGCTTAAGATTTGCTGAAGCATCTTATAATCTTTGCTTTTTGCATAACAGGCAAACAGTAAGACAGGAGTAGTTTAAAACTGCCCCCTTTTTTCCTCAGTCTCCTGGCCAAACTGTAATTTTCCTATTAAAACAACTGGAATGGTACAAGATCAAATGGCTGGGCAGACAGCCAGTGTGTCATTTTAACTGTCAACATAAAGTAAGTGGAAATCCTTATGTGGTGAAGTTAAGCTAACTAGTTGAGAAAGAAAAACTCACCAGGAGCATCTGGTTAATGACTTGATGAGAGCCTGATGAGAAGTAGCAAAAAGGCAGGCAAGGCCATGGGAACACACCTTCCTTTAGATAAAAATGTATATTAAAAGCCAGGTTTTGCAGCACTCAGGACCTCTCAGCACAGTTGGGAGTGGAGGGTCGAAGAAAGCAGGAGAACCATCCATCTCTTCCATCCATGACATCTGATGGGTGATGCACCATGAGATGTATTACCATTTACTTTGTAACTTCGGCTCTGTGATATGACTTAGAGTTTAACTCTGTCCTTCATCTATTCTATTGTAACTTGTTTTAACTTGCCCATTCCTGGGCAAGATCCTGGAAAGAGTGGTTGCTGGCCAGCTCCAGGCGCTATTGGATGAAACCGATTATCTAGATCCATTTCAATCGGGTTTTAGGCCCGGTTTCAGCACTGAGACAGCCTTGGTCGCCCTGTATGATGACCTATGTCGGGAGAGGGATGGAGGGAGTGTTACTCTGTTGATTCTCCTTGATCTCTCAGCGGCTTTTGATACCATCGACCATGGTATCCTTCTGGAGAGGCTCGTGGAGTTGGGAGTTGGAGGTACAGCTTGGCAGTGGTTCCGCTCCTACTTGGCGGGTCATCTCCAGAAGGTAGTGCTTGGGGAACATTGCTCGACACCGTGGGCTCTCCAATGTGGCGTCCCGCAGGGGTCAGTTCTGTCTCCCATGCTTTTTAACATCTACATGAAGCCGCTGGGTGTGGTCATCAGGAGTTTTGGAGTGCGTTGCCATCAGTACGCTGATGACACACAACTCTACTTCTCCTTTTCATTGTCTTCAGGTGAGGCGGTTAATGTAATGAACTGTTGCCTGGCTGCGATAATGGACTGGATGAGAGCTAACAAACTGAGGCTCAATCCTGACAAGACTGAGATGCTGTTGGTGGGAGGTTTCTCTGATCAGATGGTGGATATTCACCCTGTTCTGGACGGGGTTACACTCCCCCTGAAGGAGCGGGTTCGTAGTTTGGGAGTATTTTTAGATCCTTCCCTGTCACTTGAGGCTCAAGTAGCCTCGGTGGCACGGAATGCGTTCTACCAACTTCGGTTGGTAGCCCAGCTACGTCCCTATCTGGACAGGGAGGACCTCACCTCAGTTGTCCATGCTCTGGTAACCTCTTGATTGGACTACTGCAATGCGCTCTACGTAGGGCTGCCTTTGAAGACGGTTCAGAAGCTACAGCTTGTGCAGAACGCGGCGGCCAGACTGATAATGAGGACCAAGCGGTCTGAACATATAACACCTGTTCTGGCCCACTTGCACTGGCTACCAATATGCTTCCAGGCCAGATTTAAAGTGCTGGTTTTAACCTATAAAGCCTTATACGGTGCGGGACCGCAATACCTGCTGGAACGCCTCTCCCGATATGAACCTGCCCGTACACTACGTTCAACATTGAAGGCCCTCCTCTGAGTTCTGACTCATAGGGAAGCTCGGAGGACGATAACAAGAACTAGGGCCTTCTCAGTGGTGGCCCCCGAACTGTGGAATAGTCTTCCTGATGAGGTGCGCTTGGCGCCGACGTTGTTATCTTTTAGGCGCCAAGTTAAAACCTTCCTCTTTTCTCAGGCATTTTAGTTTTTTTTAGTTTTCAGTTTTTTAGTTTTAAATATGTTGTAACTGATCTTAGATTTGTGGACTTTTATATACATGTCCCTTGCACTGATTTATTGGATTTTATTGTGTATATTTATATTTCTCTGTTGTACACCGCCCAGAGAGCTATGCTAGTCGGGCGGTATAGAAATTGAACAAATAAATAAATAAATAAACTAAGATGTGCCTTCTAAATCCTGTGCTTTGATGTTAAATGGATATCCAACAGCTTCTTTCTTCTTGATATACTGTAGGTTTCTATTTTTCTGTTTCTGCAATGATGGCTAAGGCCATCTAGAATTTATTTGATTAGTTGTAGTGTGCAAGATATGAATAAATAGCATATTATTTATTTATTTATTTATTGCACTTGTATACCGCCCCATAGCCAAAGCTCTCTGGGCGGTTTACAGCAATCAAAAACATTAAAACAAATACATATTTTAAAAACAATTTAAAACACAATTTAAAAATTCAAAACAATATAAAAACAATTTAAAAACACATGCTAAAATGCCTGGGAGAAGAGGAAAGTCTTGACCTGGCGCCGAAAAGATAACAGTGTTGGCGCCAGGCGCACCTCATCAGAGACATCATTCCATATATTGTAAAGATTGTTCTGCTGTCTGAAGTCTGACTCCCAAAGAGAAAATTTCTGGTACCTCGCAAGACTCAAGAATTCTTGAGTGAGGTCTCCTGTATTCTCCTCCTACACTGCTGTTGATAACCTGTGAGCTTAGGTAAACTAACATACAAGGCCTCTATGAAGATATGGAGGAAGGGAGAAAGCAAGAGCCCTCAACCCTGTGCATTCACTGGCAAGGGGGCTAGCATTGCCAATATCAAATCTAGACTGGTTTAGATCAGTGCTCCATACTGGCAAACTGAACAACAACTTATAGGGGAGAAAATTGGAATGGGAGGCTTAATAAAACCCTTTTTGACTATCCCCACATTTATCCAAATTGTGCCTCACTTGTCGTCTAAAAATAGTACCTATGGGGACTACCACAAAAGAGAAAGGGGTCTGGATATTTGTGTAATTCAACCCCTGCTGACCAATATGTATTCTCAAATTGGGCTGGACCAGTAATGGACAGTATTTGACATTCACATTATGTATGAACTCTGTTCCTGCTGCAGTGCAACAGTGGCTACTCACACCCACCCACATATGCACGCACACAGACACACCATATAGAGGAAAATAGATTCTGAGTTGGAAAGCTCTATTTTCAATTAGTAAACTTTCAGAAAGAGATTCATCTTTTTATTTAACATAAATGGTCTGATATAAACCAATTTGTTCAAAAGTAGGATTCTGGTTTCAGTAAGATTTATATCTTTGTCAGCGTGTTTAAGATGTCAACCTTTATTAAAATGCTAATTTAAGATTGTATTCTGATGTTTAAAATCTAGTTGGAATCTCTGGAGGCTCCTAAAAGGCAAGTGCTTATTTTCTGCATAGAGAACCTTTCCTCCCAACTTGTGTAACATCTTGCCTGAGTTCTGGAGAACTTGAAAGCTTGCCACATTTTTTGTGCCTTTTTGGTTTATCCTCTGATCTCCGTTGAAGGTCAGTGTGTGTGCAACAAGCTAAATATATGAACTTGTTTCACTGCGTTTTGACCTAGTGTATGGAAATGATAGAATGGGACATTTACTGCACAGTCAAAGCACTCAGCATTCTCCTCATTTCATCCATGTCTGTGTAGTCTGCTCATATAACATCTTATTAAGATGTTATCATATGGCTACTATATGGTCCTAACAATTCAGATGTGATTGTGATGGCCTTTTATTAACAAGTGAGGGAAAACATGCTTTCATTTTACAATAAACAATTGCCATGCAGTCATGAAACCTAGTTGTGTTATAAGCATGCTATGGACATAATTTCTTTTACAAGACAGTAATATGATCCAGAGACTTTGGACAATGCATTTTACAAATGGGACCTGAACAAAATGTTGCAATGCAAAGTGCTCCTGTTCAGATTTCCAGCCACTCCATTCTATACCCCCCTCCACATACACCCAGTTAGTCAGCATTCTATGCTCAATGAGCATGCTCAGTCCTCCGGGATTGTTTTTTGATTGCCCCCCCCCTTTAGGGGTTCTTTTTTCTAAAACATTTTGTACTTTTGCAAACCCTTCCCCCCCAAACCTGCTAATTTGTTTCCCTCTTTTGTGTGGACGGTGCCATTTTTGACTACATAATGATAGGCAGTCAAGAATTAGTTTGCTATTAGTTATATAAGTGGCATCTGCAAGTGAGCTGCTTTTATTCTAAATTTCACCTAATCAATTCCATTCCCTGGTTTTCTTTTCTGAGCTAAGAAATTCATTATTCTGTGCCTACTGAGCATGCTCATTCCTCACAGGATTATTTGGGTTTTTTTTGGGGGGGCAGGGGGTGGACTGCTGTTCTCTCAGCTGCATTAAAATCTTAGTATCTTCACTGGTGTCTATGAGTAGCTCTCATTTCCATTTCTGGAGACATTTTAGAATAGCTTCTCAGTATGAACCTATCCAGACAATAAAAGGGATATCTCTAATCAGAGGTGGGGATCTTGTGGCTCTTTAGATGTTATTGGACTCCAAATCCCATGAGCCCCAGCCAGGATGGGCAGTGGCCAGGGATTATGGGAACTGTAGCCCAAAAACCTCTGGAGGGCCATAGATTCCCTACCCCTGCTCAATTTTTTTTATATCTGAGTCTCTTACTCCATAATTCTTTCTTTTCCAGCTACTCCCATTCAATCCCCCTCCCACCCAGTTGTCAGTTTTTCTTTTTCTTAACAGTAAGTCAGCATTTTGTAGGCACTAAACACACTCTGCCCTCACTGAGTGTTTTAGGAGATTTTCCCAACTCTCCTTTCACTATCCCACCCCTTTCTTTTTCTAATTTTATTTGTACTTGCAAATCTCAGGGTTCCCCAAGTCGGCTAATTCCTTCCTCTTGCTGTTGCCATTCTACAGAAGCAAAGACACTCAAACTGGAATTAGGATATAAGATGATTAGTTGCTTATATTCAATGTTAGGATGCCTGTATCCAGTGAAAATCTGCTTCTTCATATGCAAACTAGTGTGTGACTCCATTCCATTTCTGTCAGAAGAGCTTCTATGAGCTTTTGAGATACAAAAGTGTGTTCTCTCATGATGAAAAATACAACACTACTGTTACTTACAAGAAGCCTTCCCTATGCTGAATAATTATTTTGGCATTTATTGAAAAAGCAGGTAATGATATTTACTTTTTTTGTACTCATGTTGATATAAAATGTTAAGCCCATTGCTTTCCAATTGCACTGCATTATTAATGACATCTATTTTATAGAGTATGCTTTTAGTCTGTCGGAGCAAGCTTGCACAAGGATCTGAGGGAAGAGTCAGATTTGGAAATAATTTAATGAGCAATAGCTTCTCGGCCCTAAGACAGTTTCTTCTTCTTCTTCAGATGGAGATTGACTACCTCTTCCTTTAACATGAGAACTGGGTAAGTTGTACTAAAATTTCTGTCAAAGCTCTAGCTTGGAATCCAGTGGGAAATGATGACCTTTTGTATACCTAACTTTAAATACCAACAGAATCAGGCCAATATCTCTGAAAGGGAAAGCAACATTTCAAAGTGTGTGTTAGATCCACACCATACATTTAAAGCACATCAAATGCATATTTAAATCACATTACTTTCACCAAAGAATCATGGAAACTGTAGTTTGTTAAGGTTGCTGGGAATGTGTAGCTCTGTGAGGGGGAAACCAGTTTCCATGATTCTTTGGGGGAAGTCATGCGATTTAAATTTGCCTTGGATGTGCTTTAAATGTACGGTGTGGATCTGCATTAAACATCTACTTGAGTTTGGTATGAAAAACCTGGTTTCACACTATTTTTACTTCATGAATCTCTAGGCAACAGGCTGCTGTCCAGCCTATTTCCCATTGAATTTGAGTAGCAATATTCCCCTAGAACTCTTACAAATTTCCATTTTATCTTGCTGGAGTTCAGTTAGGTTAAGTACACAGCTTGTGTAACAGAATTTGCAGCTATGGCAACTATGATGTCCTATGAGTAGGAGTAAAATTTTGGACTTGACCATCGTTCATATGGTGTATCCATGCTGCTATTTCAAACACGAACCATGGACAAAGAATAATAAGTCTAGAAGGAGGTCTGAGGAGAAATGTACTGAAGAACCAAATGCTTTTTATACTTGAGGAAAGTCACTTTAAGTGAAGTAAAGTGTCTTATTCTGAGGTCTTTTCAGAGCAGTCAGGAATCCTTTGCAAGCCTATGGTCATGTACTTACTGCAGAGGGTCTTCTGTGAACATGAAGAGACTGATTTGTCTCTGCCTGCTTGTGGAATAGAACACAAAATATTAGATCAGGCAGGGCTAGCCAGCATAGTGGCCTCCAGATGTTTTTGGACTCCAACTCCCATTGGTCTCAGCCAGCATGGCCAATAGTCAGACATCTGCAGGCACTTCCTCTGACCTCCTTCTGTTCACCAGAAGAAGAGAATGGGGCCTATGAGTCTGTGAGCATAGGGTCTGTGAGCACAATCAGAAATCTTGGCATGATTAGGTTTCCCAAAGGTGAGTACAGACCCTGCATGTATACAGACATAGCCCTCTTTGGATCCACTACTGCACAGAGACTGAGAGTGAGGCCAAATGGAACAATCCTGTATTTCCTCCAACCCATTCACTATACTGTGAGCACCAAAGGTGAGCACTGAAGGATGGTAGGAGTATGCCTACCAACTCCTGAAATAAACAACTGTCAAACCTAAGGAGAGAATCCAGAACAGACCTGTGGGTGGCAACACACCTGAAGCTAGCAGTTTTGGGCAGGATTGTGTCTGTCTTTTGTCTGTGAAGTGCCAACAAAAACTGTCTATTCACAGAAGGTGCACAACATTAAAAAAAATGTCAGAGGGGTATCCTGAACCCATGCTTTTCTAGCACCTGGCTTGAAAGAAAAAAGAAAAAAAATTCCAGGCCAGTTTATGGTGTGGGGTTTATTTTGTCATGTGCCAACACTATCCAAGAACTGTAAGAAACTCCCACTGGAAAGGAAAACTGGCATGTTCCCCCATGCCTGCCCTGTGTGCGCACACACACATCTAAATGCTTTGTGTACATATTTGAATTTGATCTGGGTCACTGCATTGTTGAAGGTTTCTTCAACCTTCACCACCAGTTTTAGATGGAAAGTATCAATCATAAAACATCAGCACTGCTGATAAAGTGTTATTATTTAGGTCTGCCTGGGCAAAGGGTTTCCTTTCACGATAATGGAACAGCTTAGGACTTACCCGACTAAATGGAGATGCCACTATTTATGAGTGTTTGCATACTGTTTTTCAACAGAAAAAGTTTTGGACACAGTTTACACAGTTTAAACTACAAGCCATGTCTGTTATAAATAATGGTGTGATTCTGCTAGATGTTAGGAATGTAGATATTAGAAATGTAGAAAGCTGTCTTATAGAAGAGCAGATTATTTGCCCCTTTGGCCCAGTATTGCACACATTGCCTGGCAGCAGCTCTCTAGGGTCTCGGGCACAGCTCTTTCACATCACCTGTTCTCTGAACCTTTTAATTGCAGAGGTTGGGGATTCAGCTTGAGACATTCAGCATGCAAGTAAGTGCTCCACCACTGAGCTATGATCCTTAGCAAAGTGTACCTAGATGTGGAGAGTTGTATCCAATGTAGCACTAAGTCAGGGTTCCATCAGCTAGCGCAATGGGATTCCCCCACTCTCCTCCACTCCCCGCACTCTCTAAATCTGTTCTAGGGGTTTCCCCAATTCCTCCAGAATCAATTTGGGGAGAGTGTAGGGGAAGGAGGGTGGACGTCCTGTTGTGCTAGTGGTAATTCTTGTGCTAATGGGACGCATTGGAAGAACACCACCCTCAGTGTGCTTGGCACATTACAGGATTGGCCTTGATGGTCTTCTCGGTTTCATTTAAAACTCTTGAAGTACGGAAGACAGCTTTTGTCCTAAAACTTGGCTCATAGGCTTGTAGAAAGTGCTGGTACAGTGGTGTAATCCTGATTCTATGTCACATGAATCATTAATGAATAGAGTAGAACTGGAAAAAAAACCACTGCAACATCTCAGTTACAGGGGTGAACTTGTGATTCCAGATGCCACACACTTACATGCAGGGAGTTCACTAGTGTGTATACTGATGGTAAATTCACAGTGGGTACAAGAGGAATAGTCCTTTCCCTATGATTTATTTATTTTATTTATTATTTAATTTGTATCCCGCCCTTCCTCCCAGCAGGAGCCCAGGGCGGCAAACAAAGCGCTAAAAACACTTTAAAACATCATAAAAACAGATCTTAAAATACATTAAAACAAAACAGTGTTAAATTTTTTTTTAAAAAAAAACAACTTTAAAAAAGGGTTAAAAACATATTAAAAGCAATTCTAACACAGACGCAGACTGGGATAGGTCTCAACTTAAAAGGCTTGTTGAAAGAGGAAAGTCTTCAAAAGGCACCGAAAAGATAGCAGAGATGGCGCCTGCCTAATATTCAAGGGGAGGGAATTCCACAGGGTAGGTGCTGCCACACTAAAGGTCCAATTCCTATATTGTGCAGAGCGAACCTCCTGATAAGAAGGTATCTGCAAGAGGCGCTCACCTGCAGAGCACAGTGATCGACTGGGTATATAAGGGGTAAGACGGTCTTTCAGGTATCCTGGTCATGAGCTGTATAGGGCTTTGTACACCAAAACTAGAACCTTGAACTTGGCCCGGTAGCAAATGGACAGCCAAGTGATAGAAGGAAAACTAAGAGATTATGCTTAATTAGATGATAAAGTGATATTTGCCCAATGAGCCTTTCTGTCTTCCATGCTACAAAATGGAAACTGTGCTCAAAAGAGGTTGCTGATTTCTGTACAGATTAAAGGTAACCAAGCTACTTTAATTGCCAATAATTTATCTAATACTTCTTATCCATGCAGGCACATTCATTACAGGGACTTTGACTAGGAGCCACCAGCTGTTCTATAAGAATCCAGAGAACTAGGAACAAAGCAGAGGGCAGTTTGAAGAAAAGTAGTGGAGGTCCAGTAGTTGACATTACAAAAAGATACATCACCAGACTATTTTTTGCTGTCTCACAGCTTTATCAATGAAAAGTGCATTCCTTATTCATCCAGACATTTCAAGTGTTTTCACACTAAAAGAGCATATTTTTTTCCTTATCCAGTGTCTATAACATGAAAGCAAAACCTTCACAGGCCAGTTTAAAAATAGCTGATTCTTGCTTTCTGTCCCACATTAAACAAACTCACACATGTGCTGGCTTCGCTCCTTCCTGGAGGACCGGTTCCAGAGAGTAAGACTAGGAGATTCCTGTTCACCCCCTTGGCCTTTAACCTGTGGGGTTCCTATCTCCACTGTTATTTAATATCTATGTAAAGCCGCTGGGTGATGTCATCCGGGGATATGGAGTTCGTTATCACCAATATGCTGATGACACTCAGCTTTATTTCTCCTTCCCGCCTGATGCCAAGGAAGCCGTCCTTCCCCTGAACCAATGTCTGTCTGCAGTGATGGATTGGATGAAGGCAAACAAGTTGAAATTAAATCCAGATAAGACAGAAATGCTCTATGTCAATCGTTGGACTAATCTGGCAACGGGGAATTTACCTATGTTGGATGGGGTTACACTCCCCCTGAAGACCCAGGTTCGCAGCTTGGGGGTGCTCCTGGACTCTGCCTTGAATCTGGAAGCCCAGGTCTCGGCGGTCTCCAGAAGCGCCTTCGCCCAGCTAAGGCTGGTCCGCCAGCTGCGTCCGTTTCTGGAGACGCCTGAATTGACTAAGGTGGCACACGCCCTGGTTACATCCCGGATGGACTACTGCAACGCACTCTACGTTAGGCTGCCCTTGAAGACTGTTCGGAAGCTAAAATTGGTTCAACGTGCTACAGCTAGGTTGCTGACTGGGGCTAGTTTTCGTGTTCACACGACTCCCCTGTTACAGCAACTTCATTGGTTGCCGATTTGCTTCCGGACCCAATTCAAGGTGCTGGTGATGTCCTTTAAAGCCCTTCACGGCTTGGGCCCTGTCTATCTGTCCGATCGATTGTCTGTTTATGAACCCCCCCATCCTTTGAGATCCGCTAATGATTTTCTTCTTACAATTCCGCCAGTTTCACTAGTTCGTCTTTCAGGGACTAGAGATAGAGCATTCTCAGCTGTCGCTCCTAGACTCTGGAACTCATTACCTGTAGACATACGTTCTGCCTCTTCGCTTTTGTCATTTCGCCGCCTGGTTAAAACGTTTTTATTCCAGATTGCATTTAATTTAAATGAATAATTAGAGTTTTTAAGTATTGGATTGGGCTTACTGTGACCTCTAAATATAGAGATTGTAATTTTATTGCTGTATTTGTGCTTTTATCTACATGTTTTATTATGTTGTTCGTTGCTCTGAGTTTCTGTGAAAATAGAGCGGCTTATAAATATTTTTAATAAATAAATAAATAAATATACAAACACCATTTCAAAAGTGCTTTTATTGCCTGTTTGAACAGACTTTTCCTTTCTCATTCAGTTATTCATATCAAAGACTTATGAAAACCTGCTTCCCAACAGGGGCTAAATTTGCAAATGGATCATTTAGATACTGCAAATGGGTCATTGGCAACAGATTTATTTTTTACTTATTGGATGTCCCCAATAAGAAAGGATGGATCCAGATTAATGGGGGGAAATACTGGCTGGCATTTTGATGTCAACAACATTGAGTGGATGCTGCAAAAAGCTTGCACCAATCCCAAAATAAGCCTCTACCTGGAAACACCCCTAATTACTGGAAAGAGAAATGTCTTCTGAAAAGCCATGAATGAGGGCAGACAACATGGAACAGCTGACAGTAGGTTGCAGAAATAATTCTAATGCAAAGCAGCACTGAAGAAAAGAATACTTTATACAGGAATACTTCCCACATCAGCAATATATCCAAAGTGTGCCAGTGAGATAATTTAGAATCACTGGATAGTATATGCCTAACAACAGGCAAGCATCTCTCTTTTCTAGAGTGTTGCATCTCACAGTAAGTCAGTCAGGAGTGAAACATTTGGGGGGAACAGTGTAGGGGGTGAGGGAATTGTTTGCCACCACTCTTGAACCCCACTTTCTTGTATGTGCAATCAGGCATAATTTACCATTTATCATCACAGCCTAAACTCATCAGTAATATATCATTATGGGAATGATCATCTGCTGAGGGAATAAAATGCTTGCTGAAAAAATTCCAAATTACATTAGATAAAGATGGGTAGAGGTAGAGGAACTGAAGGTGAATGCTGCTTTTCTTAATGCTGTGCTGAAATAATTGGTATTTATTTAGCTCTAGGAGTCATTCCATTACCTGTAAGAAAGTTGCACATTATTTGGCCTCATATTTGCAAACAAAATCAGGCAAAATGTCTGCTTAACAAAGTTTCAGACATTCTCTAAGTATCTTTTGAATTTATTAGTTGACTTCCAGGGTAAAGATTTCACACACTTGTGACTGATTTTTTTTTTTAATGAATCTTGTTTTGATCAGTTGTTTTTTAGGTTCAGTTTCAAGAAAGGTCAGATCACAGCTTCCATTTTGTAAAAGAGGAAATAAGTAACAATGTGGATATTCACTAAGGATATGCTTTATGTATATGCGTGTGTGTTTTGAGTCTGATATTACAATGGAGAACTCTGTTAATAAAATAGGCATAATATAATGATATTTTACTATCACATATGCTAAAAGCAAACTCAATTATCTAATACGTAGTCAAGAAAGCTATTTCCACACACAAGAAAATGATACTAGCAGGCTTGGGAAAATCCCAAGTTTTGCAAAAGTACCAAAGAACTTTATTTATTTATTTATTTAAAACACCTTAAGGGGGGAACAAAAATACTAACCAATCCAATGAGGATTGGGCATGTTCAGTGGCCACAGAATGCTTGCTAGCCATCCAAGGGTGGGGATGTAAAACCAGTGGAGACGGAATGAGGTATCATGGAAAGGGGCATGGCTGGCTAGTGAGAATCCGAAACAGAAGCACTCCACACTGAAGCATTTGGTTGCAGACTATATTTTTTACTACTCATTTCACATTAGCCACAGTTAAACATCACAATAAGAAAGGGTTGCTGGCTTACCATGGCTGATCGCAAGCATGGGGAATCTTTGTCCTTCCAGATGTTGCTGAACTACAACTCTCTCATCATCCCTGGCTAGTCCCCAGTGAGGTGTCCAGTGTAATGTTTGCTGCAACTTCTTGAGGTCAGTTTCAGTTGATGCGACCTCATGAAGTGGGCAAGATGCTTGTGACAATGTGGCCAGCAACCCATCCTCTTGACCCATGCCTTTCTTGACTTATTAAAGCTTGCCGAAAGGGTATAACCGAGTGGACCCAGGGTGTGGTCAAAGCATCTTTATGAGAGGGAGTGATCCCAGCTGCCCTGAAAAAGCCAAACCTGTGTGGACCCATTGGTTTGTGATAATTCCCACACAGTCGCAAATACTACCTTTTTAGGGAAGTTGATTGAGAGGATTGTGGCATAGCAATTGCAAGTACTCTTGGATGAAACAGATTATCTTGACCCATTCCAATCTAGGTTCAGGCCTGGTCATGGGACTGAATCGGCCTTGGTCACCCTGATGGATGACCTTCATCAGGAGAAGGATGGGGAGTGTGGCCCTGTTATTCTTATTTTATATCTCTGTGGCTTTTGATGCCATTAACCATGGTGACCCTTTGAGGTGACTTGGTGAGATGGTTATTGGAGGCACTGTTTTACAGTGGTTCCAATCCTATCTCCAGGGTTGTGTTCAGAAAAAAACATTGGGTTATAGTCTTTTGGCCCCCTGGCAGTTGTGCTGTGGGGTGCCACAGTGTACCATCTTGTCCTGATGCTATTTAACATCTATATGAAGCCCTTGGGAATTGTCTTCAGAAGATTTGAGGCAAGGTGTCAGCAGGATGCTGATAATACCCAGCTCTGTTTCTCTGTAATATCTGAATCGGGAGAAGCTGTGCAAGCTCCAGACCAGTACCTGAACTCGGTGGTGGGCTGAATGAGGGCCAATAAGCTGAGTCTGAATCCTAGCAAGATGGAGAAGCTGTGAGTTGGTGGTTCTTGAGTTCAGATAATTGGTCAATTGCCTACTTTGGATAGGGTAGTGCTCCCTCTGAAGGAGCAGGTTCATAGTCTGGGGATGCTCTTGGATCCATCTTTGTCGCTAGAGGCCCATGTGACCTCAGTGGCTAGGAGTACTTTTTACTAACTGGCTGGTAAGACAGTTGTAGCCATTTCTGGATCGGGATAGCCTGAAAACTGTTGTCCATGCACTGGTAAGCTCCAGGTTGGATTACTGTAATGTACTCTATGTAGGACTGCCCTTGAGGTTGGTCTGGAAGCTACAGCTGATGCAAAATGTTGTGGCATGACTCCTCCCTGAGGCAGGATATTGCCAACATGTTACTCTGCTACTGAAAGAATTGTACTGGCTGCCCATTAACTACAGGGGCAAGTTCAAGGTTCTAGTTTTGGTGTACAAAGCCCTACACAGCTAGTGACCAGGATACCTGAAATATCGTCTTACCCCTTATATACCCAGTCGGTTATTGCATTCTGCAGGTGAAGGTCTCCTGCAGATACCATTTTATCAGGAGGTCTGTTCCGCAGAACATAGGAAGTGGATCTTTAATGTAGTGGCACCTACTCTTTGGAATTCCCTCCCCTTAAATATTAAATGGGCACCATCTCTGCTATCTTTTCAGCACCTACTGAAGACCTTCCTTGTTCAACAAGTCTTTTAGGTACACCTTATTCCAGTCTGCGTCTGTGCTGGAATTGCTTTTTAAAACATTTTTAAAGATGTTTTTAAAGATGTTTTGTTTTAATATGTTTTAAAGTCTTTTATTTTTAAGATGTTTTAAAGAGCTTTTAGTGTTTTTGTTTGCTGCCCTGGGCTCCTTCTGGGAGGAAGGGTGGGATATAAATTTAATAAATAAACAAAGCAGTATCTGTAAACAGTCATGTAAACAGTCATGGCTTTCCCCCTTGGGAACTATAGTTTGTTAAGGGTGATGAAAGTTCCTAGGACACCCCTATTCTTCTCACAGAGTTACAATTCCCAATTTCCTGGGAAGAGGGATTGATTGTTAAAACCACTCAGGGAACTGTAGGCCTGTGAGGGGAACAGGGGTCTCCTAGCAACTCTCAGCACACTTAACAAAGTACAGTTCCAGGATTCTTTTGGCAAAGCCATGACTGTTTAAAACTGTCTATTCTGCAGAATAGTTTCCAATGGACATGAGGAGTGTCTCAGTTTGCACAAGTTAAAACAGTGGAAGGTGAAATACATTCTAGCAAAATTCTAGGTGTGCTCTATGTTTTTAACTGAACATGCCCACCTTTCCTTAAATGGAGTGGTTTAAGCATAGCAGGCTGAAAACATCTATCTTGGGCAGGCTAAGTTTGTTTTGTCCAACAGCTAGAGTCATTGCTGAAGTAGCAACATATTGTAAACCGTCTGATTTTACATTAAACTGCAGTTTCAGATTCAACTGTTAATGTGCCCAAAATAGAAATAGAACATAATCTCCAGTTTGAAACACAAAAGGCTGTCTTCACCATTACATGACATTGACCAATAAAAAGGCTTTGAAATTAATAAAAATAAATTTGACACAGCTTTCTAGGATGAATAATGAGGGAAACATAACTTCCCTGTATGCTACTGACACCCTGTATTCTAATGCAGTAAGAATTTAGAATTTTAGAACCTTAGAAAGATATCACATACTATGTAACACATATGGCTAGAATCTGGTTCCACTCAATGGCTGTGTTTGCACATCACTACAGGGCCCTATCTGCAGTATTCATTAAAAGCAGTATCTTACCATTTTAATCATAATTTTCTAGGTTAGATTCTTTGTAGAAACAGTAATACAGGAAACAAGCAAAGTAAGAAGAATACCAACAAACATACCAGTGGCGTCACTAGCGGGAGTGTGGGGGGGTGCGGACCTCCGGTGCGTGCCCTCCCAGGGCATGGACGGGGGTGGTTGTTGTTGCACGCGCACACGCACGCGCACGCACTCACCACTCGCTCCAGGCTGGTGGTGGAAGGCCCGTCCCGGCTTCACCGCCAGTGAGCGGGCGCCTGCTGTCGGTCTTGCCCGCCCGCCTCCGAGGAGGAGTTGGCTGCGCCGACCCGGAGCGCTTCTCAGCTCCTTTGATGGCCAATGGCATGGGGTGGGGTGGCTCTGGGTGTCACCCCCCTCAGGGTGTCACCCGGGTGTGGTCCGCACCCTCCGCATCCCGGTTGTGATGCCCCTGAACATACAAAAATGTAATTCTCCATCTTTGGAGATGGCGGGTTGCCACCACTCACCATATGCTCTGAGGTACGTTACCAAATTCTTCCAAGCTACACAGGAAATGGACTTTGAAAGACCAACCCAAATTGTGTTTGCATTTTTACAGATTTGTAGGGCAGTATCTCAGAGAGGAAGTCAGGTCTCCTGCTCTTCTGTTGCATTCACTGTAGCTGCCCAATTTCCCTGCTTTTAAAAGTTTGATAGAAATCTCTATTGGCTATAGGTACGGGTCTTAAACCATTAAATAGGTCTTTTGCCTATTAGTGAATATAGCTCTAGATTTGTAACTCTTCAGAATGCCAGGTGGAGGATCACATGTCTGAATGTTACCGCCAACATCCCCTTCATCGTAACCTAGGGTTGTATTCAGTTAAGTCCTATTCAGCATAGACCCACTGATATTAATGAATCTAAAGTTAGCCATGTCTATTGGCTTCAATGGGTTTACTCTGACTAGGACTTGCATTGAATACTGCCCCTAGTAAATCAGGAAGAAGAGTTCTCAGTGAAGTGCTTGCTTTCTGTGTACAGTTTTTGTTTTGTTTTTAATGTATGGGAACATAGAAAAATGTGAACCTGTTTTTATAGTACATAAGAACACCACATAATATCATGAGCCATGCTGGATCAAACCAAAGGCTTATGCAGTCCAGTTTCCCGGAAAGCCCATAAGAAGCCCACAACAGGACATGACGGCAAGACTGTTGCGAGGATAAAATGGTGAGGGGAAGAAGCATGTATGCCACCTTGAGCTTCTTTGAGGAAAGGCAGTATATGACCGTAATCATCATCACCTTCAATTAGTTAAGTAGGTAGGCTTCTGAACAGTGCAAGGTTTCCAAAAAGACAAGGAAAGAGTTAAAAGCTGCACAGTAGCTCAAGGACAGCTCCAAGGAGGGGGGCTGCAGATGGCACAGAACTGAAACAGCTTAAAAACCTTGAGAGAGCAAACGTGTGTGGGGGGGAAGTCAGTTATGCTTAGTGGAGAAGGAAATCGTATTGTAAATAGCTTATGCCTTAAGGATCAGTAAAGATCCCTCTTTACATGAAAAAAAGCTGTTGTCTTTATTCAACGTTCATGGGTACATGGACTATACTCAGGGTAGTCTGCTCTGGGCATATTGCTTCGACATTCAACGCTGCACAACAAAGTACTGGATGAATAAGACATTATCTGCCCATCATGGCCAGCGCCAGGTGTGACTGGGCCCTTGAGCACCAGCGTGCCCTGGGCCCAAGGCACTTGCCTGCACCTACCTCCCACTGCAGTAAATGCTGGCTGTGCTGCACGCACATGCCTACCATCAACCAAGATGGCGGCAGAGGCATCAGCTCCTTAGGGAAGCCTTGGCTGCCATCTTGGCTGATGGCAGGCATGCACACAGCATGGCCAGCATTCACCCCAATGGGAGAAGAAGGTGAGGTATGCAGGCAGGCATTGCAGGCCTGCACGGTTGTAGGAGGGTGCTTGGGAGCTCTCTCTCTGTGATCCGTGGCAGGGTCGGGAGCCGATGCTGCAGCAGATTGTGGAACAGGAGTGCTACCCAATCACCCTAAGGAGAGGCCCTTCAGGGGCCTTCAGTCAGGATCTGACCTGGCTACCTTCTGGTGCTGGCCCTGCTGCCCATCATACTTCTCCATTTGAATACCACTTTCCTTTTATCAATCATAAGTATATATTTCAGAAGAAAGATTATTCTGAATTTCTCTTAAATTAGATACTGTTCTTGATTTTTCTCTGTGTTGGGATAAGTAGGCAACAGTAAACAACCCACTTCTAAGTGGAGAGTAGGCAGGCCCTTTGTTTATAAAGAACAGTGTTTTGTATTGAGTTTAAATTACAGGAAGTGCTTTTAAGCGATCTTCCTTCAAAACTGTTCCTGTTATTTGGCCTAGTCCCAAAGTTCTTACTGTTCACCCCATCTTTATAAGACCTGGCAGAATCAACAGTAATTCTGTACGTAAGGAATGATATTTAGTGGAAGGCACTGTGGAAACCAGCCCACCTGCTGATGCAAAAGTTCTCACAGGAAATAGACTTAAGAATTATTTGCAGCAAACAGAATTGTCAACCAGATGAAACTCGCAAGTTCTGTCTGAACAAATAATTGCAGAAGGAAATAGTCATAGGATATGTTGCCATTTTAGTCCTATACCATTCCCACCCTGCCACCCCCTAAATAGAAGCTAACTGGTCTGGCAGCTGAATCTTGCTAACCATTTAGGGGGTGAAGAATAGGCCATGTGGCACACACAGCTCTTTCTACCCACAGACGGGAATGGCTGCTGGGCTCAGGACGAATGGCCAGGGGTCACTTCACTCTGGTGAACATTGGGCTCTCCCTGAGAATGAGTAAATTCACCTCCAAATGCTGGATTTGGTCCACCTGCTATACTAAAATCTAGATATCACACTTTAATTTGGTTTTTGAATTTGTGATTGTTAGAAACAGGAATGGATTGAAGCACTATGTACAGAATGAAAGTTAAAATGAAGGGACCATTTAACTTCTGGATTCAGAGGACTGAACTCAAAACTGTTGAGAAAATTACTGTTTACTTGAGAGACCGCCTTTCTCCTTGTCATCCTGCTCAAACCTTTAGGTCATCAAGTGGGTGCTGCATGGCTGGGACAGAGCTTTTAGTGTGGTGGCACCCATACTTTGGAATACAGTCTTCCTGGAAATTAGGATGGTGCCAACAAATTGTTCTTTCTGCCCCCCCCCTTTTCAAAGACTTTTAAAAAATTCAACAAAGCTTTTTCATGGTAGTATTGCTGAATATTGTTTATGCTAGTTTTACAGATGGATTTATGTACTCTTACTGTTTTAACTTTGTGCTTTTTGTTTGTGGATAATTTTGACCAAAATAACATAAGGTTTTTTTACATAATATTTTGTGTGTTAGATAACACATTTGAACTCCAATTAATATTAAATTATTTGTTAACTGGATTGATTTTCCCTACAAAGATAATCAAGAACTCTGCCACAAGTAGTTTAAATGCTTTCTTTTTATTGTGTTTTTAACAGATGTGACCAACATAACAGTTTTGCAACCTTAAGAATTTATCTGTAACTTGGATAATTGTATTCTCTAAAAGTATGAATAATTAAATAATGCCACCTGCAGCTATATATGTAAAGAGCTAGTGCTTCATGGACAAGTGTCAAATTTATAGTAACGTTTATTGGAAACTGTGGAAAAATGTTTTCTGGTGAATGACCTGTGATCAACATAACATGTGACAAGTCACTGATGCCCACTAATAATTGCCTCCAAAGCAAGACTCTGTGCATATGATACATACTTTACTATACATTCATAAGTTGCAGGTCAGCATCAAGTCCGTGTGGGAAGTTGTAATGCCCACAGGAATTTACACTTGGCTGTGGCAACACCCTACTGATTTGTTTCTTTTCATCCTAACATTTATCATCATTTGCAGGGAAGACAAATGATATGGAAGTCTCCCCTTTTAAGAAGATGGCCTCTTTATTTATTTATTTATTTATTTAATTTGTATCCCATCCTTCCTCCCAGCAGGAGCCCAGGGCGGCAAACAAAGCACTAAAACATCATAAAAACAGATTTTAAAATACATTAAAACAAAACAGTGTTAAAAACATTTTAAAAACTTTTGAAAGGGGTTAAAAACATTATTAAAAAAACATATTAAACAATTCTGACACAGATGCAGACTGGGATAGGTCTCATCTTAAAAGGCTTTTTGGAAGAGGAAAGTCTTCAAAAGGCGCCGAAAAGATAGCAGAGAGGGTGCCTGCCTAATATTCAATGATCATCAAACACATTTTCAAAAGATTTTGTTTTCAAAACAACTTTCAAACAAATTTCACAACAATTTTCGCCAATACATTTTTTTCCCAATTTCCCTGTCTCAAACTCAACTATAAAAAAGTTGCCAGTGGACACTAGTAATTGAATGGATGTATCTGCACTTTCTTTCAGGGTAGTCACATTTCCAATGTTATTATTATCCTCTTTGTGTTTTATTTTAAATTGTGTGAAAAATTAGTTTGTGTTTTAGTCTGCCTTCAACCTTGTACTGTTCTGTGAGGTAAAGCAAGAGGCCTTCAGTTCCTGAGATGAATTTTTGTATCTGTAGATGACTCCACCTATTTAGCCTAGCCAAAGAGAACAAATCAGGGCAGTCCTGCCTCTCTGATGCACCTGAGTCGAAGCTGATAGAAGCTTTTACAAGCTTCAAGAAAGAGGATGGGGATCTTGTAGAGAAATATAAATTCTATAAATTATATATATATATATATATATATATATATATATATATATATATATATTTTATAAACCACAACCAGGTTGGAGTTTACTAATAATTAACCTAAAAAGTTATCTAATTACAAATTATATTAATAATATCTTTCTCCTAAAAGCAACAATGTATATCCATCCTCCCCTTATGACTTGTTTTTCAGATTGTAAATTTCTGGAGGGCAAGGACCTGTCTCTTTTTGTACAACTCTGTAGGATGCTGGCATGACTGATGGCATGGTACAAATAACAGGCCCAATAATTATTAAATTATGAGGGAAAGCATTATGACATTCCTGAAAAAGGATTTAAATGACATACATGACAACACATTTCTGCTATGTAAGTTGCACGTTGTTGTTGTTATTGTTTATTATTATTATTATTATTATTATTTACTATATTTATATCCCACCATTCCTCCCAGCAGGAGCCCAGGACGGCAAACAAAAGCACTAAAAAGATTAAAACGTCATAAAAACAAACTTTAAAACACATTAAAACAAAACATCAAAAAGTTAAACAAAAAGCAATCAAAACATCGAAGATTAAAAACATTTTAAAAAATAAGATAACATAATATTGTGATGCTATGTTGGTCACAATAAATGTATGTTAAACACACTTCAGATAACATGCCATTTTGAAAAACCATAGCTAAATAATTAAACTTGGAAAAATTATCTTTAAAATGGCATGGAACATGTTAAGTATATATGAAAATGAAAAATGGGTGTGTAAGTTGACATTTTCATGGAATTACCTTTTTTATTTGTTTTGTACACTGCCACAATATTTTTATATGGTTGCGATTTAGACACTATTTAAATAAATAGTAAATAGATAAATACATGAGAAATAAGGGAATTTGTCAAAAGAATTATGATGGGAAGAGTCAGGAAAGTCAAATTCCTTCTGGAAAATTGGTGTGGAGTAAAAACCAATATAATGAGCCAGTAGGACAGCCTTCATCAACCTGCTGGCCTCCAGTTGTTTTGGACTACAAGTCCCATCAGCCCCAGCCAGGACCGTGCTGGAGGATAGCAGGTTGGTAAAGGCAGCAGCTGGGATTAATTATATACTTGGCCTTTCAAAACACGTGTGACAAAACCCCTCTTCAGGCATTCCAGCAACTGTGGATGAGTGTATGTGAGGTAAAGGAATGAGTCTACACAAGCAGAAGCAGGCCGCCTACTTCATACAATTGCCCTCCAACTCACATAGGGCGATGGGAATGAGGGTGGAGCTAGCATGCTTCTTCCCATGCCCTCTCCCCACATGTAAGTTTCAACAGGTGCTGGAACACAAGAAGAGAGCTAAGTTTCCCACTAAAGACTCCCAAGTACACTTAGCAGTCACAGATAAAAGGTCAGGTCCTCTTATGCAGAGCTTGGAAAAGTTACTTTTTTGAACTACAACTCCCATCAGCCCAATCCAGTGGCCATGCTGGCTGGGGCTGATGGGAGTTGAGTTCAAAAAAGTAACTTTTCCAAGCTCTGCTCTTATGGAAGTTATGGTAACTTATGGATAGTGGGTTATGAACAGGAAGCAGGGGGTAGGAATAAATTCATAACAGAGAGAGGAAAGAATTGGGGTAGTCCAATCATTTGTTTTGAAACTGGTGGTATTTAACATTCATATATGGGGATATGCACTCAGGAATGAACAGTGAACGAGCCATGTTTGTAGACGACACAAAATTATGCAAGATGGTAAAATTCAAAGCATAATATGAAGAATTTCTTAAGGATTTCTTCAAACTAGATGATGAGCAACAGCATAGAAATATTCAATGTAAGTAAATGTAAAGGGATGCATGCTTGGGCACCTGCCCCCTCCCCTGCAAATATGCACCAATAGGGTCTGAAGTCGCTTTGACAATCTAGGAAATAGACAGTGGTGGCTCCATGTCAGTGTGGAAATGGAATCCACTCTGGGTTTAAGTCTGAACTTTCACTGAACTTTCCACTGCCCCACTGACATGGAGCCACCAGCTGCCACTGGAAAAAGATGTTGGTGTTTTGGTTGATAGCTCAGTGAAAACAACAGCTATCAAATTAATCCATGAGTGACAGACTCTCTATGTTCAGAGACAGTATACCCAAGGTTTGAGGGGACCCTGGTCAAAGTGGCCTCTGGTGAAACCTCTCTTACAATGATTGAGCCCCTTGAGCTTTCCTGACAGTGGCAACAGTGCTACAAAGATGCCTAGAAGCTGCCATTTTCATTTCCCAGAATGTGCCTCCATGGCAGGAAAATTAAAATGGAAACTCGGAGATCCAGCTGAAGGGGTGAGACTGTGCTAGGACCACCAAGGGGCACGCTTTTCCAACTGCCTTGCCCCCTCACTCCTGTTCTTAGTGACATTTGTCTGGGGACTGTCCTTTACCAGGAAGGTGAGTGCTTTTTGGTTTTTAGCCATTGTTGCTTTTTAGAAATGCTAGGATTTTGTTGGCTTGAATTTTTGTAAATTGTGTTTTTATTTTTATTTTGTATTTGTGTTTTTCTATTTGTGTGTAAGCTGCCTTGGGGGCTTTTTGGCCAACAGGCGGCATAGAAATAAACCATAACATAACATGATGTGGTGGGCCACAGGTAGGTGTTAATAGGTGTGCCCTGCTGCGACAGCTGCCCTGAGCATTCAATAAAGAACTCAGCAAGTTCATGGGAGCCAAAGACCCAACATTCAAGATTGTTCTCAGGCCTACAAAAACTGTCCTAAATGCCATCTTTGGGATCTCCCAGGATCTTTCCTTCATGTGAAACTTTGTGGGTGATTTGTGTTTGTTGGGCCCTGGGTGAAAGCCGGGGTGGATGGGTGGAACCTTGGGTGAGAGCCAGGAAGTTGAGAAATGTTGAGTGGGGAAGCACAAGGCAATTGTCTTGATATTTATTTGTTAATATGTATTATGTATGCATTTCTATTATGGTATTATTGTATATTTTTATAACAATTGTTGTTTTTCCCCTCTGTACACCACTTAGAGATACTTTTCTATAGATTAAGTGATACATACATAGCCTTAAATAAATAAATAAATCTCTGAATACCAGATGCTTCTGGGGGGGCATGCCATGGGGGAGGCATGTTACCTTAATCTCTTGCTTGTAGGTTTCCCAGAAGCATCTCTCTGGAAACAGGATGCAGCACGATATGGACCATAGGTCTAATCCACCAGCGTTATTCTTAGGTTTAATTATGTTGCAAGTGACAGGTCTGTATCAAAGCCCATTGGTCAATGCCACTGAGATAAGGAAAGATACAACTGTTTTTACCCACAACCAGTAAAGAGATGTTTAGAGTTAGCTTATTTTCTGTGCCAAGCGTGAGGCATTTATGCAAGTCTTTTTTTCAGTTATTGTCCCCTTCTGAGGTCCTTTTGAGGACATTATATTTACAGAAACAACAAAAAGGTTTTGTGGCATCTTCAAGACTAAGAAATTTATTGTGGCATGTGTTTTCAATCAGTCAATCAATCAAATTTTATTATGTGGTCACAGGCCCATTAACGCAAACATTTTCATGGACTACATTCCACTTCATCAGACAAAATGAACTCTAGTCTACAAAGCTTACGCCATTATCAGTTTGCTTTGTCTTTAAAATGCCATAAGACTTTATTTTTTGTGCAACAGAATAACCTGAATACTTTTCTAGAAATTGTTACATTCACATTGTAATTGAAGGTATGAAGCTTTCAATATCATTCACCACAAATCATTGGCTTTTACCTGCTAGGAAAGTATTCACAAATTAGAGGTGCCAAGATGCAAACTCCCATGGTGGCAACAGTTCAGATATTTGAGCTCAATCATAGACATTTCAGCTCACTTTGAAGCAGCTTTGGATACTGGGCATTTCTACTATGTGATTAAAAGATTATAATCTCCTTATTATTTATTATTGTTATTACTGTTGATACCAAAAGCATACATTTCTCATTGCTGGACTACTAAGACGAACATATCAAATGAGTGCTCCAGATTCTGAATTAGGCCCATCTGCACTACACATTTAAAGCAGTATCATACCATGTTAAACAGTCATTGCTTCCCTCAAAGAATCCTGGGAAGTGTAGTTTGTGAAGGGTGCTGAGAGTTATTAGGAGACCCCATTCCCCTCATAGAGCTACAGTTCTCTGAGAAGAGGGGTTGATTGTTAAACGACCCAAGGAACTGTAGACTTGTGAGTGGAATAGGGATCTCCTAACAACTTTTAGCACCTTTAACACACTACAATTCCCAGGGTTCTTTAGGGGAAGCTATGACTATTTAAAGTGGAATAATACTGCTTTAAATATATAGTGCAGACAGGACCTCAGTTTTTTAATGGCCTTCCAGGCTTGATTCAAGATACACATTTCACCTAAAGGTAAAGGTAAAGGTGTCACCACACTGATAGTGCGAGTCGTTTCCGACTCTTAGGGTGACGTCTTGTGACGTTTACAAGGCAGACCGTATATATGGGGTGGGTTTGCCAGTTCCTTCCCCGGCCTTTCTTTACCCCCCAGCATATGCCAGGTACTCATTTTACCGACCACGGGTGGATGAAAGGCTGAGTGGACCTCGACCCCTTTCACCGGAGATTCGACTTCCTCCTTCTGTTGGAATCAAACTCCGGCTGTGAGAAGAGCTTCGACTGCGTTACCGCCGCTTACCACTCTGCGCCACGAAGGATCTTCACACATTTCACCTACAAAACCCTAAACAGCATTGACACCACATTTTCTTTACAATCTCTATGATCATATGAGAAACTGCACTATTGGTGTCCTGGCTATCTGAGCTCCTATTTGCAAGTTGACATTTGTTCTGACTTTCTTTGCTAAGAAGAAGGTAGGAGATCGATGCTAATGTGGCCTATAATTCAGTCGAGAATGCCATAGATCCTGAATGTCACGTGATGTTGTTGCCATGTTGAGCTTTGAGAAAAAAGCAGGCAATATTCTTTTTTACTACTACAGCTTCTGTTGGTGTAGGTTAAGGTTAGTGTAGGTTAAGTTTGCAAACTCTCCTTACCTGTAGTCTGTCTTGTTCAAACTTAATGACTTTGCTTCTGTTCTGCTAATTGTTGATATTTTTCACCCACACAAAAAAGCAATGTTCTAGAAGTATCAACTGCCCCTGAAGGCTATTGTTTCACTTGTCACAAGTCAGATAATGGAAGAGCAATATAAACTGACTAGCTATAAAAAACACACATTAGCATTCAAGTACTCTTGCTCATAAGGAAGAAATATAAAGCTTTTTAAGGGTCAGACATGGAGCTGAAAGTTAACACATGCTCTGAACAGATGTATTGTTAAGAAGTTCATTCAGTTTGAATAAAACTCTAGATCAAGGGAATTACAGAGGAGGACTGGAGCAGATTAAAATGTAGCAAAAAAAAGTCTTGGGTTTACTAATTCCACGATCTCTCGCATCTTTCCATCTGCACAGAAATGTGTGGGTGTTAAAGCAGGATGGGGAGGGGTGTTAAGGAGATTGAAAGAAAATGTGTGTGTGTGTGTGTGAGCAATCTAAGCTAGCACTTGAGAACACATTTGCCTGTGTAAGTAAAGGAAAGTAAAGTTATTTATAACTAAACAGCCCCAAATGATACATTAAAAGGGCTTGCAGTGACACAGAAAAAAGACTAAGACTATGACTATACAGTATTTTTTAAAAAGCTGTAAAATGCTTTTTTTAAAAAGCTTCAGGAAAATAACTCTGTGTGCTGGAAATTAATCCAACGGTTATCTGCAGTACAATACTTACAAAGAGGATTTTTAAAATAACTATGTTGGGGTAAGACCTGTTCTAGGAATCTTTCAAAGTGAAACTTAGCTAGCTATAAATATTATATTTAACTTATATCAGCATTCAGCACTTCATGTAGACCTGAAACTGAACCCAATACCCAATAAAGTTTTAAGAATGAACATGTAATGTCTAGTGATAGATAGAGCCTATTTCCATTTGAGTCAGTTTCGCATGCATTCATTCACATGTCTGTCCCATCCCCTTTTTTGTGGATTTTTAAAAAATGCATAAAGATTTATATTTAAATTGTGTATGCATTTTATATGCATTTTTCTCTTACAATAAGCATTTTTGCATGCTTTTCAATGTATTTTCTCCTAAAATATGTACTTTTGTACACATTTTTTGTGAATATTTTTCTTGGACAAAAAAACTATAGAAAAAATTAGAGACATTATGTAATTCAATTGACTGTAGTGTTCTGATCCACATACAAATATGGAATTGAAAAACTGGGTCGCTTCACTTTAAAATGGGGACTGAACAAAATTTTCCTCCATCATGATTGTTAATAATGATTTCAAAGTTTGCAAAGTGCATTCATAGCTCATTAATTGTATCACAGATATTTTCTCCAGTACAAATGTCTAAACAATGATCACAGCACACCATAGGTTCATGATAGGAACTGATTAGTATGTGATGCTCCATAAAATTTTCTAATTTTTCTATTTGCAAATGGTCCATAAGCTGAATCTTCCGATTTCATTCTGTAACCTAATGCTCATAGTGGAGATCACTGTTGCCTCATATATAGTCCTATCTTAATCATATTTATACGGTGTTAAGTTTACTCAGAGGTAAATGCCAATGAGGTGAATAGGACTTTCTTAGGAGTGCATATTTAATTTCAAAGCAACCCTGTGAGATACATTAGAGCAGTAGATCCCAAACTTTTTTCCTGTGGACCACTTGAAAATTGCTGAGCGTCTTGGAGGACCGCATACTCATTTTTCTGCCTGCTGTAGCAACTGTAATGCACTGTGCTAGATGCCTTATGATTTTTAATTGCATTTGTATTGCTTCTTTTATTTCTTATATTGTATTTTATTGTATTACAATTTGCATTACATATAAGAAATAAAAGAAGCAACAAAATTTAATTAAAATCAATATAAACATTGAACGTGGTCATGCAGTAGACCATCTCACTGAAGCTCATGGACAATTGGAGACTGAGAGAGACTGACTTGACCAAGGTCACAGTGATCTTAATTGTTAAATGCACATTTGAACCTGACTCTGATTGCAACCTGGAGATAGCATCTTTCTCTTTGCAAATGTTTTTAAAAAAACAAGACACAACTTGGTTGTCTCTCACCCTTCTCCACATATTTCTATCCAATCAGCTGGAACAACTTGAATTCATGTTTTGCCAAATTAGCAAGTAGAAGGGGGGCAGGCACAGACAATAAAAGGGGAGCATGAGAAGCTGTAACTCTTGATCTTTTAAAGTCACTGACGTGTTTGCCCCCTCCTCCTTTTGTGGGCTTTGTAATCAATCAAAGCCTGGCTCCAGGAAAGACAATATAATTATATAGCACAATTATTTAGTTGCATATGGCCCATTGTAAAATGATGAATAAATAATCTTGGATTATGGCTTCACAACCCTAGCAGAAAGTTAGCACTACCTCTACTAGACCAAGATGGTCACGCTTTGTATGAAGCCATTATCAGAACTACAACAAGCCATTGTAATGAGCTTTCTGGTTTGAGCACAACTGGAATACTACTGCACAAGTACTGTTCACCATGATCCTGACTTGCTATAAGTACCACAGCTTGCTAAATGAACAAAGTTATTTCCAAGAGGCTTTCAGTGGCAACAGGATTTCACATGCTAGTACACTTTTGCCATCCGCAATTGCTGCTGAGTGCTGCAAGGCAACCCAGCATGAAATAATGACACTAAAATCCAGTATGGGGTGCTTTTATGGTGACAAGCTTCTGAAGATATCATTAGAATCTCTAAGACAGTGGTGCCCAGATTCTTTTGCCCCCACAGACCACTTGAAAATTGCTTGAAGGTCTTAGCAGACCACCTGATGATTTGCCTGCTGTAGCAATTACAATGTGCTGTGCTAGGTGCTGTATGATTTTTATTTTTATTTTTACATGCCATGGACCATCTGAATGAAGCTCGCAGATCACTGGCTGTCCATGGATCAGAGTTTGGAAACCCCTACTCTAAAAGTTCACACAAAGTGTTTTCTTTCTGCACATCATAAGAGCACCTTATACTGCACTTGTTACTATCTCTCTCTGATGGATTATTCTGGAAAACTATGCAGAGAACCAAAATTCTGTTCCTGAACAACTTTAATCAAGGCTTCTTGGATAAACTTTCTCCAGCATCTAAAGCACTTTTCAGCTCACCCTTCTAGTGGCAGCCTCCATGCCCTGGAAAAGCCTTGTGAAGGTCAGGTATCCTCTAGATCTAGAAGATACTGCCCATGAGACACATAGGACTGCTAATGGAAGGGTGGGAAACCATCCTGCATGCAGAAATCCTTGGTGCATGTATACCAACATACCAGCAGCCCAGTAGCCAGCCTTCCTTGTTAGGTGGGGCAGCCACATTTCTAGGTGGGGCATTGGGGGGGCATAGCATCAGCCACTCCCCCCCTTACTGGTGGAGAGAACATGAGGGCTAGGACAGAGGAGAGGAAATGCAGTGACCTTCCTCCTCACTCCTCCTCCATTCAGAGAGTGTGCTAACTTGCTTACAAAAATGTCTCAGCCTTTTTTCAGAGATTCACAGGAATACCAGACTCCACTTGTCTTTGCCTATAGCTACAGTCCTTTTTCACCTGCGGCATGTCTCATTCTTCAAGAACTGAAATACTTTGGTAATGACAGTGAACTCCTGAGCTTGGCTTTGATTCTGCGTTATGTATCTCAGTTTTAGAGTCCACATGAAAAACAAACTTGCCCATGGTACAAGTTTAGGGAAGGGCAGAGAGAAAATAAATACTTTAAGGTTTGTTTGTCAACTTTTCCTTGAGAGTCCCTTCTTGTTTCTGATTTTCCTTCCTGTTGGACAATAAAGGGACAACTTTTTAACTGGCTACTATATAAAGGACTAACTAAGCAACTGGTAACTAATTGTGTTGTTATGTAAAGGACTAACTAAGCAACTGGAAACTATTTGTGGAAAACCATTGGAATTTGTTTTTTATTAGTTGCTGGGCTGATTTTCCTGTACAGAAGCCTGAAAAGGCCTCACGTTGAGCTGCACATATTGGGAAAATTGGAAGTTAGGCCTGAGGTACAACCTAGGCGGTCAGCTAGCCATCTAGCTAACTGTAGTATACACTGCAACATTTCTATTCCTCTAAGGCTGTTTTCATCCTTTACCATCAAGTACTCAAAAGAAGAAGAAGCCACTATGATTATGAGTATGAGTATAGTGAGTGCTTTAAAAGAGTAAAGGGTAACTTAGGATAGCAATTTTTTTCAGATTAGTTCATCTCTGTGTTTCACCCTTTAGCAATGAGCATCCAATCCTTATTATTATTATTTATTAAATTTATGTCCCACCCTTCCTCCCAGTAGGATGCCCAGGGCTGCAATCCTGCTCTACTCATTAAAATAACTGCAGAAAAAACAAACATTACTTTTTACTGCCGGCCAACAAATAAGCTTCTTTGTTGCTGGTTGGATAGATAACAAACCTGAAACTGAACCTGCAACGGAAAAGCAGCGCAAAGGAAAGTACAAGGGTGGAGTCTAACTCTAGTCCATAATGTTTAAGTTCTAATATGCTGCCCTGGGGTCCTGCTGGGAGGAAGGGCGAGATATAAATCAAATAATAATAAAATAAACTAATATTTAACTCTTCAAGGTTCATGTTACTGTACAGGCTGTTTTTTCCAGAATCACTTAAGTAATCATAGGGTGATTGTGATTATGAAAAAAACATCCTCAGTCAGGGAAAGTCTTGAGTAAGCAGATTTTGGGGGCTCTTCCAGATGAGGCTTTTGTTGTGCACTCACCCTGCTTTATTCACTGAAGTTTTAAAAGGGTCCTATTCTTAAAACAAGCTATCATTCTTTAAAGAGAGGTTGTCATTGCCTGTCATGTCACAAATTAAACAATTTCCAAAAAAAATCTGGGGGGGTGGAAGCACAGCTCTGGGGTGGTGCCCTCATCCCCCTGCCCTCCTGGCTACAGGCCTGGATACCAGTCTTTGTCTCCAGGAGATTTCCCCACCTTATTTTTTAGTTTTACATATGTATCTGGCCCTGATTTATCTGATATTCATGTTATACTCTCTTTTAATATATTTCAACTCTGCAGCAAATGGTCATACAATGGATTGTATCCTGGAAAATTTGGTTGAGATTACCAGGAGAATTTGCTGTATGCATCTTCTCTATCCAATCTGGATGAGCATTTTTGGCTGCTCTTCATCTCTTATTCACTGATCTTTTAGGTACATAGTAGTGGTACCTATGGGCCAGTTCATTCCATGCATTGAGCAGGGGGTTGGGCTCAATGGCCTTATAGGCCCCTTCCAGCTCTATGAATCCATCCCTTTGGTTTATGTGATGGAGAGCACACTTCTTTCATTGTGCAAATAAGGTAACATGAAGGCGTCACACTCACATTTTTATATGTAGGGGCCTGCTTGTGCAATTCTCCCTTTATTAAGAAAAGAAAAAATGTATGCCTACTTGCATCTCCATCACAGAAATAAGACTGACAGTCAGGTAAATTGCCCTTATGATTTTCTGTTTGAGCAACTGACCTTCGACACTTTGAATGCAATCTTTGTAAATGATGTAAGTTTGACTCATGACTTTAAAAGTATCCACTTTGATTGCACTGATTGTCACTAGAACCACAGCTCCTTACATAAAGTCAGTTGGTATGCACTTTTAAAAAATTGTTGATGCCAACATGGATTTTAAAACATGGAGGGTGGGGCTGATATGCCAAGTAGAAGGTGATCCAGCTGGGCTCCTCACTCAAGATTGGTTCCCTCCTCTCCCAACTCCCCAGGTATTATAATTAAACCTTATGCCTAGCAAGAAGTATTGGAGAGTGGGGCTGGTGTCCTAGGGCAAGCAGCTCAGACATAATAAGCTGGACAACAGGATAGCAATGGAGCCGGCCACTCACTGGTGGAGAAAGAAAGCATAGCTGCTGGTTGGCTGTAATGGCTTGCGTTTATGGTGGCCTGCATGGCCACCTTGAGTGTGAGGTTGATGTTTGTATTTGCTACCAGTGCTGACTGGTTATTTGTCAGGTGTTGAGGTTGTGCAGTACCGTGCATGTTACAGTTATGTAGTTGGGAGTGAATGGATGGAAGGTGAAAGCCTACTCTGGTATAAAACTTGGTCCCTCTAATGTGAGAGATGCGAAAGGAGTATTACATGGTTCTGTGGGTGTGGGGCATGAGCCCATTAGTGCTTCAGAGATGGGGAGAGTGTCTTACATGTGTATACTTGGCAGTGATTCTTTGTATGAGTTGTAACACTGTAATAAGTGAATATCTGCTTAATTCCAACCCCCCCTGCAGTCGGAATTAAGCAGATTTTTCACCCACCTTTGTTTGCAACCTGTTGCTTGCACTGCGGTATGGCGCCTCCTCTTCCTGTTCCTCCTCTGCAGTCTAGCCCTGCTCCCAGAAGCTTTCGCCATGGCAGATGCTCTATCCTTCCACCAGGGAAGGGCCCTTTCTCTCCTACCTCCTCCTCCTCTTCCATGATGCCTGGGGTGAGCGGGGTGGAGCAAGGCAGAATGGATCGGTGGGGGATGAATCCCATCTCTAGTACTTACATATGTATCCTATAGAAAACTGCTTCAAGATCTTTCAGATACAAAGCAGTCTAGAAATGGAATTAAATTAATATTTGGTTTGAAACTTGGCACATCCTGCCCCAACCCACTTTTGAAGATTAATAATGTGAAGAGAGGGCACACATTGAAACAGCACCACTGGAACAGCTCTCATGGATATTTGGGTCCCCGGTCAAACCCTTAAGCCAGGGAAACCTACACACATAGACCTCTATGTGCATTGGCTACCATGGAACTTGAACCCTGGACTATCACAAAGCCTTCCCTGGCTCAGCTGGGGAATGATGCAATCTCAGAGGCAGAGATCTCAGAAACATGGCTCTACTGCACCTTTCAACACATAGACCGGCTTCACTGGATTGAGACCTGAAGGGGCTAACATATAAACAGAATCCCCTGTGAATGGGGCTTTCATGCCCCACATTCCAGAAGGGAAGCTCCTGCTACTAGTGACAGAAGTCACTGTTGTTATAGACAGATGCACCTTGGCTATAACAGTTGTATAATACACAGAAATCACATTTCTACAACACGGATGGGGAAACTGTGGCCCTCTAATTGTTGTTGTACTCCAACTCCCATCAGTTCTAGCAAGCATGGCCAATGTTCAGAGATGATGGAAACTTGAGTCCAATGGTAGCTGGTCACAGGCTCCTCATCCCTGTTCTAGAACCTATATATGAAAGATCAAAAATTCTACATTTGCAGATGCTGTGGCTCAAAGAACTTTCAAATAGTTTTATTCGCTGTATATCACAATATTTGACAACTTGAATAATAGTCTGGCATAAAGGTATTTTGAGTATTTAAACACTCATAGTGATACTTCTGATCTTGCAAAGGCTAAGATGCTCTGATAATTGTAACATTTGACAACACAGTGAATGCTTCTAGGAAATTTAGATATCACACTGGATTGTTGCACTATGATAGTCATTCTGACGGCTTTTCCTGGTTGTGCTGTCAGTGGGAGCAGTTAGGTAATCATATTATAGTTAAATATTTTAGGAGCCAGGAAATGACAATAGAAATAAAATGAGAGAAAAGAGGGCCGGGGAGAGGTAGAGAGGGTGTTGCTGCTTTTGAATGTAATGGCTCTAATCAACATTCTAACTAGGGCTTTTTTGTTGCGGCAAATGTATTTTTTTGTCATACAAATTATTCTGCACTGTTACAAAAATGTGCTCAGGAAAGATTGTGAGTGCCTTTTAGAACAACAATAAAGCTGTTTGAAAGGGTTTGTTGTTCATAGGAACTCACTTTCCCCTTGGCTTTAAAACCAATTAAATAAGAGCATCTACTCAGAAAATCTCGCTGCAGCAAGATTCTCCATCAACAACTCTTTTGGTTCAGGTGCACATAAGGTGATCAGTACCCTCTCCCACCATAAAATGCTTAGGGTAGGGACATGGGCAGCTGTAGACATTTTGCTGCTTGCGATGAAGGACAAGGTGGTGCTCCCCCATTCCATGTACAGAAGGAACCGGACTGCCAGTTAAATCTTACGTCAGCTCTGGAGACAGGACAGTGTCCTCTAATGCAGTGGTTCCCATACTTTAAAATTGATGAGGATCTTGGCAGACCACTTAATGATTTTTATGCTTGTTGTAGCTACTGTAATGCACTAGGCTAGATGCTGTATGATTTTGAGTTGTATTTTTACAAACATGCTGTGGACCACTTGAATGAAGCTCATGGACCACTGGCGGTCCATGGACCACAGTTTGAGAACCCCTGCTCTAATGCACCTGAAGTCAGCTTAGGGGGCATAGGGTCAGGGCCAGCTCCAGGAATGCTGGGGCTCTTGGGCATCAGCTTGCCCTGGGCCCTGGCGTGTGTGCATGCACGCACACGCCTCCCCACGCTCCCACCTACCTGTCTGCTGCATTTTACCATTGCCTTTAACGAAGATGACGGACGCGGTTTCCCTGAGGGGATGATGCCTCCGCCGCCATCTTTGTTGATGGCACGCGTGCGTGCTACACACATGCATCTCTGCCATCAACTAAGATGGCAGCAGGGGCTTCAGTACCTTAGGGAAACCGCAGCCACCATCTTCGTTAAGGGCAATGGTAAAAGACAGCAGACAGGTAGGTGGGGGGCATGGGGGCGTGGATTGCAGAAGGTGAGCAGAGGGACAGTTGAGGGGGCCCCTGTAGTTCCAGGGGCCATCGGGCCAGTGCCCCACCTGGCCGCCCTTTAGAACTGGCCTTGCATAGGGTAGTCTGCATAGGCAATTCAAATCTGTCTGCCAGCACTCCCCCACTGCTCTGAGTACCTCAGCATCGACTGCCTGAGGCAGCTGCCTCATTCTTCTTTATGGTACAGCTGGCCCTGGGAAGAGGCTATGCACACAAAAGAACCAGTGAGGCTTAAAAAAAGAAATGATCTATTAGTCTTATAACAAGAAAGAATAGCTGACATGTTTGATACTTTTGACACCTATCCTAGCACATGTGCTTGGGGGTCCTGTGTTTGCAGTTTCAAAGTGTATAGGCCATGCTAGCTTTATTTGGCTGAGAAATCATCTCTCAATTTCACCTGTGTGATCATTATTCTTGACTGTAAAATCTCCAAACGTTGTTGTCCATATTGTCAACTTAGACTTTTCTGACTTTTCCGATCTTACCATTAGGAGGAATAGGGCATTTAGAGTGAGGGCAGAAAGCATAGCCCTCATTCTAAATTGGCTTTGTGACATTTGCTCTCAAAATAAGTTTGATGCTTCAAAGGGTTCCTGCTATGGTGTGTCACTATAAGGGATTTAAATGCTAATGGCAGTGTAGAAAATCTGAAAAATGAAAAAAACCCAGTGCAATCCCAGTTGGTCTTTTCCATTTAAATACATTTCCCCCCTCTTAAGTTGTGAACAGCCCTCACCAAAATACAGGACAGGCAGTATTTGTATTTGTAACATGTGTATATGAGCTTACATGATGGGGAAAAGTTGCCCCTCTTAAATATCCAACACCAGCACACAAATACAAAAGCAAACACTACCTTCCCTGAATATTCCTAACCACTACAATGATGGAAATTGGAATGTATTCCTCAAAGGCTTCCCAGTATATTAAATATTTTTTGCATACCCTGCCATTAAGTCTTCAATCATAAACAACATACTTACCTGGAGAAAGCTAATTTGAAATGAATGAGAATTGTTCTCAGAAAATGTGGTTAAATTAGGGTATCTATTAGGGTACCACAACCTTTATAGCATGAACAATGGATATATTATATATTCATAAGTACTATACATACTATACTGGCACAGATAAAAAGCTTACTCGGCCAAATGGTAATAAAGCAGACATGGGCTGAAAATTTCTCAGTTTTTTCAACTACTCTCCAGCAATTTATGAGAAAAGAAACTGCATTCAAAAATTACAATAGGGACAGAGGAAGTTTCAGAGAAAATATAATGGATGAGGTGCAGGGCTTTTGTTGTGCTGTATCTTAGGCCTCATCTGCACTATACATTTAAAGCAGTATCATACCGCTTTAAATAGTCATGTCTTCTCTCAAAGAATTCTAGAAACTGTAGTGTGTTAAGGGTGCCAAGAGTTGTTAAGGATGCTCAGAGTGGTTTAACAAACACAGGAAACTGAGAACTGTAGCTCTGTAAGGGGAATAGAGGGTCTCCTAACAATGCTCAGCACCCTTACCAAACTACAAATCCCAGGATTCTGAGGGAAGCCCTAAATGTATAGTACACATGGGGCCCTCCCTTCAAGGTGGTCAAGGGGTGCTTGCGAGTGTCCTTTCTTTCATTCCACAAATAATCTCTCCCATGGTCTCTGTGCTCCTGTGTTCTGGACCTTCTTTTTTTAAAAAAGTACTGATCTCAGACTCCCTGGCTTCCTATCCTTCAAGTAAACCTTGGAGAAAAACATTGCGAGGTAATCTCTCACACGGACTGGCTTTAAATCATGAAGCAGAGCAGATGGGAAGGCTTCAGTGTGCTGGAAAAATGTTTAACATAAAGAAAAAAAGAACCCATCACCCACAGCCACCTCACAACAATTCCCACTTTGCTAGCAGACCCTCAAGGCTCCAGCAGTGGTGGGGCTTTGCAGCTGTGCCAGGGAAGTCCTAGAGTGGCTTCAATGCCCCCATGTGTTGCCATGCACACAGCAACGCGCTGGGGTGGGGCAGGGTGCTGATATTTAAGCCCTGCTCCATCCCTCCTTGAACTCTTTCCAGCCACCTTGATTATTTGGTCCAATATCCTCCCTAGGAGGATTGGGAGGGTGGGGACTGACTCTAGAAGCCTGAACAAGGCACAGAAGAAAGTAAATGGGGGGGGGGCAGCTTACTCTTGCTGATTTGCAGAGTGATGTAATACACTATCTGGAAGTGAAGTGTGGTAGGGCTGAACTTTACCAGTTAGATATGTCTGATTAGGGTAATGATCTGTTTCTGGCTGATCTGCAGAGTACCTTATGTGAAATTATTGGCCACAGGTTGGGAAAAAGGGACTTAGCTGAGGCTTCTCTTTTGTGGCAGATCTGGTGCAGAAGTTACTCAGGGTGGGGCTTAGTGAGTACCCTTAAGCAAGGCCAGTGCCAGGCATGCTGGGGCCCTGGCATGCACACACACACACACTCACACCCCACCTATCTGTCTCTCTTGTATTTTGCGGCTGTGCGCACTACGCACGCAAGGCTGACATTAACCAAGATGGTGGCTTGAGGTTTCCCTAAGGGGCTGAAACCTCTGCCGCCATCTTGGTTGATGGCACACATGCGTGTCATGTGCGTGCATCCCTGCCATCAACTAAGTTGGCGGCAGGGGCATCAGCACCTTAGGGAAACCTCAGCTGCCATCTTGGTTAATGGAAGCCCAGCACGCGCAGCTGCAAAACACAAGAAAGACAGGTAGGTGGAGCCAGCGAACGGGCAGGTGGCTTGGAACCTCCCTCCCTGTGATCCACAGCAGCTACCCTGCCGCGGACCACAAAAGAGGAGCTCTACTCCTCCCCCACCCTATTGAGGGGTCCCTCAGGGTCCCCTGTGACCCCAGGAACCCTCGGCCAGGGCCCAACCTGGCTGCCCTTTGGCACCGGTCCTGCCCTTAGGCATCCTTTAAGGTGAAAAGTGGGACCTGAGACTTGCCTTTCAGGTTGGTGAGGGCTGTTGGGAGGGTAAGGTTCACCTTTGGGGCTAACTTGTAACACCCACTCAGAGTTGTAAGGCCCTGGAAAGGGGTGGATCAGGAAGGCCTCCCTAACCACCCTGTGAGGTTGGGGCCGGTGAAAGGGGAGTGGGCTTGGACCACCCCCTTTCACATGGCAGGCTGTCATTGCCCGATTGGTTGAGAGTTAGGTCCTGCACTATCACTCTGCAGATCATTTTTGCATAATCGTTCCCTTAATTGGTTTTATCTAAATTAACATGGCCCTTGTTTTACTTACACTTCGCCTTGTCTTGCCTCTTGATTTCCTGACTGCAGCTGCAATTAGGTAAGTCCAACCCCTCATCCATTGAAATTCTAACATGCCCAGAGAAAGAGGCAGAAAAATTGAAGTTTCTTTCACAGAGGAAAACTTTTGAGAAACTGAAGGACAGGTTTTGGCACAGCACTATAATAAACAGATGGAGTGGTGAATATGTCATTCTGTGGTGTTTTTTCCAAGATGCTAGGTAACATTTTTCCTCTAGCAAGGGTGCTGTTTTTGCTAGTGCTTCTACTTGTAGTGCTTACAGATTTAATTCTTGAAAGTTGTGTCATGCCACTTCCATTTCATGCTGTTCCTGTTGTTCATATGGATAGATGGCACCCAAGAATCTGTGTAAGAACAAAAGCGAATCAGGATGCCTTGGACCCAATGAGACAGCCATCCTTTTCAAGGGAGGATGGAACATTCCTCAAATTATTTAGAACTGAGGTCCCTGTCTGTCATGTTCAAATCACATATTTACAGAATCTTCATTATGGCATGGGCCTTGAACAGATTAAAGCATTTCTAAATAGAGGTGGGGAAAGGAAAGGGAAGGAAAGAAAACCCTCTTGCAAATCAGCCAAGACAGCTGGGTTTTCTGTGATTAAGCTAGGCTGGAAATCTGAAAATTGCACTCACAGAAATGAGCCAAATCAGTTTCAGTTTGCCAGGAACTGAGGGTTTTCAAATCTGATCGTAATGAGACTTTCTAAGTCAAGAGTGATTTTCCTCCTCTCCCTCAAGTTGGATCCCTTAGAAAATAAAGCCTTATGACAGACAGGTGTCTCTCAAGAGCTCACAGTCACCCACACATCATCCACTTCCACTGTTTCACTAGCCTTCCTGAGAAGGAAGCAGTGTGCAGGGACACTGCCTTTTCACTTTATCTCAGAACTAAGGGGGAGAAATCTGATTCACTCTGCGTTTAAAGATGAATCTATCAGATTCACACTTCTGAAACAATATGAGAAACAAAACACAGCCATCCTTCAAAATTCACACTGAATTTTGTGATGCAGTTCTCCAACCGAGCAATGTGTGCAAAAATGCATTTATGAAGCGAAAGTGTGTATAAAAACGAATATATTAGTGAAAATAACATACAAAAACACATAATAGAAGAAGTTGCTTGGAAAAATGTGTACATTAGTCAAAACTGGATAGAAAAATGTGTTTATTGGGAGAAATTCACACTAAAGTGGAAGATTTTTCATGAGGATTTTTAGTGGAAAATGTTGAAAAAACCCCTCACTTCTCACCAAGATCAAAGAATGAGATAGGAATTTTTAAAAAGACTGTACAGATAAGCTCAACATTGAGATTTTCAGAAAATCCCATCCCTAACAGCAACTTAGATCCACTAATTATAGCCCCTATCAATTATTCTTTGTGAAAGTAATTGCTTTCAAAGTATTACTATATGTAATTTGTTGTGAAGGAGAGGTTTTGAGTGAACATGAGTCCAGATTCACTCCTCCATTTCTTTAGGATTTAGTAACAGGAAACAAGATATGTACAGTATTGAGGTTGTGGAGTTTGTTTTTTTGACAGGCAGAATAATCATGTCTTGTTTGGTTTGACATCGTAAAACAAATAAAACTGTGACAGATAAATGCTAATCTGTCATTTACAGCTGGTGAACAAATGGCAATGGTGTACCCTATCAACTGCACAGAGTAGCTTAGTATGTAAACTAGATTCGAAACTAATGCACTGGTCAGATTTTAGGGAAAGTGGTCTCTTATGTACAGACATAGTGTTATTCAGCATGAACGTGAATTGACAACTCTATCTGTTGATTTGGGTCCCCTTTCTGGCTACACAGGCACAAGCAAAACTTGCTGTAACTAGTGTTATTAAAATGAAAGTGTTTTTCATTAAAAAAAATGAAATGACCATAAAGTCATCCCTTGATGCATTCTAATTAATCGCCACTTTAAGATCTAAATGAAAAAAGACTATACTTCTAAACTTGGTGGGCATGATCCAGACAAATGGAAGCACAATGAAATCCAATTTATTTCAGTAGCAGGATTTGGGAAATCCTAATGAATTTTAAAATATTTGAATAAACTTAACTGTGGATAGGTTGAATGCAATATGCATTTCTTACACTCTTTGTTAGTGTTACTATCTTTGAGTATCTGAAACATTTTAATTTAATTTGAGATCTCAGTTTAATACAAAAATTATAAAAATGAGTTTTGTGGCCACTTCTGTCCATGGGGCTGATGGGAGTTGTAATCTAAAACCTCTGGAGGGCATCAGGTTGGTGAAAGCTGCTGCTGATTCACCATAATAATAATAAATTGTAACATCTCATTTATACAGCACCTACAGTTAAGCTGTGCAGGAAGAATGAATCTGCCCTCACAAGAGAAATACAAGAGAGATAGAGAGTGCAAAAACAGGAAATAGGCACTGTAAGTTTAGCAAAGCAACAAATTAGAACTAGCAATGAGAACCAGAAGAACACCTTTTAGTCTGTGGTGTATCACTTGTCAACTATTAATAGTGAAAAGAAGGCAGCTTGCTATTTTAAACTGAATATATATTCAAATAGCTCAAATAAATAGAGTTTATGTTTGGATTATCGCTATAGGGCAGTTTAAAAATGTAATTAAATAAATAAATAAAATAAATAAAATTACAGATATTGGAAATGCAAATCATGATTTAAAGGTCATTTGTGAAATAGCCCAAGCTGACCTAGCTTCTGCACCTATATACATGCATCTTTCTTGACGGTATTAAACTTCTCATGCTTAAGATTGTTTCCAAGATAAAATACCCACACCCACCTTAGGTAGCTTTTAAAGAGCTCAATCCAGTGCATGTTTATTCAGAAGAAAGAGCTGCTGGTTTTAGTGAAACTGATAGCCAGGTATGCTTGCAGCTGAAGGGTACAATACTATGCTTGTTTTCCTGGAACTTACATCTAAGTAAATATACATAGGATTGCACTGGATTTCTATGTTTAATCATGAAAATATTTGTTTTGAGGAGCAAAAAAAGAAACTAGTGTGTTTGGTATAAAAATACCCAATGAAAGAACTGCAGTGGCTCAAAACAGCTTCTTTGCCATTCCTCTTTCAACTGACAAACATAATCTCATAGTGTGACTAAACTTCTCCAGACAAATCATACAAGCTTTGCTCCTTTGGCAATACCCAGCCTCAGGTTTTGTGACCTGGGGACAGTGAGTACTTCAGGACATCCTGCACATGGCATTAGACATCTTGATGACACCAACTCTTTTACATTGATGTTTTAAAGTTTAACCAAAATGCTGACATTTTTATTAGTTCTCAGCCCTATCCAAGAAATAGTTTAAATAAATAAATTAGTTGTATATATATTTTTCAATGTTAAATGTATTATAAAGTATTAACCCAAGCTGTTTGCCAGAATTTAACTTGGGCACAGCTGTGCCATAGAGTAATAATCTGTATCCAGCAATTAATCCAAGGAGAGGAGAGGCTGTAGCTAAAGAAAATGGGAGCTCCTTTATGCACTGCTTGCCATCATGGTCCCCTGGGAAGAAGAAGAAGAAGAAGTTCGCCTGAAATTTACATGCCCAGTTGCTTTGTTTTCTCTTTGCAGAAAGATGACATGTTGTATTTTCTGCAGGGAAAATTTACTGCCACTTGACTAAAATTAGATAGTCCACATTTACACTTTGAGTTTATGTCATTATCCAAGGAGCGGTGTAGGAGTATAAACCCATAATCTCTGCACAGACAGGGGATGGATGAGGACTGCACTGAATAAATGCAACAGCTGCATAAATTCTCTTCCCAACATTGAGCTTATTTTTGAACGAGAGAGAGAGAGAGAGAGAGAGAGAGGAAGGGGGGAGGGAACCTACAAGCAAAAGGAGAGAAGGGGTGGAATCCTAGCAACCAAGCACACCATATGTATACTGAGTATATAATTACCTCTGTCTGATATTTTAACTACTTGGCAGCCTTGGGCCTTTCCAGTCAACACTATAGCTGGAAGTAACCCTGGTCCAAGGTGAGCACACAGCAATATCTTATCCTTAACAAGATGGATACAGGGTAAACTTGCTCCAGGGGTAATAATCAAGTGTTCACTGCAGAACTGAACTTCAGCATTGCTGGGCAGAGGACTAGATTGGATTTTAGTGAGAGAGAGATTGTTTGGGAATATAGGTGAAAAAGATGGGAATGATAGCTAGTGTTGAGAGTTTTCCCACCCACTCCCTCATTTAAAAACATACATAACACTTAAAATATTCATCTGATAATGAGAAATTATGTTTCATGGAAATTGGCCTGTAGGATACACTTGTGATGGCATGGACATTAGCCAATAGGTGCCCGTGACAATTATACAAGCACATTTCTCAGTGTTCCAAACTAAAATAGCTAAGTGGGTGTAGAGATGAGGCACACACTGCATTTTCCCAGAGGTGCCATCACACATTACAATTTGTCACCTGGGAAATGCCATTTTGCTACAGCAGCCAGGGCCAGCTTTACTATTAGGGAAAGTGAGGCAGCGGCCTTAGGCAGTGGGTACTGGGGGCAGTGAACAGCAGTAATGTGTTTGAGGACAGAGCAGTCTGTGTGTCACACAACATCCACCCTCCTTTGCCCCCTAAATAAGCCTGCAGCCCGCAGGAACAATTTTAAAAGTTAAGATTTAGCTGTCAGTCCAGTCAAAATGGCTTGGGCCAGCCCTGGCAGCAGCAACACTAGCTGGAGGGAAGACATCTGGATCCCCACTCCTCAACCCCAGCAACAAACAGCTATACTTGTATTGATTGTCTAGAAAGGCCCTTCCAATAGTATTAACATTAAGACTTAATAGCACCACCTAAACAATGTGCAAAACCACAGTGTGAATTTACAATGTACGTTGGTGAAGGGATGATGAAGCACTTGCCAGATTCACTTTACAGATGGTCAGATACTTAATAGATAACAAAGTGTTGCTACATGTAAAGACTTTTTATGGATTTTCTGATTGTCTTAAAACCTCTGAAAGCTCCATAGTGTTGCCATATGGGTCTAGCTGGAAACTCTTCTAAAGCTAGATTGCAGGCAGCTTGCAGATCTGTTAGTGACAGACTGCACATTTTGACCATAAGGCAATAGTGAGCAGAAACAGACCGCATTCATAGCTCTCATTTTAAGAAGCTGTCATATCCCAGCCACTCCTCTGTTTGTAAGCATTGTGGGTCGTTGTGCCTTCACAGCCACTCCACAGAACCTGAAGGAGAGCTTCACATTTCTCCTATTGGCTGTAATATATTCTGATACATTCTGAATCAATCTGATAGAAAAAACCAGAAAACTACCCCAAATCAAGGGTGTTTGCCTTTCATGTTTGCCCTTTTCTTTCTGCATCCAGATAATCCACATGACAGGTATGCAGTGCCGTGATATTATACAACCATTGCCACAACTCAGAAAAAAAGACAACTAAAAAAATCCCCATATTGAAACTGGACTTCAGATGCTTACTTTCAAGCAACATTCAACTCATTCTGTCCTTTTAAGAAGTCATCATAGGGCCCCCCCTATTTGGAAACATGTCCAGAGATTGCTAGGCAGCAGTTCTACACTTGCTATGGTCCCTTGCTAAAATGGCTGGCTGGGATGGGTTTGAAGTCTTCAGAGAATTAAGACAGGGACAGCTGAAGCTTCACCACTCGGGGGATTTCTGCATTCCTAGCACCTGGGCCACATCTCCCTTGGAAGATCTATTGGTTTTTCTCCCTTGCAGAATGCCTGCAACTTGACTGTGTGGTACTGGCATTGATTTTGCAAACTGTGATTTCTGATTATGTCATTATGTTTTATTCATATATTTATTAATTGTATTATGTATTGATTTGATCACTTAGGGGTTATAACTGTTGGAAACTGCCCTTCTGTTGAAGAAAGGCAGAAGAGTTAAAACAAGGTAAATACATTTTAGAAAGAATGTTAATACTGTAAAGTCCAGGATTCACTCATCTCAATACAATTTATATATATAAACTCATTCTGACCTTTCAAGAAGTCATCATAGGGCCCACCCTATTGGGGAACATGTCCACAGATTGCTAGGCAGCAGTTCTACACTTACTATGGTCTATATATGGTGTATATTACACAGCCACAACAGTGGCTGTATACTATAGTCAGCATGGATTTTTCTCATTCTGTAATGTTAAATTGAAAATACTCCCATACCATTCTGATGCTTCCCATAAGCTCTCAGAACAAAACCTTACAAAACGTATAGTCCTGAACTTAGACATGCTTGCTTAACAACCCTCTAAATTTTCATGGCGATACACAAAACAGTCAGAGAGAATCAAAAGTGTAAAAAGAAAGAAAAAAACAGACCCCTTTTGGACTTTTTTTCTGTCTGAGTTCTTGTAATCTGTTGAAATTAATTAAAAATCAGCCATGTTCACAGAGTACCTGTAATCCTATTACTGACCTTGACCCATACCAGCCTTTCCCAACCAGTGTGCCTCCAGATGTTGTTGGACCACAACTCCCATCTTTCCTGACCATTGGCAATGCTGGCTGAGGCTGATGGGAGTTGTGGTCCAACAACATCTGGAGGCACACTGGTTGGGAAAGGCTGCCCCATACTCTGACCTTCATCTTCTGCAGTTTAAAAGTTAAAAAATGCCTGGCTGATTTTTAATTAATTTAAGAAATTTAGTATTGAACTCAATGATAATAGGCATGCTTAGTAAGAACCAACTGTCAGTGTTCTAAAAGCCTCTCACAGCTGATAGCCTTGCCTAAACAGGAGGCCACATCCACACCACTTGAGACAGTCATGGCTTTCCCCAAAGAATCCTGGGAAGTGTAGTTTGTGAAGGGAGCTGAGAGGAGACTCTTATTCCCCTCACAGAAGTCCAGTGGCCAGAGTGGTTCAACAGTCAGCCACTCTGATTGAAGCTCTCTGAAGAGAATAGGGCATTTCCTAGCAATTATTAGCACCCTTCACTAACTACATTTCCCAGGATTCTTTGGGAGAAGCCATGACTGTCTAAAGTGAAATAAAGGTCTGGTGTGGATATGGCCAGTGACAGATTTGGTTTAAATTTGGATGGGAGGTTACATGTACCTGCTGTAGAATGGAAAGGTGGGGAAAACCCTGAAAAAGAATGATACTGTTCACAATGTTTTCCTTCCTCTACCCAGTGCCCATCCATCCAATCTCCTCCCCTCCCCCTTCCCTCGCCCTTTCTCCCTCGCCCTTCCCTTCCTGTCCTCTTTCTCCCCTTCCTGGCCCCCAGGTCAGTTTCACCTATCCTAAACATGATTGCACAGAAGTAAATCCCACTGAACTCAAAAAGCATGCAAATGATCAAACCTGCCCTACCTCCCTCCTCCCTCCCATCACATCCCTTTTGCCCCTTCCCCCTTCCTCTCCCCTCCCCCTCCCTTTCCAACACCTCCCCCTCCTTCCGTTCCCCTCTTTCCCCCTTCCTCCTTCCCTCTACTCTCGCCTTCCCTCCTCCCCCATGGTCAGTTTTACCTATCCTAGCCATGATTGCATCAGAGTAAATCTTAATGAACTTAATAAGCATGCAAATTATCAGACCTGCTTTCCCCCTCCCCCTCTTCTCTCCCTTCCTTCTCCCTTCTTCCTCTCCTCCCCTCTTCCTTTGTCCTCATCCCCTGCCCACTCCAGGTTTCCCTCCCCATGGTCAGTTTCACCTATCCTACACATGATTGCACGGGAGTAAATCCCACTGAACTCAATAAACTTGCAAATGATCAAATCTGCCCTCCCCTCCCCCTCCCCCTCCCCATTCCCTGTGGTCAGTTTCACCTATCCTAAGCATAATTACAGGGGAGTAAATCCCACTGAACTCAAAAAGCATGCAAATGATCAATCCATTCTCAACACACTTGCACAGGATCCCATTTCTTACCTCTCAGATTAAAAAGCTGAGAAATTCACTAATAGGCAAAAAACCTTGCGGTTTAAGAACATACCTATAGCCCACAGATATTTCTTTCAAACTTTAAAAAGCAGGGAAATTGGGCAGCTATAATGAATGCACCAGGGGAGCAGGGGACCTGGCCTCCTCTCTGAGATATTGGACTGCCCTACAAATTTGTCAAAATGCGAACACACTTTGGGTTGGTCTTTCACAGTCCAATCCTCTTCCTGTGTAGTTTGGAAGAATTTGGTAACATGTGCCTCTGAGCATATGGAGAGTGGTGGCAATACCTGCAGTCATCCCAAACAACAGAAACAAGACATGTGCAGTGCTGATCTTGTTTTAGCAGGAGGAAGCCACAATTTTTAAACAGTTGATATAGTTCAGATAGTCACTTTAAATATGTTTGATTTACTTTGCAATTTTAGTGGTTTCTTATAGTAAATGATTTTAATTTGCTTCTGTCTCTGTGAATATATGAAGTACAGCAACACTTTGCAACACCAAGAAAAAGGTCCCAAAACAGTTGTGGAATAATGGCACTGACTATTCTGCAGAATAGTTTCCAATGTCTCAGTTTGCACAAGATAAAACAGTGGGAGGTGAAATATATTCTAGCAAAATTCTAGGTGTGCTCTATGTTTTTAATTGACCATGCCCACCTTTCCTTAAGTGCAGTAGTTTAAGCATAGCAGGCTGAAAATATGCATCTTGAGCAGGCAAAGTTTGTTTTTTCCAACAGCTAGAGTCATTCCTGAAGTAGCAACATATTGTAATCAGTCTGATTTTACATCAAACTGCAGTTTCAGATTCAACTGTTAATGCGCCCAAAATAGAAATAGAGCATAACCTCCAGTTTGAAACACAAAAAGCTATCTTCACCATCATATGACATTGACCAATAAAAAGGCGTTGAAATTAATTTTAAAAAATTGACAGATTTCTAGTATGATTAATGAGAGAAATATAATTTTCTAGGTTAGATTCTCTGTAGAAACAGTAGTAACACAGAAAAGAAGCAAAGTAATAAGAACACCAACAAACATACAAAAATGTAATTCTCCATCTTTGGAGGTAGCAGGTGTTGCCACCACTCACCATATGCTCAGAGGCACATGTTACCAAATTCTTCCAAGCTACACAGGAAGTGGGTTGGACTGTGAAAGACCAACCCAAAGTGTATTTGCATTTTGACACATTTGTAGGGCAGTACAATATCTCAGAGAGGAGGTCAGGTCTCCTTCTCCCCTGGTGAATTCACTATAGCCTCCCAATTTCCCTGCTTTTTAAAGTTTGATAGAAATATCTGTGGGCTATAGGTATGTTCTTAAACTGCAAGATTTTTTTGCCTATTAGTGAATCTACATATATATATATATGTAGATATATATACACAGAAGTTTAATTGAGTGGAATGGCTCTTGTGCAGGATCTAAAAGTGTGAGTTTATTAAGGCTGCTTAGAGTTGTTAGGAACCCCTATTCCCTTCACGGAGCTAAAATTCCCAGGGAATCAGCCCGTCTTCCTAGGGAACTCTGGGAATGGTAGTTCTGTGAAGGGAATAGGGGGTCTCCTAACAACTCTCAGTACCCTTAACGATAGTTCCCAGGATTAGCTATGACTGTTTAAAGTGGTACGGTCCTGCTTTAAATGTATAGCACAGATGGGGCTTAGTCAAGGCACCCAGTCTTCAACCTCATACTTTGTATCTGTAATATGGAGTTAATACTGGCAAAATTTTACAGGGTTTGACAGGATTACTGAGGTAACTTATGTGAAGCAATTTGAATACAGTACACTGGAAACTGCTATTTGACAACAATGGCAATGGCAACAACTGGTGTTATTGTTGTTATCATTCTTATCTTCTTCATCATCATCGGCGGCAGTGACGTTCTCTCTTCTTCCAATGAAAGGACAGAAGTGGAGCTTACAAGAACAAAACAAAACTTTTTGGGGTGGGGGTGAGAGGTAGAGTTACCAGACCTCCGGTTTTCGGCCGGAGTCTATGGCTTCGGGGGTGTTTTCTGGCTCCCCGGCCAGACCACACCCCCTGTCCCTGGATCTCTGGTTTTTGGCGTGGTGTGGCATGGCCACCCAGCAGGGCTGGCCACAGGGCAGGAGATCCCAAGCTCTCCGTCATTCCCCCGCTCTACTTACCTTTCTCGTTGCTGTTTTTTGTAGCACGCACAGGTTTGCCATCAATCATGATGGCGGCCGTGGTTTCCCTAAGGGGCTGAAGCCTCTGCCACCATCTTGGTTGATGGCATGCATGTGTGCTACACACTCGTATTGCTGCCATCAACCAAGATGGCAGCAGAGGCTTCAGCCCCTTAGGGAAACCTCGGCCGCCATCTTAATTGATGGCAAATCTGCACGCATTGCAAAAAACAGCAGAGAGAAAGGTAGGTGAAGTGGGAGAATGGTGGGTGGCTCTGAAGCTTCTGCCCTGCTATCCTGCCGCAGATTGCAGAAGGGGAGCGCAGGGCCCCCGCAGCTGGTCAGCCACTGTGAGAAGAGGATGTGCTGGACTAGATGAGCCCACGTTGGCCTGATCCAGCACTGCAGGGCTCTTCTTCGGTTCTTAACCCACCATCCTCCATGAGGACTAGAGAGCCACCCTTGATCCCTGATGCTGCTCCCTCCCCAGGACTGATAGGGTGCTGCTTGGATTAACCACCCTCTAATAGTCTCCCACCCCCCTTCCCAAAAAACAAAACTGAACCAAACCCTCCTCGCACACTTGGGTCAATGCAGGTGGGCACCCCCTCATGCCACACCTTCTTGCAGGTTGACTTCAGTTTGGGCTCCTGCCAAAAGAGCCCGCCTTCCCCCAGTTTCCCTTCTCCCTCAAACATGCCTTGAGCCACCCCTGGCATTCTCTCCCCCCTCCGGAACTCCCCACACTCCCTGGGGAAGGACTGTGGTTGAGTGGGCAGAGCACCTGCTTCGCATGTAGAAGGCCCCAGGTTCATCTCAAGGTGGGGCTTGGGAAGACTCCCTGCCTGAAACGCAGGAGAGCTGCTGCCAGTCAGTGTAGGCAGTACAGAGATAGATGTACCCAATGGTTTGACTTGGTGGCAGGCAGCTCCCTCTGCCCCCCCTTCATTGACTGCACCTCATACCCTGAGGCTCAGGTACATGGCCCCTCCTTTTGCCTTAAGATGCCGCTGGTGATGTGCACACACCATGCACTAATTAATGCATGGCATATCTATAATTATTATAGGTTTGTAGACTCTGTGGAACAACTGCCCTGGTGTGCTTTCCGGTGCTAGACTAGAAGAGATGTGTTTCATACTTGGGTTTAGGCCTCTAGTGCTTGGAGCACTCCAGGACAACACATTTTAAAATAAGAAGCATGTGTGGGAGAGTGAATAAACCTAGAAAATGTAAAAAGTGGAGGGTTTTTTAAATGAGACTAACTAGTGCTTCCAGCATAAGGAAAATATATTTCAGAAGTTCTGTAATTAATCTATAATATATCATTTATAAAATGTAGTAAAATTTTATAGGAGAGCTTTAGATTTTAACATCACAGGATTTAGAAAAATGTTATTGGCTTAAGCAGAGGATAATGGGAATGTACAACGTGGTGTGTATAGTGGAAGAACTATTTCTCCTAAGGATTATCACAGTTACCTAAAATAATTCCTGCAGTACTTTGAGCTTCATCAAATCTGAACTTCTAGGTATTTGTGCAAGAGATTGGATTTATTATCTGGATAGACCATATTTCATGCTCCTGTATTCCTCTAAGATGCAATGAGTGATTTAAATAATTCATTAATTTATATGATTTGGTGGAGCTAGTGTTAATGTTCATTTATTATTATTATTATTATTATTATTATTATTATTATTATTATTATTATATCTCGCCCTTCCTCCCAGCAGGAGCCCAGGGTGGCAAGTAAACAGGACAGATCTGTCCTTGAGAGAACCTCTCTCTCTCTCTCTCTCTCTCTCTCTCCACACACCCCTCCCAATATCCCTAGGTGTCCATCTCTTGAAGTTTGCAAAGAATTTACTGGGTTCTTGCACAGAAGTCGAGAGAAGGTGTTTTGGACAGGAAAGGCATTTCTTTTGTTTGACTGGTATGCTCCAAGCAACTGTGGTTGATACTTAATGTATCATGCTTTATGATGTCACTAGGGCCCACCCCATGATGTCACTAGGGCCCGCCCCATAACATCACTAGGGCCCACCCCGTGACATCACTAGGGCCCACCCCATGACATCACTAGGGCCCACCCGTGACATCTCAGGTTTTGGGATGCTTCCGACCTGGCAACCCTAGTGAGAGGCAAAGATTTTTCTTTTCACTCTCCTCCCATCTCCTGCCAGGAAGGATGCAGACAAACTGGAACAGGTTCAGAGGAGGGCAACAAGGATGATCAGGGGACTAGAAACCAAGCCCCATGAGGAGAGACTGAAAGAACTGGGCATGTTCAGCCTGGAGAAGAGAAGACTGAGAGAAGATATGATAGCACTCTTCAAGTATATGAAAGGTTGTCACACAGAGGAGGGCCAGGATCTCTTCTCAATCATCCCAGAGTGCAGGACACAGAATAATGGGCTCAAGTTGCAGGAAGCCAGATTTCGATTGGACATCAGGAAAAATTTCCTAACTGTTAAAGCCATACGACAATGGAACCAATTACCTAGAGAGGTAGTGGGCTCTCCGACACTGGAGGCATTCAAGAGGCAGCTGGACAGCCATCTGTCAGGAATGCTTTGATTTGGATTCCTGCACTGAGCAGGGGGTTGGACTTGATGGCCTTATAGGCCCCTTCCAACTCTACTATTCTATGATTCTGTGATTCTATGCCCATGATTGCTGGGTGGAGCCATTTCTGGGGATAACTGTGGAATCCCCTCTGCCTAAGCCAGGAGCACCTAGATTGAATAGAGAGGCTGAACAGTTCTCTGTGAATTCAGCTACACAGAACTGCAAAATCAAGGAGGCAGTGAAGTATCAGGTAGACTACAATGCATGACAGGGAACTGTATTGTGTTGTCCTATCCTAACCACTCTAGATGACGGCAAAAGAAGTCCAGGAAGAAAAAGCTCACAACTAGAGCTCTGTTTCAGGTTAGAGTTAGGCTGCATAACAAATGCCACTTGTTTCCCTCTGTTTCCCATGGGAAGGGAAGGGTGCACAAAGATCCTTTCGTATATCTTCCTGTATAGGAGGCCACCTTACGAGATATGTAGAATTATAGAATTGTAATGGAGAACTGAAACAGCTCCCACATTTCTAATGTACTGCCAGCATTTGAGGAAATGTTGGCTGTAGGGCCAGTGAATCTTAGACCCATATAATATACCAAAAGATAATGGTAACACACACCTACCAACAACCAGTGATGTAAAACTGGCTCAATTCAGACATTATGTAGATGAAATGTCATGAACCCTGGGTTTGGGGCACTCCCCCTCCCCTCTTCCGTTCTTTTGTACCTGCAAGGAGATTGGAAGATTTTGCTCTCAATTTTAAACAAGCCATAGTTCCCTGTGACACTCAAATCGGAGGAACTGTGGTTTGTTTAAACTATGGTTAGTGAGAACAGTTCAAGATCAAACGCTCTTTTAAGATCCTGGTTTATCTTGAAACTATAGTTTAAACAAACAGTTCCCTATGCTTATGTGCCACAGCAACCCTGTGCTTAGTTTAAAACCAGAACAGGATTCTTCCAATCTTCTCCTTTGATACACAAAAGAGGAGGAGAGGTGAAAGGGAGTGTGCAAGCCTTGTTCAAGTAGTGAGAACCCATGGTGTCCCATGACATCTTAAGCGGACCTAACTTTTTTTTGCACATATAAGGCCACAATCTATCACCAGAGTGAAAGTAAACCAGTAACTAGTTGTCAAAGAAACCATCTTTTCAAGGAATTCTTCTGAATGTGTAGGCTTGATGGTGGCATACTTGTTGAACACATTGTATACTGTTCTGTACGTTGTAGATCAAGATTATATAATTATCCACAGAATGAAAGCAGCATATTGCTAACCTCACTCTTTAGGCACAGAAAACACTGTTTTGTCCTGCCATCTATTGTCATATTGAAATACAGTTGCAGAAATGCTAAAATCCTTATGTTTTACAAGTACGAGACAGGCTTTCCTGGTAGTTTTAGAAATACATTACAATTATTTCTACAACTGTGCACCACATGTTGATTCACTGAGAGGCTAAATCTTCACAGCTAAAAATGCCAAATGATGCAGATTTACTGTTTAAGTCCTGCTGTTTTTTAAAAAAATTTATAAAAAGCCAACAAACTCTGCTTCAACGAAAATTCCTACATAATACTTGAGGAGGGCTTTCCAGATCACATTCTACAGAAAATGTTACATTATTTAGGCTTACAAGATTGGAAGCTAAGCTTCTTGCTTCTGTTCCCACCTTCTGGGGGTGGAGGAGGAATCAGTCCTGCTAGTTTTTTTCTCAAATAAACAAGATGGGATCTCAATCCATGCTCCTGCAGCCCAGCCCACCCCCCTGCCAATAAATCTTCAGAGAACAGCAGATGATGGAGGCAGCGGCAAACAGGCCTGGCATAATCACTGGGGCTGGCTGGCACAGGCATGCTCATACTGGTTGCTACAGCATCCTTTCTTTCTTGTTTTTAAAAACTGTGTATAGTCAGGGGCAACTGGCTGGACATGTAGAGATTGTCAAGCAAAAACTACACATGGTCAGAGTTTTTTTTTTTTTTAATAAGGGTGGACAAACTTTGTTTGTTTGTTTTGCTCTAGCATATCAGGAATTTGAATTGGGGGATGGCCATGGCTCAATGGTAGAGCATCCGCTTTGTATGCAGAAGGTTCCAGGTTCAGTCCCCGGCATCTTCAGGTACAGCTGGGAGAAAAACATGCCTGAAAGCTGGAGAGCTGCTGTCAGTAAGTGTGGACAATACTGAGCTAGATGGACCAACAGTCTGACTCAATATAAGCTAGTTTCCTATGTTCCTATGAAGAAATGGTTGTAAAAGCATGGATGGGAGCATGGGAGGAGAAGATAAATGTTAATTGTCTACTTCACAGCTGAACAAACATGACAGTCTAAAAGAGCCCCCCATAAGACCAGGGTCCCATCTTGAGTCCAGGATATAAAGTCCTAGCTGCATCACTGGATGTATCCTACTTTACAGAGGACAGCCCTCTATTTGAAGGCTCTTTGACACCTGGGCTGTATCTGAAGGAGTCCTCTGTTTGAAGGGTTGTCAGTCCATGTCTGGTTTAAAGATAAAGAACCAGAAGACAGGAGAACAGCGGACCTTGACAATGCTGATCAACAGTTAGAACCTGGACTGAGCAGACACTGAAGTCTCCCCTGGCCACAGTCTTCCTCACTATGGGAATATGTATTATGTTTTTATCTAAATTATACTTTCAAATTTTTACCACTATAAACTGGCGTATGCAAATCTGTGTCTTCTTTAGTCCTCTATTGTTGATGATGCATTAATAGCCATGCCAGTGAAGGGCTGAGGAATGAAGAGCTCTCAACAGTTATGTCATCAGTGGCTGCTGACTGTTGCAAAGAGATCTCACCATAGCATAGACTGTGACCAAGTGGCCTCTGTGCGTTCTCAGTCTGCTCTCTGGGTGCTAACTCTTGATGGAGAACTTTTGCTGTCCCTTCTCCTTAGATGAAGCAACCCATCCTTTTCGGCACATGAGTTCTAGGTTGTCCACTGGGTATAAAATTCTGAATCTAGAGCAGCAATGATGTTAAAAATGTTATAACAATATCCGTATCACAATGATGCTAATAAAGGACAATTCATTATTGTCAATGGAGCTTTTTTGATGCTTAGAAATTTGCTAAATTAAGTCTGTAGTCACCGCCACTTCCTGCAAAATAAAAACACCCGCCTTTAAGGAAAAGTAAGGTTTTAATTTGAAACTTTGCTGCTCAGGCCTATCTCCATAAATTGAAGAAATGTTTTAATAACTTCCCACTCTCGTCTATACTGGAATTACAGAGCAAACCTCTTTGTGTGTCATTTCCCCCCTCCCCAGTTAGGATTTATACAACATCTCAGAGCATCAGTGCATTAGATGATTATGTAAAATGATTGGTGGATGGGATTTCTCATTATCACATGACGTGCTTGCTCTTGGAAAAAAATCTTTCGATTTCCCTTTTTTATCTGAAAAAGTTCCTAAAACACTACAGTAATTTTCATTCCTAAGAATTTTGAATCTATACTGTTACATTTCATTATGAAAGATCCATATTACTCATGTTTTTAATATTAAAGGTTGTCCTTAAAAAATCTCTCACCACCACCCCTAATTGATCAGGCTGAGAATTCTGGGTCTTAAATAATGTGTTATCCTTTATACAGTTACCTGGGAGTAAGTCTCACTGAACTCAATGGGAGTTAATTTTGAGTAGACATGCATAGGATAAACTAGGGATCAGATCCAGAAGGCTCTTCCTTGGAGGACTTCGAACTTGTGTTCAGTGGAGTTCTGCTCACATTGGAGGAAAGGGAAATGGGGATTTTTGCCAATTTCCCCTTTCCCCTGCAGCTCCTTCACCAGAGCCTGCAAAAATCACCTCTCCCTGCCCACTTCCTCCAGACTGCTGGATGCAAGTCTGGCTCCAACCTCAGAAATATATAACTATTTAAATTTGCTATGAACATATTAAGTTAAATTCACATGCTGTACTAGATCTGATGTATGATTGTTAATAATGCATATTAATTCTTAAATCATTTAGTGCTGCTTAGGGTTGCCAGGTCGGAACCATTCAAAAACCTGAGAAAATGGGGGCGGGCCCTAGTGACGTCACGGGGCGGGCCCTGGTGACGTCACGGGGCGGGCCCTAGTGACGTCACGGGGCGGGCCCTAGTGATGTCATGGGGCGGGCCCTAGTGACATCATTAAACATGATACATTGTATCAACCACAGTTGCTTGGAGCATACCATTAAAAAAAAAATTCTCTGGAGATTAAAATAGAAATCTTACCTAAAATAGGGTGTTCCTAGGTCCATCTGAAGTGACAAGGTCATTCTTTCTCACAAGCTTAGGGTGATGCAAAATGGAAATGGACTGCCTTCAAGTTGATCCCAGATAGGGTCTTCATGGTAAGCAGTATTCAGACAGAGGTGGTTTACTATTGCCTTCCTCTGAGTCTGAGAGGCAGTGACTGGCCCAAGGTCACCCAGTGAGCTTCATGGCTGTGTGGGGATTCGAACCCTGGTCTGCCAGGTCACAGTTCAACGCCTTTAGGGAACATTTAATCTAGCTTACTTGCTTCTGGCAAGAAGGGTTTACGTGCCCTCAGGCCAGGCCATTATTGGAAGAAAGGAGCTTAGTGTTGCAGAGATGTTAGATGGGAGCACAGATGGATGCCCCTGAAGGCAGCAACTGTAAGCATGCTTATTAAGGAACTAAGCCCCATAGAACTCAATAGGACTTACTTCTGAGTAGATATGGTTGCAGCCATGTTAAGGACAAGGAAGGGCATTCTAGGCAAAACAGACAAATAATTGGGTGTCAGAACAAATTAAACCAGAACTATCACTAGAAGCTAAAATGATGAAACTGAGGTTATCATACTTTGGACACATCATGAGAAGACATGATTCACTAGAAAAGACAATAATGCTGGGAAAAACTAAGAGATGGATTGATTCCATAAAGGAAGCCACAGACCTGAACTTACAAGATCTGAATAGGGTGGTTGGATGCTGTTGGTCACTAATTCATAGGGTCGCCATAAGTCATAATTGACTTGAAGGCACATAACAATTTATTTTAATATAAAATTACCTATGCCTGTGACTGGACCCTGTTGGTCATTTTAATGACAGCAGCATACTCTCATGGGTGGTGGTGGTTGGTATTTATGTGGAATCAATCAGTCAGCTTTATAACTGTTATTCCGATGCTACTGAACAGTGTGCAACTCATTCCTGATGAAGTAAAACCTACTGTAGCAAATTGGGCCTGAGGAATAAGGAAGTAAGGACTACTTCCAAAGTAATACAGAAAAGGGATGAAGAGGGGGATGAACAAGGTAGCATAGTGACTAAGTGTGAGGAGTAAAGTTCCTGGCTAAAATATCACCTCAGTGTTTCTGCATTCACTCTTTCCAGTATGAGAACAAATCTATCTTAACAGTCTGTTGTAAGGACACCCTAGAATTTGCCAGCTTAATACTGGTGTGGGCATACAAGTTTGATGCACACCAGTTGAAGCTGATAAGACTATCTGCCCTTCCCCCTCTCCAAATCCAACCTAGAACATGTTAGATGCTCTTGGATACATCTGCCCATCCACCTCCCTCTTCACATATCCCTCTGCTGCTTGTAGTGCAGCAGGTAGCAAATGAAGAAAGCTTTTTGTGTAGTGGTGGTTCCCTGCCTTTGGAAAGTCCACTTTAGGAAGGCCTGCCTTCTGCCACCTTTTAGGTGAAACATTCCCCCAAATTTTAAAAACTAATTTTGATCCTTTAGTTTTATTTGGATTTCTTTTTCTACTTTGTACATTTAAAACATTTGAATAGTGCATCCAAACAGCTTAGAGAACTGGGGGCTCATTGTCCAATGGAAACTAAGCCACATCCAAGAGTACATTGGCGTTTCAGCACCAGGAAAAACCACACCTCTTTGCTCAGGCTTTTATGAGTATGTGACGTTTACCGCTGTTTTGTCTGTTCTCATTGCTGGATATGTTTTAATTGCTCTTAATGGATTTTAAGATTTGGTTGCTGCTTAGAGGTCTATGATGAGTGGGATACAATACACATAAATAAAATAAATTGTATTTTCAAGTTTAATGCAGCAAAAATACTTCAGCCTGCAACTCTACACCCACTTACTGGGAATAAGCACCACTGTACAAAGTTGGCCTTGTTCTCTTTACATGACTATGCAGTTTGACTTCTTAAAAAAGGTGACCCTACTAGATGAGCAGATTAAGAGATTTAATGCAAGTACCTAAAAACTGAAGATGGCAAGTGCAGTCTTTAGAGACATTCCCCTTTTCTTACCATGAACTATTATTTACTTAATTTATACTCTGCCCTTCCTCCCGCAGGAGCCCAGGGAGACAATTAAGGGACTGGCTGCCTACTCCAACACATATGCTTCCCCTAAAAAGGAGTCTTCTTGCTTCAGAAAATTTTTTACCCATATGCAAAATCTGATGGGGTGGTGAGTAGGGCTGTAAGCTCAGCAAGAGCACGTTTTAAATGCAGAAGGGTCCAGGTTCAGTTTCCAGTATCTCTCAGTACAGCTAAGAACCTATTTGAAACACTGGAAAACTACCATCAACTACTTGTTGGGTCTGAAGCCTTGAGTCTGCAGATGTTGTTGGACTACAAGTCCCATCATCCATACCCATTAGCAAGTTGGCTGGGGATGATGAGAGTTGTAGTCCTACAACATCTGGCGGGCTCCTGCTAGGAGGAAGGGCGGGATATAAATCAAATAATAAATAAACAAACACCTGGGGACCCAAGGTTGAAGAACACTGCTGTAGACAAGAGTTAGATGGACAAATGGCAGCTTCCTAGGAACTATGATTAAATTAAGATTTCCAATATGTTTGCAGTCCTACCTATAAAGAAACATGTACACTTTCAAAAGGCACTGGTAAAAAACAAATAAACCACCTTATTGGAGATCAGTGTTAAAATATTTTTGCACATTTAAAACTATACCCCTTCACACAAACCCTTCACAAGCCTCATTCAGGATACATACTATAGATTAATGACTCCACTGTTAGGTATGAGAGGTCAACTAAAATGTTTTGAGGAGTAATTAAACACAACATGAGATTTCTGGTGTCTTTTCAATGTATGATTATGGCTGGGAGTGAAAATTCTAGTTTGTGTCAGACCATTTGGTTTTGGTAGGCGAATAACAGGTATAAAGGGCTTTTTATTCAACAGTAAATGCAGAATACAGAAAATAGTATATAAAGCTACCTTTATTTAGACTTTTACAGAACAGGCCAATGAATACACTTACAGGAAGTTTAAAAACAGCAAGCCACCTTTTTACACCAACTATATTGCCATCAACTTGCTTTAGATGTTACAGAAATGCCAAGTTTTGAGATCAGCTTCCCCATTCAACAGGTATTCAACACAACATCTTAATCCCAGATTATTATATTATACTGCATTTTTATTGGCATTTGAAGGTTTAGTCTGTGGCCAACAATAATCTAGTTTAGAAGTTACCTATAGCCTTCCTCCAATATACTGCAAAGAAATGAATGGAAATGCAGGTTCCCCTGCTCCAAGAAGGACGGCAGGCGGCTTCACCCCTCCTGCTGTGGGCACCGCTGGGCAGCAGCGGCCGCGATGGGCCCCCCCAGCCAGAGACTGCTGAGCCCCATCACGGCCGCTGCCGTCCAGCGGCGCCCACAGCAGGAGGGGTGAAGCCGCCGGCAGTCCTTTCAGGAGAAGGAGAACCGGCTCCGGGGCTAAGAAGGAGCTGGCCCGGCCTGCCCTCCACGGCTCCTGCTGAGACTGACAGGCCGCATGGGCCCCGTCTCAGCCGCGGTTGCTAGGAGACGGGGCCTATGCAGCCTCAGCAGGAGCTATGGAGGGCAGGCCAGGCCGGCTCCTTCTTAGCCCCGGGAGCCGGTTCCCCTGCTCCGAAAAGGATGGCCAGCAGCTTCACCCCACCTGCTGTGGGCGCCGCTGGGCGGCAGCGGCCACGATGGCCCCCCCCAGCCAGAGACTGCTGAGCCCCATCGCGGCCGCTGCCGCCCAGCAGCGCCCACAGCAGGAGGGGTGAAGCCGCCGGCCGCCCTTTCAGGCTCCTTCTTAGGCCCGGAGCCGGTTCCCCTGCTCCAGAAAGGGTGGCCGGCGTCTTCACCCCTCCTGCTGTGGGTGCCACTGGGCGGCAGCGGCCGCGATGGGGCTCAGGCTGGGGGCCCGATTCACGGCCGCTGCCAGCCAGCCGTGGCGCCCACAGCAGGAGTGAAGACGCCGGCCGCCCTTTCCGGAGCAGGGGAACTGGCTCCGGGGCCGGCGCCTAAGAAGGAGCCGGCCCAGCCTCGCTGCCACTGCCTCTTCACGGCTCAGGGGCTGCCAGGCCAGCCGGCTCAGACGCCGTCTGCTAGCAACCGCTCCATCGAGACTCCCGACTCCCACGGGGGCTGCTGCTGGGGGGGGTCCCAGGGGCGGTGGCTGGACGGAGTCCACATTGGGACGTGGCAGCAGATGCAGCCCACGTGCCGCCAGGAGGCTGCCCTCATGATGCTCAGCCAGGCGGCTGCGGGCAGGGGCTCCATGTCCAGCACCCCTCACCTGTAGTAGTTGTGTGTGGGCACTGGCTGGTGGTGGGCGGTGTGGCTGCTGCTGCAGCTGTGGCTGCCTGTGTACCACTCGCTAGTGGGCAGGGGCTGCTGCTGGGGGGGTCCCGGGGCAGCGGCTGCTCAAGTCGGAAGTCCTCCTCATGCAGTCCCTGCAGCGGCGGCCTGCCTGTGTGTGACTGACAAAGGGCGGGAGCGCCGGGAAGGCATGCATCAATCACGCATGCGTGGCTGAGGTGGCCAATGAAAAACCGGAGATCCACCTTTTTAAATAAAGTATTGCCGGAGGCCGGAGACAGCCCCCTTTTGCCGGAGACTCCGGCAGAAAGCCGGAGACCTGGCAACCCTAGCTATATTTATAATAACTTCTCCCACTGATTATGGCAATAGTTCCCAAACTCCTCCCCCCCAACCACTTGAAAATTGCTTAAGGTCTTGGTGGACCACTTAGTTATTTTTCTGCCTGTTATAGCAATTGTAATGCATGGTGCTAAATGCTGTATAATTTTTGTTGAATCAAGATTAAATGTCCTCATTCTAATGGAAACTCAGTAGTTTCCATTATACAGAACAAAGACCAAAACAACACAAAATTGTCATGGCAGTTTACACCTTGATTCTAAACATGGTAGTTGGAAATATGTCCTATGGATTTCATGCAGAACTTACTTCTAAATAATATGCTTAAGACCAGTGATGATCAGTGAAGTCCTGCCCATGTATGCTCAGAAGTAAGTCACATTCCAAGTAATCATGTTTAGAGTTACATTCTTGTGTGCACATTCCATAATTAGCTTAGGCCACTTCAACCTTGGTTCACATACAAAATCCAGCCAAAGATGCTGCTGCGCAGAAAAGATCCTGAAATGACTGCACACAGCTGTCCTTAGATCAACAAAGGAACATTCGAAGCTCCCTAATACAGAGTCAGACCACTGATTAATCTAGCTCAGTACTGGCTACACTGACTGGCATCAGCTCTTCAGGACACATTTCCAGTATTAGCTGGAAATGCCAGGGATTGAACGTGGGACATTCTGCATACACAGCAGATGCTCAGACCTGGTGGAATGGAGAAAACCAGTGGGATACGGTTATCCCTGGATATAAACTATATCGGAAGGACAGGGAAGGACGTATTGGTGGTGGAGTCGCTCTATACGTGAAAGAAGGCATTGAATCCAGCAAGCTCGAAACCCCAAAAGAGGCAGACTCCTCCACAGAATCGTTGTGGGTGGTGATACCATGCCCCAGGAGGGACTTAATACTGGGAACGATCTATCGTCCCCCTGATCAAAATGCTCAGGGAGACCTGGAGATGAGATATGAAATTGAGGAAGCATCCAAACTAGGAAATGTGGTAGTAATGGGTGACTTCAACTACCCAGACATAGACTGGCCGCATATGTGTTCCAGTCATGACAAAGAAGCAAAGTTTCTAGATATTCTAAATGACTATTCCCTAGACCAGATGGTCATGGAACCGACCAGAGGGACGGCAACCCTGGACTTAATCCTCAGTGGGGACCGGGACCTGGTGCGAGATGTAAGTGTTGTTGAACCGATTGGGAGCAGTGACCACACTGCTATTAAATTAAACATACATGTAACTGGCCAATTGCCAAGAAAATCCAACACGGTCACATTTGACTTCAAAAGAGGAAACTTCACAAAAATGAGGGGATTGGTAAAAAGAAAGCTGAAAAACAAAGTCCAGAGGGTCACATCACTCGAAAATGCTTGGAAGTTGTTTAAAAACACTATATTAGAAGCTCAACTGGAGTGCATACCGCAGATCAGAAAAGGTACCGCCAGGGCCAAGAAGATGCCAGCATGGTTAACGAGCAAAGTCAAGGAAGCTCTTAGAGGCAAAAAGTCTTCCTTCAAAAAATGGAAGTCTTGTCCAAATGAAGAAAATAAAAAAGAACACAAACTCTGGCAAAAGAAATGCAAGAAGACAATAAGGGATGCTAAAAAAGAATTTGAGGAGCACATTGCTAAGAACATAAAAACCAACAACAAAAAATTCTATAAATACATTCAAAGCAGGAGACCATCTAGGGAGACAATTGGACCCTTGGATGATAAGGGAGTCAAAGGTGTACTAAAGAACGATAAGGAGATTGCAGAGAAGCTAAATGAATTCTTTGCATCTGTCTTCACAGTGGAAGATATAGGGCAGATCTCTGAACCTGAACTAACATTTGCAGGAAGGGATTCTGAGGAACTGAGACAAATAGTGGTAACGAGAGAGGAAGTTCTAAGCTTAATGGACAATATAAAAACTGACAAATCACCGGGCCCGGATGGCATCCACCCGAGAGTTCTCAAAGAACTCAAATGTGAAATTGCTGATCTGCTAACTAAAATATGTAACTTGTCCCTCGGGTCCTCCTCCGTGCCTGAGGACTGGAAAGTGGCAAATGTAACGCCAATCTTCAAAAAGGGATCCAGAGGGGATTCCGGAAATTACAGGCCAGTTAGCTTAACTTCTGTCCCTGGAAAACTGGTAGAAAGTATGATTAAAGGTAGATTAACTAAGCACGTAGAAGAACAAGCCTTGCTGAAGCAGAGCCAGCATGGCTTCTGCAAGGGAAAGTCCTGTCTCAGTAACCTATTAGAATTCTTTGAGAGTGTCAACAAGCATATAGATAGAGGTGATCCAGTGGACATAGTGTACTTAGACTTTCAAAAAGCGTTTGACAAGGTACCTCACCAAAGGCTTCTGAGGAAGCTTAGCAGTCATGGAATAAGAGGAGAGGTCCTCTTGTGGATAAGAAATTGGTTAAGAAGCAGAAAGCAGAGAGTAGGAATAAACGGACAGTTCTCCCAATGGAGGGCTGTAGAAAGTGGAGTCCCTCAAGGATCGGTATTGGCACCTGTACTTTTCAACTTGTTCATTAATGACCTAGAATTAGGAGTGAGCAGTGAAGTGGCCAAGTTTGCTGACGACACTAAATTGTTCAGGGTTGTTAAAACAAAAAGGGCTTGCGAAGAGCTCCAAAAAGACCTCTCCAAACTGAGTGAATGGGCAGAAAAATGGCAAATGCAATTCAATATAAACAAGTGTAAAATTATGCATATTGGAGCAAAAAATCTTAATTTCACATATACGCTCGTGGGGTCTGAACTGGCGGTGACCGACCAGGAGAGAGACCTCGGGGTTGTAGTGGACAGCACGATGAAAATGTCGACCCAGTGTGCGGCAGCTGTGAAAAAGGCAAATTCCATGCTAGCGATAATTAGGAAAGGTATTGAAAATAAAACAGCCGATATCATAATGCCATTGTATAAATCTATGGTGCGGCCGCATTTGGAATACTGTGTACAGTTCTGGTCGCCTCATCTCAAAAAGGATATTCTAGAGTTGGAAAAGGTTCAGAAGAGGGCAACCAGAATGATCAAGGGGATGGTGCGACTCCCTTACGAGGAAAGGTTGCAGCATTTGGGGCTTTTTAGTTTAGAGAAAAGGCGGGTCAGAGGAGACATGATACAAGTGTATCAAATTATGCATGGCATTGAGAAAGTGGATAGAGAAAAGTTCTTCTCCCTCTCTCATAATACTAGAACTCGTGGACATTCAAAGAAGCTGAATGTTGGAAGATTCAGGACAGACAAAAGGAAGTACTTCTTTACTCAGCGCATAGTTAAACTATGGAATTTGCTCCCACAAGATGCAGTAATGGCCACCAGCTTGGACGGCTTTAAAAGAAGATTAGACAAATTCATGGAGGACAGGGCTATCAATGGCTACTAGCCATGATGGCTGTGCTCTGCCACCCTAGTCAGAGGCAGCATGCTTCTGAAAACCAGTTGCTGGAAGCCTCAGGAGGGGAGAGTGTTCTTGCACTCGGGTCCTGCTTGCGGGCTTCCCCCAGGCACCTGGTTGGCCACTGTGAGAACAGGATGCTGGACTAGATGGGCCACTGGCCTGATCCAGCAGGCTCTTCTTATGTTCTTATGTTCTTACTATTGAGCTGCAGCCATTCCCCAAGGTCTTAGTCTTAGTAGTGCCACAACACATTCCATGATTTGGTAGAACAGGTTCTGGCATTTGTCTCTCTCCGCAGAGGACATATTTCATCTGATTAATTTGTGAAAGACAACCTAGTTTGCTGCATTGTATAGTACAGTGGGGAGGGGAGCCTGGTTGGGAGTCCAGAGTCTGTGAGTTCAAATCCCCGCTCGTGTCTCCTGGGTGTCAAGGGCCAGCTGAAGATCACCCCCACAGCGAGTGGCTCAGGGGTTATGTGCCCTGCCACCTGTGCAGCCGTGGGCAAGCTGCATAGTCCCAAGGAGCCCAGTTGCCCCCCAGCTGGCAGTTGCGGACAAGGAAGGGGCTGGCTTGTGCAGCTGTGGCAAGCTAAGCAGGCCTTAGCCAGCCGGGGAGGACTAGTCTCAGAGTGAGGCAATGGTAAACCCCCTCTGAATACCGCTTACCAGGAAAACCCCATTCATAGGGTAGCTATGTCGGGATCAACTTGAAGGCAGTCCATTTCCATTTTCAACTATGTTTAACCTGACATCAGAGAACAGAATTTCAGAACAGAACTGAGCTAAATGGGAAGGAGTATTTTGGGGGGAGAAAGCCCCTTCTCCATAAAAATCCCTTTTCATGTGCTAAGGGGATCATATGAAAAGGGGCAAAGTGTCTGCCCATTATGCTGGGATGGGAAGGCATAGAGAACATAATGCCAGTTCACAAAGATGACCAGCCAACACACCCTGTCTGCAGTGCTACATTACAGTGTTCACCCTTAGAATTCAGTGTGGTAAGCCAGGGAACTTCCCCACTCCCATTGCCATGGCAACAGGGTGTGCTCCCTGACTTTTTTTTATGCTGATGTGCAATACTCACTTTTGTCATAACTCATGCTCTATGGTTGTCCATCTTGATCCAGTCATATATCTTATCAGGGGCACATGAGAGACATGATTAACGAGTCATTGTCTTTCAAATGAATTTGCTTTTCTGCCTAATCCCCAATAAAATGGCAGCTATCCAGCAATACCCAAACTCTTTCATTCCAAAACTTCTCTGGAGTCTCTTTCTGGATCACTTACTTTTTTGAAGTAGTTACTACAACTTTTTAGCTTACTCTGTGCTCTGTTTGTATAATCTGTTACTTTCAAAAAGTTTTATGATGATGATGATGAATTGGTCACTTTATACAATATAAAGTCTCAAAGTGACTTGACAAAATAAATGACAATACATAAAAACAATTTAAAAGCAGGAAAAAAAATAAAACAATGGCAATGCTCATCCTTTCTTGTAAAACTATCCATCAAACATGGAAGTTTAAAGAAAAGGCTCAGCACTTGACTTCCCCCCATTTTGCCTTCATACAAAAATGTTTTATGGCCCTAAACGTGTCTGGTACGCCGTTCTTCTTTGAATTCACAGAAATAAAGAGCTAAGAGAGCACAGCCATAAGCTACTGCTGCCATAGTAAAACAAGGAAATATTGTGCATAGACCATGCGGGGGCTCTGACAGTCACCAGCTGTCACAAAGCAAAGCAGAGTGCTTTTGGCAGCATTGTTAGAAATTGGCCCAGCTGCACTCCATCACTAGCCCAGGTAACAAGCTGAGCTACACTGATTTTGCAAGGCACTGAAGACTTCTTGACATTTCCCTTGAGTGCCTCCTTACAGCTCCACTTCTCCTAATTAGCTTCATCTCCTAGCTATCCAGGCTAGCTGTATCCGCCCTCAGATATGTGAATGGTGAAGAACATGTGTGGGGATGCACTTAAGTTGATTGGCTGTCAAGACTGATGGTGCAAACCTCACATCAACTGGATAAATAAGGCCAGTGTCCCTATGGCTGAAGGAAGCTTTCTTGGAAGAAAGCTCAAGTTTATTTTGGCTCTCCTTGAGGAGCTGCCCAAGATGGAACAGTACTTACAATTTATGAATTAAAAAAGGAACAGCAGATGGTATAACAAATACAACTTCCGAAACACCATTTTAGTTTAGGTTTGTTTTTTTTACAGTAACCAAAATAATGAGTAGCACTTTAAGGAAATGGCCAGCAATATTCTTAAAAACAAGAAAAAAGAAAAAAAGAAAAACAAAGAACAAACCTACAGTTAATCTATCATGCTTGATAACATAGGTTCCTGTCAAGGTGAACAGGCTGCTAATTGGACTCTCATTATATGAAAGGCTTTTACCCAGCAATGTCTCTCTTTTAAAAAAAAAATAGCTGATCAATTATCCTATTAAAGTAGAGTTTTTTGTTTTTGTTTTTGCTTATTTGTACAATATTGTGAGATGAATAATGTTTTCCCAGTGATTTAAGGAAGATTATTTGCAAGATTACTTTTAAAATGTTGCCTGAATTAGGAGGTGCACACAGATTGTTTGAACAATCTGTGTGCATCACCTCCTGCACTGGACATCCTTCCACAGAAAGCAGTTCTGCTTACAATTGGATGAAAATAATTAATCTGTTGATAGCACCCGCTTTAAGATCTACTCATTACAATGCTCAAAACTAAGTATTTGACACTGGGGTGAATTTAACCATGCATTAAATTACACAGTCAAGACAAAAAATAAACCTGCAACTTGCAATGCATTAGCACATGAAAATGGTATGGAGGGGTTGTTTCAGTCCTGGATCAATGGTTGCACATATTCTAGTAAACAGTCTTACACCAGCCAGGAGGCAAGTGGATGACATAATAGCCTCTTTCAGTCTCTTGTTTTTATAGGATCACCTGCTGGTTTTACTGTACAGTTTTACTACAGTGCTAGGCCTGAGCAAGGATGAGAGGTTAATTGTGTTGGCTAAGGAAAGTGAGCTTGATTCCAGAAAGACCATGGTGGAAAAGGGAGGACGTTTTGGGCTCAGGGGCAGTGTATTATCATACACAAAGTGGACTTCTCATTCTCTTATTTCAGAAGATATTTGGGGCATGCGAGGGAAAATTAACTTGCCCATGAGGAAATGAAGTTATCTCCTGAAATAAAAGGGGAGGCTCCTATTTGAGCTGCACTCTGTGCATACTGTCCACTGTTGATGCCCACCACCACCACCACCAAAGAAAATATACTGAACAGAAAAGCCATTAGTTACTTCAGATATAGCATCTGATGCTCCATGGGTTAATTTAAAAATGACTAGAGTGATGACTAGCCAATGAATTTTTGACAAATATAGTACTTTTAAAAATAAATAAATAAGCTATTTAAATAAGCTATCCTAAAAAGCAGCTGTATTAGTCTGTATCAGCAAAACCCACAAAATTACAGGGCACCTTCTGGTTGGTGGTTTCACATGTGCAGATCCAAGCATCTGGCAAATATGCACACAGCCCACTGTTGTGTATAAGGAGCTTTTAAAATATTCCTGATTACAGAGCTGAAATGTTCGAACTCAAACATGCCTGTGTTTTGGGTTTCCCTCAAGAGTGTTGTTCTCCAGCTTTTGACAGCCATCTGGAAGAAGTAGGGCTTGCTAAGGGTTGCCATAGCTGCATTGCTCAGCCAAATTGTTTTCATTATTTTACCACCCATCATCTTGACCTAATATTACACAGAACTTATAGCTCCTTGTGTATAAAGAAATGACTTCATCATCCCTGGCACATGTTAATTCTTCACTGATTAGTAAACATCCTTCTAGTAACACACATGGGCCTTCATCATCGGGCTTTATTACACGATGTACAACAGACGGTGCACTACACAAAAAAGAAAAACCAAACATTCAACAGTACTGATGCTTAGAATCTTTGCGACAGATAGTTGTGTCTGATAGCACTAATATTCCACTTATCATTCAAATCAATTAATTTTATTATTTATTGTAATAAAACAAATTCACATCTTGGTGCTTCACTCTGAAGCACTCAGGGCAGCTCAAAATTATCAAGAACAATAAAAACACAGCAACTAAGCAAAGTCAACCAGGGTTCCCTATGGGCACACATACAACTGCCAGCAGACTGACAACAAATACATGGTTGCCCTGGGGGTGTGGCAGGCACATGTGTGAGTGTCTACGGGGTGGAGCTAGACCTCATTCTCTTCCTAGCACCTCCACACGTTTGGTAGTCATGGGTACCAAATGCCTGCATAGGGCTTCTGAAAGAGAGGGAGATCTTTGCACTTATTAACTTGCCCATATAGGGATTTCAAGAGACTGCTTGAAAAGAACACTCAAAATGAAAAAAAGCAGGGAGGGTGGAAAAAAAGGAAAATCTCATTAAAACAAAATTGAAGTCCAGCTGTATATAAGCTAGATGTTTACTATCTGCTGTCTACATCGCATTATTGTAGCTGTTTTTCTAATCCCTTCAGAGGGCTTGTATCTAACCATGCACTTAATGAATATGATCTATTCTAGACAAATCATAATTATAAAATCCTTAAACCAACTATGTAAAATCAAAGCTACAGAAAAAGTTTTAGGTTATTCTAGAGGTAACTGTACAACAGAAACTCAGTGGTAATGTGGCAAAATTTCATGGATGCAAGTACTGAACTGAATGAAACTTGGTTGTGCCCCACACTGGCCAGATTCAGGCGCAATGTGAAAACGTTTCTGTTTATACAAGCCATTGAATTTTGCCAACTCTGCTGCATTGCTGTTTATTCTGTTTTACATTTTGACAGAATGTTGATGTTTCATTGATATTTTAACTGTTTATTATTGTGATTTTTATTCCTCCATTGGGGAAATGCCCAGCAGCTTCTCTGATTGAGCTGGCGGAGGCCATCTCAGCTGTGGTATTGGACGAGCCCGGAACGATAGGCCTGGGTGATTTCAGTGTCCATGCTGAGGCTGCCTGTAGTGTTCTGACTCAGGACTTCATGGCCTCCATGACCACTGCTGGCGCCAGGCATGACTGGTCATTGGATGTGACTCTCACTTTTGTACAACAGGCTACATTCCAGCCATGCAAAAGTCAGAGATTTATACACACATATATCTCTCCATCCAGGCAAGCGTGATCACAGTTCAAGGACACATTCTAGCCAAGCCAAAGCATTTGAGGAGGGCATGTCAGCAGAGCCAGCGGAGAATGTGTACTAGGGAAGAGAGGGCTTACAGAGACTCCCAAGGGCTGGATAGAAAGGCCTAGAGGGCCACATTTAGCTCCCAGTCCTGCTTCCCCCCTTATAGTACGGGCCAATATTTGGTAAACTAGGCAGTGGGAGATGTCTCTATCACCCTTGCCAAGTCTAGCCTGATTATATCTGATGTTGACTATGGCAGCCAAAATCCATTTTGAGGAAGGAGCTGGAATGAGAATAGTTCTTCAACAAAGACCAATAATGTGTGCCTTATTTGAATCTTAGGGAATATGGCAGAGTAAAAAATACCCTCATCTTTAAGTATCAGTATTTTTATGCGGACATGTTTGCTCATGTGCCCATCTAATAATACAAAATAACCTGGACATTCTATGGGTTAAGAAACTATTAGGAGAATGTAGAAATTAGAAGTAAGCAGAAATGTATTCAAAAGGGCAGTTGTCTTTAGCAATCTTGGCAGCAGAATTTAGTGACAACATGTTTACAACTCATAGGAGTATTCTCATTCACAAGCGGAATGTGCTTGGGAAATTTCTCATTAGCATTTTAAAAGAATTATTATTCTGCTGCAGCCATTGGATACAAATTAAATGTTGGCATATAAGACAGTTTCTTGTCACAACAGACCCCAGCCAGCTGCCACTTCCCTCTCCCCCCACTTTTTTTTTTTACATCCAGATCTCTTTGCAAATCTCTTATGATTTGGTAGAAGATAATCATTATCGTATTTTAAGGGCCTTCATATGAGTCATTTGTTACACAGATTAAAAATGAGCTTTTTCATTTCCCTCAAAAGCACCAGTTGCCTGATGCCAGCCTGCATTTATAGAACAGCTAATGCCAATGTACATTTAGCCTGTGAGGAGAATCATTTTATGAGAACACATTTAGCTGTGTCTAATGCATTATGTGATATACTTGGAAGAAAATTTTGTGGTTTAGAAAAAAAAAGTGAGGATCTGTGTCATGCTTCTGAAGTGCCTCTTCTACTTCAGGCAATCTTTACCTGAATACGCTACATCAGTGATTATAGCACTGCGTAGTCCTAAATGTTTTGTAGTACTCATCAAATGATAGCTATGATAGTCTGAATGACAAAAAAAGTATGTGTTCACCTTGCACATAAAACTTCGTTTCCCCTTGAAGAAGCAGGGTGTATGGGATCAACCTTGCTCATTTACAAACTAGATCAGTTACAGATCTTGAAATTACAGATTTCTTATTTTTTTCTTTCTGTAATCTGCATTTTGAATCTGCTCAGTGGGTGGATTCACAGAAAATAAATACACAGAAATGAGAACAGAGGGCATTACAATAAAGTCTTTGGAATCTAGAAGAGCTCACTCATTGTGATAAATGACAGTGGGTTGTTGTATTCAATGTAGTGTTAAACAGATTGTTCCGTCTTTCTTTCTCTTCTCCTCCCCATGAAAAAATGAAATGGACTGCCTTAAAGGCGACTCCGACTGATGGCAACCCTATGAATAGGGTTTTCATGGTAAACAATATTCAGCGGTGGTTTACCATTGCCTTCCTCTGAGACTGAGAGGCAGTGATTGGCCCAAGGTCACCCAGTGAGCTTCATGGCGCTGTGGGGATTCGAACCGTGGTCTCCCAGGTCGTAGTCCAACACTCTAACCACTACGCCACACTGGCTCTCTTCTCTTCCCCATGAATCCCCCTAAATCTGTTTTGGGTTTTCCCTCAACCCTCCAGAGCACCTCTAGGGACAGCACAGGGCACATGGGGGGAGGAGAGGAAAATCCCATTGCCCTAGTGCTAATCCTTGTGCTAGCACAACTATTTAGTTGAATACAGCCCTATGTTGTAAAAAGAGTACTTCACAGAACTTTAATCTGTTTGGAGCTGCAGCTTTGGACTGGGGATTTAAGTCATGCACATATGCCTAGGGCTCTTGCACTTTAGAAACGGCTCTGCATGGAGGCCTACAAGACTTTGAAAGGAATGTGTTGAGATTCTGGTCTGAAATTACACAGGCTTAGAGATAAGAAGTCAACAACACAGGTGGAAATATGATTATGACATTGCAATTGAAGAAACAATGGAAAACATGCCATATGGCCCTCTGTTCTCAACAGTTAAGTGGAGAAGCATTGAAGGTTAGACATTGTGTTTCTACAGTACAACATAAGAGAAACTAAGTGCTATTAGTATTCAAAGTGCAAAATCCAAATTCATAATAATAATAATAGAAAATCACCTGCTCACACTCTTCCCCATTATGGTGAGATGTACTGTATTGTGTTTCTATTTAAATTAAAGCAGTTATTTCTTATTTTGTACTTATACATATAAATCAGCACATGCAAATGATACACAGCTCTGTGCCCTCTTTTGGCCTTTTTTTGGTGCTGCATTTTCTTTTGATGGGAAGGATGTGCAAGTGGTGATATTAACATGAAGCTTCATGTGTGAAAACTGTGAAACTTTCCTCTCACACGTCAGCACAAGACTGAACATGATTCCTGGTTCCTCAACTGTCTAACAACACACAAAAGCTGCTTGCAGTGCCCAGGTGCTTCTGCAAGTGGGAAGGAACAATTAGGGAGACTTTGCAAAAGTCAATAGTAAAATTCAAAACAAACTGGAATAATTCAGAAACTGAACTTTGGAATTTTGCTGCGCTTGTTAGTATTGCTGGAGAGTATGGATCAGGAGATCTTCCTCTAAGTACTGACTTCAGCCTCTTACGGCTCAGAATCAACACTCCATGTTTTGTTCAACTCATGATCAAAATCTCCCTTTGTCCTAAATGCAGCACATAGAAATCAGTCCCATCATCATTGTTTATTGTTGTTCAGTTGCTTTTCTCACCAGGTTACCCAAAGCAACTTATATACCAATTAAAAAGATTCCATAAAGAATCTATAGAACCAAAAAACACCTCTAACAAACAAAAACCAAATTAAAACAAACACAATCAATACAAATAAAGGGCAGGTATACAAGTCCCACCCCACAAAAACAGGTCATCAAGGGCCAAAGGCCCGGGTGTAGAGAAGGTCTTTGCCTGGTGCCTAAAGATGGATAAAGATGGCACCAGGCATGCCTTCCTGGGGAGAGAATTCTACAGCCAGGGGCCCACCACTGAAAGAAAACCTGTATCTGATCTGCAACCGAGCGCTCAAGAGAACCTTGAAGGGGAGGTCAGGAACCGATCAATAATTACTTAGATTTTCTGAATCCAGGGAGGTTTTCTTAAGGAGTGATCTTACTAGAGCCTCCTTTAAACAGGCATCGACCATCCCCTCTTGTAAGGAGGCATTAATCACCTCCCTGGCCCAGCTGGCTGTTCCCCCTCTGCTTGATTTTATTAGCCAAAAGAACAAGTGGTTGCCCAGACAGAACCAAGCACCTTGACTATGTCCTTGAGCCTTACTAACTGAAACTCGTCCAATACAACAGGACAAGGCAGTGTTCTTGACACCCCTTGAGACTTAAAATGCTTTGCAAATAGGTCACAGCAAACCCCCATTGTTTCTACCCCCTCCTCTGGGCCAGGATGTAAAAGCCCCCCCAAAACCTGGAAATCCTCTTCTGGACAGCACAGTGAAGATATAATTGAGGCAGCAAAGTATGCTTCTTTATTGCCTTCACTACCACTGAGTAGGCTTGATAATAAGCACTCACCGGTTTTCAACTGCATTTGTCTGGAGTTTTTCTCTACTTGCGTTCAAGCTGTTTCCCAGCTTGTTTCATTGCTCTGAGCATTGATGTACACCAAGGAGTTGAAAGGCAATACACAGCAGGCGAAGCACTCAGGGGTGATTGTGTCAATAGCTCAGGCCATCTGCGTATTCCACAGATCAAACAGGGCTTTGACAGCAGCAACAGTTATATCAACTGGAAAATCCTCCAGACCCATCTGGAAACCAATTAGATTTATCAGCCTCTGAGGGCAGATCATCCTAATTAGTCCCTGCCTCTGTAGAGGGGAAAAGATGCTGAAAGCCTAAATCTCAACAGGAGGTTGATCCAACCATGACAAGGGACTGATGTTAATATCCCCCACTTTTAGATCACCCTCTTCCTGCCCAGCTGAGAAAGCCAGATCCAGAGTATGGCCTGCCACATGGGTCAGGCCAATGACATGCTACGGCAGCCAAATGGTTGCCATGGCGGCCATGAAGTCCTGAGCCACCCCAGAGTTAAAGGCCTCAGCATGGATGTTGAAGTTCCCCAGGATTAACAGTCTGGGAGTCTTCAACACCACCCCCAAGACCATCCCTGTCAGCTTAAGCAGGGAGACTGTTGGGCTGTGAGGCGGGTGGTAAACCATCAGAATCCCTCATCTTTCCTGATTACTTAACACCAGATACAAACACTCTAGATCCCCACTCAAGTGGATAGGAAGCCTGGAGAGGGAGGTGGACTCCCTATAGACCATAGCAACTCTCCCTTCCCGACCCTCAAGTCCGCTCTGATGCACTGGGTGGGCACAGCTGTGTAAGGGCAACTCCACCCTGCTCTCCACCGAGGTCTCAGTAATACAGACCAGAATGGCCTCCTCATCCACAGTCAAATCATGGATTAGGGAACTCTTATTTAAAACCAACCTGGCATTCAGTAGCTGCAGTCGCAGACCCAAGGGCTAGCTTCCATACTTGGATCTATTTTGTCACTTAAAAAAAAATCACTCAGTTCCATTTTTAAGAGTACAGTAAATCTCCTTTAGCAGAGCACCTGTGTTCAGAAACAGCACCCTTAAGCTCATGAAATCTACCATATCTGTGACAACTTGTTAAAGAATGAATGCCAAAATATTTGATATTGTGCACCGAGTTACAAGTCATTTTCTCCTCCTTCATGGATGCTAAAACCTACCACATTGCAGTGTGAAATTTGGCAAAAAAACCAGCCGGTTTCCAGTATGCACAGCAGCCGAGGGTTGGTAGGCGGGGAGGGGGAGTGGCAGTTATCTATCGGGAGTCTTTGATCTTTGCCAGACCCCCTCTCCACGAGACCAAGTTTGTTGATTGCATGTACTGGAGGTTGGGCCCAAAGGGCAGTTTAGGGATTCTGCTTGTGTACCGCCCACCCCGCTGCACAGCAGACTCCCTGGCCGAGGTGCTCGAGATTGTCTCTGGGGTGCGGGTCCTTTCCCCCAACCTATTGGTATTGGGGGATTTTAACCTGCATGCCAAGGCAGCCCTCACAGGAGCTCCTCGGGATTTCATGGAAACCATGACTTCCTGGGAACTGCACCTTAGTAATATTGAGCCCACCCATGTAGCTGGTCATGCTCTTGACCTTGTGTTTGTCTCGGGAGGAGGGGGAAGTGCTCTGAAAATGGGGGCTATTTTTTCAAACCCCGTGTCATGGTCAGATCACTATCTGGTAAATGAAGACCTCTCAATGCCACACACCCTCCGCAGGGGACAGGGACCTATTAGGATGGTCCGTCCCAGATGCCTGATGGAGCCTATGGGATTCCTGAATGCGCTGGGAGAATTGGAGCTGTCTGAAGGTCGCCCGGTCGAAACCCTGGTGATGGAGTGGAATAGGGAGATCACTGGGGCAATAGACCGGGTGGCTCCGAAACATCCTCTCCCCCTGAATAGAACTCAGATTGCACCCTGGTATACACCACGGTTGCAGGGTCTGAGGCAGGAGGTGAGACGACTAGAGCGCCGGTGGCGGAAATCTCGCTCCGAAGACAATCGGACACTGGTTAGAGCAGCAATAGCTGCCTACCAAGTGGCAACAAAGGCAACAAAGAGGGATTTCTTTGCTGCCTCTATTGCATCCGCGGAGTGTTGTCCCAGGAGGTTGTTCCAAGTGGTCCGAAGCCTGGTCGGTCCAGTTGCGCAGGAACCCATGGAACATTCTAAAGCCTCCTGTGACACATTTGCTAAACACTTTGCTGATAAAATTGAGCATCTGAAGAGCACGATTCCGTATGCCGTGGATACAGGTAGTGAGCCAGAGTTGGCCAATTGCATTCCGGTCCGGTGGGATCGGTTTCAGCCTCTTCCCTCTGAGGAAGTGGACAAGGTGCTCTCTACTCTGAGGCCGACCACCTGTCTGTTTGATCCTTGCCCTACATGGCTCATTATGGGCTGTAAAGAGAGACTGAGCGAAGGGATCAAGGTAGTGGTGAATGCTTCCTTGGAAGAATGTACAATGCCATCAGCCCTCAAGGAGGCGGTAATAAAGCCCATTCTAAAAAAGGCCTCCTTGGATCCCCAAGAGTTGAACAACTTTTGCCCCGTCTCTAATCTTCCATTCTTGGGCAAGGTGATTGAGCGAGTGGTGGCCAAACAGTTACAGTCACACTTGGATGAAGCAGATTATTTAGATCCATTCCAATCGGGCTTCAGGACTGGACATGGAACTGAAACAGCCTTGGTCGCTCTGGTGGATGATTTGAGGAGGGCATTGGATAGAGGAGAACATGCATTCCTCGTCCTCCTGGATCTCTCAGTGGCTTTCGATACCGTCGACCATGGTATCCTTTTAGAGCGCCTGGAGGGAATGGGAATAGGGGGCACTGTTTTACGGTGGTTCCGTTCCTATCTCTCAGACAGGCATCAACGAGTAGCATTGGGAGATGAGGTTTCAGACCCTTGGCCTCTCAATTGTGGTGTGCCACAGGGATCTATCCTCTCCCCCATGCTATTTAACATCTATGTAAAGCCGCTGGGAGCCATCATCAGATTTGGGTTGCAGTGTCACCAATATGCGGATGACACTCAGCTCTATCTCTCGTTTAAGTCCTTACCAGAGGTGGCTGTGGATACCATTTCCAAGTGCCTGAAGTCCATAAGTGAATGGATGGGAGGTAATAGGCTGAAGCGGAACCCTGACAAGACTGAGGTACTGCTCGTGGGAGACAAGAGAAGGCTAGGAGATATAGACCTGGTGTTTAATGGGGTAAGATTACCCCTGAAGGACCAGGTCCACAGCCTCGGAGTCATTCTTGACTCCCAGCTGTCCATGGAGGCTCAGGTCTTGGCAGTGAGCCGGGCAGCTTGGTATCAATTACATCTTATACAGAGGCTGCGACCCTACCTTCCTGTCCATCTCCTCCCACGGGTGGTACATGCCCTGGTCTCCTCTCGCTTAGACTACTGTAATGCGCTCTACGTTGGGTTACCCTTGAAAACGGTCCGGAAATTACAGCTGGTACAGAATGCGGCGGCACGTTTGATTAAGAACTGCCGTCGCCGGGATCACATCACTCCGGTGTTAGAAGATCTACACTGGTTACCAGTTGTTTACCAGGCCCAATTCAAGGTGTTGGTACTTACCTTTAAAGCCCTAAACGGTTTTGGCCCAGTTTATCTGAAGGAGCGCCTCCAGCATCACCAAATATGCCGCCTGACGAGATCAGCCTCACAAGACCTTCTCTTGGTCCCACCAGTTGAAACAGCTAGGCTGGTGTGGACCAGAGAGAGGGCATTTTCGATTGTGGCCCCTACCCTTTGGAATTCCCTGCCCTATGACCTTCGCCATGCCCCCTCACTGCCAAGTTTTCGCCGAGCCTTAAAAACCTGGCTATTCAGACAGGCATACAAGATTCCTCGGCTGGACTAGTTTTATTGTGATACAGTTGTGGATGGTTTTGATTAATTATAGTCTGAGGTTTATGACCTATGTTGTATTTTATATGTTGTATTTTATCTTATTCTGTACGTCGCCTAGAGTGGCCGTTAATTCGGCCAGATAGGTGACTCAAAAATAAAATTTTATTATTTTATTATTATTATTATAAAACTACTGGTAGAATAAACCTCTCTGTAGGCTGCTTTTCAAAATGTCCCCTTGGGTCTGAATGATGAGAGGAACTGTGATGAATCTAATCATCATCACCAATACACTTTACTAGAAAGCACAAAAATCTAGAATCGTTTCTTCCCATCTGACATTTTCCAATAGAGTACAATATATAAAGCAGAGGAAGTCCTAACATACACAGAACATTATTGTACTTTTGCCATATGATCAAGCTCATTGTGATGTGTTTGTGTGTGACATTTGCATTTCAATAGAAAGTGCTTCCTCTCATTTCATCTTCTTTCTCATCTGTAATTAGTCAGTATCTCTGAAGAATAATTCATTAATATGTAAATTGCTGCGTTTAAATTGATTGACACAGGGATTCCTGGGGAGCTATGTATACATACAGACTTGTATTTTATATAGCCAAAGGATTCCCTTCTGATCTGATAGATAACATCACTTTTTACAGTACATGTATAAAGTAAGCTACCTTGGGGATTTTCTAGCAATTCCCATTTTTTCCCAGAAATAAAAGGATGGATGTGAATGGACAGAGTAGTACAAGGAGTGATTACTCTGTCTCCAGCTTGCAGTGGGATCTCCTTCAGCCTGCATTTTACCCTCTCAGTCTGATTTAACTCTGAAGATTGCAGTGCCAGAACAGTGCACTTTACCTCTTTTGGGGATAGGAGGAGGAGGAAAGAAAGTCCTGAAGAAAGATGTTTCTCTGAAAAGGCTTGCAGCATTCAATCTAGCATTTGTTTACTATTAACCCTTTATGTGGCTTCAGAGAGCCAGTATACTGGAGTTCAATATCGTTCTGATGCCTGGATTACAGCCAGTATATTTGAAAATGCTTTTGGATCATACATGTAACCTATACTATTGCTAGAAGGCAAGTCTCAGATATGCGATCAAGAGCACATTCTACCAATGGGATCTCACAAGGCCCAATTTCTGTTTTCCATTTCATAGCCCATCAAACAAAATAGTTGATGTTGAACTACAAGGAAAAGCATTGAAAACAGAAGGAAAATGTTGATCCACCCAAATATATAATTATCTTCCCTCCCCCCTTCAAGAGCTGGATTTGTATGCAGGCACAGAATGGAGAAGGATAGTTCAGGCAGCTCATCCTTTCTACAGTTGTCCTTAACTCCAGCAACAGATATTATAATAGGAATTAGCATGTCATGGCCTCCCTGCTCTATTTAAGGCTACAGTTGGTATCCATTTTATACAACAAAATGCTGGTATTACATGAACAAAATATATATTTTAGCTTTATTATCAGTATATCTACATACCAATTAAGACAGAAGAAAGCTATTTCAGTGTTAAAGAACTATTTGCAGAGTTCTCCAGATTGTCAGCCATGCAGCATATTTGTAACTGGGAATACTACAAAGTGAATCCACCTAGGCCTGTGCCAACCAAATACATGGGCTATGACTGTAGACTAGCCTACTGAAATCTCAGAAGACGAAAAAGGCTATTACTAAGATGAAACATGACAAAATAATCACTACAGTACGGGACAGTAAGTATTGGGACAGAGGGATGCTGTTGGTAGAGAAGATAGGTTCTGGCATTCCCCTGAACACAAGAAGCTGAACCTGTGGATGGGGGCAGGGGTGCGTGCACACACAAGTTCTGTCCCCAATATGCCAGTGTGCAATGCCCATCCTCCCCAATCCATGACCTTCCCCACGCTGAACAGGGAAAGTCTGCAGTGGACTTGTACATTCCCTTGAACATGAACAAAACCATCAGCACAATTAGGGATTCTGACAAAACAAGGTCCCAAGTCATGCAAGGTGTTCCACTGTTGCTCAGGCAAACCCAAGTAAAAACCCCTGTAGAATTTCCTACTCAAAATGAGGAAGATTGGAGACTGAACAGGTGAGGTGAAATGCACAGGGATCTTGAGAGTGAGGCTTGCACACATGCCCCTGCCCCCCATGCCCTGTCCACAACTTCAGCTTTGGTTCTCTTTGGATAGAGTTGATCTGGGATCTCTGGTCACTCATGACTGTCATGTGTTTGAAGAGGAGCAACAACAGATGAAGGCTTAACAACATATCACTCAGTAGGACTGTGCCCAGATAAAGGGGGCTTTTTTGTGTGCCAGAATCAGAATCCCTAAAGGGACGGGGGGGACACTGGCACAGAAAGTAACCATGTGATGTGGGCAACTGATATAAGGAGGCATTGCCTATGTTAGCGATAGTAGAAGCAGACTGTGAAGAACTCATGAAATACTTTTCCAAACTGGATGAATGGACAACAAAATGACAAAAAGACAAGTGTGTCCTGGGAGGAGCAAAGGGGCACTCCCCCTCGAATTCTAAATGTAATGGTGAGTGAAGTGAGTAACTAATGACCTGTAGCAATAATTCGTAGACCTTGCAAGAATTCTTGCAAGAAGAAAGTGAAAAGTGATGCACCTAGGCCAGTGGGATGGAGGAACCCCTGAATATATGTATAAGCTAATGGGAGCTGAATTGCCTGTGACTACCTACAAAAGGGATTTGGGGATTTTGATGAACAGCACTAAAAAGGCAACTCCATATTCAGTGGTAATGAAAAACACACACTATCATACGGATTATTAGAAAATGGATTAAAATAAAATTGCCAGTATAATAATGTCTTTATGTAAATACATGTTGTGACTGTATTTAGAATGCTACAGACAGTTCTGGTTGCCGTATCAGGAAAAAAATGACTTCACAGCACTGGAAAAGATACAGAAAAGAGCAACAAGATTTATCAAGCGGTCAAGAAACTCTCTCTATGAGGAAAGACTTAGATCAGCCTTTCCCAGCCTTTGGGTCCCCAGATGTTGCTGGACTACAGTTCCCATAATTCCTGCCATTGGGCATGCTGGCTGGGGCTGATGGGAATTGTAGTCCAGTAGTATATGGGAACCCAAAGGCTTGAAAAGGTTGACTTAGATGGTAGAGTAGGGGGGGACTTGATGGAGGTTTATAAAATTATGAGTGACATGGAGAGAATTGATGGAGAGAGAGTTTGTCTTTATTTGATAATATTAGAACTTGGGATCATTAAATTACTACTATTCCCATAATCTGTGGCCATGTTGACTGGGGCTGATGGAGTCCAACAACATCTGGAGGGCCAGAGGTTCCCCAACCCTGCCAAAGTAGAGAGCAGCCTCGGAGTCAGAATTCCTTGGATACCTGTTTTAACAATGCAAATGTCTTTTCCAGAGAGCCAGTGCTTACACTTTTGGAAGAGATGCAGAGACAGCTAAACTGTCCAGTCCAGTGATAACAGTGATAACTAGGACCGTAAAGGGGAGAATGTGAAGAGGTGATGAACATTAAAATGAAAATGAGAAAACAGTCTTGATCATTTAATGTACATTCAATAAGACAAAGGCTGGGTGGATATTGCCGAGAGCCAACAAAACAACAACAACATAACTCTGCTACAAAAGGTAGGATGAAATGGGTCTGTATTTTACAAGATTCCTTTCCCTGCTCCAACTCATTCCATAGGACAACAACAAGAATCAATCCCCCATGCAGCCAGCAGTATCCAGATGTTGTTTGCAAGGCACAGAAGGACTGGCAGGATTTCTCCTCTTTCCCTAGCTACAAGCGAGGTATCCAGAGCACAGCCTTGTCCTGATTTCTTGGATGAGTTTCAGTTGGTGCAGCTTGAGGACGTTGACAAGGTGCTTGGACAGGTTCGTGCAACCACTTCTGTGCTGGATCCTTGCCCTTCTTGGCTAATAAAAGCTAGCAGGGATGGAACAGCCGGCTGGGCCAGGGAGGTGATTAATGCCTCTGTGCGAGAGGGGGTGGTCCCTGGCGGCCTGGAAGAGGCGGTAGTGAGACCACTCCTGAAGAAACCCTCCCTGGACCCAGAAAATCTTAATAACTATAGGCCGGTCGCAAATGTTCCACTCCTGGGCAAGGTCCTTGAACGCGTGGTTGCAGGCCAGCTCCAGACACTCTTGGATGAGACCGATTATCTGGATCCATTTCAGTCAGGTTTCAGGCCTGGTTTTGACACAGAAACAGCCTTGGTCGCCCTGTATGATGACCTTTGTCGGGAGAGAGACAGGGGGAGTGTGACTCTGTTGATTCTCCTTGATCTCTCAGCGGCTTTCGATACCATCGACCATGGTATCCTTCTGGGGAGACTGGCTGGGTTGGGAGTGGGAGGTACTGCATTGCAGTGGTTCCGCTCCTACTTGGCAGGTCGCCTCCAGAAGGTGGTGCTTGGGGAACATTGCTCAGCACCCTGGACTCTCCAGTATGGGGTTCTGCAGGGATCAGCTCTGTGCCCCATGCTGTTCAACATCTACATGAAACCATTGGGTGCGGTCATCCGGAGCTTTGGAGTGTGTTGCCATCAGTATGCTGATGACACGCAGCTCCATTTCTCCTTTTCATCTTCTTCAGGTGAGGCTGTCAATGTGCTGAACCGGTGCCTGGCTTCAACAATGGACTGGATGAGGGCTAATAAACTGAGGCTTAATCCAGACAAGACAGATGTTGCTAGTGGGTGGTTCTTCTGACCGGATGGTGGATGTCCAACCTGTCCTGGATGGGGTTGCACTACCCCTGAAGGAGCAGGTTCGTAGCTTGGGGGTTCTCCTAGAATCATCTCTGTCACTTGAGGCTCAGGTAGCCTCAGTGGCACGGAGTGGCCCAACTACATCCCTATCTGGACAGGGATAACCTGGCTTCAGTTGTCCATGCTCTGGTAACCTCTAAATTAGATTACTGCAATGCACTCTACGTGGGGCTGCCTGGGAAGACGGTTTGGAAACTGCAGCTTGTGCAAAATGCAGCGTCCAGATTGGTAACAGGGACCAGACAGTCCGAACATATAAAACCAATTCTGGCCCACTTGCATTGGCTGCCTTTATGTTTCCGAGCTTGATTCAAGGTGCTGGTTTTGACCTATAAAGCCTTACACGGCTTGGGACCACAATACCTGATGGAACGCCTCTCCCGATATGAACCCACCCATGCACTACGTTCAAGATCAAAGGCCCTCCTCCGGGTGCCTACTCTGAGGGAAGCTCGGAGAATGGCAACAAGGGCGAGGGCCTTCTCAGTGGTGGCCCCCAAATTATGGAATGATGTTCCTGATGAGGTGCGCCTGGCGCCGACACTGTTATCTTTTCTGCACCAGGTCAAGACTTTCCTCTTCTCCCAGGCATTTTAGCATGTGTTCTATATTGTTTTAAATTTTTAAAATGTGTTTTAAATTGTTTTTAAAAGATGTATTTTAAATTGTATTTGTTTTTAGTTATTGTAAACCGCCCAGAGAGCTTTGGCTATGGGGTGGTATACAATTTTAATAAATAAATAAATAAATAAAAATAAATATCAGAGAGCATTTCCAATTGGGCATCTAAGAAGAAGTTTAGTAAACAAAACAACACTAGCAAACTCTATTTCATATGTCTCAGCTAAGTCCTTCGAAAGGGCATGCTATAAATAACAGGGATCTGCAGGCAGCTTCTGGCCCTAGATCCAAGGTCTGAAGCCTCTTGTAAAGCAAATCCAGAAATTATGTTTCTTATCAGCAGTGCCCAAGCCCACTGCCCAATATTTCATCCCCCTCCCAAATGCATTTGCATTGAATGTTTGAGTAGGCAATACAAATTTGTTTACTTCTATGAGTACTGAATGTTGTGCTCCTTTGTGTTAAAAGCTCTTATGCACTGATGACACCAGCACTAACCAACACTTGCCTTGGGATTTGATGAAAATTAAAATTGTGATTAAGTAAGAGCAATAATTCAATCAAACTGAATAATTTGTCAGTGATGAAATCGGTGTTGGTGGCAAGTTAGTAAAATTTTGCATTTGGCTAGTAGATTGGACCATCCAAGCTCATCTGTCTTAGACCACCCATTTACAGAATTATTTAGAACCTCCCCCCCCCAGACTCGTACATGCCCAGTGAACCTTTAGACTTTTTCCTTTGGCAAGCAAGCTCCTATTCTGTATCACAAACTGCTTTATCTTGAAGCAATTTGTTCTATGTGTGCGCACATGTCCACTCTATGCAGTTTGAGGGAAAAAGCCCTAAATCCTATTGAGCCAGGTTTACAGTTTTCTAGATGGGGAACACTGAAATGGCCAAGCCAATTCTAGGTTAAGGTCAAGGGCTATATACTAATCTAATTCAGATGTCTTCTGTATGCAGTCATTATCTGCAGATTATTGCCTTTTCATTTTAACATTGATATTATGTGTTAGAATCATTTTTCTGCAGCAGAACCAAACATGTCACTATAGCAGAGCTGATTGATCAGCCTAATAAATTTAATTATGCAAACATAATGATGAGATTATAATGCTCTGGAAAAAAACTATCTAGATCCCCCCCCCCAAGAGCCTGTTCCTATGGATTACCTTTATTTGTAATGGTGCAAGCACTGTCTTCTTTGCTTGACCTTAAAGTCTGAAACCATTCCTATGAAAGGGTCAGAGCTGACAATCTCTGACCATTTCTATCCATAATCTTACATTTGGCATGTTACAGAAAAAGAGCCCTGCTAGATCACACCAAAGGCCCATCTCTGTCCTTACTGCGGCCAGCCAGATGCCTATGGGAAGTCCCTGAACAGGCCATAAGTGCATAGTTGGATGCCATAGAAGCGAAAGGAAAAGGATCAGACCATAAACCTTTAAAACACAAATCTGAATATTTTAAACTGCCATTTTCATGCTACATGGATATTTGTGATAATTTTAGAGAACTTGTTGCCCACATTTTAGTTCACTGGAAACTTTTGACTTGCATAATATTACATTAGCCAAAGATAAATTAAAGTGAGCATGGTAATGCAAGGAATGTCAGCACTCTCCCAGAGGAGCATCCAGGATTTGACTGTTGACATCCGGAACTGTATTATTGTTACTTGGCTGCCCTTGGGATAGTTCTGGTGTGTCCTATACCTCTGCTATTTTAAGCATTATCAGACTTTGTGGTTGTATCAATTGGGATACAATGAAAGATCAGTGAAAAAATTGAATTCTGGGTGGCAGTGTCCTCTCCAGTACCCTGCAGTGAAATTTACTATCACTCTGGGGAAAGGGGGAGTTATTTCTAAGAAACATTTTACAAAGAACTTTGTTGTGGTTCAGTTGCTATTTAGTTTTCTTCACACAGAAAAGAACCAAAAAGCCAAGATAATCCACACAGGTTTTAGGCAAGTGGAACCAAAGAATTTTAGTGTTAGTCCCATGAAGGCAGCGCCATTTCTGTTAAACACTATTGAGAAAAAAGGTGTTGCATAAAATTCCTTGTTTGAATGGGGTCAGCAACACAACACTTATTGACTTCAACAGAATCAGCATTTCATTCTTGATCTTCATTGGATGTTCATTAGAACCAGAATGTTTTAATTCAAGCTCAGATCAGCCTAACCTTCCCAATTTTTGAAGATATTCATGTCCAAGATATTGCCTTAGACCAGTCTCATATCCTAGAACAAGTGTGGGGAACATTTGGCCCTCTGGATGTTGCTGAACTACAAGTTCCATCAGCCTCAGCAAACATCATCATTTACCAGGGATGATGGGAGTTTTACTTCAGCAACATCTGGAGGGCCAAATGTTCACCATGTCTGTCCTAGAGAATCAAAGCCGACCAGCTTCCAGTAAACAAATAGAACTTGGATTAGAAAACCTATCAACATAATTTCAAGATGTTTTGATAGCCTAAGTAAACAAACAAATCATGTGCATTAGGATTCAATTCCCAATTTCTTGCTGTTGCTGTGGGCAACTGAAAATATCAGAGTAAATCTGTCTCCCACTTGACAAGGCGCTGCTCTGGAGCCAGTATCTTGCTATCTGAACGCCTATGCTTGTTAACTTGATAACTACTCAGCTGGACCTGAGAAGTCATTCCATATTTTTAAGCACTGGTGGTGCTATTCACTCACTCAGGGACCTATGCATGCTGCTTTGGACGGAAAATGGGGAAAAAATCACTTTGGATTTTAATGTAATGTGCAGTCCCCCCCAAAAAATGTGAACCAAAATACACCTATCCTTTGCAATTTGCACTTTTTGCCAACCAAACGATGTGCCCCAAAATGTGTACATTTGAGGAAAGTATGTGTAAAGATGTGCATATTGGTGAAAATAACATAAAAATGCATTATGTCGAGGACCGGTGCCTGCAAAATGTATATCAAGTCAAGTCAAGTCAATTTATTGCTGTCTGGCCATAGGCCTCAGACCAAAAATACACTTTAAAAACAAGTAAAATCATGAATGTTATTATTATTACATACAATACCTTTATAAATAAAACCTAGGTGGCAAACCCTAAATCTACTAAATATTTCCTTCGCAACTTCTGCGCTGCTAAGGCAAATAGAGCAACGCTATAAGTGATGCCTGGGTCTCTGTCTGAAAGAAGAAAGATAATGTGTGAAGGTATATCATCAAAATGTATATAAGACAAAACCACATACAAAAATGTGTGTTAAGGGAAATGTGCCCTAAAATGATGAGAAAGTTTCATGAGGACTGTTTTTTTAAACAAAACAAAGCAAAACCCTGCAAACTGAGGGGGAAATGTAGCAAACTGAACTTAAGATTGGGAAAATGAGAAAGTGGGAGAAACTAAAACTGACAGATTCATTCTTCCCTACTTTACACCCAGTAAATACCGCAAATGCGACAGGAGGTTTTTTCTGCGATTGCTGGAAAGGGTGCCTGCCAGCTTCACCCACTATCCACGTGTCACTTTTAAGGCCCAGCTAAGCTACTGGGGTAGTGGAGAATGTTGAAATGTTAGAAGTGTGGGGTGGTGGTTGATGGGTTCTGTCCCCTTACCTTCTTGGATGGAGAAGGTTCAGGCCGCAGGCTGAAGAAGTTGGCCATCCTTGCTCTAGTTAAATTATGATCAAAACAATCAGTGGCTTTTCTTCACTAGATGTTTGTTCAGTCTTGTACCATTATTTGAAGAACAATCCTTAAAAGCAAACACACATGCCATGCCTTGTACAAGGGTTTCCTATTACTCTCAAACTGATACATACATATGATATTACCTCCCAAAAGGAATGTGGATTATTCTCTAATCAAGCATTTTCAGTTTGGGATCCCATTTATAAATTAATGCCAGATTCCTACCTAAAACAAATGAATAAACAAAAAAACTCTCTCAGATTACACAAAGATGCGATCTGGCCTTTGAATATCAATAGTGTGTGGCCCACAACGACATAATTATCAGCTTTCTGGACGCAGTTCACCAAAGCTTTGCCCCTATGAAACCTCCATTCAATTCAACTGAGCTGGCATGAGAGCAGCCTAAGGAACAGACAGCTTAACCAATTAAACAGATCTTTCCGATAAGATGCTGTTTTCTCCTACAGCTGTGCAAGTCTCCCATATTTATTTATTTATTACATTTATATACTGCCCCATAGCTGAAGCTCTCTGCAAGTCTCCCATATCCAGTCTTTAATATACCACAGCAATGAGGCATGTGGAACAGTAAGGTTTGCATTTAATATCAAAATACTCCTATGGAACAGGAGCTACTTTTCACAAATGTCATGCGCTTACTGGTATAAACACACCTCTTTAGTCACATAGCCTTTTGGGATTTGTCTGCCCAAGTGTGCTATTACATCATCATGCAACTAAGCCATAGATCACCATGCCAAACCCAGCACACAGGCACATCATACGGATTTGCTATGTTCCTAGGAAATAAATTACAATCATACATTTGTTTGTTTATGATAAGTGCAACATGGTATATACATATTATTCTGAATTTTTTTTAAAAGCCACTTTCATTTTGATTCAGCACATTGAATATTTATCCCTTAATATTTCAGAATATTCTCACGAGAGAGAATAACAAACTGCTCAGAATGATGCAGAAGACTACTGCAACATTTCTAAGACATACAGTAACCTGCCCCTTGAAATACAAAATAGAGGCATGCTTATTTAGGCAACGTGTTAGAGATTAAAGGCCCATTCTTGATGTGCCCAGCCACTTTGTCAGGTCTCCACCCTTTTCAGCTCCCTTATAACCTAGTAAAAGCGGTGTTATCAGAACAGAAATTTGGGTCAGAAAACCAGGGGTTCCAGAACCTTCTGCAGAAGGAGCAGAAGGGCCCTCAAACACAGCTTACTACATTTTGAAGTGATGAAGGTCTTCCTGGTTCAATAATTAAGTCCAGAGTCTAAAACTATTGAACTGTTCCAATGCCCTGCAAATCACAGGTAGTTTAGTTAGGCAACAGTTTGAAAAAGCAACTGTAATTATATGTTCACACAATATCCCAGAGGCAGCAAACACTTTTGAATACAAAAGCAATCACCACGGTCCAGGACAGGAAGCCAGGTTCTGCAGGCATGTTCTAGGAACATGTATAATCATTAATGTTTTAAATGTAGTGAAAATATAGCTTCTGCATAGCTCTATTCATAAAACGTGATCAAACCAACAGAGTCCTCTTTTCCTAGATCCCTTTCCTCTGTGCATTTGATGAATGGGGATATTCACTGTTGCAGCTGTTAGAAGCCATTGATAGATGGTCTGAGTTTGGCTCCCTGTCCCTGGTGTAACCTTCACTAAGTATTTGAGTTAGGAAGAACTGTCAACAACTAAGAGGTTGCTTTCAGTGGGTTCTTTGCTTGTTTTAATAAAACGCCAGGTTATTCAGCAATATTATTGCAAGGAAGTAGCCTATTGTTCCAGATGTGAGTCAGAAAGAACCCTTATATATAATTCACCAAAGCATTAAAATAGTTCAAATACTGGGTTCATTTTTTGGGGGGGGGTAGTTATAATTGTGGCAGCTAAAAATAATGCTGAATCATTAGTTACATGATACCTCCCTCAGAAAGCACTGAAGGTAAATAATATTTTTATAATTGACTCATTAGCCCACATGCACAAGCTTTTTAAAACAAAATCAATTAGGAACTGACATTCTGTTGCATTTCTTAATATACTATCAACGGAGCAAGCACTAAACTCGTGTATTTTTATTTTCTGATATTAAATAATCCTTTTATTATTACAATGTAATGACTGAGGATAAATTTAGTAACTGATTTTAAATGCAAGGAAGCTGCCAAGAGAGCCCTGTATGATACTGTGCAGCAATCCTGGCGCCAGGATTCTGAGGGCCTTTGGGCATAGCACCCCTTAGTGCTGCCCTGACCTGGAAGAGGCAGGACATGCAAACAGAGAATTCTTCTAGGCTGTATCTGATCCTCTTGGATATTCAGTGCAAAGTGGAAATTATCCCACTGTTAGGGCCATAGACCCTCTGCTGGTTTGGGAACCTGGCAAATGCCCAAATTTATTTATTTATTTATTTATTTATTATTTGATTTATATCCCACCCTTTCTCCCAGCAGGAGCCCAGGGTGGCAAACAGAAACGCTAAAAACACTTTAAAACATCATTAAAAGACCTTAAAATACATTAAAACAAAACAACGTTAAAAACATTTTTTTAAAAGCTTTAAAAACATCTTTTTTAAAAAAAAGGTTAAAAACATTATTAAACAAAACATATTAAAAGCAATTCTAACACAGACGCAGACTGGGATAGGTCTCAACTTAAAAGGCTTGTTGAAAGGGGAAAGTCTTCAAAAGGCGCCGAAAAGATAGCAGAGATGGCGCCTGCCTAATATTTAAGGGGAGGGAATTCCACAGGGTAGGTGCCGCCACACTAATGGTCCGTTTCCTATATTGTGCAGAACGAACCTCCTGATAAGATGGTATCTGCAAGAGGCCCTCACCTGCAGAGCACAGTGATCGGTTGGGTATATAAGGGGTAAGATGGTCTTTCGGGTATCCTGGTCCCGAGCTGTATAGGGCTTTGTACACCAAAAGTAGAACCTTGAACTTGGCTCGGTAGCAAATGGGCAGCCAGTGCAATTGTTTCAGCAGCCGGGTGACATGTTGGCGATACCCTGCCCCAGTGAGCAGTCTCGCTGCTGCATTTTGCACCAGCTGCAGCTTCCGGACCAACCTCAAGGGCAGCCCCCACATAGAGCACATTACAGTAATCCAGCCTGGAGGTTACCAGTGCGTGGACAAGAGTGGTCAGGCTATCCCGGTCCAGAAACGGCCACAGCCACAAATTTGCCACCTTCTGGAACTGTTCTTCCTATTCAGACACATTTCTGATTTGGAGGGCATTTGGTGGGTAGGGTTACAGTGCATCTGAGACTGACCAAAAAGTTTGGATGGATTTAAAAGAGAATTGGGCAGATTCACGGAGGATAAGGCTATCAATGGCTACGAGCCATGACAGCTGTGTTCCAACCCCACTAGCAGAGGAGGTATGCCTTGGAATATCAGTTGCTGGGAATCGCAAGTGGGGAGAGTAGTGTTGCACTCAGGACCTGCTTGTGGTCTACCCATGGATATCTGGTTCATCACTGTAAGAACAAGATGCTGGACTAAATGGGTCTTTGGCCTGATTTGGAAGGCTCTTCTTATATTCTTATGAGGTATCCAGTGAAAGGTATTTAACCTCAAGCTAAGGAGCCAGAAGCAAATGAAGGAACCACTTCTCACATGGCCTGTCAGGATACTTCTTCTCCCATTCTAAAGTTTAACCACCTATTTTTGCCTTCCCCACCCTTTCATCTTCACTGGAAATCAGCTAGAAAAGTAGTCTGGAGTTCTCATTTGGTGCTCAAAGACTTGAGTTCAGGCAGTGATGATTCCAAGTTGGAGGAAGCCCTTTGCAAAGCATCCTTTGGTGGTCCCTTTCTTTGTCATCATGGCCCTGGCAGGCTTCCTTGCCTTTTTGATTTCTCACCATGCCCCAGAATGAAGCTAGGTCAGAGCACTGTGGGAAATCAAAAAGATGTCTAGATCCACCCATCTGTCACTGCTCAGAGTGTTGGGCCAGATAAAAAAAGTGGAGGGGGGAGGGTAGACATCAGCAGTGAGCCTTGCCAGGGTGCTGGGACCCTGGCAGCTGCTCAAGGTGCCAGGTGCTGGTGCTAGCCTTGGATTCAGAAAACATCAACCTTGAGATTCTGGGCTCTGCCCCTTGAGTCTCAGGATCTGACCCACAGAAGACCTAGCAAGGCTCCATTGATCCCGGCTCACTGACGGTAGAAGCTGTTTTTAGTTCTAGAACTCATATTTAGAACAGCAGAAATAATAATAAAGAGAGTTCATCTGAGAATGTGCAGATTATTTCCCTACATGAGAATCAGCTTTACATACAGAACATTGGCCCTGAAATACAGAACAGAAAAGCACTCCATTTATAGAATGGTCTCAATCAGATAAGCTTTTTGTAGTGTATTTTTGCTAACTTTAATCAAATCTTTTGGAGGCCTTAATCCTTCCACATATCCATGTCTGTAAAAATACAGTGAATACCATTATTCAAATGAACACACACCATGAAATCTTTCTGCTTGTTGGTAAGGTGAAGGATAATTACACTTTCTTTAATTGATTAGCAACTAATAAATTAGAATGCTATTCCCAGGGGAGAAATCCTTAATTTGCAGCGAGTAAGTGGAGTTTTAGAAAACAGATGTTGCACATGTGAAGGACTTCTTGAAGTGACACCTTCAAACTCTTCAAATGTAAAAGTACTTTAAAGGAATCAGTATATAATCTAATTTCTAATGAACAGTTAATATATTCTCATTGATCTGCACATATGTACTGAAAACAAAGGCAATTTAAAGAATATAGGCAGATTGAAAAGTTTTATACCACATTTGGCTCCAATTCAAGCAAAAAGCATGCACATAAGTGGGCCAATGGAAAACACACACACACACACACAAAACTTACAACCGAGTGGGAAAATGTTCTGCAGGCTATTTAACTGTCAAGAATTTTCAAGCCAACGGAGAGCAATGCAAACATATGCTGCAGTTTGCACTGTGACATACAATCTCTACATCTTCAGTATAGTGATCTCCTGAGGAAGCAGTGAAGGTGTTAAGGATCCTAATCCCAACACCCAAGGGCATCACATTCCCTCATGGTGAAATAAAATCTCTCTCCTAAAAACTCAATTACAAGTGTAGGTAGCTTTGTACCAGTGTGTCCCATCACTATCCCTTTGGTGCATATGAGCCACCAAATCTAGTGCAAATGTTTGCCAGACATATTTAGTACTAACAGAGATGCCAGGATTCCCTGGTGAGGCAGTATTCCGCTTGTCAGGAATATGACTACACGTCAGGATATGTGGTGCAAGTCTCTGTTTGCCTAACGCAGCCACAGCCTACCCTCCAGTTTAAGGGGGTAATTACATTTGCAGATATTGCTCTGTCAGTGTTTCAGAAGAGGTATGTGAATGACCCAATGGTGCTTTTGAGGAAGATGTTTCAGAATTATCCTTGATATCCCACCTGCACAGACCACAGTACGGAACGAATGGCTCCTGGTGGATACGAGCTGTGCGGGACCACTAACATTGACTGAGCAGGGATAAAAGGGATCAGACAGCCCCTGAAGTATCCTGGAGTTGCTAAGGGCTTTGTAAATTAATAGCAGAACCCTAAACCTGGCCCGGTAGCATATTGCCCTGGAGATTGCTAGGAGACTGAACCTGTGACCTTCTGCATGCAGAGCAGATACTCTACTAATGAAGTATTTGTGCAAATGAAAACAATTCCTCTTTAACATGCTTTTTATTCTGTTGTTGTTCCATTAATTAATTCAGTGTTCACTTGGTCTGTTTGCGATCTTCCTCTTTGGTATTGTGTTTAGTTTGGCAGTTGCATTTTAATGATGGGTTATTGTTACATTAATGATCTTTTGTTATATTTAAGCCACTTTGAATGACTCATAGAATCACAGAGTTGGAAGGGGCCTATAAGGCAGTTGTGCCAACCCTCCTGCTCAATGCAGGAATCCAAATTAAAGCATACCTTTGTACAGGAGAAAATTGGGGTATAACTTTTGTATAAATATAAAATAAATATCTCACTAGCATGTTTATTTTAGATGTACAAGCTACCACATTAGTTCTCTGTCTTTTTAGTTGCCGAATTCCTGTGACAGATCAACAATTTTGGTAAAGTTCTAGATATCAGTCCTAATATCTCTTTCCTGGATACATTGAACAGCATGTGTGGGGAATCCATGCATGCTCACAAAAAATGAATACACAACACAATGCAGTTTTCCTTTTTGGCTAGCTAGACAGTAAGTATTCTGATACAGAGTGCCTTGCAAAAGTAATCAGACCCCTGACCAATGCTCTCATATTATTGAATTACAAATGGTACATTGTAATTCTGTATGATATTTTATTTTGAAACACTGAAACTCAAAATCATTGTAAGGTGACATTGGTTTTATGTTGGGAAATGTTTGTAAGAAACATAAAAAACTGAAACATGTTGCTTGCATAAGTAGTCATCCCACACACATTAATATTTGGTAGAGCCACCTTTCACTTCAATAACAGCTTTAAGTTTTTTGGGGTAGGTATGTACCAGCTTTGCACACAATGTCAGAGGGATTTTGGCCCATTCTTCTTGGCAGATTCTCTCCAGGTTGTTCAGGTTGGTTGGACGTCGCTTGTGGACCACAATTTTCAAAGAGTGCCACAGATTCTCAATGGGATTGAGATCAGGACTTTGATTGGACCACTGTAGGACATTCACCTTTTTGTTGTTGAGCCATTCCAATGTTGCTTTGGCCTTGAGCTTGGGATCGTTGTTCTGCTGAAAAGTGAATTTCCTTCCAAACTTCAGTTTTTCAGTGGACTGAAGTAGGTTCTCTTGCAGTATTTCCCTGTATTTTGCTCCATCCATTCTTCCTTCCATTTTAACAAGATGCCCAGTCCTTGCTGATGAGAAGCATCCCCACAGCATGATGCTACCACCACTATACTTAACTGTAGGGATGGTGTGTCTTGAGGCATGGGCAGTGCTAGGTTTGTGCCAGACATAACGCTTTGAGTTTTGGCCAAAAAGCTCTGTCTTGGTATCATCTGACCACAAGACCGTTTCCCACATTGCAGCTGGGGCACTCTCATGCTTTCTGGCAAACTCCAGACGTGCTTTCAGATGGTACTTTTTGAGTAACGGCTTCTTTCTTGCCACCCTCCCATACAGGCCAGTGTTATGCAGAGCTCTTGATATGGTTGATTGATGCACCATTACTCCACTCCCAGCCACTGAACTCTGACCTTCAAAGTGATTGTTGGCCTCTCTGTGGCTTCGCTCACAAGTCTCCTTGTTGTTCGAGTGCTGAGTTTTGAAGAATGCCCTTTTCTCGGAAGTGCTTGGGTGGTGTGATGCAGCTTCCACTTCCTGATTATTGATCCAACTGTGTTCACTGGGATATTCTAATGCTTGGATATTATTTTGTATCCTTTTCCTAATCCATGCATTTATATTACATTATCTCTCACTTCTGTAGAATGCTCTTTTCCTTCAGATACGCAGACTGACCAATGATCCTTCCACAGTGGGGTTTTTATCCTGACAATGTGACTGCAATTTTTATGGTTCACAGGTGGAGGGCAATGGTGAGGAAACTGTGTCCTCAGTAGGGTAATTTCTTTCATCTGTGTAAACTGGGAGCTTCCACAGCATAGGGGTTGACTACTTATGCAAGCAACATGTTTCATTTTTTTATGTTTCTTACAGACATTTCCCAACATAAAACCAATGTCACCTTACAATAATTGACTTTGAGTTTCAGTGAAACTCAATAAAATATCATACAGAACGAAATTACAATGTACCACTTGTAATTCAGTAATATGAGAGCATTGGTCAGGGGTCTGATTACTTTTGCTGGGCGCTGTACCTTGCCTGATAGCTAGCATCTTCCTACTTTTCAAACAGTTGTAATAGTGTGTTTACATTATAGACTTAAACAGGTTTTTAAGAGTCATTCCATCTTCACAGGGAACGCTGGGAATTATGGTTCTGTGTGGAGGGATGAGATTTCAATAGCTCACTCTTAGCACCTTCACTACAATTCCCAGCAGGAAGTCATGACTGATATATAGCACCAGGGCTGGTTCCAAAGAGTGGACAGGTGGGGCACTGGCCTGAGGGACCCTGGGGCTACAGGGCCCCCTGAGGGCCCCCTCTGCTCCCCTTCCATGATTTGTGGCAGGATCGCTGCCGCGGATCGCACGGTGAGAACTCTGAGGCTCCGCCATTCCATTGCTTAACCTACCTTTTTCTGCGGTTGTGCATGCAGCGGTGCCCTTAACAAAGATGGCAGCTGAGGTTTCCCTAAGGGGCTGAAGCCTCTGCTGCCATCTTGGCTGATGGCACACATGCGTGCTGCACTCAGGGGAGCGCTGGGGCCTGGGGCAGGCTTGTGCCCAAGGGCCCCATCATGTCTGGGGCTGGCCCTGTATAGCATTGATATACATTTGTGTTGCAGAGACAATCCAAATGTCAAAACCGCCTTGTTCTATGGACTGTCATCTATGCATTTCCAAGAGGTGGACATTACTTGGGTTATATAAACATGACAACAGGTCATTTTCTGTACAATTATTATACCATCCAAAGTAATTCCTGAGATGGAAGGCAGGGCAGCTATACTCTGTAGACCTGACACCAGGAACCTTTGGATCAGTGAGCTGCAGAGAGCTTTTGATCTGGCTCTCTAAGGATGCAATGTGTCAGCTCAATGATGTGGCCCATCTCCTCCAGATTTGAGCACACAGCTAGTTAGTAACACACTCCTGTAGGGATTCTGGGACAGCACAGGCAGCAGTTGCAATTCTGTTTGAACAGAGCAAACACAGGCAGAATCATATTCTACAAATATAACTCTGGCACCTGTTGCTTCGAGATAATAAACTAGGAATCAGACGCATGGAAACATTGTATTATTTTACCAGAAGCACAAGGATCTGAGCTTGAGGGTCTAATTCATAAGAGATTTAAACAGGAGCCATAAGATATTCTAATGTAGGGAGCAGTTCCTTATGTAGGTATGATTTAAATTAAGTCATAAAATAGGCTTTGGGAATATATTTGGGCCAGATCATGGCTTATATATTTGAGACAAAAAAAAGGCAGAACATATATAGCTCAGGGTGGTCCCATGAAAGCTTGTAGGTCAGCTTTAATGTAAGCCGGTTCTGAACTGCTATCAGAATATATGACCCTTTCAGCACTGCGCAGCTCTTCTTAGGCTGTGTATATTTCCAAACATTCCTTGTACTGAAATTTCATTGGATACATGAATAACCTAAGAGTGGATTCAGATATTAGCTTGGATTGTGAGTTATCCTTCTGACTGCAAAAGGGCCTTTGATCCCATGGAAGCTCCTGGTGGTGGCCGAGGTGAGGGAGGTAATTGTTGCTGATTTCACCCTTGCACTATGCTATTTCCCTCATTGTTCTGGATCCCCTAGCCTTCTAGAGCAGATTTTTTTGGGCATTGACAAAATTACTTCCCATCCTTGCATTCACAGTATGTCAGAGTATTAGTCACTCCATGGTGGGGATGGAGAGAATGGACAGGGAAAACTTGTGGTTCCTTGGCTTCTTTCTTTGCGTTTCTTTCAAAACAGCCAAAATGGAGTCTCCTGTGTTTCCCCCAATGTGCAATACATGACCTTTCCCCTCATCTGGAACTCGCCCCTCTCATGACAGAGGAGATATGCAAACCTTCCCCCCAGATGTTACACAAAAAGCAAAAAAAATTAATGATTCACACACATGAAATGTAATGTCCAAAGCTTCCCCATATAATGGGGGGGGGATCAACAATATATTTATGATTTTCAAACAAAGATTATATATGCAATACATCCGCTAACAAAGAGGAATTTTAAACATCAGCCTAGAATCCAAGTGGCAATAGGTGGTAGTTCATGCATAGGTATATTTAATTTAAAATGTGTGCCTCAGACATAGCAGCTGAGAGACAATTAAAAAAGGAATTCCAGATTCTCCTATGGGATGTATTCATTCAAGTGAAGTAGAAATGAAAAGTTACAAATACACACACAGTTCCTCAATTACACTTTCTCAAATGTAATCCTATACCTCCTTAACTGGAAGTAAGCCCCACTGAAATCAATGGGATTTACTTTTAAGTAGGCATGCATAGGATTCTCCTGTTTGTTATGCATCACCAAGCTGTTTCTAAAAGGCAAGTCAGTTAACAACATGTTGATTCGTTTTATGATTTTCAAAGAAACACAGTGCTGGCCAATTACTAAGCTTACAATTGCCAGTGGGAAATTTCCCACTGATGACAGTAGAAATGAACTGAAGTTAGAGCTGAGATATTATGTAACTATACCCTACATTTCACCCATCACCCAAGAAAAAATGGGGAAGAACAAAGCAAATTGCAGCCAAATCTTATACACCTCTATTTGGAAGTCCCACTGTGGTCAATGAGATTTACTCTCAGGTGAGCATAAGATTGTGGCATTAAAACAAAAACAAAAAAAATTAGGCACTGAGCCTTAGTCTACCTAATGAATACTACTAGAACCCAGTTCCCTGTAGGCCCATGCAAGGCAAGATTCCTGCATTTTTGTTCAACTTAGCACAATTGTTCACATTGCACTGAAGGAAACTCCCTGAAGCCCCCCAAGTTTAGGGGGCAGTTTGGCATATGTCTTGGAGGAGAGCAGCTGGAAGAGAGGGGCTCAGAAACATCACAGAGCACACGGGCCTCCCCACATAGTCCTCCGGATTTCTCTCACAGAATAAAAGAAGAGGAAAAATCACAAGATTAAAGGCAGCTAAACCCATATTACCTATATCACCATAATTTTTTCAGTGAAGCTTCTCAGTACATTTTGATGTATATGTAATATAACCAAATATTCTAAACATTTTTGTGAGTGATTAACCCTTGTCCTTGATCCTACCTTTGCAGCCACTGACGAGTTGGGTTTCTCCAGCAAGTCCCAGAGTTTTTTCCTTTTCTCTGGGCAACAGGCATTGTCAAATTCTTCCCCTTCCCTTTCTCTCAGCGACTCTGCCTCTCTCCTTAGTTCTTCATTCATTTGCTCTTTCTTCTGATGATATCTTGCCTGGCAACAAGACTCTAAGTATATCTCATCAATCCCCCAGTAGTCTAGCTCTTGGCCAAAAGAGAGGGCACACATCTCCTCCATCATGTGGAGCTTTCCCGTCCTGTAGAAATTCAAAATGGAGGTAAAAGCACCCGGGTGTCTATCAAAGAAGTATTCATTCTCATTGAGATTATAGTCATCACATACTTCTAGTAAAGATTCATTTGTAATGCAGTCTCTGAGCTTCCCTAAGCGTGTCCGTGGAAGTCTGTCTAAAGTCCTCCATAGAACTTCATGGTTGAGCCCCCCTACATTTATTTTGACTCTCCTCGAACATGATTTGCTCCTGATTATTTCCACTGGTTCCGGTGGAAGGGACTGGGTAGACCTTGAAGACTTTTTGTTTATCCCTAGAGGAGCCTTTTCGGCCATCCTGACAAGGATGCAGCAGCAAAGCCAGAGTCTTTGGAGAAGAATGAGGTTAGGTCAGGTTGGGTCCTCTTTAGACTGGCTCCTCCATTTCTGAAACTGAAAGAAAAAACCCACAGTTTAGGATACTTTAAAACAGTATAAAATTTACAATACTATAATAAAAGCAAAATGTGTCAAAGGAGGATCACCTTTGGCAGCATGTGCATGAGCTTATTGTTTATTTATTTGTTTGTTTGTTTATTTATTTATTAGATGTGTATCTTGCCCTTCCTCCCAGTAGGAGTCTTATGGATGTTACACAGATTTTGTGGTAGTTGTACAATAGCCCCAGTTACGAGCCCATCATGATTGGCAGGACTTCTCTTTTAAAACAAGTAGGAAACTTCTCTAATTCATAGTTTGTTCATCTAATGCTGATAGCAGCATTCTAGACAGGTGAATATGTGAGTGAATCAATGAGGTTACGTGGAGGTGTTCCTTTCACTAGATGGTTTGTTTCTACTGATTAACATTTAAGTTCTACTATACCTTATTTAGTTGGGAAAATATTCAGCAGCCTGGTAAAATGCTGCAGAAACAACTCCCTCTGCAACCAATATCTCCAAGACTGTAAGCTTTCTGCACACACCTTTGGTGAATTGTTTGTTCCCAATGGTTGATATTAAGTATATGCCAGTTCCTACCACTTGGAGTTCCTGGGCTCCCCCCCCCCATTTTTTTCTTTAGTGCTATACTTGCACTAGCTCGGAATCACAGCTAGTAATGCAATATATCAAATCTATGAAACACAAAAGGGTATTCTTTCTGGAAGGGCTTTACTTAATGGTGAGATACTTGATTGCAATGGATAAGAACATAGGAGGCTGCCATTGCCCATCTAGCTCAGGGGTGGGGAACCCCTGGTCTGCAGGGCAAATTTGGCCTGGTATAGGTCCCCATTTCCCAAACCATGCCCACCTGCCCCACACTTGATTTCCTGTGTGATGTCAAGCATGAGGCAGATAGAGACGGGGATGTGCTAGAATTCTGCCCCATTTGGTACCAAGTATTCCATTAATTCAATTATTCTCTGTTGTTGTGGATTGGATTTTTATGTAGTGATTTTCCACGGCTATTTTCAAAACTTGATTTTTTTAAAAAATGCCTCTAAAATATCGATGTTACGAACGATAATTTTGTTGATACGTCCTTTTAAAACATCAGTATTTCCTTTTAAAATATCTATATTAATATAATTTTTTTGCGAGGGAAAAAAGTGATTGGTAAAAGCAGCAGCTACTGGACAAAAAACAGATCTGAATTTATGCTGGCCTGTTAGGTCGACAGAATACTTTCAAACCGGCACTGGCCAATGGATCCTATCCCTAGAACAGACAGAGCTAGATTGGCTGCACAGCTGAGTCCCCTGTGGGGAACTCAATCACACAGCTAATCCCTGCAGAAAGCAGGGTTGAACTCGCTGCCCATCACCTGATGTGTGGTGAATTCAACCCTACTAGATGGGCTGGGAAACCAAATCCCCATGGGCAACTTGGTCGTGTAGCCAATTCCTGCAGAAAGTGGAGTTGAACTCACTGATGGTGGTGAGTTCAACTATGCTGGATCACCTGTGCAACCACGTTCAGCTAAGTTCTCCATGGGGAACTTGTTCATGCAGTCGATCCCTGCAGAAAGCAGCTCTGCCAGCCCTAAGCTTGTTGTTAGGTGCAGTGCTGTGCAAGGGGCACTGACAGGTGGGGAGGACAGCCCACTTGCCAATCACCTGGTGTCATTATGTCAGATGATTGACAGTGGGTTGTCCCACCCACCTGTCAAAGTTGGCCCGCAGGAATGGGAACAGATAACAGTCTGGCCCACCAGGCCAAAAAGGTTCTTCACCCGATTTAGCTTCTTATTTGTTTATAATGTCTCTCTGGGGTTTCAGACAAGGGTCTTTTCCAGCCCTACCTCAACATGCCAGGATTGGACATTGGACATTCTACATGGAAAATTTTACCACTGAATTATGGCCCTTCCCTTCACATTTGCTACACGATCCATACTAACATTTGCTATGTGTCTTTAAACAGAAGAGGAAAAATGCTGCAAAGCTGGATAAGGGGAGCCCCAGCCTTTGAAATACGTAATAAGGAGCACATCTAAAGAAGAAGAAAAAATATCACTTTCAAAAGTGTACAAAATAGCACAGTAATTGGGAGATGCATCTCTTACTAGTTGAGATTTCACTGGCACTTTCCAAAAGGTGCCTGGACACTCACACAACTTTATTCCGAACTGCAGCGTTGCAACTGATACACTTTTGAGTGTTGTGCCCTTGGGAGGGATGTTCCCAGAGAGAAAATAGAGTGGTTTGAACACTGGAAAAATGTGATATTCCCGCAGTAGAAGTGCTATCTTTGAGTAAAGATATTTGAATGTTCCACAACAGATGAGTTACAAATGTGCACTTACCATGCTTCAATTAGCATTTTTAGAAGGTAAAAAAAACTAAGGAACACACTGATAGAGATTCCTTGTTTTTTTATCCCTGAAATATAGGTCTGTTCAAAATGTCTAGCATAAGTCTGTTGAACCTCCTTTTCTTGTTCACACCAAAGGGTGCCGTAGTTTTAAAACACACAAATTATTTAATAAAAATGTTTCTGTTACTCTGATAAGCCTTGTCTTTTTCATTATGTGAAGAAATAAATTCCATTCCTCTGAAGATTAGCAAAGATTGTCCTTAATCAATAATGGCAAGGAAACTGCTTTAAATCACATTTATCTGATATTTCTTTTCAGAAGAATAGATAATTCATTTGATTTGAACTTCTGTGAACAGATAAAGGGATAATGTAAAACTCACTTATCTTCTTTGCAGTGAGCCATCAAATATAGATATTAGCAGCTTTATCATCACCTGCAATCATTGCAAAGTCACAAAGATTTTTAAAAATGTATATATTGGCTCTGTGTGTACCCTGAGTTATGAAGCAAATTAGGGTGATTTAGGGAAGGTTCTGTTGTTCCCAAGCTGGATCATGCTATTAACAAGGCATCTTGAGTCAGTTCATGGACTCCCTGTGTCCAAGTCCCTCTGTGGCCTTAGCTGTCCAAAAAACAGATGGTCATTTTCTGCCCTGAAAAATGAAACCAAGCTGTTTAGGGAAATGTCCAGAACTCAAGAGGAGAGGGGATGGAAAGGTGTGTACGTGTGTAGGGTTGCCAGGTCAGAAGCATCCCAAACCTTGAGATTTCAGGGGCGGGCCCTAGTGATGTCACAGGGCAGGTCCTAGTGATGTCATTAAGCACCACAGTTGCTTGGAACATACAATTCAACAAAAACATTTCTCTGATTGGAAATTAAGATAGAAATCTTAGCTAAAAGATGGTGTTCCCAGGTCCAGCTGAAGTGATGGAATCATTCCTTCTCACCTGCTTAGGGAGCCTGGGTAGGGAACATTTAATCTAGCCTACTTGCTTGTGGCAAGAAGGGTTTAAGTGCCGTCAGGCCAGGCCAGTCACCAGAAAGCCATTGTTGGAAGAAAGGACCCTAGTGTCGTGGAGATGTTGGATGGGAGCACTCAGGAGTAAAGATGGATGCCCCTGAAGGCTGCAATTTGAAACACACTTACTAAGGGACTAAGCTCCATAGACCTCAACAGGACTTACATCTGAGTAGATATGGTTTGGATTGTGCTGTTGGTAATGATTGACTAGGGATCCTCTGCAAAGATATCCATATCCAAGCAGGATTGGCAACCCCTTCCCTGGAATGCCCTGCCCCTGCTTTTAACGAGACTGCTCCAAATTTCTTTACAGACTTGACCCTTCATTTCAGAAAGAGGTTTGAGAAATGAGTAAGAGTAAGAAGATACTCTATCCTTTTCTGCATAACCTGTGGGCTGTTATAAGCTCACTTTGACAGCCAACCCAACTCCAGTGAGTAATAACTGACAGAGAGAAAACACACATGGTTTGGTCTGCCTTCACAGGCAGTAGCTTGGGAACAGCAGCCACACTTACAAGTATGTGAATTCTCTTTTACCACTATTGGGCAAGAAACAAACTGTCATGCAACGAACAAGGTGCATCATCAGTGGGTTTAAGGTGGTTGACCTGAGTGCATGGAACCACTGTTGTTGCTTTTACAGATATAAGGGAGTGAAGTTAAAGGTAAATGAAAAGGAAAAAGAAAACAACTCACAGTGATTATTTCCTAAATGCAATACCATACCAACCACAAGAAGATTCCTATGAGTAAGGCAGAAAACTCAGCATCCCGTAACCAGTCAGGATTCCTAACCAAAATCCAAAACTAAAAATATCCTGGCAGCCAGTCAGCCAAGGTCACAGAAATCCCCATGCAACCTAACCTAACCTAGGGGCTGCAGTTAGTACAGAATGCTGTGGCATGATTGCTGACATGAGTGAGACCCTATCAGCACATAATATCTCTGCTCTGAAATCTGCACTGGTTGCTGATTTGCTACCAGGCCAAGTTCAAGGTGTGCTTTCCATGTTACAGGTGCCACACAGTACTACTTCTGCTCTTGTAAGAAATCTGTCTTTTAATGTGGCAGCACCTATGCTTTGGAACTCCCTACCTACTGATATTAGGCAGACACCTTCATTGTACTCTTTTCAGCCTCTGCTAAAAACATTTTTGTTTAGGCAAGCCTACCTAGGCATGTAGAAGCTCTTATGCTTTTATGGGGTTTTAATTCATTGTTGGTTTTATTATTTTTAATGTTTTAAAATAGTTGTCTTTAACTGTTTTTGAAAATAATTTTATTGTTTTAATTCATTCTGTAAACTGCTTTGAGGTGGTTTTTTTTGCAATAAAGCAGTATGTAAATGTTGTAAATGAAATGGAAATGGACTGCCTTCAATTTGATTCCGACTTATGGCAACCCTATGAATAGGGTTTTCATGGTAAGCGGTATTCAGAGGGGGTTAACCATTGCCTTCCTCTGAGCCTGAGAGGCAGTGACTGGCCCAAGGTCACCCAGTGAGCTTCATGGCTGTGTGAGGATTCGAACCCTGGTCTCCCAGGTCATAGTCCAACACCTTAAACACTACACCACACTGGCTCGACAAATGTTGTAAAAAAAATACATAAATAAATTTCAGAGTAACTGTGGCCCTTCAGTCTCTTTCCACTTTTAGGAGCAAAGGAATCTCACTCAGTATTAGTGAGGCTCCTGCTTGGAGGAAGGGAGGGATATAAATAAAATAATAAATAAAATTAATAATATAATTAATGACACAGACTAGTATTGGTTCTCCAGGATTCCAGGCAATAGTCTTTTCCAGAAAATGAATTTTGGACCTTTGCATGCAAAGCATATGCCTTACCGCTGAGCTACAGCCCTTCCCCTGTTTAAAGAAGTATCTTTTAAAATTGTTATTTTCAATTCACTAATGAATGCACAGCGTACCTAGGGCAGATCCAAACCATTTATTTAAAGCACATTCAGCACACATTTGAAGCATGTGAATCCCACCACAGAATTATAGAAACTGTAGTTTGTTCAGGGTGATGGGAATTATAACTGTGAGAGGAAAACTACACTTCCCAGGATTCTTTGAGGGAAGTAATACGCTCTAAATACGAGTTGGATGTGCTTTAAATGTATTGTGTGGATCTACTTCATGAACTTTGCCTGCATATAAATTGTTTTACATTGAACTTGTCAAGGATTATTAATACCTTGGTGCAATCATTAACCAAAACGGAGACAATAGTCAAGAAATTAGAAGAAGACTAGGACTGGGGAGGGCAGCTATGAGAGAACTGGAAAAGGTCCTCACATGCAAAGATGTATCACTGAACACTAAAGTCAGGATCATTCAGACCATGGCATTTCCAATCTCTATGTATGGATGTGAAAGTTGGACAGTGAAAAAAAGTGGATAAGAGAAAAATCAACTCATTTGAAATGTGGTGTTGGAGGAGAGCTTTGTGGATATCATGGACCACGAAAAAGACAAATAATTGGGCATTAGAACAAAGTAAACCAGAACTATCACTAGAAGCTAAATGATGAAAGTGAGGTTATCATACTTTGGACACATAATAAGAAGACATGATTCACTAGAAAAGACAATAATGCTGGGAAAAACAGAAGGGAGTAGAAAAAGAGGAAGGCCAAACAAGAGATGCCACAGACCTGAACTTACAAGATCTGAACAGGATGGTTTAGATGCTATTGGAGATTGCTGATTCATAGGGTTGCTTTTAGTTGTAATCAACTTGAAGGCACGTAACAGCAAAACCTCTTGAACCAGACCACCTAGAAAGTTTTTTTTTAAATGAAAGCTGAGTATCCGGAGATTGAGGTGATTCACCTGGAGACCTGGAGAGAATCCAAAAAATGTGGAGTCTAGCAACACTATGTGTGTGCGTGTGCATGCATGAGGGGAAACTTTCATTTTGATGGACAAGTCTAGCTTTTAATCAGTGAATTAATTTCACAGGGCACTCCTATCACAGTGATTTGGGGGAGGAATTTAAAAATGTGTTTGTTGTTCACATGGATTTATGCTGTCCGCTATACAAGTCAATGGAGAGATGTGTCTCTCCCAGGGAGAAGGAGGTATATCTCATAAAAAATCTGTGGTGGAAGGCAGAAACCTGCCTCCCACCAATGACCCTTGGGGTAACAGAGTATTTGCAGAGGGGGGCAAAATTATTTCCATACCAGTCTTTCCTAGAGATCTGTGCTGTTTTTTCTACCATGGCCTTTTGCCCAGGGCAAGTCAAAATTCTTGGTGGCGAGCAAAAGCCTACCTGCACCACTAACTTTTGGGATAGGAGAGTCATTGCTGTGGTGATATTAACCACATCCCATTTTTTTTCTCCTGGGAATCCATGGATCCATGCCCTTTTCCCCCACCCCTTGTCTCTAATTCCTATTGTGCTCACCCAAAACAGTAAAGTTTGACCTTGCAGGACAACCACCAGCTATCATTCTGAAATTTGGCAGCCTTCATCAACTGAGAAATGGTGAGCATGCCTACAAATTGCATCCAATTCTGGCAGAAAATAAAAAAGTTATAGACCTTTATTTTTTGTTTTTTTAAAAACCACATTTTAAAGGAGCCCTGCATGAAAACCATTGAATGTAGCTTTCAGAATTTCACAGGCATAATCTATTATGGCGGGGCTGCTATTCCTGCAAATTTCATCCACTTCTGTGAAAAGAAAAAATATATAGCTGGTTTTAGATTCCCCATTATCGTTAATAGAGAAGAAAAGAGACCTTCATTTTTAACCTAAATGCAACAATACAGCGACTAGTACGTAGGGACAAAGAGAACAATTACAATAGTTATTGTATAGAAATAGAAGAGGACAACAAAAAGGGAAGAACAAGAGCCCTATTCCAAAAGATTAGAGAAAGAAAAGCAAAATTTAAACCAAGAGTAGGGATGTTGAATAATGAACAGGGGAACACACTGACTGATCAAGATGAAATAAAAGGAAGATGGAAGCAATACAATGAAGAACTCTATAAAAGTGATGCCAGGATGACAGTCTCATTCATGGAGGAACCGTATGATGAAGAACCAGAAATTTTAGAATGTGAGGTGAAAGCTGCTCTTAAAATACTTGGAAGAAACAAATCATCAGGAACAGATGGCATACCAATAGAGTTACTACAAGCTACTGAGACTGAATCAGTCCACATTTTGACTAAAATCTGTCAAGAAATATGGAAAACTAAACAATGGCCCTCAGACTGGAAGCATTCAATATACATCCCAATTCCAAAGAAAGGGGATCCCAGGGAATGCAGTAATTATCAAACTGTTGCCTTAATATCCCATGCAAGTAAAGTGATGCTCACAATTCTACAACAAAGGCTCTTGCCATATATGGAGCGAGAAATGCCAGACGTCCAAGCTGGATTTAGAAAGGGAAGAGGCAGCAGAGATATCGCAAACATAAGTTGGATAATGGAACGGACCAAGAAATTTCAGAAGGAAATCACCCTGTGCTTTATAAATTACAGCAAAGCCTTTGCCTGTGTAGATCATGAAAAACTATGGAATGCCTTAAAAGAAATGGGGGTGCCACAGCATCTGATTGTCCTGATGCGCAACACCTATACTCTGCACAAGAGGCTACTGTAAGGACAGAATATGGAAAAATCGATTGGTTCCCCATTGGAAAGGGTGTGAGACAGGAGTGTATTTTTTCACCCTATTTATTTAATCTATATGCAGAACATATCATACAGAAAGCGGGATTGGACCAAGATGAAGGAGGTGTGAAAATTGGAGGGAGAAATATCAATAATTTAAGATATGCAGACGATACCATACTACTATCAGTCACCAGCAATTATTTGAAACAAATGCTGATGAAAGTTAAAGAGGAAAGCACAAAAGCAGGACTACAGCTGAACGTCAAAAAGGTTAAAGTAATGGCAACAAAAGATTTATGTAGCTTTAAAGTTGACAATGAGGACATTGAACTTGTCAAGGATTATCAATACCTTGGCACAGTCATTAACCAAAATGGAGACTGTAGTCAAGAAATCAGAAGAAGGCTAGGACTGGGGAGGGTAGCTGTAAGAGAACTAGAAAAGGCCCTCAAATGTAAAGATGTATCACTGAACACTAAAGTCAGGATCATTCAGACAATGGTATTCCTGATCTCTATGTATGAATGTGAAAGTTAGACAGTGAAAAAAAGCAGATAAGAGAAAAATCAACTCATTTGAAATGTGGTGTTGGAGGAGAGCTTTGCTCATACCATAGACTGCGAAAAAGACATATAATTGGGTGTTAGAACAAATTAAAACAGAACTATCACTAGAAGCTAAAATGATGAAACTGAGGTTATCCTACTTTGGACACATCATGAGAAGGCATGATTCATTAGAAAAGAAAACAATGCTGGGAAAAACAGAAGGGAGTAGAAAAAGAGGAAGGCCAAACAAGCAATGGATTGATTCCATAAAGGAAGCCACAGACCTGAACTTACAAGATCTGAACAGGGTGGTTCACGACAGATGCTACTGGAAGTCGCTGATTCATAGGGTTGCCATAAGTCATAGTCGACTTGAAGGCACATAACAACAACATTTTTAACAGATTTAATTTGTTCCTGAATAAGAAGTTGAATTTGAAAGACACAGAGCAGCTCTCATCAGGCAGCTTCCAAAAACTACAGACACAGATACAAGTTGAAACTTATGGCCAGTGCACGCCTCTAGTATTTCACATTTCACTATGAAACTCATTCATGACCTTTTATGACAAACAGAAAAGCTGACAAACCAAAGCATCTAACTATACAGAGAACTTAATTCTGTAATATTGATCTTCACACATTCATTCATAACCCTTGACAACATCACTTGTGTAAATAAATGTCACAGGACTCAAAAGCATAGCAGGACCGTTTATCCTTGCTGAAATCACTCTCACTTTCAATTTACCCTTATGCACATATGTGTGTAAACTGAAAATACATTTCCTTACATTCATTTAATTATTTTCTCATTCTGTTGGTAATGGGTCCTATGGCATCTCTCTAATTTTTGTTTATTTGATGTACTGCAACCTAGTTTCAGATGCTGTCATAACAATGACTTATGCTTTGTAAAGCTGTAGAATGATATTTTGTTGTTTGGCTAACTGGTTTCCTGTCACAGCTCATTACTAATACTTGTCTCTTTATTTATTTTATTTATTTATTTTGTTCGATTTATATACCGCCCACAGCCCAAGGGCTCTCAGGGCGGTGCACAACATGGATAAAAAACAATAAAATCACAAAAACAGTAAAATATACAGTATTAAACAAGTAAATAACCAAGATAGATTAAAAACACAAATAGGTTAAAATGCCTGGGAGAATAAAAAGGTTTTAACCTGGCGCCTAAATGATAAAAGTGTAGGCGCCAGGCGCACCTCATCAGAGGGACTGTTCCATAATTCGGGGGCAACCACTGAAAAGGCCCTAGATCTTGTTACTATCCTCCGAGCTTCCCTGTGAGTCGGAGCTCGGAGGAGGGCCTTAGATGTTGAACGTAGTTAGCGGGTAGGTTCATATTGGGAGAGGCATTCCGCCAGGTATTGTGGTCCCGCACCATGTAAGGCTTTATAAGTCAAAACTAGCACTTTGAATTTGGCCCAGAAACAAATAGGTAGCCAGTGCAAACGAGCCAGAACAGGCTGACAACTATGGGCTACCTTCCCAAAAATCAGTTCTAGTGCACCCCTCTGCAGCATTACCTATTTCTGTCTCATCTGTTCTAAAACATGAATTATAGGAGATAGTTTTTGGAGCCTAATGTGCTGAAATATTACTAAGTGCAGAGTTACTATATTGTGGTCCTTGGGGCAGAAATCTGTCATTTTTGCTTATGCTACGAGTGCCAAGTATGTTTATGGTGACCAATGTTATATGTTATTTATTTATTTATTTATTTCTGCAATTTATTTATCGCCCATCTGGCTGGAGACCGAGCCACTCTGAGCGATGTACAAAGTCATAATATATAAGTATCACAACATCAAAACAGCAATAAAACTAAAACAACAGGTAAAGGTTACTACAGTAAAGTTCAATAAAGCTTCTGGCCCGTATAGTCCACAAGGTGCGTCATTTGCGAAACCGAAAGCGACATCTCCTCTCACTCTCAGCATCCAGCATCCAGCGTAGCAAACAGAGAGAGGCGGCACAAACAGGCCTCACGAAGACGTGACCAACAGGAAAGTTCTCCCCGAGAAGCCAAAAGCAAAGGCGATGAGAAGCAAAACGCGGCCGACACAAGGCGAAACGAGCAAGGCCAGCAAGGCCAGCACGGCAGGACAACGGAGGCCGCAGGGGTGCGCCCCAACCCCAGCAGCCAACGGAAAACTGCCGTGGCGAACAACACTGTCTCCCGAATAGAGGCCGCAGCCCCAGGCTCGCCGAAGGGCCGTAGCTCATCCCCATATATTAGCTATGTGTATTGAATTTTAATTAATCCACTTTGGACAGATTTGGGGCTTGCCCAAGCTGAATTAGGATATTTCTGAAGTATCTCAAAACAAAGCAGGGCCCCTGAAGTGATTTTGGGTGCTGTGGATATTCAGACATTTAAAAAAACAAAAGGAATAATGTCTGCAAAAATTGAAATATTTCACATCAAGCTTGCCATATAAGGAAAATAGCAGGGTGAGGAGGGAGAGCTCTTTTTTTACTAACAGGTCTAGCTTCTAATCAGAGGGAATGATTTTTGCAAGGGTCTCCGATTATTGTGCTTTGGGGAAGGAATGATGAAGTAATGGATCACCCTTGTTCTTGTCTGTTCTGTGCTAATTCTGCTAGCAGTGCTTGCTTGGAAAATGCTGGACATTCAAGTCCTCCTGCCTCTATGCCATACATCTACTCCTGTCAAATCAGTTCCGCGTTTAGTTTCTGTGATTTTTGGTGCCATGTGAACAGAACACAAGGCTGAAACTGTTTTTTTTTTTAAAAAAAAATCATCATAACTGCCCAGTATCTGCATCCATTCTTTTAAAATTGCAAGGGTTACTTAACTAGGGACACCTCTACAATGTAGGCCATTTCATAATAAAAATATTGCCCACAAAATCAACAGGTCTCTCTCCAATGAACCTTAAAAGGACAGGACCTAGCACAAACCTCCTGTAAAGATCTGTCTGTTATCTGGCAGACTTCTTACCTAGGGAGCACCTCTCTCATGTGTGCTATTTTCATACAAATTGCCCACAAAACAATAGGAGAGATTAAGTTAATCTTTTTTAACTACTCCAACATTGTAAATGCTGCCCTTACAAGAACCCACTACAGCTATCCTTCTGAAATCTGGCAAGTCTTATTCCCTCAGAAGCATCCACCATGGCTGCTAGCTTCATCCAATTCTGTGGGGAAAAGTAGTTCCTTTTATGAAAAAAAAGGTAAAGAAAACTCTGGACCTATTTGCCTGCAATCTGGCATGCTTCATCTATTTAGGAGAAGCTACTATGCCTGCAAATTTTACCCAATTCTGTAAAAAAGTAAAAAGTTATGGCAATTTTTAATTTCCCCATGATAGTGAATGTGTGGATGTGGAATGTATGAAGCTTTGCTTTTCCTTATTGGGATTTGGCACTGCCCCCCCCCCCGCTGCCTCCAGATCATTTTGGGCACAATCAGGCTGTTCTCCAAAGCAACTGGGTCTAAACTAAATCTTGTGATCGCTGTATACCACTATTACATATGTATGTATGAATTAATGTAACAGATTTTGTGATTCATTTACTAACTTGCTTTCAATGCCTATTGAGCTTTTCTTTTCCAGATGTATTGATGAGAAAGAAAGAACATGGGCTTGTTACCATTTTCAATTGACAGAGGCCTTGTGCTTGTAACGGCTATGTGGCATGCATGCAAAAGGTACAGCACTGCTAATCTTGAGGATGCAAAAATTATCAAAACTGCACACCTGTGGAATTTCTATCTGTCATGCATCTGTTAAAGGCACAAGCCTCTGCCAAAATCAAAGGCATAAAGTCATAAAGAAGCACAAATATGAAGAAAAAGCAACTCTTTCCAGAATCCAAGTTTACATAGGAGACTATTGCAAAACCTCAGCTTAATTTAGCATATCAATATATTACCCTTGACATAAACTGAAATTTCTGGAAGGAAAAGCAGAATATTATTATTATTATAGTAGTAGTTGTTGTTCTGCCCTTTCTCCCAGAAGGAGTCCAGGATGACAAACAAAACACTAAAAACACTCTAAAACATCTTAAAAACAGACTTTAAAATATATTAAAAAACAAATATTTAAAAGCATATTTTTTAAAAAAGCTTTGAAAACATCTTAAAAAGCAATTCCAGAACAGCTGCAGACTGGGATAAGGTCTCTACTCAAAAGGCTTATTGAAAGAGAAAGGAATATAAATTTAATCAATCAATGAAATAGTAAAATAAAACTGAACTGTGACAAATTATTGCCACTCCTACATCTGTTGTGGCTACATCTGTTGCTGTTATTACTATATAATCACAATTCTCTTATGTTTAGGGCTACATAGAAGTATACTGAAACATATACTATAGAGATACAAAACCTATGATTTAGCATGGACAGATTTTGGTGTTGCTAATACCCATCACTGCACCACATTATTTGCTTATTTTAAATATATATAGCTGCCCCACTTCTGTCTTCAAAAATAAATCAAAGCACCAATAAAAGATAAACAACATTTTTAAACCCTCAAAATTAAAAATGCACCAATTAGGGCACAAACCAGAGAAAGATCACATTGAAATTCAAAGAAATCTAGCTATGCCAAGTGGCTGTTAACATCAGGAATACAAGGGAATCAGATAGAAATCAGAGGAAAATACCTTACAGTGAATCAGACCATTGGTCATCTAGCTCAGTGCTGTTTACACTGACTGGCAGTGGCTCTCCAGGATTTCAGACAGGGATTTCTCCTAGCCCTACCTGGCAATGCCAGGGCACAATATAATTTAAAGAAATCCCTATTTAAGCATATTTAAATTGTATCGGTGGAGGGTTTGTGGGGCAGCATGTGCTGACCCCTACCCTCCATCCCCACCTTTTCTGAGTGGGAAGGTCAGAAGGAGAATTAAAAGCATGTTCAGTTGAATGCTGTTATAATCCTTCATGCAATCAGGAGACTCACCATGAATACAATTCAAGAATGTCTCAATAGGGCTGTTGCCACAATCCTGTGCTCAAGCAGAAGCAAAGGCAGTGAATTACACAGTAATGATTGTAGAAACCAAAGGCAACAAGGCAACACTGACAGGTATGTCAAACAGTATTTGTCATAACCCCACCAACACACAGCAGTGCCGCCAGGGTAGGACTTTGGGGCCAGAGGTCCAAGGCCCCATTCAGCAAAATGTTGAAGAAGGCCAACAAATGAAACACAGAGGCATACATCCTCTTCTCCCAGGCATTTTAGCATGTGTTTTTTAAATTGTTTTAAAATTTTTAAATTGTGTTTTAAATTGTTTTTAAAAGATCTGTTTTAAATTTGTATATTTGTTTTTAATGTTTTTAGTTACTGTAAACTGCCCAGAGAGTTCGGCTATGGGGCGGTATACAAATACAATAAATAAATAAATACACATTATCATCTAAAGAGTAAGACCATTGGTCCCAGAATCTAAAGTTAGCCAACTGCACCACTGCCAACACCCCAGCGATGAGGACACAATGCCTCACATTAGCTGTGCAGAGAAACCAATCCACATTCAATAAGCAGTAACCAAATGTCCCCATATCAGCCAACCCAATACACACACCTAATATACATTGTGCACAACCAGACAGATGGAAAAAGACCACAGCCCCTACTCCAGTTAAGGCCACCCATAGCCATCCAGTGTCTCTGCAGATGGGGCTTTGAATCCCTGAACAGCGCAAACAGCCTGCAACAAATAACCTTTTGCCAGGCAAAAGCCAGGGCCATCCAAGAAAGGAAGGAGTGCCAGTCTAATATTAATACCCAGCTAGCACCATTGTTATGAAATGGGGTGGGCGTGGTGTGTGGGGTGGTGACGTAGCACAGGGCTTCCTTGGTTGTGGCACACCATCAGTGGAATTCTCTTCCCCTAGAAGTCCATTTAGCTCTTTCCTTATTACATCTCAGGCATGGAGTAAGACACACCTTGTTAATCAGACTTGTTTTCTATGGTTTAGGATTTTTGATGTGGTTCTGTTCAATTTATTTGGACAGTTTCGAATAGAATTTCTTTTTTGCAACTTTTTTTTTGGTTGTATATTTTACAGGGTAATAGTATTTTTTTGCTTTGTAATTCATGGTTTAAATTGTCCCGATGTGTAAATTGCCCTGGGATGCCTTTTGATGAAAAATGGTTTGGAAATTCTACGCATAGATGCCTCACCAGTAACTGAGTAACATACCACTGGTTTCCTCCTCAGAATCTAAGGCCTCATCCACACAGCAATTTAGTGTGTGTCTGGTGCTACTTATTTATTTATTTATTTTATTTATATCCCACCCTTCCTCCCAGCAGGAGCCCAGGGCGGCATCCCTTTGTAATTTGCATGGCTCACATGAAGTTGCAGGCAAGCAGAAACTATAACACACTTTTCCCCTTTAAATCCGTATCGAACCAATCCAATTTTTTATAATGCAAAAAGGAAAGGAAAAACTGTCTCAGCTTCACTGCACTTCTTTGTGTAGGCGCTTTGCTTTGGTGTTTTTTTAGTGGGCAGGCTCTCTTATGCCCCATCGCCCGCTCCCTCTCTCTCTGCTGCCCACAAAAGCTGCCACAGGCACTGCCTACTTTGCCTTTCACTCACTCACTTCTCTAATCAGTTTCATATAGTCTCCTGTCAATTGCACCCCAATGCTCTCTAGGAGAGGGTGCAATTGACAAGAAACAATGAAACTGACAAAACAACCCCCCCATCTCCATTAGCAATATCAATACTCCAGAGGGAGTAAACATGTAAAATTGGGGGAGGGGGCCACAAGGAAACAGCAATACCAAACCTTTCCAGAGTAACGCCTACTTGTCTGAAAGGAAAACAGTGGATTGGAAGCAACCATTGAGCAAGATGTATGGACCTTGAAAAGCTATTGCAATGATAAAAGCAGCTTCTTTAGTACGAAGTTAGGCTCCTGTGTGGATAAGTGCTGAGTGACATACCATCTGATTATCCTCAGAAGAACAGAGACAGAGCTGAAATGGTCAGAGATTTTATTAAAGAAGAGTCGTGCTACAAATCCATAGAAATGGGGTTGCGAGCTTTCTTGCTCCTGCACATTAATGTGATGGCAATATGACAAACAGCAACGTAAAAGCTTTCCCCCATCGCCACATCTCCATGTTGGATACTGCTGTATCTGTTAGATGGCTGTCTGTCACGCACACTGGAAAGACACAGGAGCCCAGAAAGAATGAAGGTAGCAATTGCACAGAGACACATCTGGCTTCTGGTTTGTGCTTGTCTTTATTGTGGTGCTACTATAGGCTTCACTGACAGTTCGTGTAGGAGAGGACAATATCCTTGCCTCTGTGAGTGTTAGAGAGTTGTATGTTTGTCTGTAGAAAGAGACCTGGAAGAAATGGGAGTGTACTGAGAAAAAGATAGCAGCTGCAATAGACAGTACCTGTGATTGAGTGCTTGTTGGCTAAGTGATGGAAAACAGATGCCACCACCTAATTCCACCTAATAATAATATATTATTATATCCACCACCTAATAATTAAATATATATGCTTCCCACCAGCTTCCCATTCTAGATCCTCATTCTCTCAGTGATAGCCCCCATGGGATCTATGTCTGACAACTCACCTTTTGAGGGAGATTGTTAGGACGATACTCGCCCTTCCCATTTTAGGAGTTGTGTGGAATTCCCTCTGCAGTGAGAGTTTGCACATTTGTTGTACTGCCCCATTTGCTTTGGCTCTGATCCTGAGAGGAAGAATGCAATAAGGGGAGCAGAGCATTGGTGCTCCCAAAGCATGATGGCTGTCCTCTCCATTGCCTGCATAGGTGCATTATTTATTATTTATTTTATTTATTTATTATATTTATACCCCGCCTTTCTTTCACCATGGAACCCAAGGTGGCATACATGTTCCCAGGCAATCTCCTCTCCAGGCACTGACCAAACCCAAACCTGCTTAGCTTCAACAAGGTGGTGGCCTCATGTGCCTTCAGACCATAGCCTGGGTAGGAGCATACCAGCATGGGGGGCATTGTGGGCAATAGGGCTCCATATTTCTACAATCTGCAGACTTACTCCATATCCCTTTATGGTCGACACTGCTACAAACTCTGGGGTAAAGGAGAACTGATAAGCAAATAAAGGTAAGAAGGAAAGACACTCTCTGGCCATGGGTGTTTGAGTGTCTACTGCACAACTTAGGTAGCTCAGAGGGATGGATAGAAAGTGTTTAGGCACCTCACCTAGAAGTAAAGGTCTCTCTCTCTCCATAATATACCTTGGTAAAGTCCTTGTCTTTGCAGCCTCAGTATTGGGATTTCTGGTGGCATCTGAGTCCTGAGGGTATCTGTGAAAGTTCTGAGAAGCCAAATGTTAGTCACATGCCCTTCCAAATTGGCTGTGAACCCAGCTGTTTATTGTTTACACAAAGTGTACTTCCCTCAGTGTGCCAGGGCATAACAGAAGGCAAAACACAGCATGGATATAAACTGTTCAAATGTTTATTCAGGCCCAATGCGCTTCAGCTCAACAGGGCCCTTTCTCAAAGGCAATCTTAAAAACCTTGAAAATTAGTCCTTTTTAGAATATTATATCCAGGCAAAGCACAAACAAACTTCCAACTTTTGTTTGTGCTTTGCCTGGATATTCTAGTCCAAGCCTGCTCAATGCAGGAAATCCAGAGTGAAAGCATCCCCAGCACCCCAATCTCCGCTTGAACACATTCAGTGAGGGAAGAGTTCCCTTCCAGGTAGTTGGTTCCACTGTCAACCTGCTTTTACTATCAAGAAGACTCTCCTAATGGTCAGTCAAAATGTACCCTCCCATAACTTTAGCCTATTAGATCTTGCCTTGCTCTCTAGGTTACTAGAGAACAAGCACTTGCCTTTTCTGTGTGATGGCCGTTTAGGTATTTGAAGAGTGATCATGTCACATCTTATCATTAAGTGAAACAGATTTGCAAAATCGCGCAGGAAATGAACTAGGGAGATCTGTGTACCAAATTATTTTTGGAGTGGAGATCTGTGTGGCAAACTAATTTGGATGAATATGTGTAACCTGTTCAGAGAGAAAACACTGTCTATACATGTAGGGCACAGGAGTGGTAATTCAGGATTTGGTTCTTATATGAGACCATATGAAATTCTTTGTGTGTCACAGCAAGGTTAATTTCATCTAGTATTCTGTTTCCCGCCAGATGGGCAGAAATATATATTTATTTATAAGATATGTATACACTGCCCTCTTGCAAAACATCAGGGTGGTGTACAACAACATAAAAACATTTAAAAACAACACCAACCAATCATTAAACTGACTGGCTGTTAAAAAAAAAAAATTTAAACAGCTGCATAGGCCTGTCAGCATAAAAACGTTTTCAAGAATGCCTGAAAGTCAAAAGCAAGGATGCCTGATAAATCTCTGCTGGAAGAGTCTTCCATAGCATGGGACTGGTGACACTGATGTCCGACTTCTGGTTGAGGCCAGTTGGACCTCTGAAGCATGGGGTTTTCCCTACTATTTTTTCCTAGTAGCTGGCAATCAGATACATTATCTCTGGAAAGGAGGCTCCATTAGCTAATGATAGACATATATGGCTCTTGCTAGGGTCAAGAAGGTAGAAACAGAACCTTGGGAGGGAATTGCAAGGAAGCAGACTTCAGTTTAATGTTCAAAGAAACTTCCTAACCCTAAGACTGGCTTGGGAGGTGGTGGACCATCCTTTGAGAGGTGGTTAGCCCATCCCTAGTTTTTGAAGCTATTTAAGCTGGCATCCATCACCACACCTTGTGGCAATTAAGTCAGGGGTTTAACCCTTTCCACACCACAGCCCTGATGAAAACTGCAGCTCCCCAAAGCTGCTATTTGTCACGGGGGGGGAGAAGTTGTTGGTATTGGTGCCGATAGCAATACCCTCCCATGGCAAATAGCAGGTTTGAGGGAGGAGGTGACTTTCATGGGAACTATGGTGTGAAGGGGTTACTCTCCACTACAGTCCTAACCCTGATCACCCCTCAGGTGCTCCTTCATAACAACAAGGATACAAGCAATGTAATCACACATTAAATGTATAGTCTAGTTTGGTCCTCAGATATATATAATATATATGTCTATGTGACAAATTCAAGGCGGTTAAGGCTATCAATGGCTACTAGTCATCATGGCCATATTACCTCCGGAATCAGAGGCAGTAGGTCTCTGAATGCCAGTTGTTGAAGACTGGGAGTTGAAGAGTGCTTTTGTGACCAGATCTTGCTTGAGGACTTCCCACTGGCATCTGGTTGGCCCTTGTGAGAACAGAATGGGCCTTTGGTCTGGTCCAGCAGGACTAACTTATGTTTGTGTGTGTAAATAAAATATATAAAAATACAATATATAAATTTATATCCTGTCTTTCAGGGCAACCCCCCCCCATCCAAATAAAATCACACCTCCCTAGACACCTTACTAAAATTTAAAACAAGACCAAACAAGACCAATACATATAATCAAAAGAATTGAAAAAGCTAGCAAACAGCACATATAGCAATCAATAGTCTGAACAAAACAGAAATTAAAGGTAGATACAGGTAAGGTCATATGTACTTATTTCAAATGTTACATCAACTTCTACAAATATTAGATTGGTCTTAATACATACATATAGACAAATAATTTGTTCATGTCCCACCTTCCCTCCAAGGAATTATTGTGACATTTTATACTCACAACAATCCTGGCTAAGAAATAGGCAACTTCTTTAATGCCAAAAATGGAGCTTCAGCCAAACAAGGTTTTGAACTCTGTGTTCTCTACATCAAGCCTTAACATTCAAGTTACCCACACCGATCTTTTAGTTCCTGAATATGTATAAATATTAAAACAAATCAGAGCATCTTCCTTTTCACATCTCTGGGATCAGTGTGCTATAGTAAGCAGACTTCTGGCTTTGAATTTGGAAGGCCCAGAAAGGAAAAAACAAGTGATTTCTCCCCCCCACATACACACCCTTGTGCAAGTGGTATGCCTTTGACTTACACAGGAGAGTGATATTGGAGAGGCCATTTTGCGAATATTCTCCAGGAGGGGACTGAAAGTCTTCAACGGTTCAGGAGGAGCTAAAACAAAATATGTGTCAGACAATTATTTTCTGAGACATTTTGGTTCAGGCCTACTTTGGATTCAAGCTGTTGTGAAGTGTGTTTTTGTTGTGGTGTTGGATTTCTTTGAGAAGGAAAAAGGTAAGCATTTTAAAACATTTTGGGCATGATGCCATTCCCTCTTAGCTGAAAAAGAGCTTTTAAGTTCCACTGATTTCCATGAGACACATTTAAGCACATGCTTAATAGTCCTAGTGAAATCAATGTGGCTTTAAAGTGCTTAGTTTTGTATAGATCATACTGAAAATACTATAGAAAAATATTATTATTAATAACAGTTAATAAAATCTAGTATGGTACTTAAAAAATTGATCTGTTGAAAACGTAGAAATTAATGATGAAATTTTAGAGACAGAACACAATCACAGTGCAGGTGTCTGTTGCTAGACTATCCATTATCAGTCTGCAAGGGGTGGAGTGGAAGATAAATGTTCTCCCACAGTTAAAAAAGAAAAGAAATCCTGCTCATTCAAAACCAAAGCATCAGCAACAAGTCTTCTGGGCTAGCTTTCTTCTTGAAATATTCATTTTCTATATCCATGGAGGTTTACTTGTCTGAGGGTTTTTGAAAAATAATAATGTAGAGTTCCTTGAGAATTCAAACTTTCAGGCGGGCATCTGTGCACCCTTTCTTAGATCTAAGTCCCACTAAACAGACTGGCACTTACTTCTGAATAAGTATGCACAGGATTGGGCTGTCAGTCTTCCATCCTAGTCAGGTGTGGTACAGTCTGCAATGGATATATCACATTGCACGTTATCAATTGACAGGTAATATTGCTCTTTCTGTCCCCCATTATTTATCCTTAAAAAATTTACTTCTGTGCCAATGCCAGCTAATGCCAGCTGCACTTCCAATAAAGTTCCTATAAAGACACAAAGGCAAAGTGAGGGAACATGTAGCTCTCCAGATGTTGTTGGACTCCAACTCCGATTAGCCCTTGCCAGCGGGGTGGTTGTCCAACAACATCTGGGAGGGCCACAAGTTCTCCATCCCTGCTCTAACCTTTCATCTACAGCACATTTTCCTGAACCTACTTCTCAAATTATACATTTTAAGTTACCTTGCAGTGTATCCCTTTTTCTGAATCTGAATTCAGAATCTGAAGACTGAATCAGCCTTGGTTTTTATTTTATTTATTTTATTCGATTTATTCATCGCCCATCTGGCTGGATTTATCAGCCACTCTGAGCGATGTACATAACAAATATAAAACATATCAGGTGGCCCTGATGGATGACCTTTATCAGGAGAAGGACAGGGGGAGTGTGACCCTGTTATGCTTACTTGATCTGTTGGCAGCCTTTGATACTATTGACCATGGTATTCTTCTGAACCAACGTGGTGAGATGGGTATCAGCGGCACTGTTTTACAGTGGTTCCAATCCTATCTCCAGGCCATTTTCGTAATTGGAAGAGACCATGCAAACCCTGGACCAGTGCCTGGACTCAGTGGTGGACTGGATGAGGCCAATAAACTGAGTCTGCATCTGAGCCAGCCAGCTCCAGACACTCTTGGATGAAACCGATTATCTAGATCCATTTCAATCGGGTTTCAGGCCTGGTTTTGGTATGGAGACAGCCTTGGTCGCCCTGTATGATGACCTTTGTCGGGAGAAAGACAGGGGGAGTGTGACTCTGTTGATTCTCCTTGATCTCTCAGCGGCTTTTGATACCATCGACCATGGTATCCTTCTGGGGAGACTCGCTGATTTGGGAGTTGGTGGCACTGCTTGGCAGTGGTTCCACTCCTACTTGGCGGGTCGTCTCCAGAAGGTAGTGCTTGGGGAGCACTGCTCGACACCCTGTGTACTCCAGTATGGGGTTCCACAGGGGTCAGTTTTGTCCCCCATGCTTTTTAACATCTATATGAAGCCCCTGGGTGCGGTCATCAGGAGTTTTGGAGTGTGTTGCCATCAGTATGCTGATGACACACAGCTCTACTTCTCCTTTTCATCTTTCTCAGGTGAGGCTGTCAATGTACTGAACCGTTGCCTGGCTGTGACAATGGACTGGATGAGAGCTAATAAACTGAGGCTTAATCCAGACAAGACTGGGATGCTGTTAGTAGGAGGTTCTCCCGACCGGATGGTGGATGTTCAACCTGTTCTGGATGGGGTTACACTCCCCCTGAAGGAGCAGGTTCGTAGTTTGGGAGTTCTTTTAGAACCTTCACTGTCACTTGAGGATCAAGTAGCCTCGGTGGCACGGAGTGCCTTTTACCAACTTCATTTGGTGGCCCAACTTCGCCCCTATCTGGATAGGGATGACCTCGCTTCAGTTGTCCATGCTCTGGTAACGTCTAAACTAGATTACTGCAATGCGCAATACGTGGGGCTGCCTTTGAAGACGGTTCGGAAACTGCAGCTCGTGCAAAATGCAGCGGCCAGATTGATAACGGGGACCAGGCGGTCTGAACATATAACACCGATTCTGGCCCGCTTGCATTGGCTGCCTATATGTTTCCGGGCCCGGTTCAAGGTGCTGGTTTTAACCTATAAAGCCTTATACGGCGTGGGACCACGATACCTGATTGAATGCCTCTCCTGATACGAACCTACCCGTACGCTACGCTCAGCATCGAAGACCCTCCTCCGGGTGCCTACTCAGAGGGAGGCTCGGAGGGTGGCGACAAGAAAGAGGGCCTTCTCAGTGGCGGCCCCTGAATTATGGAATAGTCTTCCTGACGAGGTATGCCTGGCACCGACATTACAATCTTTTCGGCGCCAGGTTAAAACTTTCCTCTTTTCCCAGGCATTTTAGTATGTGTAAAAATGTTTATGTTTTTAAATTTAAATTTTAAGCTTTTAAAAATTGTTTTAAATATGTGCTTCATTGTATTTTATTGTATTTTATGTTGATTGTTGTGAACCGCCCAGGGAGCTTCGGCTATGGGCGGTATATAAATTTAATAAAATGAAATGAAATGAAATAGCAAGACGGAGGCGCTGTGGGTTGATGTTTTCTGAGGTGAGATAATTGGTCAATTGCCTGCTTTGGATGAGGTCATACTCCTCTGAAAGAGCAGGTTCATAGTCTGAGGGTTCATAGTCTGGATCCATCTTTGTTGCTAGAGGCCCAGGTGACCTCAGTGGCTAGAAGTGCCTTTTAGCAACTTTGGCTAGTAAGACAGCTGCAGCTGTTTCTGGAATAGGATGTCCTGACCACTGTTGCCCATGCACTGTAATGTGCTCTTTGTGGGGTTGCCATTGAGGTTGGTCCAGAAGCTGCAACTAGTGCAAAATGCGGTGGTGTGACTACTCACTGGGGAAGGGTATTGCCAACATGTAACTCCACTGCTGAAAGAACTGCACTGGCTGCCCATTGGCTTATGGACCAAGTTCAAGTTTCTAGTTTTGGTGTAGAAAGCCCTACACAGCTTGGAACTGGGCTAACTGAAAGACCATCTTACCCCTTATATACACAGTCAATCACTTCACTCTGCAGGTGAGGGCCTCCTGCAGGTACCATTTTATCAGGAGTCCCGCTCCGCACAACATAGGAAGCGGACCTTTAGTGCTGTGGCACCTACCCAAGCAAGCGTGGCAAAAACAATATGTGCTAAAACAACGCTATTTAAATGAACCATCAGGTGATGGCCAGTTTAGAAGATTGTGAACCACACAGAATACTTCAGAGTTTTTTCAGCCATCCAGTTAACTATGGCTCCATAAATGTGTATGGACCTGCACAGTTACAACAGTTTGAAAGTTCCTGTCAAGTTTAATATTAGGAGCAGAGAAAGGAGGTTTAGTCTAAGAATGACCTTTAAGTCCCTTGGCTCTTAAATGTAGAATGTGATTAAGCTCCAAATGTCTCACATCATCACCAAACCATATCATATTTATACCCACCATCAATGCAAAATGGCTTTTCATTTCAACTGCAGTTCTTCCAAAAATCAGGGGAAAAAAATTGTGGAAGCATTATTTTTTTTAAAAAAAAAATCGAAGTTAATTTTGCTCAATATATACTAATTGGCAAACGAACCAATTTGTATATTATATCTACAAGTGTGATCTGCTCATGTTTAGGCTTTCAGCCAACTAGCTATGCCCTTTTACAGGATATGCCATTCCATTCCCCCTCCCACATGATCCATTTCCTCTCAGTAGTTAGCATTTGATACCCACTGAGCAAGTTCAGTCCTCAGCGCACTGTTTTTGCTCCCTCTCTTAGTTCCCCCCCCCTAAAGATTTTGATGCTTTTGCAAACTTTGGGGCTCCACAAAGTGTGCTTATATCTTTGTTGTATGTGAATGGTGCTGCTATGGCTGCAAAAATTCACACTTAGTGAATGGGTTCACTTTTGGTATATAGTTTGCATAATTATGTGCACACACAGGTTTTTTTAATACTACCATACCATAAAAGCAAAAGCTACAAAAACACCTACTAATCACTCCAGATTTTATGTTTCTATATATCTATTCACACACACACAGAGAGATATTTATTTGTCTGCTTTTTTTTAAAGAACTCCAGCAGGAATTATGCAATATTCTTTTCTCAACATAAACCATCTTATGGTATACCTAGGTCACATGTACACACATACAATATAATAGATGTATGTAGTTAACTAAATGCATATTTGCAACAGGAACAAAAGGGAGAGCTGTTTTCATTCAGGGTACTTTAACATGCAAACTAAGATGCTTTCCACAATTTTTGCATCAAATACAATAAGTTTTAATGGCACATACTAGAAGGAAAAATGTCACTGGCCATAAAGAATTAATATTTATTTTCCTTCCATAATGCCAAAGACACATGGGAGAAAAAAAGATTATAACAGTCATTTTTTGAAATATTATTGATGGATTTCTCCTACTCAGGTTTCTAAGCACCGCAGCTGCTGTCTTCTAATCAGCCAACCAATTTATTCTGTTCAGATCACCAGTAATAGTTACATGTGGCTTTCTGAGCCAACTAATTGTTTTCAATCTGTAACTTTTAAAGTCAAGGACAAAGCTTCTTTTGACCTGCTGGATGTGGGATCAGACCATTTGATGAAGTTCCCAAGTCAAAACATCAGAAATACAAGTATTATGTTTGAGTACTTAAAATCAGAATGCCTAAATGCATGCACATGCATGAGAGAGACAGAGAGAGAGAGACTGTTATGCCTGCTGAGTATATAGTGCCGTTTTTAAAAGTTAAAATAGTAGTGTCCCTAACCCCCAATTTTTTTCTTCTATGTTCTTTGGTATAATGAATACTATATTAATAAATCTGGCCTCTAGAGGTATCTGTAGGGGTCAGCTTTACCATTCAAAATACTTCCTTGTTTTTAAGAACTACAACCTCTATCCTGTCTTATGGATTCATTTTAAACTGTGAGCTCTACAGACATCTTTAAAGTATATTTTTTCCTAATGAAGAAAATGTAAAGGAGAATGTTAAATAGCTCCCTGCTAAAATGTTTGTAAAATAACATTGCCCCAGGAATGAATTCATGCTAAGAAGAAATTCAGTATGCTGAAAATTAAGTGACAAACCAGGCAACATACACCATTTTGCATAATTACACGCAAAGGAGAGGTTCCTTTAAATCTACTTTCTTCTCCATGCTTTTGAATTCCAGACCACAACATGTCAATTAAACTTGTAGAAACAGCACAAACATAAATAAACACATGCACAGGCACCATGAATGCATCATGAAGCTGAAAGATGTTTAAAAAGCTCAGGCCAATGGAGAGATGCTCAGAAGTGCAACCTTCCTGTAGAGCATTGTTGCCTTCCTGATGTGGATGACAAGACACTTACTTTCTTCTCAAAGCGATCGGACAGAATAAAGTGCAGGTTGTGTGTGAACATTTCTTGTCTTGCATGACGCTGAACTGGAAGCCTGACGAACTTGAGCAAAGTCTCCCTGTTTTAGCAGCAAAGCTCTCTTGAGGATCCAGCAGGTCTCACCCTTCAGAAGCCTGCTCAGCTTTGCTGCTATTCTTCTTTTAACACACACACCCCCGCAGCTTTTCAGCATTAGAGGATAGGATTATTAATCTGTTTCTCTTAGTGGTAATGGCTCCAGGGCTGTTTGTCTACAAAATGACACTGACTGAAATGGACTGCCTTCAAGTCAATCCTGACTTATGGCAACCCTATGAATAGGGATTTCATGGTAAGCAGTATTCAGAGGGGGTTTACCATTGCCTCCCTCTGAGGCTAGTCAGCTGCCCTGACTAGGGCCTGCTCAGCTTGCCACAGCTGCACAAGCCAGCCTCTTCCTTGTCCGCAACTGCCAGCTGGGGGGCAACTGGGTGACACTGACTACCTCTTGACAATGTTGAGGCTGCCTTTAGAGGGGGTGGGGGTGGGGAAACAAGCAATGGCCACTATCCATTAGAGTACTGATGTGGCAGCTGGAGTTTGGGTGGCAAGTTAAAATGTTCAAGAAACTGCAAATACATCATTTATTTTTATCTCAGTCATTATGTAACTTGATTTGAATGAAGTCCAAGAGGTACTATAAATATGGACAGTATGCACATAAGCTACATACATGGACTTACTTGTACCCAGTGTTTGACTGTATCAAGCCATCTGACATCTTTGATATTGTTTATATAAAAGATGCTGCTTTGCACAGGTGGGCATGCACATCACTTTAACCCCTCCCCCAAAAAACCCAGTACACAGTTGTCCAACTATGTGTGTGAATATATCTAACACATACATTTCTGACTTTTGCAAGCCATCACTTTGGTACAGCTCTTTAAAAACAAGGATGCACCTTGGCTTAAAAAGGGGGGAGGAACAGTCAATAATTTTTTTTAAGTATTAGTTGCACTTTTTATGCTATCCAGGCTACGCCAGCCAATCCACGGGTGGGATGAAAAGTGCAATGTGAATTTTAATATGATCCTCTGCTGTCTGTGAGGGACTCTTTTTGACAGCTCAGGAAGCATCCTAAACATGTACCCCACAGTTTGCTCAAATGTGCATGTTACATTACAAAATCACCCTCATCCATCCGCAGCAGTCATTCAGGAGGCGGATGGGTTATCCATAAAACCAATTTCTGTACATTGGAAACACAGCTTCCCTCTTCCCCGCCTCCAAAAAAAACCCAACAGCCACTTTCCTGCGCATTCACTGAAAGAGAGGGACAGACCCCCACCCCACGCCCCTCCTTGCTTATAAATAATTTCTTCAAGCATCTCCTTGCACTCCGAGTCCACTTAGCCATCTGTCAGTTTCAGACCTCATTTGCCACTCTCGGCGGTGCGTAAGGACTGGAGCAAAGATGATTCACGACAGTTCTTTTTTCTTTCTTTCCAGACTCCACAATGAGGCAGAAATGCACTCCCCCCTGCGCGCCCTTTCCCCTTGCCACTTACCTTCCGGGGACAGACCACGTTCAGCATAAACACAGGCTAGGGAAAGCACAAAGGCTCCGGGATCCCCGGGTGTCTTTTCAGGGGGTTGCGCTCAGGTTTCCTTTGCAAATGATCTATTGACAATCCGCGGAGGGAGAGGCGAGAGAGAGGTTTGTTTTGGTTTTGTGTGCGTTTCCCCCGCCTCTCTCTCTCTCTCTCCTTGCCGACGACCCCCCCCCCCGCTCTGGATTCCTGACTCCGAATCACCATCTCCTCTGGGATGGAGGAGGAGGCGGCAGCGGTTGGAGGCGGCAAGGCGAGGGGGAAGCCATCCTTTCTCAGTCAGCGCTGGGCGCGCTTGAGGATTACAGAATGAGGAAGCCGAGGAATCGCCCCTCCAGCCCAGCCGTGATCTCCCTTCGCTTGCATGTGATGTGGCTGCTGGTGGCGGCCGCTGCTGCTGCTACTGAGCGTTGGGGCGTGTGTCTCTCTCTCCGTGTATCTGCGGGTGGATGCGTTGGGGAAACCGAAAGGCAGCCGTTTCCTCGCAGCATGGAGCGCGCGGGGACACACAACACACACACCATCCCTCTCTCCCTCCATCCCTGTACGCGTTAGCACGATCCGCGCGCTCTCCCCTGGGACGCGAAGGCCACCGTTCACACATAGGTAAAAGGCGCGCCCCCGCCGTCTTCCTGGACGTTCCCCAAGGGCAAGGGACACAAGCACGAAAATAGGCGCCCGCTTTATGACGCTATTTGTTTGTTTTGGAACGTGCCTGCGTCTGGAGAAGCAGAGGGTGCCTCCTTCTCTCCATGGTCCCCACCTTTAGCGACGTTCCCCTTGCAAGGCTGGTAGCTGCTCCAGGTTTGGAGAAGTCGATGAAGAGAGCCGAGCCCCAGAAGGCGCTTTTAATGGCAGCCCCGAGACCGGCAAAGTACTCGTAAAGAAGAAGAAAGTGCTTTTGAGCAGGTGTGCGACTGTCTTTCCCTTTCCTCGGAGTAATCAGACCAGGCCTCCACACACATTAGCTAGCAGACTGGTTTTCTTTTTCACTGCTCTATTGTTTTCTGGTTGTGGCAGGCCGCGCCGTTTACATTTGCTTTGCAGCAGAGTTTATGTTGACTGGATTTCTTACAATGCGCACTGGCAAATGTTTTGTTTTTATCTGTGTGAAAACTTTTCAGTAAAAATTGTGTGTGTGTGTGTGTGTGTGTGTGTGTGTGTGTGTGTGTTCTTAGAGAGGCAGTGTCGTGTAGTGGTTAGAACAGGGGTTGACAACACAATGCTCATGGGTACACATGTGCCTGCAGGGGCTTTCCTGGTGCTGGCAGAGCCTTCTCTCCCCCTCCCTCCCTTGCTGAAATTAGCCTCCAAAGAAGTGGTATATGGTAGCCAAGTCAGGCTGTGTTATATGTGAGGTGCCCATGACAGTTTCCTCCGTTTGCATAAGGCTGGCAATTCCTGTGTTAGACTGTTGGACCGGGACCTAGGAGACCAGGGTTCAAGTCCTCACTTAGTCATGAAGTTCACTGGGTGACCTTGGGTCACAGTCACTGCCTCTTGGCCTAACCCATCTCACGAGGTTGTTGCAAGGATAAAATGGGGAGGAGAACCATGTCACCTTCAGCTCTTTGAAGGAAAGACCATATATTAAACTAAAATAACTGGAGAATATGCAATTATCCAGGTTTAATATAATCATTGTGGCAATCCTGCAGGGAGCATCAGAGTTTAACCCCAGAACTTGTTTTCATTCTATTTCTTTCATGTGAAAGAATAACAGTGCTTTTGAGCATGTGCAGAATGCTTTTTTCTGCCCACTGAACAATCATAACTGAATCCCCCTCAAATGAGATTGGAAGTGTGCTTGCAGGGAATTAACTGTGGACTGTCAGTTAAGAACAGCTCAGCCTCTGGCTTTCTCATCTCTTCTTGGAGAAACCCTGCTATAGGCCTACTTGAGGTAGCCCTGCCAAGGACCCGTAGATAACATTGTAAAGAAAGAAGTTTAAGTTACCAGCACCTGTCTGAATTAAACAGACAAGCCTCAACAGACGACACAGGGAAAGAAGGGCTTCAAAGTTAGAGAGCCTGAATTTTCAAACAAGTATGAATCCCACCACTCTTCATTTTAGAAACTAAGCCGTGGTTTTGTGAGTCATGCTTCTCGCACAGGGTCTATTCACAAGCCTCCTTTCTTTGTTTGTAACACTATGCACATTTGCTGGGAATAATTTCTCTTGAATTTAATGGGAGTAACTTCTGTGCAAACACAGGACTGGGCTTTAAACCTCCTGAATTTGGACATGTGTACTTAAAAACATGTAGAGTTCCAGTCCCACTGCAATGTATTAAAATATATGAGACACATGGGGGGAGTGTTATATAATAGGTATTTTTATTTTTATTTTTTACAAATTTATAAACCACTTCACAGCCTGAGGCCATCAAAGCAGTGTACAGCAAAGTGGTACCCTGTCCTGTGGAACCCCTTGCCAAGAGAGGTGCACAGGAGTCGTCCTTGCTTGTTTTTAAACATACTCTGTTTTATTCAGACAGGCCTTTCAAATCTGAGGTTCTTTGCCAACTAGATCTTACTGATCTACTTGACACTTTTATTGGTTCTACTGTAACACTGTGTTTTTACCCAGTATACCGCCTGGTGATATTTTATATGCAAGTGTGGTTTATAAATATTTAAATAAATAAATAAAAGATTAAGCACGGTACAACAAGATATGACCTTACCTTGATGCCCATGTTTTCCTTGATAGGTAGGGTGCATAGACAGCCCTGCAACCTGCAAAATTGGTACACTGTTAATGGAGCGTTACCAGATTGATTGTTTTATCAGCTATCATTGCTGTTGTAAGGGGTTACTGTGGTTATTTTGCATACATTCTAGTTCTAATTGATTGCCACTATCTGTACATTTTGCACTTCATATCCCTCTGACCTCACCGCTTAACATTCCGCATGCCATCCCCTCCAGTGCATATTTATACCTGCAACTTTCACTTCATGCATCTGACCCACATAAGAACATGGGAAGCTGCCTTATACGGAGTCAGTCCATTGGTCTGTCTAGCTCAGTGTTGTCTACACGGACTGGCAGCGGCTCCAGGATTTCCGACAGGGAGTCTCTCCCAGCCCTCCCTGGAGATGCTGGGGATTGAACCTGGGCCCTTCTGCATGCAAGGCAGATGCTCTGTCACTGAGCTATGGCTCTTCCCTGCTGTAGTCCAACACCATCTTTTACCGTAATAAATTTGTTAATCTTTTAGGTGCCACAAGAATGTTGTTTTTACTGTTCAAGTCGTATGACATTCAGTCCACATATACATATATACACATAAACATACATTGCCAGTCACCACTTGAAGCTCAGTCCTAAACATAGATCTTTGTCGGTCCAATTGGCTTTTCTCTGCCTTTTGCAGCAATGTGTTGAATCTTAGCATATTTCCAGAAGAATTCATTAGAAGCACATACTTTATTTGTGTATGCATGATACAAGGACCTCCTGCAGATACTATCTCATCAGGAAGGCCATTCCACACAACATAGCGAACCTTAAGTGTTGTGTCACCGACCCATTGGTATTCCCTCCCCTTAAATATTAAATAGGCACCATCTCTGTTATCTTTTTGGCACCTACAGAAAACCTTCCTCTTCAAACATGTTTTTTAAGTACAGACCTTATCCCAGTCTGCGTCTGTGTTGAAATTGTCTTTTTTTAAAATGTTTTTATTTATTTATTTAGCAAATGTATATACTTCTTGATTGTAAAAAACCTCTAAGCGGTTTACAAAAAATATTAACATTATCAATAAAACAATTAAACACAGGTAATTAAAAACATTTTAAACAATTGAACAGCAACTAACTAAAAGATGAAAGCATATCAACACCTGTGCATCTGGACAGGCTTGCCTAATCAAAACAAAAAAGTTTTAAGCGGGTGCCAAAAGAAATAAAATGAAGGTGCCTGCCTGATGTCAGTAGGTGGATAGGTTCTACCATGCTAAAAGAATGATTTCTTTCAAGTGCTGAATGAGTATTATGTGGCACCTGTAATAGTGCCTGTTCCGCAGATCCAAGTGCTTGAGTGGGCACATATGGGGTAAGGTGGTTCCTCAAGTAATATATCCCGCAGGATATAAATTTAATAAACAACTAAATAAATAAAAATAATGATATGGAACACAATTTGTATTAAAACCTTCTAGAATCCTTACTGTTAGTCAGGGAACTCATATTCATCCAATGTGCCAAACACATAACTGGTCTGTGTTTTTCCTCATCCTAAGGGCTCCTGCAAACTGCAAGACTTTTCATTATGCTTTCTCATATGGGTACCCAGTGATGGACTGTGTGCTCAATGAAATCAATCACATCTATGCACTGCCTATTTAAGATTATCCAAGGTAAACTGAGAGGTGCAGATGAGAGCAGGTTATGATGATATATTTTATTGGCATGACAACCTAATCATTTGTTGCTAAGTAGAAAAGGTGTGCATATTAGAGATAGGTGCAAGACAATGTGTGTCTGTCAGCATGGTTCTGGAACTGTAAATAGTTTTAGCTTTTACTCTAGCCCCTGTCCTTTCAATCAATGCTGGATATCATAGTAGCAGTTTATTGTGTATAGTACTATTTTATATTTAATATCTCACTTCCCTTAAGCAATTTTTCTTCACTGGTAACTAAAATGGAAATTTGTTTTGAAGTCATCTGCTTCTTTAAGAAAGAGGATTTCTTTATGATCCTTCATACTTTCAGTTTCAAGTGACAGAATAAATCTTACATGGTTTCCTATTTTACCCTGCCATGTGGATTGGGCAACAGTTTTTATAAATTTGCATGCATTCAGCTTTCCCCACTGTAGTCCAAAACAAATGGGGATACCATGCTTGCAAAACCTGTTTTTTTTATAACTAGGGGGTTCTGCTAAAGGCTTTGCTGAAAAAGGTGGGTTTTGAGGAAGGATTTGAATTAAGTATGAGAGGTGGCATTATGCCAGCGTTCTGGGAGGCAGATCCAAGCATATGGGGTAGCAAGGGAGAAAGAGAACAGGAAATCTGTGGAGGGTGATGGAATAGGAGGAGAATATTGTTGGCAGGGATTTAAGAGTGGAGAGTTAAGGGAGAGCAAGGCCACGGAGGGCTTTGGAAGTAAGCCAAGGAGTTTGTGCTGGATCTGAGAGCCGACAGAAAGGCAGGGCAAGGATTTAAGGAGGGGCATCATGTAATCAGAGAGGAGGCTGATTTTGGCAGCAGGGTGCTAGAAAGACATGAGAGAGCCAAAGCACTGATGTGCTTCCTTCCCTTTGGCAAAATCATGCTCTGCCATGCCTCTCAAGTCTGTATGGCTCTCCACAGTTGCAAAGCCATATAGGATGCCTTTTCAGCTGTGAGATAAAAATGTGAGAAGACAGGTCCTACATCTATTCTCAGCAAGCATTTAGTTCCCTATATGCCCAGTGTGGGAATTACCCCCTGCCACATCAGTGATATTCTGCTGGTGGCTGGAAAAAAAAAAAGGTCTGCCTTCAAGTCGATTCCGACTTATGGCGATCCTACAAATAAGGTTTTCATGGTAAGCAGTATTCAGAGGGGGTTTACCATTGCCTCCCTCTGAGGCTGAGAGGCAGTGACTGGCCCAAGGTCATCCAGTGAGCTTCATGGCTGTGTGGGGATTCGAGCCCTGGCCTCCCAGGTCGTAAAGGAGGCTTCTTAAGACTAACAGGGATCTTGGGGGCCCTGCCAACCTTTTCACAGCTAGTTTCAGCAAGAAGACAAAATGAACAGAAACACATCACTTTTCTCCCCACTGGTGTTTCCAGCAGTTGCGCTGCCAGGATAGGCAGCTTGATTACAATCAGGAGCTGTCAGCCTATCCCAACTATGGCAATGCTTACAGAGGAACATGGGGAAGGAGAAAAGGAGTCATTTTGGTCCTCCTCATGGTCTACCCTACATGGGCCTACTAGCTGCAAACCGCTCATCTACATACTCTTGTCACACAGCTGCTTTCCATTATTTTGTAAAGTCATTGTGCCAGTGGCTTGATAAATTATTTCAAACCAGCCCTGTGGTTTTCTGCTGTTTTCCCCCCCTATTCCCAGTTCTATTAATGGAAGAATACAAGACAAGAGTGTCAAGAAGGAAAGAAGCAGATCAGTGAAAGCAAAGGACAATCCAGGAAGGAGACGTCATGGACAAGATGCCGTTTTCAAATGAACCACAACCTTCAAGATTTGGGCTGTTTTTAGAAAATGAAATTGATTCCTGTCCCTTTGTTCTGCTCTAGCGGCAGCCTCTGACGTTTTTAGATTTTTAGCCAGGGACAAAACTGGACAACCTTGTTGAAAGTGCTGTAAGGGCAGAAATTGTCTGCATAAATTAGAGATCACAAATAGCAAAACCCCTTGGAATTGTATAAGCAAGCATCAATAAAATGTCAAGAAACATCACACTTTCTCAAGCTGACTTTGTTCAGATCTAGACACCGGGTTGTATCCAACTAAATCATATTCACAGTGGATGCATTGAAAGCAGTGCAGTTAGTCAGGAGGTCCATTGATTTCAATGCTTTTACCTTGAGGAGTGGTGGTGTAGTGGTTAAGGTGTTGGACTATGACCTGGGAGACCAGGATTTGAATCACCACATAGCCATGAAGCGCATTGGGTGACCTTGGGCCAGTTAATGCCTCTCAGCCTCATGAAAACCCTATTCATAGGGTCGCCATAAGTCGGAATCAACTTGAAGGCAGTACATTTACTTAAATCAATTAATTAATTAAACCTTGAGGATGACTTGCTGTGCAATCCTCACCATTTCTACTCAGTAGTAAACCCTATTGAATTAAATGGGCATTACTCTCAGGTAAGTGGGATTGCAACCTTGTTCTGTGCCTTCAAGTCAATTTCGACTTAGGGTGACCCTATGAATTAGTGATCTCCAACAGCATCTGTCGTGAACCACCCTGTTCAGATCTTGTAAGTTCAGGTCTGTGGCTTCCTTTATGGAATCAATCCATCTCTTGTTTGGCCTTCCTCTTTTTCTACTCCCTTCTGTTTTTCCCATCATTATTGTCTTTTCTAGTGAATGATGTCTTCTCATGATGTGTCCAAAGTAGGATAATCTCAGTTTCATCATTTTAGCTTCTAGTGATAGTTCTGGTTTAATTTGTTTTAACACCCAATCATTGGTCTTTTTTGCAGTCCATGGTATCCACAAAGCTCTCCTCCAACACCACATTTCAAATGAGTTGATTTTTCTATTCTATTCAGTATTGGAAGTAGGTTGGGCCAGAAAATTAAAGGGATTTTTAGTGAAGGTAGCCCAAGAAATACAAAGATATCCATTTTGTGGCAGCAGTGAAGTTAAGAAGAAAGAGGGATTATTATGGTTTGCTTGCCCTCCTTCTCTCACAGTGCAGGCTACAGCCTGTGCCATCACCTCCTTTCTTATATAATTGCATCCAGCTAACATTTTATGCCTAAACATTGCTTCTCTTCTTTGCTTCTTGAATCAGTGGTTCTCATTGGCTCAGTAGATTCTGCTGGATATTGTTAAAAGTCAGTGAGAGCTCGCTTTGGTAATACTACATAATCATAACCATGGATCTTTATGCCAGAATTCTGCTAAGATGTTGTGTGCCATATAAGATGTTAATATACTGCAAGGAAGATGACATTGTATTAGATGAAAATCTATTTCATTGTCCATATTCTCATCCATATCTAAAGAGCCCTAACTAATGTGTATATTCAGCCACTCAGCTATAATTTATGACATTTGCATGAATATGATACATACGATTTCACTGGAGTTTTTATGTCAGGAAGATTTCATTCTGGAATCCTCCGTTTCAAATATGTACATTCCTTGGGTCAGTTTATAAATAAAATATCTCTCCAGAGTTCTCAATGTGGCTGTGGCCAGAGTCTATAACTGTGGACATTTATTTATCTTTTAATACTTTTTTATACTGCTTAATATAATAACAAAATGTATAAGCAATAGAACAAATTAAGAGCCATAGAGGTATATCCAGCTAAGTCCTACTCAGAGTAGACCCAAGTAATCAATACACCTAAGTTAGTCATATCTATTAACTTCAGTGGTTCTACTCTAAATAGGCTAAGATTGGATACAACCCAAGAGTATTGTTGCTTTTACAAGCCCACACTTGGAAGTGGCCAAAAGGATGAAATGGGAACTATTTCCTTCAGTTAATCCTTAATCCTAGCAACAGGTTTTGATAAAAATTCATATATACCACATTATGTATTAGGGATTGTTTTATCTTTTAGATTCCAATAGACAGACTTGCCTCACATTTTCAAAGTTAATTTTTCAATCAAGAGGACTTGAAAAGCATTTTTATTAAGGAAAGTTCAGGGTTACTTTCCACATTACAGTTTGGAGACATTGGTGTGGTCGCTCCTATATCTGAATGGTATGTGGTACAATCCTATGCGTGTTTCCTCGGAAGTCCCACGGTGTTCAATGGAACTTAATTCCAGTTAGGAGCCTTTTGGTGCAATTCTATATATGTCTGTTCACAGAGCTTGGAAGTAACTAGTTACAAGTAACGAATTACTTGTAATTCATTACTTTTTTGAGTAACGAGTGGGTAATTCCTTTACATTTTGATTGTAATAGAACTAGGAGTAATTTTACTACTTTTGTGGAGTAATTGTAACATTTCCAGAATTACTTTTGGGCATTACTTGGGGGGAAGCAGGGGAAGTCTTCTGCTCCTCTGATTTGTGGATGAAAATCATGTGCCTCAAACTGGGCTTCTGTGCAGTGTCGCTCTTTCCTCATGCTCTGTGGATGGGCAGGAGGCGACAAGGGAGGAGGCGGAGAGTGAGACGGGGTGGAGTGGAGAAAATAATTATTTAAAGAAATGGATAGTGGTGGAGAAGAATGGAGTGGAGGGAAATAGGATCCAGAGGTCAAGAACATGGATAAAGGAGGAGAAGGAGGCAGCAGCAGAATGGAGATAAAGAACTATGGAGGTGAAAGATGACAACGTGTGTGTGTGTGTGTGTGTGTGTGTGTGTGAATACTGTGTTTGCACTTGGCACACAAAGTGACCTCCACCACCCTGTCTGGCTACTGTGCTGCATTTGCAGTATTTTCACTTTTTTGCATCTGAGGGAAAAATGTTTGCTTGAGTGAGTGTCCCTTAGTTGGTGGCAGGGCAGGGTCTGGGAGGTGATTAAGTGAGAGAGATTATGCTGGCTGAGTGGGGGGGTTGCACTTGGTTTGGCGTGCAAAGATCTGAGTAGTGGGCTCAGCCTCCCTCCCCACCACCCTTACCAGCGGAGAGACCACCATTGCTATCTTATGAATAAAAATAATTATTCTACTACCTCTGTATGTGTGTGTTTATTTTTGATGTTGTTTTAGGCTACTTAGATGTGTAGCAGCCAAGGCCAGCACCTTGTAGGCGTTTTTTTTAAAGTAACTGAAATGTAATTGTAGTGATTACTTTGGAGGAAAAGTAAAGTAATCCGTTACTTTCAGAGCAATTGTAATTGTAATGGTAATTACTGCTTTTTGGGCCATGTAACTGTAATTTATTACTTTTTAACAATAATCTTCCAAGCTCTGTCTGTTCAGAAGTAACTCCATTCCATTTGTGCCAAATTCTGAAGTAACTCCATTGAATTCAATGGGGTTTATTCATAGGCAAATGTGCAATTTATGTCTCCAACATTAGTGTCTCTACCAGCACAAGTCTATATCTAAGCTCCATTTCTATGGTCCATTGCAGCCTTAGGCTGCAATCCTAGACCCACTTACCTGGGAGTAAGCCCCGTTGATTGTGCTGTTAAGAACTATTATAGCTGAGAAATCTGTTTTTGTGAAATATCAGAAGCAGCTCGGTAGCTTGTATTGGTTCCATCAAAGACTCTATATTTACATCTGCATTTAAATGTATATTCAGACACAGTTCATACTCAGGAAAGAAAAAAATGTTTTGAAAAATGACCCAGAGTCCTTGGAAGTTCTTAAGAAGTATCTCAGGGACCCTTGGTTTATAGTCTTTCTACTTGCCATGGGCATAATCCACATAAGGCAACAGGGTAGTAGTTAGGTGTTTTTTTAATATTGAAATCTATGTGATATAGTTTTAAGATATTTTTTGCTGGATTGAGTGGACTGAAAAATCTAAATAAACACTACATTGATAATGTATGCATGTCCTATTCGCCTTGCACAATACACCAGTTGTACTTTTGACTGAACAAATAAACATAATTGCTGGAATTACTTCCTCATTGCCCTACTAGTTTGTGTAATCATTTGCATTGATAGGTTGAAAATAGTTCTGAGCTGGTATGATGGCATTTTGCATTTATGCAAATAGCAGAAGTCTAATGAAGAATCTTCATCTTCTCTTTGTGAATTATCATGATCAGACTAGGATTATTTCACGTATATTATTATATATCTGACTAGAGGTATTTTTCTCATGCTTTGAAAACATATTTTCTATGTCAACACATTGTAAGTGTCAGGTCTGCAAAGAACATTGCAAACTATATGAAAATGACCACAGGAAAAATGCTGTATATTTCCGGGGTTCTAAAACACATTGAAGTTCTATAAACAATGAAATGTGGTGATGCTTTAAGGTTCTGTAAGGCCCTTTCGAACATCTGGAGATTTTAGAAGCTGAGATCAGTGGCATAGTGGAGAGCAGCAGCAGCTTGTAGGTTGACCTACAACCAACTGTCCATACTGTCGCCTTGGCCCTCTTCTACCTTCTGACAAGCAGCAGCGACATGATCAACTAGATAAGCAGGAACACCCCACCACATTGCCCATTGCAAGTGGAGGGGGAACGAGGCAAAACCCATCTCCCTTTTTTTCAGAGCAGGATTGATGACATCTTCTACTAGAACACCATCTTTCATTAAGATCAGGGTGGTACAACTGGCATCATGAGCCATCAAGCACTTAGATGAACATGTGCCTAAACATTCCACAATCAAGACACCACCACAGAGAAGGCTCATAAGTTACCTCCCTTCGTAAAGTTACTCATAAAAGAGACATGGTTGACCATGTACATGGGCAGGGTGGTGTAGGGAGAGCTCTTTAAGTATTTAAGTATAAGAGTGCGCCTCTTCTCCATGTGTTATTCCCACATGCTTTCAAAGAACACCTGAATAGGACTTATGTGAGGGAAGCTCTGCCTATTGGGGTGCCCACACAAACGACAGAAAGTTGGAGGAGACAAATCGTTTTTGCTGGGAGAATCAGGGTGAGCATAAATGATCAAGTTGAAGTGATGTATTTGATTTATTATTGGCATCCCACTTTTCTGCCAATGGACACACAAAGCCTCTTGCAGAATTAAGTTACAAACAGTAAAACAATTAAAACATAGATAAAATGCAGTCCTCATAAAATCCATTAAAAATGCACCTTGTGGAAAATGTGGGAAAGTTCACCCACTTCTTAAGTATGTGTAGCAATACATAGTACAGTACACTCATATAGTTCTTCACATTCAATGAGCATACAGTCTTTTTCTTGCTGTTTATCTCTTTGCTGCTCCCTCTGTTGGATCTGTATGGAACAGCTGATGAATAATAGCTGCACTGTCAGATTGATAGACACTGTAAATGGGAAATGGACTGCCTTCAAGTCGATTCCGACTTATGGCGACCCTATGAATGGGGTTTTCGTGGTAAGCGGTATTCAGAGGGGGTTTATCATTGCCTTCCTCTGAGGCTGAGAGGCCTTCCTCCGAGGTTGACTGGCCCAAGGTCACCCAGTGAACTTCATGGTTGTGTGGGAATTCGAACCCTGGTCTCCCAAGTCATAGTCCAACATGCTAACCCAGCCTTTCCCAACCAGTGTGCCTCCAGATGTTGTTGGACCACAACTCCCATCAGCCTCAGCCAGCATTGCCAATGGTCAGGAAAGATGGCAGTTCTGGTCCAACAACATCTGGAGGCACACTGGTTGGGAAAGGCTGCTCTAACCACTATGCCACACTGGCTCTCGATAGACACTGTAGCAGCTTCTTAGTAGTGTTTAAATACAGCAGCAAGCACATTCAGAAGAATAGGCATACATAAGGATAATGTGGGACTTTGTATAAGAGCAACAAGGGATAGAGAAACAGCTGAAAACAGCTGGAGGCATCATGGAGTATCCTGAGGAAGAATGACTAAGGGTATGTACAGATGATGTTACTTTCAACAGGAGTTCCTTCCATTTTTCTCTTGCAGATCAAGTCCTACTTTGCCCTGCTGCACAACACACCTAACACATGTGCTTATCTGTGATCTGAACATTGATCTGTCATCTGCCTCAAGTTTACCCCCAAAGTCCAAGTTTTTTCTGCTTTGTTTTATTTCTTTAAAACACCATAAGAAATTTTAAAGATGTACAGATTCATTAATTCAAGATGTGGGATGTGGGGGAGGTATGTCTGCAACATCACAGGTACCAGCCAATCAGTGCTTTGCACAGCCAGTGTCTGCTGCATACTGACAAAACCAGTTTTCCCAAGCATAATCTTGGAATTAATTCTACATGTTCAACTGAGGCTCTGCAACAAAATGTTGTAATGTATCTGATGCATGTGTGTTATCTGAATGTATGGCTGACTGAATGTATGGCTGAGTGTGCTGAAAAACCAAAATTTCTGTCAATCTTTCTCTCACAGTTTTGCATTTTTCCAGTCTTAAGTTCAGTTTGCCACATTTCTGTATCAGTTTGCATTAAAAAAAAGTCCTCATGAAAAGTCACCAGCATTTTAGTGCGTATTTCTTCTAATACACATATTTTTGTGTTCAGTTTAAGAACATAAAGAGAGTCTACTGGATCAGGCCAGTGACCCATCTAGGCCAGCATCCTGTCCTCACAGTGGCCAACCCAGAATTTGGAAGATTACTTTTAAAAAGTAATAAATTACAGTTACAATTACTTGGCCCAAAAAGTAGTAATTACCGTTACAATTGCAATTGCTCTGAAAGTAACTGATTACTTTACTTTTTCTCAAAAGTAATCACTACAATTACATTTCAGTTACTTTTTTAAAAAAACTCCTACAAGGTGCTGGCCTTGGCTGCTGCACATCTAAGAAGCCTAAAACAATATTAAAAATAAACACACACACAGGGGGTAGTAGAATAAAAAATTTTATCCATAAGATTAACATAATGGCATAACAGAATCTCACATCCCCCCAAGCAATGAAGATACCCCAACTCTTGAAATCAAATTTTACACTTGAAATGCTTTTATAATATGTTTCTGTTATGTCTCAAAAGAACAAGATGCTCAAAGAGCATGTCAGACAAGGAATGTCTTTTTACAGTCATTACGTTGCCACCAGTACTGAACAGGCGTTCTACTGCGGCGCTTGAAGGCATGCCTGTGTTGTGCTGCAAAAAACACCGCAGCACACGTGGAAAGCCATGGAGTGATGACACTTCCCTGCTGGGAGACCTCAGGTACCTCACCAGTTCCTCCTCAGCAGTGTCCACTGCTGACTTCTTGCCCTGGGGCAGAAAGTTAAAGAAGTCATCTTCTAAGTCATCTCCTTCCTGGTCTTTATCTGAAGACTGATCACTGTCCTCATTAAGTACACCCATCTTTATTTCAGCTTTCAACAAGGCTTCCATTGTGTATCTAAGAAAGAGAGAGGATATGTTAACACATATATGTTAGGAAACCATCATCTGCTCTTCATTTCCTGATGCTTGTCATGTCCCCTGGTTCAGGGTCCAGCCTGAGCCTGCGGATGATGACATGGAAGGTAGGAAGGTGACCAAGTCACCACACTCATGGGGCAGCACAGCAGACCCTTAAGGATTACCTGCAGCAACCCAAGGTTGTGATGAGGAGCCCCAGGAAGAAAAGGCCCAGCCCCTGCCTACCACCTTAAGCCCTCTGATGCCTCCCTTGAGACAACATTTCCCTTGGAGTAATCCACCCAAAGGGCTTCCCTAATGTTCTTACTTGTTGGTATGGGTGGCGGCCTGACACGATTCCAGCCAATCTAGTTTGAAGCGAGGGTGTAGGCAGGCTGCCAGAAGAAGCCTCTTGTCCTCCCAGATAGCTGCAAAACGCTATCTTAGGGCTTCGCGCACACCTCTCAGCAGCTGAAAACAGTATGTGTACCTCTCAGGTTTGTTGTCCAGTCCTTCTAACTTGCAGTCCAGATTGCAGAGCGTTGGTAGCAAATACCCCATGAACATGCCGTTCTCCCGTTGCAGGATATCTAGGGACTGGGCTAGTGGCTCCATAATCTCTGTGTATTCCTGTACCACTTCAATCTCAGCAGCTGTGATCCTGGACAAGGAGCAGCGGTCCATTATGGCATGCATTTTTAGTGGCACAGTTGACAGGAGCTCATGTAGTTGCTTCAACGCATCAAAGGTGGAATTCCACCTGGTCTTATTCGGTACCTTCAGAAACACACCACATTGCACACGGATATACTCAGCAATCTGTGCTGACTGGTTCTGCTTCGACCACAACTTGCTGCACTTTCCCATCAAGGAACGAAACTGTTTCTTGAAAGGACCAAGAAGACTACTTTTGGAGGAGTCAGAAAGCATGTCCTCTATGTCTTGTGTTGCCACAAGGTTGAGGGTGTGGCTAGCACATCTCTGGTGTGGTGGTAAAACAAAATCCTCTCCTGAGTCTGCAGCTTCTTCCTCTGCCTCAGGTCCTGTGTCCAGGATCTCACAGATAGGCACAAACTCCACCTCAGCCTCCTCCTCCTCCTGGTTATCACCATCATTGTCACTGGTGCCTGCAGCTTCCACTGGTTCTTTGGCCATGAAAACTCTGAACGCTTTCACAAGTTGGAGCCCTTGTCTGTAGTAGTGCACATAACTTTGTTGTGGAGCCTGTACTGCACATGTACATCATGCAGTGCTTTTGAAAGGACATCGTATGTATGGCGCCCCTTCAGACGCTTACAAGCCAAGGCCCTGACCTCACGTTTCAGGGTAGTTGGGTTGATCCAGTGGGCTGTTACCCCAGAGTAACTCTTCTTGCCTTGGTCCAACAATCTGCAGTGATTGCTATATATGCCACAGCACCCATTCGGTTTGCAAGAGTTTCTCTCATGTGGCATGCTCTCTTCTCAATTCTGTCTCTCAGAGTCTTGGCACGTATGATGGTGAGATCTTTGGGGAGTCCAATGTGAACCAGATTAATGAATGATGGTTTGTCCACAGTCTGAAGTGGTAATGTCTCCTCTACAATGAAATCAATGATTCTCCTGTTGAGATTGCTCTGGGTGACAGGCTCCCTGCCAGATCCCCACCTCTCAAGGGTTGTCTGCTGCTGCTTCAGCATTTTGGGAGGAGGGGTGTCATGCATTGGTTCAGGAAGGCCACGTCTCCTTGCCTTTATTGCTTCTTCAATTGCTCTCAGCTTCTCAGGGTGTGCCCTCTGAGGAAGAAGAACAAAGCATGAATCCAAGAAAAAATGGAAGAGGAACTTCACAATTTAAACATAAATAGACAAAGGACACTCTTTGAGGACCAGCATGACAAAGGCTTACCTCAAAATGTTTCTTCACATTGGATGAGGAGGAAACAGCTGATCTCAGATTTTTGATCCTTGAAAGGCAGTAATTGCATCGTACAACAACATTTTTCCCACTCTGGCTCACAAATGTACAAGCTTTCTCAAAGCCAAACCATGGTACTTGCTGTTCTGCAGATGTGGCTGTGGGCAACTGGCACTGCTTCATGCCCTCCTCCTCCTCATGCACAGGGCCTCCTTTCTGAACCTCACTTTCTAGTTTTGCCTCCTCAGGATCAACAAGCTGTGACTCAAGTGGCCGCACTAACTGACTGCTGCTCTCAGCAGCAAAACCTGCAACAGGCGTCTCTGTAATAAACAAGAGATAATGCTCCTATATGGGTGAACTTCAGCTGTGATGTGCCCCCATCTCTTTCCCATGCTGCAAGATCCCCCAGTCAGAGTGGAAGTAAGCAGGTCGATAGCACAATTAAAAGAGATCCTATTTGCATCATTTTTGCTCACTGAATAACCCTGCCTGGGCCAGTCTAACCTACTATCTCACAGGGTTGTTGTGAGAACAAAATGAGACTAGGGTTCAAATCCCCACATAGCCATGAAACTCACTGGGTGACCTTGGGCCAGTCACTGCCTCTCAGCCTCATGAAAACCCTATTCATAGGGTCACCATAAGTAGGAATCAACTTGAAGGCGGTACATATATTTTTTATTTTGAATATGATGATTATGATAATAAATATGCAGCATTTCAAATTAATTCTGTATGAGAAGCATTCCATGCCAAGCTTGGAAAACCAAGGATGAGGTATAAAATGTAGACAAAAATACTTTTGACAAAATGCCGTTTATCTTTTATATCTATATCTATAATTAGCAATACAGCTGAATGATGTATGTAAATTATTTTTTCTTTCCCTTTTCTTTTTTATTAATATTTTAGTACTACTGCTAAAGTTCTGATGAAAGAATAAAGCATTCATTAGCCAAATTCAAATGATTAGAACACATCACATAAATTCCACTGAAGTTGGAGTTTTTGCCATAGAAAATGAAAAAAACATATAACCTATGATAGCCCAATAGACAATCAGAACTAATATAAAACCCTATTGCTTCTCATTTGCAAATCTTACAAGATCTAAGGTAACTCTAGATCATGTGAGTTCAGGTGATGCATGTTATGTACATTTGTATAGATATTAGCAGAGATTGTCAACAGTCTATCTCTCTCTGGGACTGGGAATCTCTCTCTCACAGAACATGAGTTTGAGAGCTGGGGGACTGCGAGGAGGAGCTGCAAGGACCCTACTTCTCACCTCATCTCTGCCAAGAACAAAAAAATCAGCCTTAAGCCATTTATTATACGCCTAATGATTTTTAATTTTTATTATTATTATTATTATTACTGAGACAGTTTTTGTCCCACATACAATTCAGTCTTGTGATTAAACAGGACAAAAATACAAATAAAAAGAAAGATGGAGTTCAAATAAATATACAATAAAAAGCTAGCCGGGATTTTAAAAGGCAGGAGTGCTCTGTCTGGATAAATACAGCACAGTATGCATGGGAACAAGGGGGAGAGTTCAAAAAGGGGGGAAGGAAGAGAAGTAGGCCGAAGTTTCAGAAGTGCCTTGTGATTGATGGAGGGGGCGGCAATGAGGCAGTGGGGGGGGCAGAAGGGGCTGCGGGGGGCGGGGGGGAAATGCCACGGGGGGGCGGAAGGGGCCGTGGGGGGGCACACACACACACACACACACAAATCATCGTCACTCACCTCCACAGCTCTTCGCCATTCTGCTGCTGCCTTCTCCGTTGTCCTTGCCCTGGCTTTTTCCTCCGGCGTCCATTTTTTCCTCTCAGACGCTAGCAGGCCCTGCCTATTCACCTCTTCCCTCATGCCTCCTAACACAGATCACGAGGGAAGAGACAGTCTGCGCAGAGGTCCAATCAGTGTGAGGCACATGTCTTGTGTTAACCAATCACAGCCAGGAGCTGACTTCCCCTTGTTCCCGCCCCCAAGTAACGTCCAACCTAACGTGGAAACGTTAAAGTTGCAGCTGAAAAGTAGGGAAATTACTAGTCGTTCCGTTACTTGCCAAATGTAATGGAATTACCCACTCGTTATTTAAAACTGTAACGAATTACAAGTAACTCATTAAAAATAACGAGTTACTTCCAAGCTCTGGGCCAACCAGATGCCCATGGGAAGCCTGCAAGCAGGACATGAGTGCAAGAGCATTCTCCCCTCCTGCAGTTTCCAACAACTGGCATTTGGAAGCATACCAACTGTGGCAGCAGAGAATAGCCATCATGGTTCTGGCCACTGATAGCCTTATCCTCCACCAATCTGTCTAATCTTCTTTTAAAGCCGTCCAAGTTGGTGGCCATTGCTGCCTCTTGTAGAAGTGAATACCATAGTTCAACTTTGCACTGTGTGAAGAAGTACTTTCCTTTTCTCTGTCCTGGATCTTTCAACATTCAGCTTCATTGGATGCCCACAAGTTCTAGTGTTATGAGAGGGAGAAAAATGTTTCTCTGTCCACTTTCTCTATACCATGCATAATTTTATACACCTCTGCCATTTCACTTCTCACTTGCCTTTTCTTTAAACTAAAAAGGCCCAAGGTTGCAACCTTTCGTCATAGGAGAGCCGATCCATCCCCTTGATCATTTTGGTTACCCTTTTCTGAACCTTTTCCAGCTCTACAATATCCTGTTTTGAGGTGAGGCAACCAGAACTGTACGTAATATTCCAAATGCATCCATGCCATAGCTTTGTATAACGGTATTATGACATTGGCAGTTTTGTGTTCCATACCTTTCCTAATGATCCCTAGCATGGGATTTGCCTTTTTCACAGCTGCTGTACATTGGGTCAACATCTTCATTGAACTATCCACTACAACCCCAAAGTCTTGTTCCTGGTCGTTCACCATCAGTTTGGATCCCATGAGTGTATATGTGAAATTAAGAGGCTTTGCTCCAATATACATAATAATAATAATAAAATTTTATTTATCAGACGCCCATCTGTCTGACCGAACGGACACTCTGGGTGACGTACAATATAAAATACAATCTCAACATATACATAATCATCATAATATTAATATCATAACATCTCATCTAACAGACCATCCTACGCTAATACAGTATAAAATCTAGCCCACCCCAGAGATCCCATAGGCCTGCCTAAAGAGCCAGGTCTTCAAGGCTCGGCGAAAAGTCAACAGGGAGGGGGCATGCCGAAGGTCAAAGGGAAGCAAGTTCCAGAGGGTGGGGGCCACGATCGAAAAAGCCCTCTCCCTGGTCCGCACCAACCTAGCTGTCTTCGTCGGTGGGACCGAGAGAAGGTCCTGTGAGGCTGATCTTGTTTGGCGGCATATTTTGTGATACTGGAGGTGTTCCTTCAGATAAACTGGGCCGGAACCGTATAGGGTTTTAAAGGTTAAAACCAACACCTTGAATTGGGCCCGGTATACAACTGGCAGCCAGTGTAATTCAATCAACACTGGGGTGATATGATCGCGGCGGCGGGTCTGCTTTATTAAGCGCACCACCGCATTTTGTACCAGCTGGAGTTTCCGGACCGTCTTCAAGGGTAACCCCACGTAGAGCGCATTACAGTAGTCTAATCGAGAGGAGATCAGGGCATGTATCACTCGCGGGAGCAGATGTATGGGAAGATAGGGTCACAGTCTCTGTACCAGATGAAGGTGGTACCAGGCTGCCCGGCTCACTGCAGAAACCTGAGCCTCCATAGACAGCTGGGAGTCCAAGATGACCCCAAGACTGCGGACCTGGTCCTTCAGGGGCAAACTCACCCCATTAAGTATCAGGTCAAAATCACCCAACCTTCTCTTGTCCCCCACCAGTAACACCTCGGTCTTATCGGGGTTCAGCTTCAGCCTGTTCTCTCCCATCCATCCACTTACGGACTCCAGGCACTTGGACAAGGTATCCACAGCCAACTCTGGTGAGGATTTAAATGAGAGATAGAGCTGCGTGTCATCCGCATATTGATGGCACTGCAGCCCAAAACTCTGGTGCATAACTGCACTTGTTTACATTGAATTGCATTTGCCATTTTACCACCCATTCACTCAGTTTGGAGAGGTCTTTTTGGAGCTCTTCGCAATCCCTTTTTGTTTTAATGACCCTGAACAATTTAGTATCATCAGCAAACCTGGTCACCTCACTACTCACTCCTACCTGAACTTTTTATGAACAAGTAAAAAAGCAGATCCCAATACTGATCCTTGGGGGACTTCCTACATCCCTCTATTGGGAGAACTGTCAGTTTATTCCTACTCTCTGCTTTCTGTTTCCTAGTCAGTTCCTGATCCACAAGAGAACCTCTCCTCTTAGTCAATGACTGTTAAGCTTATTCAGGAGTCTTTGGTGAGGTACCTTGTTGAAAGCTTTTTGAAAGTCCAAGCACACTATGTCCACTGGATCACCTCTTGTTGACACTCTGAAAGAACTCTAATAGGTTAGTGAGACATGACTAACTCTGGGGTGGATGCCATCTGGATATGGTGATTTGTCAGCTTTTATTTTGTTTATTAAGCCTAGACCTTCACCACTGATCACCTCTATTTGCCTCAGTTTCTCAGACTCCCTTCCTGCAAAAGTTAGTTCAGGCACAGGGATCTGCCTGTTGCGTAGCGTGTTAATGCCGAAGCTAAATGCCCGGTGTCCAGCGTACCCTTATGAACACAGCCGAACAGAATAAAGACGGACCACAGCGAGTCATGTAGAAAGGATCTTTATTGTTTCTTTAGGCAAAGTACTCAATGATTCAACTCTCTTATTTCTATCAACACCCCCCACACCTTGCGTTTTCTTTTTCCAAGGCTTTATACACACGGTTCGCTCTGTGCCAGCTGCAGCTTCTCCTGTGAGCTGTCCTTGAGCTGCTGCACATGTTAACCCTTTCCTGTCTTTCTGGAAAAGCTAGCATACTACACTGTCCAGTAGCCTACACTGCCCTATATCCTCCGCTGTCAAGACTGATGCAAAGAATTCATTTAGATTCTCTGTAATCTCCTTATGCTGCTTCAGCACATCTTTGACTCCTTGTCTGTCTGAGAGTCCAACTGCCTCCCTAGATGGTCTCCTGCTTTTAATGTATTTAATTTTGTTGTTGTTGATGGTCTTAATTTTTTTAGCAATGTGCTCCTCAAATTCTTTTTTAGCATCCCTTATTGTCTGCTTATTGTCTGCTTACATTTCTTTTGCCAAAGTTCCTTTTTATTCTCCTCACTTGGACAAGACTTTCATTGTCTGAAGGAAGCCTTCTTGACTCTAATAGGATCTTTGACTCTGCTCATTCACCACACTGGCATCCTCTTGACCTTGGTGGTATTTTTCCTGATCTGCAGTATACACTCCAGTTGAGCTTCTTATATTGTGTTTTCAAACAACTCCCAAGTGTTTTGAAGTGACTTGTCCTTATTGACTTTGCCTTTCAACATTCTTTTTACCAGTCCCCTACTTTTGGGGGAGTGTCCTCTTTTGAAGTCATATGTGACCATGCTGGGTTTTCTTGGCAATTGGCCATTTATGCTTATATTTAATTTAATAGCACTATGGTCACTGCTCCCAATTGGTTCAACAACACATCTCACACCAGGTCGTTGGTGCTTTTTAAGATTAAGTCCAGGGTTGCCACTCCTCTGATCTGTTCCATGACCAACTGTTCTAGAGCACAGTTATTTAGGGTATTTAGAAATGTTACCTCTTTGTCATGACTGGAACACATATGAAGCCAGTCTATGTCAGGGTATTTGAAGTCACCCATTACTACATTTCCTAATTTGGATGCTGACTTGATTTCATTTTTCATCTCAAGATCTCCTTGAGTATTTTTGTCAGGGGGACAACAGAATGTCCCCAGTACGAGATTACTCTTGAGGCCAACATTATGCTCACACCGATTCTGTGGAAGAGTCTGCCTGTTCTGGAATTTCTAGCTTGCTGGACTCAATGTCTGTTTTCACATATAGACCAACACCATCTCCAACACGTCCTTCCACATTTTTGCAGTTAAAGCAATATACTTTTCTGCTAAGAAAGCAGCACAAGGCTTTTTAGTGCCTCTTCCTGTCTCTAAGCCTGAGATGTACTGGCTTGAAGAATTGCTAGACATTATCCAGCAAGAAAAACCAGATTCACAGAGAGAATATGATTTGTTACACAAATCTTATTAACACAAGAGCAGAACAATCAGATTGATTTTGCTGACTCCTATGTTGTCCCTAAATTGTCTGGGCAAACCATCATATCATCATGCGACAGGCCTCAGTATTAATGTTAACACTGTTAGACAAACAGAGCCAGTATATTCAAGTCTAGCGGTTAATCATTTTTATCATCAGCCTTCATGTCAGCATGCAGGAGCTCAATAGGAAATTAAAACAGAAACATTTTTTAAACCCAACAGATGATTTCTCAACTACTTTGAAGAGCAGCATCTTCACGAGTGGAGGATGCATTTGTAATGATGATGACAACATGAGTAGATGATGGTCACGATGATAGTAACAGTAGTAGTAATAATAACAGTTATAATAAAACATGTCAAGTGAGACTTGGAGGAATAAGTCTCTGCACTGACAAGAAAAATCACTTTTCCTTGCATTTACTTTGGTTTACTGATTCTTCTAAAAATCTAAACATAGGAACATAGGAGGTTGCCTTATTATACTTGGTCAATCCATTAGGCCATCTAGCTCCATATTTTCTACACTGACTGGCAGTGGCTCTCCAGGGTTTCAGATTGGGATCTCTCCCAGCCCTACCTGGAAATACCGAGGATTGAACCTGGGACCTTCTACATGCAAAACAGACACTCTACCACTGAGCTAAAGCCCTTCCCTAAAGAACGGCAAGCCTCTCTTTGCTTGTCTTCTGTCAACCAGTATTCACACGTTTTCCCATGTTGTCCATTGTTCATACCATGTATGTCCACAGGGGGGAGGCAAGGGGAGAATGTTGCCAGCCACCCCCCACCCCACCCCTCCCTGATGAACCATAATCTCCAGATTCTCAACTTACTTTTATAAAAAAAGGGGGTGGGGAAGTAAGCTTCGAGCATTTGTAGAACCTGAGTCATGAGGTAGAATGTACAGGCACGTCTTTTTTTGTTCCCTCTTTCAGTGTTTTAGTTTGCTGTCCCTAACCTGGTGCCCTTCAGATTGTTTGGACTTTAGCTCCCATCTAGAAGGCACCAGGTTGGGGATGCTGCCATAGAAGTTATGTCATTCAAGCTGTGATACAAAAACTGAGACCAAACTGTTTGATCTGGCAGAGAGAAGACTGATGACAAGTTTGACTGATGCAATCTGAACCAGGCAATATTTTTTTAAAAAAAAAAATATCTAAAGATACTGAATTTGATTAAACACAGAGTTTATTAAATCTAGTTAATCTTACTCATATTTACTCAGAAGCAAGTCCCACTAAGTTCCATGGCAGGCTGAAATCCTAACCTCACTTACCTAGGAGTAAGCTCCATTGAATTCAGTAAGGATTACTTATGAGTAGGCATGGTTAGGATTGTGCTGTTACTCTCTAAAAGGATTTAGAATTGCAGTCCAAACAAAATTAGTACATAATATTATAACTCTTGAACTGTTGTCACCAGAACACCAAAGGTGACCCAGTGTTTAACAATATTTCCAAAAGATGTTCAGACTTCAGCTTTGGTGAGGCTTATTCTAAAACATCATCACCTATTATTTATAAAGTGTTAAAGTATGCTAAGCACAGTACAAAAAATTAAAACAAGAGATCTCTACAACCCTCACAGGGAGGTGCATCCAACTCTGCAAGTTTTCAAAGACAATAGCTGCAGCCCTCCACACAGCAAGGCAGTTTGAAACCCCACTAACTCAGGGGGATCCCAGAACGCTAACTCTGAGCTTTTTAAAAAAAAGATTACTTCACACAATATATCAGACCTGGTATCACCATAAGACATCCTTGGGTCCCTGCCACATCTTCTTCAAATGCTTTCACTTCCTCCTCCCCTTTACATTTTCCCTAGTGGTTGGTGCTCTAAATATGTGTTGGTGCTGCCATTTAAAATTCCCACAATGACTCCAACATAGTATCACTCTGGGGAATTGTGTGAAATTAAAATGGTATCTCCATCTGCTGCTAGCACCACAAAGTCCCACCAAGGAGGCATTTTATTTATTTATTTATAAAAATAAATATAAAAAAGTGGGTAAGAGAAAGATCAACTTTGAAATGTGTTGTAGAAGAGCTTTGCGCATACCATGGACTGCGAATATGACAAATAATTGGGTGTTAGAACAAATTAAACCAGAACTATTGCTAGAAGATAAAATGATGAAACTGAGGTTATCATATTTCAGACACATAATGAGAAGACCTGATTCACTAGAAAAGACCATAATGCTGGGAAAAACAGAGGGGAGTAGAAAAAGAGGAAGACCAAACAAGAGATGGATTGATTCCATAAAGGAAGCCACAGACCTGAACTTACAAGATCTGAACAGGGTGGTTCATGACAGATGCTACTGGAGGTCACTGATTCATAGGGTCGCCCTAAGTCGTAATCAACTTGAAGGCACATAACAACAACAAATTTATTTATTATTTGATATATACCCCACCCTTTCTCCCAGCAGGCGCCAAGGGCAGCAAACAAAAGCACCCAAAACACTTTAAAACATAATAAAAACATAGCCTAAAATACACTAAAACAAAACGTCTATAAAAACATTTTTAAAAGCTTTAAAAAACATATTTTAAAAAAGGTTTAAAACATATTTTTTTTAAAATAAGGTTTAAAAACATATTAAAAAGCAATTCCAACTCAGACACAGACTGGGATAAGGTCTCTACTTAAAAGGCTTGTTAAAAGAGGAAGGTCTTCAGTAGGTGCTGAAAAGATAACAGAGATGGTGCCTGTCTAATATTTAAGGGGAGGGAATTTCAAAGGGTAGGTGCAACCACACTAAAGGGTCAGTTTCCTATGCTGTGCGGAACGGATACCTGATAAGATGGTATCTGCAGGAGGCCCTCACCTACCCAGTGCAGTGATCGACTGGATATATAAGGGTTAAGGTGGTCTTTCAGTTATCCTGGTCCCAAGCTGTATATGGCTTTGTACACCAAAACTAGAACCTTGAACTTGGCCTGGTAGCTAAGCTAATGGGCAGCCAGTGCAATTCTTTCAGCAGCAGGGTGACATGTTGCCGATACCCTGCCCCAGTGAGCAGTCTCACAGCCACATTTTGCACCATCTGCAGCTTCCAGACCAACCTCAAGAGCAGCCCCCCATAAAGCGCATTACAGTAAACTAGCCTGGAGGTTACCAGTGCATGGACAACAGTGGTCAGGCTATCCTGGTCCAGAAATGGCCACAGTTGTCTTACTAGCCGAAGCTGGTAAAAGGCACTCCTAGCCATGAGGTCACCTGGACCTCTAGCAACAAAGATGGAGCACCCCCAGACTACAGACCTGCTCTTTTAGAGGAAGTACGACACCATCCAAATCAGGCAACTGAACAATTATCTGAACTCGGGAACCACCAACTCACAGCGTCTCTGTCTTGCTAGGATTCAGACTTGGTTTATTGGCCCTCATCTAGCCCACCACCACCAAGCACCGGTCAAGGGCTTGCATGGCCTCTCCCAATTCAGATGTGACAGAGAAATAGAGCTGGGTATCGTCAGCATACTGCTGACACCTTGCCCCAAATCTTCTGGTGACTGCTCTCAATGGCTTCATATAGATGTTAAACAGCATGGGAGACAAGATGGTACCCTGCGGCACCCCACAGCATAACTGCCAGGGGGCAAAAGACAATCACCCAATGCTATTCTATGAAAACGACTCTGGAGATAGGATTGGAACCACTGTAAAACAGTGCCTCCAATACCCATCTTACCAAGTTGGCGCAGAAGGATACCATCGTCAATGGTATCAAAAGCTGCCAAGAGATCAAGTAAGAATAACAGAGTTGCTCTCCCCCCATCCTTCTCCCGATAACAGTCATCCATCAGGGTGACCAAGACCAATTCTACACAAATATAAATATAAATAATAACCTATAACCAGGCCTGAACCAGGCAGACATAGAGAGTACACCCCTTTGATTTCCCCCAAATATGTAAATAGTTGCTTCTCATTCCTGTGGAGGAGGTAAACTGCCAGCGCAGGTTGGTCTATTAGGGCAAATGGGGCAGTGCTCCACCTATCGCAGTCTGCCCTCAGCCAACCCCCACTTGCCTGCCTTTCTACTTACAAACAGGCCAGGAGATGGCCCTGGATGTCAACTGCCTCCTCCTTAGTCTCAGTGTTGCCCCTGTAGAGTGCAGGAGGGAGGAGGATGGGAACAAAACTAGAATGAATTGGCTCTACCTGTAATTGGCTCTGGCTCCACCTTCTGTTGGCCTCTCTGCTTACCGCCCCCATCCAAATGGGCAAAAGCCACCACTGTAACCTGCAGCCTTCCAGGAAAACATCCCACCAAGGCCCATGTATGACCACCTACAGTGGGTGGACCAACCTTCAGGGACAGAGATACTGAAGGCTGTCACACTCTCCAAGGGTTCCTGTAGCATATAAGCCTCCCCCTTTGCACATATCACTACTCATAACAAGAGCCATTTTGCGAACAGCACATGGCATTTGTGTAGAACTTTAGAAGGCTTAAAGTGGATTGTGTACATTACCTTAGTACTTAAAACGGCTCTGTAAGGTAGGCTAGTATTATGTTGCTAGACAGACCTGCCATCAGAAAAATTAATATTCCAGAGATAAGTCCCTGCGACCTCCAGCTCTCATTAAGCCTAGCCTCTGCTTCAAAAGAAATAAAATCAATAACCAGTCTAATTTGTTGGAATGGACATGCATAAAATGAATGGGTTTTTATATCCAATTTCTTCTGAACTTTTAGAAAGCGTCTGCGGCTGCATCTTCTCTTTTGCATACATATTAGCTGTTCCTCATTACAATTCAGATTTTGATTTGTTCTCATCAGCGTAAGAAATAATGATGAGAAATAGCATATTCCAATTCTAGGAAAAAATGAATTATTATGCCTCTGAAAAATTATACCCAGCCATGGAATGTATTGTTTTGTGAAGCATGGCACAACATGGACAGCAACTATTCATTATATCTGAGTGTCAACATAAATAGGTAATAATATTCTTGGAACAAAACAAAATACAATGGGGAATATCAGGCTGATAAGTGATCGGGGCAATATCTAGTAAATTCAAGGCACAGTCAACAATCCATTTCTAGTGGAGTCATTTAGAGAGCATATTGCACAGTGGCAGTAATGAAGCCTCATCATGTGCCATAGAACTGAAAAGACAAATTTGTTTCAGAGAGAACTATAAGTGGCAGCAGAACAAGGCTGATTTTTCTTGAAATGATATCAATGGGTGGATAATATATTGAAATATTCATTGGGTTGTATCCATTGGTGGCTTTAGGATAGTGGAAGTGCTTCAGTTTATGCAAGGCAAAGCACTCTGTTTTCATCAATCCCTGTTACCAATCACCGCCATCTATGCCATATTCCATGCTGTTCCAGAGAGTCCCCAAACCCTCAGGATAAGCATTTTGAGAGAGTGCAGGGGGCTGCATTTTTTGGGGGGGGGAGAATTTGTTCAGTTCACTTTTCCCACTGGACTAATCCAATCTGACACAACTCCCAGTTGGATTATGGCTGCACATCTCCAGATTTTGTGATGCAACTTGGGTGTGCAAAAACGTGTGAACAAAAACAGTATTTTCTAAAGGGTCATACAAGAAGTGTATTTTAAGGATGAAAGCACTGGAAGCATTGAAAACAGCATATTCTACCTTTAAGAGTGTGCACTTCATGTAAAAAGTGCATACAAAACATATACAATTTACATGTAGACTATTTGTGCATTCTTTAAAAAATCCCTGCAAAACCCAAGAATTAGAATCACAGAATAGTAGAGTTCGAAGGGGCCTATAAGGCTATCAAGCCCAACCCCCTGCTCAATGCAGGAATTGAATGGGCCTCTGATTAAGCACCAGTAAAAATGAAACGGGATGGAATTAGGTTGCTCAGTCCATCCCTAGCTTGGTAAGAGGGATCAATGAAAACCAGGTGCCCTACCTTGTGGAAGTGCTTCCATTACCATTGGTTTCCCATAGGCAGCTGGTTGGCCACTATGAGAACAGGGTGCTGGACTAGATGGTTCATTGGCCTGATCCAGCAGGCTCTTCTTATGTTCTGATAGGATACAACCCACAATCTGGCTATTCAGGATGTTCTGTCACTGTTTATCACTTTTTAAACTATTCGGTCAGGGTTGTATTCAACATAGTGCTAAGTCACTGGTTCTGTCAGCACACAGATTTCTCCTTACACAACAGAACGTTCTCCTCCTCTTGAGTGCCCCCTAAATCTGTTCCCACAACCCTCCAGAGCAGAGTTTGGTCCCAGGCTATGGTCTGAAGGCACATAAGGCCAGCTCCCTACTGAAGCTAAGCAGGGTCAGGTCTGGCCAGTGCCTGGATGGGAGACCGCCTGGGAACCATATGTAAGCCGCCTTGGGTTTGTTGAAAAAGAAAGGCAGGGTATAAATGTAATAAATAAATAAATAAAGTTGGGGATAGTGTGGGGTGCATACAGGGTAAGGAGAGAGGGGAGAGTCCCATAGCACTTGTGCTAATCTTTGCACTAATGCAATTATTTAGTTGTATACCATCCTCAGTATTTACTGTTCACCATATACTGTAAGTATTAAACTATTCACTGTAGCTCAGTAGGAGAGCATGTGCTTTGCATGCAGAATGTCCCAAGTTCAATCTCCGGCATCTCCAGGTAGGCCTGGGAAGGACTCTAGTTTGAAACCCTGGAGATCTGTTGCCAGTCAGTGTAGACTGAGCTAGATGGACCAATGGTCTCACTCAATATAGGCCAGCTTCCCATGTACATTTCTGTACCTTCAATATAGCAAAAAGAGGTTTTGAAGCAGGATGATTAGATTAGATAGATAGATGGATAGATGGATAGATGGATAGATGGATATGGAGTACACATGACCTTCTCCATCCATTGAATGAATGTCTGGAGGGCCCATGGGGCTGCACAGGCTAGCGCCTCCATCCCATTGCTGCACACAGTTGTCACACTTGCTCAATGAACATCGATTTGATGTTCATCTGAAAGAGGTCTCCCCAGGGACAGATATATGTGTGGTGAGCTCCTCCATAGGAGAGGCCATGGCCAATCAGAGTCCCTGATTACGTGCTCCGATATGTTCAATAGAACGGATTTTAGGAGATTCTTACTCCTTAATGTGGAGGAAGGGCTGACTGGCAGCTGTGGTGACACTGACAGGAAACAAACTCCAGTATGTGGCCAGCTGAACTTAGACCCTAAATCTAAGCTTGTCTTCTATGGGAGTGAAACTTTTTGACTTTAGGGAGTTTGCATTCTGAAATTTCCCAAGTTGAACTTCACCCATCACCAGTAGTGAGTTACATGAGTTTGCAAGAGGCTTTGAAAAAGTGGCCGTATGAACTTAGACACAGAGAGAGACTGAGAGCGGAGAACTGCTAGCTGGAGTTAGCTGCAAACTGCAGAGACTGGAGTGGGGTGGGGCCTCTCTTCTGCCTGTTAGTATAAGTCTGCTGGCTTCCAATAGGCTCTGTTTGTATACATATTTGTAAATAAAGCAAATATCACCTAGACACCTTTAAGTCTCCCGGTCCACTCTCTCATTCAAAGGACACTAAACCCTATCCTGCTGCTGCTGGCCCTTCTCAGTGCAAGGAGCACGTCACGTTATTGTAAAGAATGCACATATGGGGCTGAGGTCATCCCACTGGGTGCAGAGAAGTGCCAGCTGGCCTCCTTTACTCCCCGGGGCCTTTCTTGCGTGACTGGCAAATAATACTGTTGCTGTCAATCCTGCCTGAGAACCCCTTCAGTGCAAAGGAAGTTTTAATTTTGGGTTGAGGTTCTTGCAACAGGAGAAACTCCATATAAGATATTCTGCTTATATTCATCTATTGTCTGAAATTGCTTGACATCTTACGAATCTTACTCCCCAGCTTAGACAAGATGAGAACTACACACAGATATAGCAGGCAGTCTGAACCTGCCCCCATCACCAGCACCAACACTACTGGGCCTTTGCTGGCTCTCAACTCTTCCAGGCCCATGTTTCCATGCAATATAGCTTCAGGCTAATTTAGCAAGCAGCACACGTTGAGGGCATTTTATAGAAGCAGGCTAGATTATGTTAATGGTTTGCAAATCTTTCATTGCAACATAATGAAATGCACAGAAAGTTTGATTAGTCTCACTGAGCTTTCTTAATTGGTCATTTTCACATAGCCAATATATTAGATTCAAACATCCCCATAATAAAAATTCAGACAGCCAGCAGAGCAATCTTAAATTTTGCATATGACACAAGATTTCAACTAATGGTGGGTAAAACTTGCCAAGTCAGAACAGGCTTGGTCTCTTGTTTCTTTACTATGAGCCCTCTGGAAACGTTTCGGCTTTTTCCTAAAATTTTCTCAATGCTCAGGAAAAAAATGCTCATAACTTCCCTGCTACCAGTCCAGGATAGTTAAGTCTTCTCACCTCCTCTCTCCCTTTCCTCAGATTTACCAAATTATGAGAAGGAAGGTGGAGGAAACAGTAGCCAAGAAGGCTGATTAAATTGGAGGGTTCTTGGCTTTCAGCAGAATTCTTGAGGATATTTACAAAATTGATTGCTGATGAAAACTCGTAAAACTGTAGGTCTCACCCACTACTGTTCAAGGAAAAAAAACCCTGGAGTTTCCAGTGTTCCTATCTACAATGGAGGCTGCTAGCTAGCCTTCTCCACTGTGGTGCCCTAGATGTTTTAGACTACAACACCCATCAGACCCAGCCAGTGTGGTCAGGGATTATGAGAGTTGTAGGTTTGGGAAGGCAAGAAGTAAAACTGTCAGGAGCATTTGACTGGAAAGCATTAGAGACCCTGCTCAGATGATTGTGAGCTGGATTCAGGTGAGCACAGCCCTGCTTGCAGCCTCCTGAGAACATGTCAGGAAGGACTTGTATTCCCCTACATCTTGCAAACTGCTGCTACCTCCTTCTTCCCCTGCCACACAATAGAGAAACTCCCCCTGGGGACAAGCACTTCATAGGGTCTTATCCCTGGTGGAAATGTCCAATATAGCATCAATTTTCCCACTGGGGGATTCTAAGATTGGTAAACCCACGCCCCAGCATGAAAAGACACTCTGAGTGCACCTTCCCTGGTGCATGGCTCCAAGTTAAATTGACTCTTAAGAAAGGGAAAGGAGACAGTGTTGATGGTGAAAGATACTTTGTGATCAGTGTTTGAGCTCTTTGTGAGCCTTTCAATCAAATGTTCATCCAAAGCTGAGCTAAATACCCATTAGGCCTAGGGATGGGCAAATTTGTCACTCTTGGTTTCTCTCAATATCTTATTTTTTAAAAATCCTCATGAAAATTCATCAGGATTTTAGTGTGAATTTCTCCTAATATACAGATTTTATTTGCATTTTTCCCAATGCAATGCACTTTTGAATGTTATTTTCACTAACATATGTGTTTCCCCCTAATATACACTTTTTAAATGCGTTATTTGGTTGGAGGACTGCATCACAAAATTCAGAAAAGCGTGAATTTTGAAGGACAGCTGCATTTCAGTTTGTGTATTATTTGAGGAAGTGTAAATTATTTAGGTTTGCATTAAACAGAAGCAAACAGAATTTCTTCCCCATCCCTGTTTGGGACTAATGCATCCCTTCTCAGAAGTTTTCATTGCAAAGATTCAAGAACCTAGGAAGAACTCTTGGCTTCATTCAGCTCTCTCAGCTGCCAATTTTCCACCATGGAAATTGATAAGTGTGGTACCAAGTGTTCAGGAAAATGGGTGCTTGAAAAGGTTGGTACAAGCACCTATGAACCCATTGGTCTTAGCTTGTAATGATGCAAGATTGAGGGAGTCTGTTTTGTAATCCTCTCATTCCTGAGATTTGATGCCATCACTAAATTCCACTTGACATGTATAATTGCTTACTCACTTATACTGTACTATGATATCCTATCCTATCATGGTAGTTCACCAGAGAAGCATCTTGCACAATGATTCTTACCCTCAGTGTTGTGGGAGCCTCTTCATGTGGTGCAGTCTCAGTATGCCCTTGTAATATCTAGGTAGAGAAACCATATTGTTATCCTTGGGGAAAAGATACACCCTAGTAGAAGGCATCATGGGCTATGTTCCATTCCAATGGATGAAGAATCCTCTTTTGAAGTTTTACACTAAGTCAAAAGAACACACATAAAAGGACTCTGATGAAATGGTGCCTGAATTTTACAGCCCCATTCAGAGACTGCAAAACTGAGCACCATATCAATGATTTTGGGGTGGGTGGGTCTGCACATGCTAAAATTTGCCACCTTGAGAGGGAGGAGCTTACCTTTAGAAATCAGGGTGTTGAGTCTTTCCTCTCTTTTTTGTCCAACTGCCAATGAGAACAGAGATAATTTTACTGATTAATTGATGGCACTTCTAGATTGCCCTTCAGTTACAAAGATACCAGGGTGTTATATTAAGACAAAAATAAATGAATAAATTTAGAGAGAAAAAGAAAACACACCAAAATATAATGCCATTAAAAATAACAAATCTTCCCCATTTCCTTTCCCCCAGATCTCCTGAAGGGCCAGATGAACTATTGTTTGAGGGAAAGCATCAGGAGGAAAAATGCAATATCCCTTGAGACAAATCATGAACTCAGCTTCTACTAGCACACACACTTCTTAATTAGTTCTTTCAAATGACACTGTGTCCAGGCCTTGAGTTTACTCTTGGGAAAAGACTGTGGCAGCAAGTCCCTTTAATAAAGAGCTCTGTGACTTTTGCTGCACAATGGCAATGGCAAAAAAGAAAAAGACCCACCACCCTGTTTTCTAAAGGTGAGCCATGACCTTCTGAATGAAAGTGAAATTCTGAATTTCGCCACTCCCCTTTCTTGCTCAGTAAGAGAATTCACTTCCCCACCCCACCTGCACAAAGGCTACTGAAATAATAATTTTGGTGGTTCTCAACCCATAGAACACAATTTTTGAGGGCCAATCCCTTAATAATAGGATAATCCCTTTAGTTGTTGTTATGTGCCTTCAAGTCGATCACAGTTTATGGAGACCCTATGAATCAGCGACCTCCAGTAGCATCTCTCATGAACCACCCTGTTCAGATCTTGTAAGTTCAGGCCTGTGGCTTCCTTTATGGAATCAATCCATCTCTTGTTTGGCCTTCCTCTTTTTCTGCTCCCTTCTGTTTTTCCCAGTATTATTGTCTTTTCTAGTGAATAATGTCTTCTCACTAGGATAATCCCTAGGCAGATACAAATGTAACAGAGACTGCATCTGCACTAAACCTTTAAAGCCATATTACACTACTTTAATAAGTCATGTCTTCCCCCCAAGAATCCTTGGAACTGTAGTCTGCTTAGGGTGCTACGAGTTGTTAGAAGACCCTTCTCCCCCTCACAGAGCTACAATTCTCAGAGTTCCCTGAGAAGAAGGATTGATTGTCAAACCACCCTAGAAACTGTAGTTCTATGAGGGGAGTTGGAATCTCCTACCATCTCTCAGCACCTTAAGCAACTACAGCTCCCAGGGTTCCTTGGGTGAAGCCATGACTGTTTCAGGTGGTACAATGCTGCTTTAAATGCATAGTGCAGATGGGGCCTATGAGATAGATGTGGTGCTTCCACATTCTAGAAAGCTGTTTCCTAAACTTTGTGCTGGCTGGGACATAGTATTATTTTATTTATTTATTCACTGTATTTATAGGCTTTCAGGATTACCTCTCTCAAGACAACTCCCAACATGTTAACAACAACAGTATATATCACAAAATAATAATAATGAAAACTCTTCTGAAACTCAAGAACACAACTGAAAATCACAGCAGCAGATTAAAATAATAGCAGTATTAAAGCAGACAGCAAAAACAGCACATTAAATGTATTATAGTGCACTGTGAGAAGAACTGAAAAGTGCCTTGAAAAATTAAGCCATGACAATGGATGCATCAACTTTATGCCCATATAGCAGGGACGACTACTTCCTGTTTTGCTCTCCCTCCCAATTCCAGTCTTTGCAGTAGTCATCCATTTAAATATGTTTATATTCCATCTTATAAATGGGATATATCTGAAAATGCACAACACACAGGAGCTTGACTTCTGAGAGACAAGCCCAAGAACTGTATTGAAAATAATGCTGGTCATAGATTTGTTGCGGGTTATTTTGCTAGAAGATGTTGAAACTACATTATCAGAAGTTTCTGATACTGGATACCAGAAATACAAAGGGTTAAATGGACACTCACATTTTGGAAGAACACTTCATTCGTCATAGCATCTACATCTGGTTTCACATTCTCAGTGGTATGCTAAAGTACAAAGTGTACCCTGGGACAGTTCATGTTCTAAACAAAGCTAACATTTAAACTCTAAGTGGAGAAGTGGGTCAATTAAGAACCTGAAATTCCTTGGCTGTTACCTTAACAAGGCTCTGCCCTGAATTAATCACTTAGATATTCCAACAGCAGCTACATAAAAGACGATGAATGAAATTGCAGACTTTAAATGCCATTACTCGTGTCTTTCAAAAAAAATCTTGGAAAGACATCTGATCCCTGCAAATTGTACAGCAAATGTATAACTCCCGGGAAACTTTTATTGAGAAAAATGCCTTTTGTATTTTGTACATTTTTCTCTATTTTGGCTACGGCTCTTAATAATAAATGGCTGCCTCTAATTGTTGCACACGTTGGCTCGGTTTTCCTATAAGACTCTTACTTACACCTGCTCTTTCTTGTCATGCTTGTCATCACTGGAAATAGCTTTCCTATTATAACATGCACGTGCTTCAATATAGATGGAAGCATTTGGAAAGTGCAACAAGAGGCTGCGAAATCTAAACGGAAATCGTACGAATAGTTTCATCTCCACCAAAGCCTGTGATGGATGCAATATCTTATATCAATGAGACTGTAAGAAACGGCTAACAAGACTTCCACGCATCAGGGGTTGTGTTCCAGCCAGGCTTATTATATGATTGTGGCTTTACTAAAAAAAAGTGACCAAGCTGCTTTTTTAAGTTTAAGAAAGACAGACTTACCTTTATGAAGACGCTGCATCAGCTCCTGCTTTACCACTTGGGAAATAAAGAAATAAAGAAATAAACCTCTTCTGGTGGGGGAAGATGGTAGCAATCCATAAAACATTTAAACACAGTCTGAATCTTATAAGCTGCTGAGCTAACAGAACGTGTTGCTGTGCACTGGGACTGGAACTTGACCCAGTGTTAATGCAAGCTGTCTATGTGAAGCTAAATTAAACCAGTCCAAAGCATCAGGCTATTCAGTTGCAATCTTAAGCACAATGAAGGATCTAGCCTACTCTATTACATCATGTGTGTATAATGTACCCACCCGCCAACCCCAGTCGTGTCTGGAAATAAGAGTTTCCTTTTTTGAGAAGGGTGAGGAACACCCATTAGATCAGGGGTAGCCAACATGATACCCTTCAGATTTGTTGGATTACAACTCTCATCATCCTTGAGCACTGGCCATGCTGGCTCAGGCTGATGGGAGCTGTCATCTGGAGGGCATCACATTGACTGCCCCTGCATTAGATGTTTAGAAATCATCTGAGAGGTCCAGATGGTTTCTGTGATATTGTGGAACTTAACCAATTCAGAAAATAGCCTTAGCAAAGATTAGGCAGGAAAATGAACTAGAAATGAGGAAATCCCTGATATTTCCATGCTGGAAATGTCATCGTTTGAGGGGGGAAATTCTCTCTTTTAAGTGCTGGTTTCTCTTCTGGGGCTGAAATCAGAACTGTGAATAAAAAAAAAAGAATCCTGCTGTAATTTCTGATGCGAAAACTCCCAGTGAATCCACCCATATCCAATAGGGTCCATAACACCGGCTAGCTGAGAAGTCTTAAGAAGTTTTATTAGGACAGGGACCCTTTAAATTTCCTGGTTTGCCCATGGGAGGACTTCCAGCTGGATGGGATACATTCTAAGTGTGAAAGTAAATAAGATGGGGATTTACTGATTTTTGGAGAAACACTGTGAGGGGATAATGGGTACGTTAAAACAATCTGAAGAGCTATAAATGTTGAACTAAATAGTCTTTTACTGTAAAGAGTTTGGCTTTAGGAGTTTGCATATTAGGAACTGAAATTGCCCACAAGTAGGGATAAAAAGAACTGTCAAATTTCAGTCCTCTCAGTTTTTCATCTCTCCATTTTGAAATCCAGTTCTCCACATTTCTGTAACAATTTGCAATTAAAAAAAAAATCCTCATGAATATTCACCAGAATTTTAGTGTGGTTTTCTGCTAATAAACACATTTTTGTATAAAATTTTCCACTAATGTTCACATTTTTGCAAGTAATTTCTCCCCATATGATGCATTTTTATGTTATTTTTACTAATATTTTCATTTTTCTGTATACTTCCCCTCATATACGCATTTTTGTAAATGTCGGTTGGCTGGAGAATGACATAACTAAATTCAGATAAGTGCGTATTTTGAAGTATGACTGTTCCATACCTTCCCCTGATATGGAACATTTAGTGTTACATCCCTCCGTGGTTGATTAATGATGATGATGCAGAACTCATACCTTGTGATATTGCTATCCATTCATAAGGCTAAGTTAGCAAAATGAATTGTTTGTATGCAAAATGACTCTTGTTGAGATAGCATCGTTAATACATTTTAAAAATGTGCCTGCACTTGAGTGTATGGTTCTGATTCGTACTGAATCCCTTGCATTTTTTTTGCTGCCATTACTCCATTTTAGATTTTCCTGAAGCTGCTACACAAGAACAGTTAGGGTGTGCTTGACTGCTGCCCACTTATATCAACTTTTATTATTAGCTTTCCAAATATCTTCTCACTCCACTTCTGTGCACTAATGCAATGCCATTAGAAGTGGAAAACCCAGTGAAAGAGACTGAGCAAGAGTGTAAGGGAAAGGGAGCCAGAGGAAAAATAGTAAGGATGTAGTTGGCTTCCTTGATTAGGGCAGCAGAAATATCTGACTTGGGGATTCTTTCCAAACACATTTTTCTGGGTGATGTAAGTTGAAATGAAAAATTACGCCTTTCAAGCCAGTACAATTTAAACACAAAACCACTATACATGTAAATCAGCTTCAACATGAAGATAACTACAGATGGATATACATTATAGGCACCCCTAATTGACTGTGACAGCTAGTGTGGATAACGTCTGGAAATAAACCATGCAGTTACTCATAGCCTGCAGGCTCCATTTCACATTTTGCATAAAGACACGCCTTTGAACCGAGAGAGTTGCTGAGCCTGACCAGCTGTAATGTCAGTAAAATAGGCTAGCTAGGACACCAATTATACATAGCCAGGGATTTATTTATTTATTTATTTATTGGTCAATAAATGACTTTATTGCTGACACTCTGACATATCACCAACCGAGTCTCTGATTCCCAGCCATAACAGCTATATTTGAGTCCATGGTTGTTTTTAAAACACAAACCATGTTATGCACTGATGCCTAATGTAAATGCCTAGCAATGTATGTTGCCTGGCAACCAAGCAAATAGCAGAGAACAAACTGAGAACAAGTAAGTTTCCTGTTGTATCAGTGCCATAAGAGACACGGCAATTCCTCTATTATTATTGTTATTGTTATTAGTTACATTTATTTGGGCTTGGGGGAGGAGGGATCACAAGGAGCCTCCTTAATTGAGTTTGCCTTACAACATAAGCATTGTCTCAGCCTTGCTATCAATTTGGATTTGTGGGAGGAAGGAACACAGGGAGTCTCCTTAATGGTATAAGTGGGTGAAAAAGTTCAAGGTTCTAGTTTGGGTGTACAAAGCCCTATACAGCTCAGGACCAGGATACCTGAAAGACCGTCTTACCCCTTATATACCCAGTCGATCACTGCGCTCTGCAGGTGTGGGCCTCTTGCAGATACCATCTTATCAGGAGGTTCGTTCTGCACAATATAGGAAACAGACCTTTAGTGTGGCAGCACCTACCCTGTGGAATTCCCTCCCCTTAAATATTAGGTAGGTGCCATCTCTGTTATCTTTTCAGCGCCTATTAAACACTTTCCTCTTTCAACAAGCCTTTTAAGTTGAGGCCTATACCAATCTACGTCTGTGTTGGAATTGCTTTTTAATATGTTCTTAAACCTTTTTAAAAATGTTTTTAATCTTAGAAGATGCTTTGAAAGCTTTTTTAAGAAGATGTTTTGTTTTAATGTGTTTTAAAGTTTGTTTTTATGATGTTTTAATATTTTTAGTGCTTTTGTTTGCTGCTTCTGCTGGGAGGAAGGGTGGGATATAAATCAAATAATAAATTAATTAATTAAAAAAGGAACAGCTGTAGCCTTAACAATGAATGATGAGGCAAACTCCCCTACTCAGATCCAGCACTTGATTTGGAAAACTCAGCTATGCCCCCTCCACTCCTAAAGTAACTTAGTTTATCCCAAATGCAACTTTTGTTGCACCCTAATTTATCAGGAGTGGAATGGGGTCTGATCCGTCTCTTGACATCCCTCTGTAAGCCTCCGGACCCTTCCTGCTCTTTTATTTGACCGCTTACCTCCAAACTCTTCCCTTCCCATCTACTCTCTGATCTGGTTGCTGTTCCAACTGCAGTGAAATGCAGTTCCCCTCACTGTCTAATGACAGATAGACTGGGAGGCTATCTTCTTCCTTCCCTTTTACCATTCCACCAGCCCCCTCTGGGGCAGCAAGGACTGTAAGTGGATGGGGAGGGAGAAGAAGAGGGGAGGGGAGGTGGTTTGGAGGTGAATAAGTTGGTAGGTGGGTGGGTGGGAGAAAGACAGGCAGGCAGAGAAAAAAACTTGACTACTTCTTTTGCTTGGACTAATATTAAAGAAGGCAACCTATCTACACTAGAAGTCTCTTAAAAATATGCAGGCAGTGTGATAGATCTATACCAAAGCATAACTGCTGTCAAGGAAACTAAGTGTTGTGACCAAATCTAAAAGCTGTCATCAAGTCTTTACCCTTAGGTCGTATAATATTCTACTGATGACTGTTCACCAGGAAAGCAGCCTTTACTTAGAAAGTCCTTTTTAGCTGCATTATTTGGGGACAATGAAAGGGCATGGGGAGGAGGGGGGTTGTCGATGCATGTCCTCCTCCAACCTATATGTGTTTGTTGTTGTTTTGAAAGATGGTCTATGCATGTACAAGGATATGCATGTAGGGACTAGTGACAACCATTGCACATGATCCCACATACCTTGTTAGGCAGAACAGGCAGAGAGGCATTTTCCTGTTTAGTAACCGACAGCTGTCACCACTACATTAATGATTCTAAATCCGGACCCATGGAGGTCAGATCTGCAGTATTCTTTAGGGGAGGGGAGACATGCCTGTGAGCCCCATTTAAGTAGCCAGTAACTTTAGGCATGAGGGCACATGGGTAAGACTGTGATCAAGTAATACTAGTTACTCTGCTCCAGGCTTCTAATTTATTCTGATTGATTAAAGGATACCAGTTAAAATAGGAGGAAAAATCAGAAACTTAATTAAAAGAAAATAAATGGTAATGTCTAATTAACCTTACATGGATGCAATTTTTCATTCCACTTCAGCACCTAGCACAAAGAAGAGTGCACCCTTGAGAACTCTTTCGTCTCTAGTGTAGTCAGGGCCAAGGAGAAGCAGAGACATACCCACAAGTTGGAATGGAAAGATCTGTCAGGTTTGGTTCTCTCCAATTCTCATTTTTCTAATCTTAAATTCAGTTCTCCATATTGCTGCAGCAATCTGCTATTTTTTTAAAAAAGAAATTCCTCGTGAAAATTCTCCAGAATTTTAGTACAAATTTCTCCTAATAAATACACCTTTTGTATGCAGGTTTGACTAATGTACACATTTTTGCAAGTAATTTGATCTAATATAATGTATTTTTGTATGTTATTTTAACTAATATATTGTTTTTTTATCACACTTTCCCCTAATACATGCATTTTTGTAAACACTCTTTGGTTGGAGAACTGCATTGCATAATTCAGATAAGTGTGAATTTCAAAGAATGGCAGTGTTTTGATTCTCATATTGTTTTGGAAACTGCAAATTTGATAGATTCAGCTTTAAATTCCAATGGTATCATATTTCTCCCCCATTCCTCCCAAACACACAAGCCACCCCATTTTACCGTGTATGTTAGGAAGGCAGTGACAGACAGATAGGAGACAGCTACCTAATCGAAAGGGGCAATGGAGGCAGAACCCTTTGGAGATGGGGTGCTGAGGCCCTCCCTTAGCATGTGCGGGCCCCGGGGCAAAAGCATAGTTGGCCCCCCCCATGATCACCACTTTCGTATTTTCTGTTTTTATCTCAATCTCTACATGCATTCATTATAAATATCTAAAATAATAATAATAAATTATAGACAGATCTACAAAATTAAAATGAAATTATTGCAACGTAAACAAAAAATGAATTAAGAAAAAAAGAGATGCAGTGGTACTTATGTTTTAGTTGTCGACACTCAAATGAACTAGCAGCACAATTATTTATAATCAAATTCATGCCTCTGTTGTCTTGGCACTATTTTCTCTCTCAATGTGAACAGTACTAGTCTAGTCGTCTAGATACACTATTTTCACGCTACACTACAATTTTAAAATTGATGTATGACTGACCCAGCTACCACCACCCAGGTTCATCTGTATTAGGTCTCCATTTATTGATGTGAAGACATCTTGCGTTTTCTAAAACCATAACAAACACTGAATTTACTTTAAAAACTGATACACTACTTACCAGATTACTGATAAATGCTGCTTACCAGATTGTCAAAACATCTAAGTATTTTGAAATGCTATGAGTAGTTACATGAAACACTGAAGTCAGTGGAGATGAGCAAGAAATTCTGAGAACCAAGATTATCTTTAAAAGCTTGCTAAGTGCATAGGCTTCCAAAATAAAAGTGGCAATAAACCAAAAATACTAAATTTCTATTGCATGCAGTGGATAATAACTACTTTCAACAACTCCCTGCATAACAGAATGGCAACTCTAGATGCATGTGCATTCTGTGGCTGTTACCTCCTAGGGGGTATACCGTATATGAACAAGAAAAATAAAATAGACTTCAGGCTTGTGAGTTGAGTTCTACTAGGTTTTTTATGAGAAGGAAGGGCTCATTTTAAAACACTAAATATAGGGGAGCAGTGTATAGTTTAGAGCTATACACGCTCTTGATAGGTGAGGTTTTCCCGCTCCTTCATTTTCTAATGCAAAGCAGGCTTTCAGCACAGAGCTGCGAAAAAGGCTAGAGTGGCAGATATCAGTTTCAGTGTCCACAGAGAACCACGGCCAAGAGCGACTTCCAATTGAATACAGGACGATCAGGCTGTGCGGCTCATAGAGACAAGGATCAGAAAGCGCCGCTCACGATTTGATGCCCAAGGGCCGCAACGCCACCTCCCCGGCCACCTCTTTCGCAGTACTTCACAGGATTCCTGCGCTTGCCCACCTGCTCACTCGCCCGCACGTCTGCTCGCACACGTGGGGCCCCCCAAAGCGCGGGGCCCAGGGCAACTGCCCCGCTTCCCGGTGCATAGGGGCGGTACTGCTTGCCATTCACAGAAATCAGGGAAGAGAGGTGTAAATTTGGGAGGATTTCCCTGTCACCCTTGCCAGACTATGTTAGGAGCAATCCAAACCCTGGGTGGTAGTGGTGGAGATTAATGGAGAAGCTTAGCCACTGCTGCATCCACAACCCCATCTCTTGTGCTGGCCAGGGTGGAAGGTGGGGCAGCAAAAAAATGCTGTTTTGCTGCCCCAACTCCCAGTCTCGTGTAGTGAAAAAGCCCAGATCAGACCTGTTGTCATCATGTGATGGCAGCAGCACTGACTCAGGATACAGTGGATCCTGTGCTGATCCAGTCCTGCCTCCAAAGACTGAAACACTGGGGGGGGGCTTCCACTGGTTACTGCTGGTGGAGTTTCTACCCACCTGCTGTTTGAGCAGGTGTATTGGACACTTCTCACCAGAAAGGGTGCTGCTGGTGGAATCCAGCAGAGTTGGACAGGGCTAGTGGATACCTCTGCCTCATCCAAACACTCTCAAGCACTGTGGATTAGGGGACTGGATTGCTCTGCCCACCAGGAGTGAAAACATTCTTGTTTTCAGCAAGATGCACTGCATATATGCATTTCCTGTTCTGTCATTATGATATAAGAGATTTTTACAACAATAACATTCTTAAAGAGACAGAGGATTGGACCTCTGGCTTTCATCACAGGACCTCTCTCACAGATCGGAAGCCTCATCAAGAGCTAACATGAAATGAAATATTTATGGCACATAAGAAATAATGCAACTGAATTGCCATCTTACATGTGAAAAGACATTTCGAGAGCACTTTTCACACAATCCTACAGGCATCGGGGGGTAGGGGAGCAGGATTGTGGAGGCAACCAGAAGTGTGTACCTTTTTTTTTTTGTAAATGCTTTTAAAGATGTTTTGTGTCACCTAGCCCACTTCTTGATGGCCTTCAGGCAACCCTCTTTTTATTTACACAGGTGTTTAGACTACTGGACTGATTTTGTTTGGTCTGCCACTCTGTGTTTTAACCTGCATTCCTAATTAATTATATTTTAAATTTGTCATCATTTTTTCCTGCTCTTACTTGATTTTATTCTCACATTGCTTATTTGTTGGTGAATCAAGTTTTTTTTTAATTGTTACTGGCCACCTGGGGCATTTTTTGTGTGGAAGGGCTGGGTAAAAATAAATGTAACACATCAAACATCTCTGGATGTTTGCCAAGGGAACTTCACCCAGCCAGCATCAGTGTGCCTTTGCCACATGTTTGCCAAATACCCACAGTGATGATCAAGGAATCTTTTGGGACAAAATGTTCCCGGTGACTTCCCTGGGGACAGAAGAATCTCTGAGACTGAACTCCAAATAGTCATAAACGTCACACTGTCGTGGATTCCATTTGGATGTTTAAAAGGACTAGATGGTTAAGAGCCTTGAAATCCTAATGTTTTATCCAAAAAAACATTTTTAAATGCACATATATTCCTGAACAAGGCAGCTGAAGAGGCTACACTGCTATCTTTCTATGTGTGCTATGAAGGAAAACAGGAACTGTTTTCTAATGCCAAAGCAAACATGGAATGAAGTGACACAAGAAACGATGGTATTAAAATGTCAACATTTTACCATTCAGTTCCATTGATCCCACAATTTAGGTGCAGGGAAATGAGTGAATGTTCTAAATTAATAAATAAGTAATATTAAAAGTTCAACTTTTCCAAAGAGAGTACATGCTTTCAGGTGACATTTGCTAAGGAAGAAAAATATGTTTTTTAAAAAATCAAGCAAGAGAAAAACTGTTGGTGGGTTTATGTCAGAAACATATGTTTTGGTTCCTGGTCTCTGTCTAAATCTGCACCTTTGAATCTGGGTAATATCAGGATCCACAGGGGTTAGAAGTAGGAATCTTCAATGCTGTGCCTGGCTGACCTATGTGGTCACCAGGGCTGCAGTTTACAGGGTTGTCCTGGGCAGTAAAATGTGCTGTTAGGGTCTAGACTAGCTAGACCTGCCCACCCAAGTTGGGTATTGGGCCCATCTGGAAAGGAAGAACTATAAAAAAAACCTTCCTGTTTGGGTGAAATTCTTGCTTGGGTAACTTCATGGGTCTGGTGTATTCTGGTTCACTTTTCAGCCCTGATTCTTGGCTTTCTTCATCTGCATTGACCCCCCTCACACACACACACAAGTTCTGACTTTCTGGTAGAACTCTTGGTTCTACTCTAACAGTAACTTACAGGACAGAGCATCCTGGCCAACTATGCCTCAGAGCTCTTGAATATGCAAGAGACAAAATCTCCCATATCCAACTGCCATCAAGGCAATATCTTACCACCTATTATGTGGTTATTGAGAGCACCGAGTTCTAGTGTGAACTTCCAGTCAGCAATGAAACACACCAACCCAGATTCAAGCAGCCCTCTGTTCAGAAAAGCATTGTCTTTCTCTTTTGTTCACCTGAAAATCCCCCTTTCAGTTGCAACCCAGGGTTTTTCTTTTTCTAAGACCAGGGCTGGTCTTGGACCCCTGATCTCAGTATGATTTCAAAAGAACAGTCTTGCTGGCAGACATGCAGTCTGCTTGTTTCTTGGAATTCCCAGTTTGGGGTTTCTGCCTTATCTGGGAAACAATTTGCTGTGGCTGGAGAATGCCTGCTTTTCCTGCTTTCTTTTAGATTACTCTGTCACTGAGGATCCCCACCGTTCCTCCCTCCCTCCCTCTGACAGGCATCTGACAGATCATAACAGAAGGATTGGTTTAATATCTATATATCTCTCTCTCTTTATCACCAAGTTTTTAGTTACCAACTACCCCCTCCCCCAACACCGAAGCATCACATATAGCTGCCTTTTGCTCACTCCTGCCTCATCTCTCTCCCTCTCCCCTTCCTTCATCTTCCCTGTGGGACAAGCCTTTAGTAATTTGCCTTACAATTTCACTTTTCTTTTATCAATTAAAAAAACCATGCTTTTCTGGAAAAACTCTGGCCTCATTTCTGTTTCTCCTTCCTGGGTACCTTACAAGGACAGTCTGCTAATTAAACCAAAGTCTCTAACATGGCCCATGTTATGCTCCTGTATATTTCATAGAACAGTTTCTGGGATGGCTCTATCAGACTGACAGCAGCCTGTCTTCTGGCATTATAGAGTCAGCGCTACAGAGGAAAAAGATACTCCCAAATCATTTGTGTTTCAGAAGGGTTTATTCCCTGGACATGGAAAAGTAGGTTTTAGATATGTACAGAGATGTGTGTCCCAAATAAATGAAGTAGCAGATCCCTGGTTATTACCAATTTCCTGCACTACGATAAAACAAAGAAGGTATTTTGTAATCGAGGATTACAGTCAAGAAGATTTTGTTCTCGGTTGTGTTATTTTTGTGTCTGTAAAAATATAGAACAAAAAAGAGAAAAGAAATCAGTGGTTGTTATTGTAGTTGTTACTCTGTTGCCATTTTTGATGGCTCATTCCTGATTATTCTGTAAAATATTTGTCTACTACACCATGAAAGTTGAATTGAGCCATGTTTAGCTTCACCATACATTTACTCCTATAATGAAAAGTTGTAGGAGTTGTTCCTCTAGGGTTCATCACTCCACAGGGAGAAAATTAGGTCAGAGCATGCAAAGAGTTGGAACATACTAATTATTATCAAGTGTGTTTTAGCATATGGAAAGCCATAATATGCCTCTGCATACTATAACCTAAATCAGGAAGATTCTCATTGCATCCATCATTACTGTGTTGTCAGCCTGCTTGCAGAAGCCTTAACCTTGGTTTCAGCCATTTTCAGAAGAAGAAAACAAAAAGATATGTCTTAAGAAAAAAAATTCCCCTCGAAGATAGCGAAGCCATTAACTGGTACTGCAACCAATTGCCCAAAATAATGAGGTGCTGTCTAGGAACAATACATGATGGCAAATTGCCTTCAATTAATGGAATGAAACTCAGGTCATTATGGCAGTGGGAATCAGTTTCACCTATTTCCGAGAATTTCCAGAAGCTCCCTATTTGTAACCCTATCCAAAAAGGTGACAATCCATTTCTTCCAAATATGATTAGTTAATTGTTTTGCTTGGGGAGGGGAAGTGCTTAAGCAGTAGTACTCCTTCCCAATGAAAAGGATATAAAAATAGAGCATTAGACTAGGGGAATTTCATAGTCACACATCGGTCAAGAATATCCCAGAGCTCAGTCACTCTCCACTTTGGCCAGCAGCAACTTCTGAAACATTCACCAGCTGCAATGATGATGATTATTTGCAAACTATCTTAATAAATTAGCTTTACTGGTCTAGCAATATGAACTATCTTCATCTGGCTTAATTAACACTTTCCTTCACCCATGCTTTACAATAATAACATTACATGTTTAACAACTGGAGCAAGTAAGAGTGCAATTAGATCTGATGGCCCATTTAAAAATCTGCTGTAACTGCCATGATATCAGTGATGATAAATGGGAGGGGGGAGTTGACAATATGTTAAGCTAAAAAGCAACTTATTTCCAAACATAAACTCTGGTAAGCGTCTCTTCTTTCTTCCATCTCATAGAGTAGCCACGGTGTAGAATCTCAGTCATAATAAGCCATGTTTCCTAGTTTGTGCTTAATGCACTTTAACAACATTAAGGAAAATTCAGCACTTAGCTGTTCAGCACAAATTCAGAAATTATCTGCAGTTGTTATATGGAGCAATAACTTGGGATTGTATTCAATGCTAGCCCTATTCACAGTAGACCTATTAAAGTTAATCGATATCACTAACTTAGGTTCATTAATTTCAGTGGGTCTGTCGAATAGAATTGAGTTGACTACAACCCCTGGTTTCTAAATCTGTTAGTTTCCATGGATAAAAACAGATCCACATTAGTCTCCAGCCCTGTGAATCTTGTAACATTAGTTTCTTTGCTCAGAATCTTAATGGGATGTGTGGAAATATGCAGAGACAACAAAGATGGTGTCTGTTTCTACCTGTGCTCCACAAATTGCACCCAAGCCCTCCCTTCCATCAGGAATGTGGAGTTGGAATGAGATCACCAGATCTCCTCATTTATACCTAACCATACCAGAGCATTCTCTTCTCTTATATTCTCCCCTGAGCAACAATGGGCAGCATGAACTCTGCTTTTGCTGAGCTTGTCAAAGTATCAAAATGTCCCTTGAAAAATTGCTTTGTTGTAGTGGTAGGAAAGATATATTTTTTTAGCTATTATTTCCCCTTCACAGGCCCAGGGGAAGTAACTGCTTCATTTATCCCTCAGAACTAAGTGTTGGTTCCAGTGATATACCAGCAGCTGACTTGCACAAAAAATTGCCCACGTGAGCAAACCCATGTAACATCAGAGCCACACATATCATGGCGCTATTTCTGTGAAAGGGGGAAATGGCAGTGTAGCAACAATATCACTTAGATTCACAGATTTGTTACTGCACTCAGGTGAGTAGACCTCTAAAAGGGTTTCTGATTGGGCTTCTTGCTCAGGTTGGTCACTACTGTATTATCAGAACTGACTTGCTGATACAGTTATGCTGAACTGACTTGCATAAAAGTGAGTATGAACAATCTGGGTGGGTATCTGGTTGTAGAAACCAATTCCACATTCAAAGGACACTTTGGAGAATAAGTAGGTGGAGTATTCAGACAGTATACCTCCATTGTCTTTAGTCATTATGTAAGAAAATAAACCACAGCATTAGTCAAATTAAGCACTCTCATACAATAAAAGGTAATTTACCTGTTACAGACAAAGCTATGGTAGAAACCCTTTACTTGTGCAAATGTGTTTCCTTTTCAGGCACACACATTTTCAAAATACTTTATCCCAGTTACTTAGGGATTACAATGGAAAAAATCCTTAAAACATAAGAGGAAAATAAAAGTGAATGACATACAAATGAAGTACTTTTTCCTATCTTCCAGAAATTCATCTGCATTCCAAAAGTGGTTACATTTCTAAGAAAAACATAGACATACAATCCTGGAGCTTTTATTTGTTATCGATTGCAGATTATTTTTGTCAGGGCTGTTATAGTTTCATTTATTGCTGATTTATTTATGTATTATTGATATTTTACTGTGGCTTTTAAAATTGTACCACAAGCTTCTTTGTGGAACTTGATAAAACAAAGGGATAAATATTTTATATGAAAAAATAAAAACTTTTGATCATTTGAAATCTGTGCCTTGTTTCCCACAAAGCTACAAAACAGTATACACGTGTGACCGTCACATGTAATGATCACCACACAAGATTATTTCCATTATAAAACATGGAAGATCTTTTTGTTTAGGAATTTCACAGCGTATGAATTAAGTGACCTTATGACTCTTTCCTGTTGGAACAAATCAGTGTCAAGTTTTAAAGCACAGACAGACTCAGTCTGGCTGACACAAAAAAGTATGTAAACAATGAACAAAATGGCATCTCAAAAGCACTGGACACTTTATTAGTTCTTGTGTCCTTTCTAGCAAAGGGAAGGCAAATCTTCCATGTTTTTTGCTTTAGTCCAATCTGTAGGATGTGTCAACTCATTTTGGGCTTTGTTTTACTACTGTAGCTTTTGAATAACCATGGTATATTTTAGTACTTGTTCTAATGCTTGTTTTAAATGATCAGGTTTATTGCTCACACATTTGGTACAATATCTCTTAAGGTTCTGCCACACCTATATCCTTAACTCTACCTAGCTAGGAAAGAAAGGAGGGAGGTGTTGACAAGGGAGCATGCTCCCTGCCATTTTGAGTATTTCCTCAGCATCTCCAGTAAGAACTGATGAAATTCGTTTTTGTTTCCCCCCCTCCACATACTTCCCATCCTGTTTTTTCTCTTCCTTTGAAGATGGTTCAGAAACTGCAGCTTGTGCAAAATGCAGCGGCCAGATTGGTAACAGGGACCAGACGGTCCGAACATATAAAACCAATTCTGGCCCGCTTGCATTGGCTGCCTGTATGTTTCTGAGCTCAATTTAGGGTGCTGGTTTTGACCTATAAAGCCTTACATGGCTTGGGACCACAATACCTGATGGAACGCCTCTCCCAATACGAACCCATCTGTACACTACATTCAAGATCAAAGGCCCTCCTCCGGGTGCCTACTCCAAGGGAAGCTCGGAGGGTGGCAACAAGGGAGAGGGGCCTTCTCAGTGGTGGCCCCCAAATGATGGAATGATCTTGCTGATGAGGTGTACCTGGCGCCAACACTGTTATCTTTTCAGCGCCAGGTCAAGACATTCCTCTTCTCCCAGGCATTTTAGCATGTGTTTTTATATTGTTTTAAATTTTAAAATTGTTTTGAGTTGTTTTTGAAATATGTGTTTTGAATTGTGTATTTGTTTTGATGTTTTTGATTGCTGTGAACCTCCCAGAGAGCTTCGGCAATAAATAAATAAATAAATAAAATTTAAAAGGCTCCAAGGGAACGGGCTGCTTGTCAGTATGTTTGTTTGTTTATTAGATTTATATTCCACCCTTCCTCCCAGTAGCAGCCCAGGGTGGCATTAGGGATGTAAAATGGCATTGTTTGCTGTTCCACCCTGTATTCGTCACATGCAGCACTGTTTCTGTTCTGTTGCAGTTCATCTTTCCCCCAAAATGACATTTGGTTCACTGTCCACAGTGGCAAAATTTCATAACTTGCAAAAGGTGATTTTTTTACATACATTACGTAAATTATGTTGTCATTATGTTATTCTTCCCCAATCACTACAGTGCAAAGGAGACACGCAAATGGGGAGGATATAATCAATCATGTATTGCCTGTGGACTGAAAGTAGCAACAACAGCAAATACCAACTGTATTTGCAGGATTGATTTCTGGACAGGGGACAAATAAGTGAACATCAGCAATTCCTGCTCCTCTTTCTGTCCCCCCCCCAAATTTTCTGACATCCCTACTTGTCAGTGCTCATGATCCCCCATCATACCCCTTACCCAGAACATTCTGTACCATGGGGAGCTCAAGAGAAACTAAGAGGTTTCTCCAAACCTCTGCTCACCCCCGACAGTGTGCCCTTGCTGTTAAGAGATAGTAAGGAATAACTCACCTGATCCTGGTGCTCTGGATGACCTCACAGAAGATCCCTTGAAGAAGAATCTCTTCCACCCCCTTCACCTTTTGGTAGGTAATTTTTGTGTTCCAGTTTCTCTTTCCTTCCCAACTCTGTTTCTCTCCTTATCTCTGTAACTCTTCAGTTACCTGTGCTGCCTCAGACAAGGTGTTCCTCACATTTTTACTCATCTCAATGGCCTAATCCACACCACATATTTAAAGCACACAACTTCCCCCAAAGAATCCTGAAAATTGTAGTTGGTTAAAGGTGCTGGGAACTGTCACTCTGGGAGGGTTAAACTATAGTTCCTAGGATTCTTTGGGAGTAAACTATGTGCTTTAAATGTATGGTGTGGATGCGACCTTTAACCGAATGTCTGTTTTCTCCTTTTTCCTTCTTCCACCTTCTTATATCACTTGAATGCTTGCCCAATCTTCCCAACTCCTATCTCCTCTATAGATTTAATGAAGTAATTACCAGTTCCATCTGAATGCTGCCGATGTACTTATTTCTGTAACAAACTCACATTTGAGCATCCTGAACTCTGGTTTATTTCCCCTCCTGGAAATACCATGGCACACCAAGACTCTTAGTTAATGGTCCCAACATGTGTTGCTTGGTTGTATGCATATAGTCACATTCACAAGGGCATGTACAAAATGAGGGAGTTTGGTGAAGGAATCAAAATAAATAATAGAGCTACAGGAAAGCAAGACATTGTATGGAAAGATATAGTATTCTACCCTCAAACAGTTCTTATTTAATACAGCATGTAGGGTAGTATTAAATGCTAATCCTACTCAGAGTGGACCTGTTGAGGTTACCTGACATGACTTACTTAGGTTCATTAATTTCATTAGGTCTACTCTGAGTCAGCGTTAGTTGCATACAGCCCATGGTTTCTGTTTTTCTCAGTGTATCTTCCAGTTGCCAAATATCTACTGGGTTTTTAACCTCATGTTCCATCTTATAATTTGCATATTTTTTGCTGGCATGCTTACCTTTTGGTTGTCTTGACCTCACAGTGTGTAATAAATTGTGTGTGTAGTTAGCGCGGCCATAAAAATGCAGAAAATGATGCTATATTAGGATGGTTCATTTGTAAGTAGTTCATGTGTATGCATGTATGTAGAGGGGGGTCTGTGCCGCCAGCCCATCCCTGGTGGCCCCATACCTAATATCTATGCATTCAGCAGATAATCAGGAAGGGGGAGCCTATGCACATACAATTCTCCGTTCCTAAGCTCCACTGAATATGTGGATGTTGGGAGTGGGGTCAGTGAACAGGTGCATATTTAGGGTGGGTTCCTCTCCCACCTACATTCATATGAGTGGACATCTATTATGACATCTAAACATTTAGATGTAGAACAAATGTACATGCTTTGTCAATAATATATTATTAGCCCCTCCCCTTGATTTTCATTTAGCAGAGAAGAAGTGTATCTGAATTTGGTAGAGATCCAGCCTTAGTACATTCATGCAGGCGTTGCTTTCCAGTGATTCCTAAATAGGGATGGGAAGCCAGGCTGTTCATGTAATGCTTCCAAACAATAGTCCCCTGGTTTAGTTCCAATCACAAGTCATTCCAGGTTTCCCATTACAAAATGTGATTTATGTGGTGGCAAGAATAATTTGCAAAGGCTCATGGATGTCATGAAAGTTCAGAAGCTTTATCTCATGTTTCTAAAAAAAGAACAGGAATTGCTACTAGCAGGAAATAAGTGCAATTTCACACATTATGCTCTCACATTACATTCTGAGTATTAATTTAAAAAGGTGTGTACTTTGTAATATGCAAATGGTGAGAAACGTTTGGGGCTTTTTTCCCACTTCAGGTACATGCATTATGCACCTAATAGACACAGCAGCTCATGTGAACAGCTTTCCAGGTATTTTTGCATATATATGTTTAACCTAGATTTTTGTTCGTTTTAGATTGTGGTGCACCCACTAATAATGTCCTTTTGAATATAATCACGTTGAGGATATTGTACATGATCTATTGTTCTACCCTCTATACAGTGAACCATGACAATTTTTTTTTTAAATCAGGCATTCTTTCACAGTACTTGAATAAAACTCCCAAGGGTATTGTGACATAATTAATAATAACTTAAAAGGTGGCACTGTATGCTACAGCAGCTAAGAGTCTACGTGCCAGTTTTTAAAGAATAACTTTTAAAATGATTTTCATGAACTGATGTATTGGTGCACTGATGTACTGCAAACATGGATTTTAATTATGACAGATTTTGCAGATTTTATTGTAAATATACATTATATTCTGTCAATGGACAAGCTTATCTATCAACAAAGATGTGATAAATTTTTGGCAAAGGCCTTTAGCTATGTGCAATAAAAATAATTCATCCTATCACCCTAACATCCATTGACATTCCTTTTAAAATCAAATATATTTGCATATACACTTGATTAACCAATCAATATTCAATTAATTATCCAATCATTTTTCTGACAAAGTATCCCATTACAAACTGGTATCTCAGTACAATTAATTGACCATTTCTGAAACTATACGATTAGAACACATCTTGAGCGTCAATGGGACTTACTTGTCCATAGACATGCATAGGATTATGCTGTAACAGACTTTCTTGTCCTTTCTGAAATTGATACACTTTAGAGCAGCAAATTCAGCGGATGCTTTGGTAAAAACATCTGGCTCTTGTTTTGCAATACAAGGTAATTGTCTCCTTGAAGCAGGGGTGTAGTCGTCCAGGGTCTTATACCCCTTACTTTTTTGGGAGCCAGGTCTCAGTAGGGTCCCTATGTCTCCAGCATCCTATGAGCCAATCAGCATGAAAGGGGACTGTGCTAGCCAATGAGAAGAGACTTCTAACTTGTTTTCTTGTCTTTTCCTGCTGATTGGAGCCAATCAGAGTGTAAGGAGTTCTTATCTTTCTTTCTTTGACCACAGTTGCCCTAATTACTTCTCACATACATTGTGGTACAAAAGACATCATGGTACAAAAGAGAGAGAGAGACAGAGACCATTTGCAAAGGTGCACAATCATTTATCTAATCTAAGCCTTTAGTGAAAGCTAGGGAATACTTTTAAAATGGAAACTGTCTGAACAATTGAACAATTTATTATAAAACTTTCCATCTTAAGTTGCGAGAAAGCACGAAATGCAACATATTTGTTATCTGTGTTGTGAACTCCTGCTGGGGATCTTACAGGTCTGTAGGGTGGCCATGTGTCCTACTTTACAGAGGACAGTCTGCTATTTCAAGGACTGTCAAGATGACAGTCCTCTCTTTGTAGGAATCCTCTATCTGAAGGGCTGTCCAGTACAAGATAAAGAACCATAAGAAGGGAAAACAGGGGCCTTGATGTGACCAATATATTGTTGTGTGTACCCCCCAATCTACCAGGGTGAAAGACTTCAAGGGTGCCAGTGCTTACCAGGGATTCAGTTTCCTTGGAATGAAGATCACTGGAGACTGTGGTGTCTTCATGAGAGATGGTTTTATTTACACATACATTATAGAGCCAGAAGAATGACTGTATGATATAGTCAGCATGGATTTTTTACATTCTGCAATGTTAAATTGAAAATAGCTCCCAAACCATTCTGATGCTTCTCATAAGCTCATTTCAAAACAAAAATCTATAGTCCTGAACTCAGAAATGCTTGCTTAACAACCCTCTAAATTTTCATGGCCAGACACAAAATAGTCAGAGAGAATTGAGAGTTCAGACTGTAACAAGGGAGAGAAAAACCAGACCCCTTTTGGACTTTTTTCTGTCAGAGTTCTCATAATCTGTTGAAACTGATTAAAAATCAGCCATGTTCACACAGTATCTGTAATCCTATTACAGACTTTGCCCCATACTCTGACCTTCATCTTCTGCAGTTTAAAAGTTTAAAAAATGCCTGGCTGATTTTTAACTAATTTAAGAAATTTAGCATTCAACTTAATGATAAGGTCAGGCATGCTCAGTAAGAACCAACTATCAGTGTTCTAAAAGCCAGACTCACAGCTGCTGGGCTTGGCTAATCTGGTTAATTGGCTAATTAGGTTAATCAGTATTTCACTTTAGACAGTCATGGTTTCCCCCAAAGAATCCTGGGAAGTGTTTGTGAATGGTACTGAGGAGACTCCTATTCCCCTGAAAGAGCTCCAGTGGCAAGAGTGGTTTAACAGTCAGCCACTCTGACTGGAGGTCTGTGAGGGGAACAGGGCATCTCCTAGCAACTCTCAGCACCCTTCACCAACACAATTCTCAGGATTCTTTGGGAGAAGCCATGACTATCTAAAGTGAAATAAAGGTCTGGTTTGGATTTTGCTAGGGACAGCTTTGGTTTAAATTTGGGTGGGAAACTACATGTGTTTGCTGCAGAATAAAAAGATGGAGGAAACGCTGAAAAAGAATGATACTGTTCACAATGTTTTCCTTTTGGAAAGGAAGGGGTCTTCCCCTCTGCCCAGTACACACCCACCCTATCTCCTCCCCTCCCCTCCCCTCCCCTCCCCCAGAGTCAGTTTCACCTATCCTAAGCATGATTGCACAGGAGTAAATCTCACTGAACTCAAAAAGAATGCAAATGATTAAATCTGCCCTCCTCCTCCCTCCTATCCCCTTCCTCTTGCCCCTCTTCTTCCAATCACCTCCTTCTCCTTCCTCCTCCCCCTCCTTCCTCCCCCCTCCCTCATGGTCAGTTTTACCAATCTTAAGCATGATTGCACAGGAGTAAATCCCACTGAACTCAAAAAGCATGCAAATGATCAAACCTGCCCTCTCCTCCCCCCCATCCCCTCCCTCTCCTCCCCCCCATCCCCTCCCTCTTGCCCCTCCCCATCCCCTATCAATCTTCTCCATCCCCTCCCCTCCCCCTTCCCCCTCGGTCAGTTTTACCTATCCTAGGACTATGACCTGGGAGACCAGGGTTCAAATTCCCACACAGCCATGAAGCTCACTGGGTGACCTTAGGCCAGTCACTGCCTCAGTCTCAGGGGAAGGCAATGGTAAACTACCTCTGACTAGGCCTGTCCACTTAAGGCCAAAACGCTGATGGCTCACACCTGCTGACAAACCTGCTCCTTAAAAGTCAAACCTTGGCTTCAGCTTGTTGCTGACTACAACGTCAGGTGTGACCACTGTGTGTCTTCCTATCCCCTGAACCTTGACTTGGACTGATCTCTGGGCAAACTAGAACTGGACCATCACTGACGTCTCTTCTGGATTTCTGGCTTGGCACGTCAGCTTTGAACGGTCTCTGCCCTTATCTTGCTTCCTCCTTGCTAGCCTGGCAGATTTATAGCCAAGCTGCCGGCTGAGGTCTTACGGCCTGGCAATTACCAAGGAATCTCCAGCCCTGCCTGCACCCCCACCGACACTGCTGTCTCAGTGAAGAGCTGACAATTGCCAATGGTCAGGAAAGATGGGAATTGTGGTCCAACAACATCTGATGGCCCACTAGCTGGGAAAGGCTGTCCTAGAACCATCTCTGTCACTTGAGGCTCAGGTAGCCTCGGTGGCATGGAGTGCCTTCTACCAACTTCAGTTGGTGGCCCAGCTACACCCCTTTCTGGACAGGGATAACCTCGCTTCAGTTGTCCATGCTCTGGTAACCTCCAAGTTAGATTACTGCAATGCACTCTATGCGGGGCTGCCTTTGAAGATGGTTTGGAAGCTGCAGCTTGTGCAAAATGCAGTAGCCAGATTGGTAACAGGGACCAGATGGTTCAAACATATAAAACCGATTCTGGCCTGCTTGCATTGGCTGCCTGTATGTTTCCGAGCTCGATTCAAAGTGCTGGTTTTAACCTATAAAGCCTTACATGGCTTGGCACCACAATACCTGATGGAACGCCTCTGCTGATACGAACCCACCCATACACTACGCTCAACATCCAAGGCTCTCCTCCAGGTGTCTACTCTTAGGGAAGCTGGGAGTCTGGCAACAAGGGAGAGGGCTTTCTCAGTGGTGTCCCCCAAATTATGGAATGATCTCCCTGATGAGGTATGACTGGCACCAACACTGTTATCTTTTCGGTGCCAGGTCAAGACTTTCCTCTTCTCCCAGGCATTTAGCATGTGTTTTAGCATGTGTTTTTAAATTTTTTAAAGTGTTTTTAAATTTGTATATCTGTTTTTAATTGTTGTAAACCGCCCAGAGAGCTTTGGCTATGGGGCGGTATACAAATGTAATAAATAAATAAATAAATAAATTTTGTGAACTACAGTCCACTTCACCAGATACATGTAGTGCGAGGATCCCTAAGGTGATACCCATAGATACCACAGTATCCTCTGACAATCTCTGGTGTCCACCGAGGTCCCCTGACCATTTTTATTTTACTTAAAGAAAAAACCCTCAGGCAGTGGCTAGGCTAGTTGGAAAGATAAGTCAGCTGCCTTACCATCTTCCTTTGCTTTCCCCAGAATGCCTTCATGCGCCACATTAACGCAAGTATGCACATGTGTATGCACGCACACATGCATGTGCACACATGCACATGACCTCTGGAATTTCTTCTTGCTCAAAAACCATAGCGCAAGACCTGTCAGATTGTCTTTTAGCCGTCTGGTCAGTAGCTGTAAATCATAGCAATTCACACACTTTCAGTAATCACACAGAATTTAGCAAAAAAGAAAAAAAAGGTCGGTGGAAAGCACCAAAATAGCTGACCCATCAGTGAACTGATGATTAGGGGAAGAGCTGTAGCTCAGTGGTAGAGCATCTGCTTTGCATGCAAAAAGTCTCAGGTTCAATCCTGGCATCTTCAGGCAGAGCCTGAAAACCTGGAGAGCTGCTGCCAGTCAGTACAGACAATACTGAGCTACATGGACCAATGTGTCTGACTCAGTATAAGGGAGCTTCCTATGTTCCTATGATGCCCCCCTTATGTGTGGTCATCCTACAAGCATTCATGTTTTCATTTATGCGTTGAAGAAAAATTTGGAAGCAGGATATGCTTCCATTTTCATGCTGAAAGTGAAATTTCCTGAGGAGCATATTTCAGCTGGGCCTTTATCAATTATTAAAAATTGCAAGGAGAGAGATTCCGATCGATAGGCCAGCACAAAAGACAAGAGGAAAAACAATGTAGCCCAAACCCTAGTATTTATGAAAAGTCTAATTATATTAAGACTGAGAACTGAACACCGACTCAAGGACAAAATATGGAGAAGACTCCTTTAATTGGTCAGTTGCCTGATTTGGATGGGGTTGTACTCCCTCTGAAAGAGCAGGTCCATAGTCTGGGGGTGCTCCTGGATCCATCTTTGTCACTAGAGGCCCAGGTGACCTCTCTGGCTAAGAGTGCCTTTTACCAGCTTTGGCTGATAAGACAGCTGCGGCTGTTTCCGGACCGGGATAGCCTGACCACTCTTGTCCACGCACTGGTAACCTCCAGGCTGGATTACTGTAATGTGCTCTATGTGGGGCTGCCCTTGAGGTTGGTCTGGAAGATGCAGCTAGTGCAAAATGCAGCGGCGAGACTGCTCACTGGGGCAGGGTATCGCCAACATGTTACCTCACTGCTGAAAGAACTGCACTGGCTGCCCATTTGCTACCGGGCCAAGTTCAAGGTTCTAGTTTTGGTGTACAAAGCCCTATACAGCTTGGGACCAGGATACCTGAAAGACCATCTTACCCCTTATATACCCAGCCGATCACTGCGCTCTATAGGTGAGGGCCTCCTGCAGATACCATCTTATCAGGAGGTTCGTTCTGTACAATATAGGAAACGGACCTTTAGTGTGGCGGCACCTACCCTGTGGAATTCCCTCCCCTTAAATATTAGGCAGGCGCCATCTCTGCTATCTTTTTGGCACCTTTTGAAGACTTTCCTCTTCCAACAAGCCTTTTAAGCTGAGACCTATCCCAGTCTACGTCTGTGTTAGAATTGCTTTTAATATGTCTTTTAATATCTTTAACCCTTTTTAAAAAGTTTTTTTAAGTTTTTTTAAAGTTTTTTTTAATGTTTTTAATGTTGTTTTGTTTTAATGTATTTTAAGGGCAAGATCCTGGAACGTGTTGTTGCTGACCAGCTCCAGGCACTATTGGATGAAACCGATTATCTAGATCCATTTCAATCGGGGTTCAGGCCTGGTTTTGGCACTGAGACTGCCTTGGTCGCCCTGTTTGATGACCTATGTCGGGAGAGAGACAGAGGGAGTGTAACTCTGTTGATTCTCCTTGACCTCTCAGCGGCTTTTGATACCATCGACCATGGTATCCTTCTGGAGAGGTTTGCGGAATTGGGAGTTGGAGGCACTGCTTGGGTCGTCTCCAGAAGATAGTGCTTGGGGAACATTGCTCGACACCGTGGGTTCTCCAATGTGGGGTCCCGCAGGGTTTGGTTCTGTCTCCCATGCTTTTTAACATTTATATGAAGCCGCTGGGGGCGGTCATCAGGAGTTTTGGAGTGCGTTGTCATCAGTATGCTGATGACACACAGCTCTACTTCTCCTTTACATCTTCTTCAGGTGAGGCAGTCGACGTGCTGAACCGTTGCCTGGCTGCGACAATGGACTGGATGAGAACTAACAAACTGAGACTCAATCCTGACAAGACTGAGATGCTGTTGGTGGATGGTTTCTCTGATCGGATGGTGGATATATACCCTGTCCTGGATGGGGTTACACTCCCCCTAAAGGAACAGGTGCATAGTCTGGGAGTCATCTTAGACTCTTCCCTCACACTTGAGGCTCATGTAGCCTCGGTGGCCCGGAATGCGTTCTACCAACTTCGGTTGGTAGCCCAGCTACGTCCCTATCTGAGTAAGGAGGACCTCTCATCAGTGGTACATGCTATGGTAACCTCGCGTCTGGACTACTGCAATGCGCTTTACATAGGGCTACCTTTGAAGACGATTCGGAAGCTACAGCTAGTGCAAAATGCGGCGGCCAGACTGCTAACAAGAACTAAGCGGTCTGAGCATATAACACCTGTGCTAGCCCGTTTGCACTGGCTTCCAATATGCTTCCGGGCCAGATTCAAAGTGTTGGTACTTACCTATAAAGCCTTATACGGGGCGGGACCACGATATCTGTCGGAACGCCTCTCCCGATATGAACCGGCCCGTACACTACGGTCTACTACGAAGGCCCTCCTCCGGGTTCTGACTCATAGGGAAGCCCGGAGAGTGGTGACAAGATCTAGGGCCTTCTCAGTGGTGGCCCCCGAACTATGGAATGGTCTCCCCGAGGAGGTGCGCCTGGCGCCGACACTATCATCTTTTCGGCGCCAGGTTAAAACCTTTCTCTTCTCTGAGGCATTTTAATTCCTGTTAATTGTAAATTATTATATTTTGATTTTAGACTGTACAGTTTTGTGTACAGTTTTGTGTTATTTTTATTGTATTTTTAATGTTCACCGCCAAGAGAGCTGTTGCTAGTCGGGCGGTATATAAGCTTAATTAAATAAATAAATAAATAAATAAATAAAGGTCCTTTTATGATGTTTTAAAGTGTTTTTAGTGTTTCTGTTTGCCGCCCTGGGCTCCTGCTGGAAGGAAGGGCAGGGTATAAATAAAATAATAAATAAAAATAATAGATAATAATAATTATAGAAAAGCAGGGCACTATCTGTACAGCATACCGTTTAGTATCAAGATCAGAGGCCAAACTCTGTTACAGGAGAGGAGCAGCAGTAAAAATACTGAAACATCTCAGACAATTGTAAAAAGCTAGAAAACCTAAAATCAGAGTGAGTTAACAAAATCCCCTATTAAAGAAAGACCATCATCGGTGCAACTTTAAGATGAGCTCACAAAATATGGACCTGCATTTCCAGGATTTGGTCTTTTGGTTGAGGCTGCATTGATAATTCCCAGCAGTACTGCAACAGTCGAAAGCTGCTTTACTCATTTAATGTCAGTTCTAGATCCATAGTGATTTTCAGTGCTACATGAACATAAAGCTGATCTTGTTCTTTTAAGTTACAGTAAGGACATTATGAGAGCACTAGGTTTGGATAAACTTGTACTACATTTTGCAGCATCAAAGACAAGAAAACCTGTTATAAACTTTTGTTATATTGTTGTAGCTTATTCTCACTTTTTTACTAGTGGGTTATTGTTGATTTTTTTTAACCAAGATAAGTAAAATTGTTGAAGTTAAATGAAGGGTTAAATAAAAACAGTTTATAGTTTTGTCTTAAAAAGAGCTGCAGACAGATAAATTGCCCCCTATTAGAGATGTGAAGGCCTGGGAAAGAAACCCAGAAAAATGGGGAGGGCGACTTTCCCCCCTCTTTTCTTCCATTACTTTTGGGGGGGCTTTCACATCTCTACCCCTTCTTTTTTGGTGCCTCCCCGGAACTTTTAGGACCTGGCCATGGCTACACGGATCCTGTTCCTTGGCACCTTTAAAGTGTTTTGCAACATCTCTAGATTGTGATTTGGGAACCATATCAGTGGATGAGTTGCACAGGTCAGATGCCGCTTGTAGGTTCAATGCAGTGGATAAAGTTTTCAGAACATATCCTGCTATTTCAGGAACAGTACTTTACAATGGAGGTTGCTCATATGTCCAGCTATAGCCATGATAAGTGATATGCATGCCTGTGTGGATTAACTCTGAGATGCTGGTAGGAAAAGCAGAACACAGCCACACAAGGAGTTGTAGCTCATGCAACCTGATTCATGTATACTTACTCACAAAGAAAGATTGCACAGGATTTCAGTCTAACAACCCAGTCCTACTAAGTTCAATGCATCTTACACCCAGCTTACACACTGCAGCCAAAGCCACAGAGGCAAATGCCCTATGCCAGCCTCACATTGCAAAATATTTTTTTCTGAGCAAGGAGAGCCAATCTAGGTAGGCAGGCTTGGTTAAATTACCATCCCTTATCTTCAGTTCACTATCTATGAAAGTGGGATACTAATACAATAGGGCCCTGCTTCTCGGCGTTCCGCTAATATGGTGCCAGCGGGGCGATCAGCTGGAGGGGGGGCTGGAGCTCCCTGCACTCCAGCTGATCGCGCTGAAGGAGGGGAAGATCAGCTGTAGCGTGCTACAGCTGATCTTATCTTCCTCGGGGGCAGTCAGACTCACGCACTCCAGCTGATCACACCAGAGGAGGAGAAGATCAGCTGTAGAGTGCTACAGCCGATCTTCTCCTCTTCTGGCGCGATCAGACTCCCGCTCGAGCTGATCACGCTGGAGGAGGGGAAGATCTGATCTTCTCTTCCTCTGGTGCGATCAGCGGGTTAGGTTCCAGACCCCCGTGCTACAGCTGATCTGCTTTCTGGCGGTTTTCACTTTCTGGCGGGGGTCTGGAATCTAACCTGCTGTATGAGTGGGGCCCTATTGTAATCAATCTCACACGGTTGCTATGAAGGTGAACAACATTAGCACCATAAATCACTGGCTACTTAGAGGTACTCTAAACAAATGTATTATTTATTTATTTATTTATTTGCAGGTTTATAAACCACTTCACAGCCAAAAGTTACCAATGTGGTATACAAGGCTTTTAAGTAGTGATCTTTATCCCAGTCTATATCTGTATTGGAACTGTTTTTAAAATGTTTTTAGTGTTTTATCGCTTGTGTCTTGCCATCCTGGGCTCCTTTGGGAGGAAGGATGGGATTAAAAATGTAATTAATAATAATTATACAATAAGATAAAATACTAAGGATTACAAACTCAGTAAACTAAAGGCAATAAAACAATTTCTACAATGTTACAAATGAACCTCATCTGTTATATCCAAAATACACAAATGCCATATGCCCTGATGTGCCCAGATAACAAAGAGCAAATGGCATTCACTCACTCTTGGAGGAAATGTCGGAAGCAGAATGTTGCAAAGATCTTTTACCATAGCCCCTCCCCCAATTTTAGAAGGGAATACTAATTGAATGAATCCCTTTCACCTGTGCAGTAATTATGTTGACATTTTACTATGCAAATATTCCATTGCATACCCAGCTCTTTGTACTGAAAAGGTGGCAAACAATGTGAAAATGCCATCACCACTGTCTTCTAGTTACTTCTCTGACTAAATCACCTTGCCGTATTTTTGCATTACGTTCAGTATGCAGCTCTATGAGATGGGTTCCGCAGATTTCTAAGTGGGTAAGGGAGAGATTTGGAAATGAAGGAATGAATCATTTATAATATGGTTAGAATACGAGGCAATGATAGACAAAGGCTACATTCACACCAGACATTTATTCCACTTTTATTCCATTTTAAACAGTCATGGCTTCCCCCAAAGAATCATGGGAAGTGAAGTTTGTGAAGCGTGCTGAGAGTTGTTAGGAGACCCCTATTCTCATCACAGAGCTACAGTTTGCCAGAGTGGTTTAACAACCATTTCCTCTTCCCAGAAAACTCTGAGAATTGTAGCTCTGTGAGGGGAATAGGAGTCTTCTGATAGCTTTCAGCAGCCTTCACAAACTTCCCAGGATTCTTTGGGGAATCCATGACTGTTTAAAATGGAATAATAGTGGAATAAATGTCTGGTGTGAATGTAGCCAAAGAGCGATGAGCAAAGAGAATACACCCACATTTATAAAAGGCAGTAAACCCTTTTGAGCATTATAGGGATACATGGTTGGGGGGTAATGAGATCACGTGTGCCCAAATAGGTAATGGATAAATTTGTCAGATTCAATTATCTCATCTTCTCATTTTTCCAATCTTACATTCAGTTCTTCCCATTTCTGCAGCAATCTGTGAGTAGAAAAAAACCCTCATGAAAATTCATCAGCCTTCTAGTGCACATTTCTCCTAAGAAACAATTTTGTATGTAGTTTTGACTAATGTACCCTTTTTTTCAAAGCGAATTCCTCTAACATAATACATTTTTGCATATTATTTTCACTGATATATTCATTTTGTGCGCACATTCTCCTAATACAGACATTTTTCTACACATGGTGTGGTTAGATAACTGCATCACAAAATTGAGAAAACTGAATTTTGAAGGATAGCTGTGTCTTGGCTCATGTATTTATTTATTTATTTATTTATTATTTATTAATTAAATTTATATACCGTCCCATAGCCGAAGCTCTCTGGGCGGTGCACAACAGACAAAACCAATACACAATTAAAACCATATGTTAAACAACTTTAAAATAGATTCATTATACCATAAATCAAACATAATTAAACACAGAAGTAACTAAAAAACTCAGTACATGATAATAAATATTAAAATTAAATTAGTTAAGATATTAGGATGTGAAGATGTTAAGGTGTTAAAAATTACAACATTGAATATTAAAGGTATTAAAATATTAAAATGCCTGGGAGAAGAGGAAAGTTTTTACCTGGCGCCGAAAAGATAATAATGTTGGCGCCAGGCGTACCTCATCAGGAAGAGTATTCCATAGTTCGGGAGCCACCACTGAGAAGGCCCTTTTTCTCATTGTCACCTTCCAGGCTTCTCTCTGAGTAGGCACCCGGAGGAGGGCCTTTGATGTTGAGCGCAGTGTACGGGTAGGTTCGTATCGGGAGAGGCGTTCCAACAAGTATTGCGGTCCCAAGCCATTTAGGGCTTTATAAGTTAAAACCAGCACTTTGAATCGAGCTCGGAAACATATAGAGAACCAGTGCAAGCGGGCCAGAGTCGGTGTTATATGATCGGACTGCCTAGTCCCTGTTAATAGTCTGCCCGCTGCATTTTGCACAAGCTGTAGCTTCCGAACCGTCTTCAAAGGCAGCCCCACGTAGAGTGCACTGCAGTAGACTAGTTTAGAGGTTACCAGTGCATGGACAACTGATGCAAGGTTGTCCCTGTCCAGATAGGGGTGTAGTTGGGCCACCAGCCGAAGTTGGTAGAAAGTACTCCGTGCCACCGAGGCTACCTGTGCCTCTAGTGACAGGGATGGTTCTAAAAGAACTCCCAGACTACGGACCTGCTCCTTCAGGGGGAGTGCAACCCCACCCAGGACAGGATGAACATCCACCATCTGTTCAGGAGAACCACCTACTAACAGCATCTCCGTCTTGTCTGGATTGAGCCTCAATTTATTCGCTCTCATCCAGTCCATTATTGCAGCCAAGCATCGGTTCAGCACCTTGACAGCCTCACCTGAAAAAGATGAACAGGAGAAGTAGAGCTGCGTGTCATCAGCATACTGGTGGCAACGCACTCCAAAACTCCTGATGACAGCACCCAGTGGCTTCATGTAGATGTTAAAAAGCATGGGGGATAGTACTGACCCCTGTGGAACTCCATATTGGAGAGCCCAGGGTGCCGAGCAAAATTCCCCAAGCACTACCTTCTGGAGACGACCCGCCAAGTAGGAGCAGAACCACTGCCAGGCAGTGCCTCCAACTCCCAGATCAGCGAGTCTCCCCAGAATGATACCATGGTCGATGGTATCAAAAGCCGCTGAGAGGTCAAGGAGAATCAACAGAGTTACACTCCCTCTGTCTTTCTCCTGACACAGGTCATCATACAGGGCGACCAATGCCGTCTCCATGCCAAAACCAGGCCTGAAACCCGATTGAAATGGATCCAGATAATCGGTCTCATCCAAGAGCACCTGGAGCTGGTCTGCAACCACTCTTTCTAGGACCTTGCCCAGGAATGGAATATTTGCTACCAGCCTGTAGTTGGTAAGATTTTCTAGGTCCAGGGAAGATTTCTTCAAAAGTGGTCTCACCACCGCTGCCTTCAGGCAGTCAGGGACCACTCCCTCACGCAAAGAGGCATTAATCACTTCCCTGGCCCAGCCGGTAGTTCCAACCCTGCTAGCTTTTATTAGCCAAGAGGGGCAAGGATCCAACACTGAAGTGGTTGCACGCACCTGTCCAAGCACCTTGTCAACGTCCTCAAGCTGCACCAATTGAAACTCATCCAAAGAATCATGACTAGACTGCGCTCCGGACACCTCATTTGATTCCACTGCCAAAACATTGGAGTCCAAGTCCTGACGGATGCAAGAGATTTTATCCTGGAAGTGCCTAGCAAATTCATTACATCGGCCTTCAGATGGATCTATCATGTCCCCAGGGCCAGAATGTAACAGCCCACGGACAATTTTAAAAAGCTCCACCGGCCGGCAGATAGAAGATTGTATAGTGGCAACAAAATGTTGTTTTTTTGCTGCCCGCACTGCCCCTAAATACAACTTGGTATAGGCACTTACCAGTGCAGAATTGCATCCATCAGGAGTTCGTCTCTTTTAATTTCGGATATTGTTATGAAGCCGGGCAGTGCTTGCATTACACTGCGTAAGTCCAAAACTGATCAGAGGGGTAGGGGGCGGACCATCATTTTAGCCCCTTCCCCTCTGCCACACATTTGCCTGGTCTTGGCTCTGCAAGCTTTTCTAAAAGTCAGGGGAGAGAGGAGTGGATATCTATTTGTTCATGGAAATGGATATCCCCTTACCAAATACCAATTCTGGGCACTTACTAAGAATCCCTGCAAAGACTGGGAGTGGACCCATCGGGATTTGTGACCCACTCTTTTAGAATTGGGGCTGCCTCTACAGCAGCCGGGCTTAGATTCCCACGGGCCAAGTTTCAGGCAGTTGGAAGGTAGACTTCAGGGGCCTATAAGACTTATGTTCACCCTTTGAAAGGGCCTGGTAATACGGGAGCCTAATGATGTTGCTTTGTTTTGGCAGGCTGCTGGACGGGGATGGAGCAGACGCGCATCCTAATCTGCGGCCACAGCATGATTTTCTGGGCGGGCCGTAGGGCCGTGTCATCTTGAATGGGCTCGCAGCTGGGGTTCAGCCAACGAACTACCGTGCAATAGCTTGACTGGCGAGGGATGAGCTGGGATGGGCTCCTACCCGCCTTGTTCCAGCAAGGGTTAGTGCGGACGGTTCCACACATTTTGGTCATTCACTTGGGTGGTAATGACCTGGGTTTACTCAAGGGCAGGGCCCTTACTGTTCAGGCATGTGAAGACATGCGGTTTATAAGGCAGTGTTGGCCTTCAGTTTGTCTGCTTTGGTCAGACATCCTTCCACGCAGAGAGTGGTGTGGTGTTTGGGACCCCAGGAGGATAGACTGGGCACGTAAGAGGGTCAACCGACATATTCGGTTGGCTCTTCTTGGGGATGGTGGGTTGACCATTTCCCATCCACTCATACAGCATTCTAGGGCTAAACTTTACAGGGCCGATGAAGTTCACCCGTCGGATACAGGGAACAACATATTTTTGCAAGACCTGCAGAGGAGTCTGCTGGAAATTCTCCTACGCAGTGGGGAAAGGGGGACTAAACAGAGATTTGTCCCCCTTTTATGGCGGTAAAGTGCGGGAGGGGAAATAGGTAAGGACAGCTAGGTGGCCCCCTTAGGCACCTTTGGAGGTGATTGGTGGTTCCGAAGGCCTGTCTCTCAGGGTTTTACGGCCCGAGGGCAGGATATGGGCTGCTTTTGGGGCCAACTTACCTCATCCACCTGAGGGTTCTATGGCCCTGGGGGGTTGGAGATGTGGGAAGGCCTCTCTACTCACCTACAAGGTGTGGCCAGGGCAGGGGGTAAGCAAAAGGGGCTTGCCCTTTGCCCCAGAAGGGGCTGGTTGCCCGAGAGCTTGCCTATAGTTAGTTTCTGCACTTAGGTTCCACCTCTGCAGGTCGCTTTAATGGGTTTGTTTATAATTTAATAAAGTGGCCCTTTGTTCAACCATAGCTGCTGTTGTCTGCGTATTATTTTGCCCATCGACCGCAATGTACATTAAGGTGTTTCTGTTTAGGCTGTTTGGGGGCTGTGCATTATTAAAACATTGCAGGTAAAAAGTAATCTATTGCGGGTAATCTATTAAACAGAACACATATCCAGCATGTGAATTCATAATGATATGTATTTTTTGATTTTTTTAAGTTGTCTATTTTTATTTATTGTCATGATCAGTGTAATAACCTAAGGTCTTTATATTACCTAAATTAAATTCCACAATGCTATTTGTGCGGACCATGGTCTATAGCAGAAGTGACTAACCTTTGGTTCTCCAGATGTTGCTGGTCTATAACTGCCTTTATCCTTGACACTGCCTGGGGCTGATGGGAATTGGAGTCCAATAACATCTGGAGTGCCACAAGTTAGCCACCACTGGTTTACAGCTTGAAGAAAATATTTGTTCAGTTAGTACAATAACATCTCATGGACTGATTAGAAAAGGGTGTTAAATAAGAAACTATTCACACTTAACTGGGAGTAAGGCCTATTACTTCTGAATGGACTTGCAAATGATTATTCTTCATATGTGTCATGTGGCTGGGGACAGAACTAACAGGAAGAAACCTGCTCCATTATTTGATAGGTAATTCCAGATAAAGGAAATTTTGTTTTTATGAACTTGGAGAACTGCATAGATCAACTGGTAATAAATCTTTCCTGTAATACTAACCATTAATGATTTGTAGCTATGTAATGAATATGTGTTTAACACGAGACAAGTTCTGGTGAACATCAAAGATTATTCATTTCCCAGTTCCACAAAAAGTTGACTAGTGAGTAAAGAGAAAAACTGTTTTTTTTCTATTCCTTTTCCTTTTCAAAGTTTCATTCATCTCCCCACTGATTTCACTGCAAGACCCAGCCAGTCTTCTGCTGCCTTTAACTTTGGTGGGTTCTATCCAAATGGCATGACATTTGCAAGCATTCTAGTATTCTGTACATCTGGCATCAGTCTGACCAAATTTCAGATTGGTAAAATAAATAGTCTCCACTTTATAAGCTGTTTTTAAAAATGTGCACATCCCTTACCTTCCAATTACTTTCAGTGGCACACACCCACACATTTCTTGTGCATGTAATTTACATGTTTTTAATCCCATTGGCATTAAAATGAAATTTTCAGACATCCTACCACTACCAATATAAGTCAGATACAAAAAAGGGGTCCTCATGCAATTGCTGGGTTTATTTCCTTTTTGAACCCTCTCCTAAAACCCTTGGGACTGTCCTGTGCCTGCCTGCCAGCCAGCCAGTATTTGGGACCTATTACTATAACTGTTGTTATGTTGTGTTGCACAAGGATGGAATGAACTCTTTAGAATATCCCAGGATGAACCTTCATTTTTTTTTCTGCTTCAGAATAACTGGTTATCAAACATGTTTCTAGTGGTGGCAGTTCTTTTGCATTGTAGCCTCCAGGTTGAGCAACCAGGAAATGGACTGACATTTGGACAGCAGGATTCCAGATGCCAACATAAACATCAGAAGGATCAGTACAGCCCCATAAGCTATGTCAAACATCAGTAGCACAGACCTGCTATGAAGTGATTCCAGGAGCTGTTTGTTTTTGTGAATGGCAGGTCCAACTGTTAAAATTAAGTATAGATGATCTAATGCTGTTGTTCATGTATTTAAAGAGTACCTTGACTTCCTGCTATTGCATTTACAGAATAAATGGGGATCCACCTAGATCATCTGTAATTCAGCATCTGCCATTCATACATGCCTTATTACGTTAAGAATAATTACCGTCACACTGCTCTGCTATTTTTAGCTTGTTTTGGCTACTGGGTGTCTGGAGCTAATATCCTCCAATTACGTATTCTGGAAGAGTTCCACAGGTACCAGTGGAATGACTAAAATGAAGTGCATAGTCTAAATTGGGAGTGGGGGAACCTGTAACCCCTCCAGATATTATTGAACTCCAACTTCCATTAGCTCCATCCACCATGGTCAAATGCCAGGGATGATAGGTGTCATCTGCCTCTGGTTTAAACTTTCTCTACAATCCTTGCTTAGTTCAAGTTTCTGAGCTGTCTTGTCGATCTGGTACAGGCTGAAAGGTGGGCAACTTAAAATGCCGAATTTCCCTAGCATTTCACAGCATGCCCCTTTAAAAGGGAAATATAATTCCTCTTTTAACAAATATTCAAATAAAATATGCAAATAAAATAAAAATGAGATGAAATAAAATGCATTCATGCAAATCTGAATAAAATTATGTAAAACCTACATTAATAAAAGCATAAAACAAAATCCTGAATCTCCCTGGCAAGACATAGCATTATCTCTTAAGAACTTTCTCCTCTCATAAGTTACTGCAGATAGAAAATGTGGAGTTTTTACAGTTGTATATTTACCTTGTCAACCCAGAAGATAAATTGTAGGTGCGTGGTTAGACCTCTTTCCTTCTCTCCCTAAAATGCGTCTCAACCAAGTACTGCTCTTTGGAGGCATTAGCAGCGCACAGCTGGAAAACTCAGATGAGTCTGCCTCCTAATGGAGTGTTAAATCAAAACATGTTCTTGGTAGACAGTGGGAAATGCTGCTTAGATATGGAAACAGCATTCTGCATTACCTGCTAGATTAAAAATAGTCCACCCTTGCTGGAAGAATCAGATTACACGAACTCCCAGAGAAGAAGCAGTGAGGATTTCCAACAATATGCTATAAAGAACTTCAGTTTGGTTTATTGCGAGCCCCATTTAGATCCCATCGCAGGTGAGGCCTGATAACATTATTTTGAGTCCAGCAGAAGAAGCTATAATGCACAGCATTTTCCAGCGCCAGTACCATCTGGATTTCATGGGACCCTTTCAAGATAAAATCAGACTGAACTATAGAACATATAAAACACACACTTTAGCAAGTTTTCAGGGTAAGGGAGTTCTGGTCGTGGAGCAGCTACTGATAATGCCTTCCTATTTTTGTTGAAGAAATCTGCACTCCATATGATATTGCCCAATTTTAGATTGTACCCTTTCAGGCTTTTTCCCAACCACACACAAAACAAGGAGCAATGAGAAGAATTTACATCTCATTACAGGTGAACTCCCATCCCCAGCTTGATTTGAAATTGGGCCCAGCAAAATCAGCTATTTCTTTTTAAAAAAATTAAAAATCACTTTGTATACCATTGAATTCCTGAAGATACTATTTTGAATGCAGCAAAATCTGAACATCTCCCCTAAGCCTCTATAGTCTCTATAGGCCACATTCACACCAGATACTTATTCCATGATTATTCCACTTTAAACAGTCATGGCTTTCCCCAAAGAATCCTGGGAAGGATAGTTTGTAAAGGGGGCAGAGAGTTGTTAGCAGGGCTGTGGAGTCAGAGTCGTGGAGTCGGAGTTGGAAGCAATTTTGGGTGGAGTCGGCGTAGGCAGAAATGTACTGACTCCGACTCTGGCTTCAAAATAAATTTTGATTGACCAATTTTTTAAAATATAAATTCAAAATGTCACAAGAAGCTTCCCATGAAGTCAGCTGTAGTTGAGCATTTCACCATAACTCAAGATGGAAAACATTTTGTGTGTCAGTGTATGTATGACACAGGACCCAGATGAAGACAAATTTATTTATTTATTTTATTTGTTTCATTTTTAAACCGCCCATAGCGAATAGCTCTCTGGGCGGTGTACAAAAAGATTAAAATACAGAATATCACAATAAATAAACAGCAAACAAAAAAGATTTAAAATTATAACATTAAACGCTTAAAATGCCTGGGAGCATAGCCAGGTCTTAACCTGGCACCGAAAAGATAGAAGTATTGGCGCCAGGCGTACTTCTTCGGGGAGGCTGTTCCACAGTTCGGGGGCCACTACAGAAAAGGCCCTAGATCGAGTAACTGTCCTCCTGGCTTCCTGATGGGTTGGTACCCGGAGGAGGGCCTTAGATGCTGAGCGAAGTGACCGGGTCGGTTCATAGCGGGAGAGGCGTTCCACAAGATTCCACAAATGCTGTGATGCCAAGATCAGCGCATATTCAGGCAGCGATAAAAATGCTCCTATGAGAGCTTCCAATTTAAAAAGACATTTACAGCCCTTTCCAGGGCTGTGGAGTTGGAATAGGGTTGCCATATTGCCCGGATAGCTGGGTTTTACCCAGATTCTATGCATGCCACCCGGTGCCCGGCTAGCCCCTTACGTGGCCCGGATTCTCAGCTTTAATTTAAAAAAAATATTAAGTTTCTAGGTGGTCCGGTTCTCTAGATATACATAAAAACATCAGCCACCCCCCTCGACTGTTAAATCTTTCTTTAAACAGTACTGTACTATAGCACTTTGTAGCTTTAACCCCGCCCGTTCAGCATTGCAGCCAATCAGGGATTGTGTTTCAGTTTCATTGACCTCAGGCAGTGTCTAGAAAACAAAATGGTGGTTTCACACACACACACACACACACACACCCATTTATCTGAAAATCTCATAAATTGGGTAAGTATATACATTTCAGTTTTTTTTCCTCTTGTGTGCAGGAGTCAGATCTTGGGCAGTGTTTTGAAAACCTTCCCACTACTTGCTTTTTGTAAAAGCAATGCTAATCCCATATGCCCAAAGTAAATCCCATTTAATTCAATAGGACTTACTTTGAGTAGACATGTTATGAATGTGCTGAAAATCAATGGGACTTTGGAGTGAATGTAAAAAAGAATTATGTTTGTGTTCTAACTCTTTCTGTCTCCAGTCCAATTTTAAAGCAAGTAGGCAGGGCTTACTTAGGTATTACAGTTTTTATTCTGTAGGAAAGTAATACTGATTTTTTAAAAACTAATACTGATTTTTCTGCAATGACCAACTGGTTTGACAATAAACTATTATATGGGCTGTATGTATTTATACATCTGCTGTGTGTGCGTGTGCATGTATGGAGTCTTTCCAACACCCCTGTGAGATAGGGTTGGAAACCAATGCAGCTCACAACAAGAAATAAAGCCATTTAAAATCCAATGACCATAAAACAAGTATAAACAGTTGCAAAACAGCATAAAGTGGCATGATTCGGAATTTTGGGTTGTGTGAATGAAGTTGCTTATCACTTGAGGTTGCAGTTCTGTCCCTGTTTGAGTAAGCCCCACTGAATACGCTGGGACTTGCTTCTGAATAAATAAACTTAGGATTGCACTATAAATATCTTTACAGTTTGTGTAAATAATAAATATATTTGATAGTCATGCTTATATACATATTTCTTCATTTATCATATTTTTGGTTTTTGGTTAGGAATCCTGACTGGTTGTGAGATGCTTAGTTTTTTGCCTTACTCATAGGAAGCTTGTGGTTGGTATGGTATTACATTTAGGAAAGTGTTACTGCCTTCTGTGTTTTTTTTTCCTATTTGCATTTCACTTATCTTTAACCTCGCTCCGTTACAGCCATAGAAGCAACAGCAGCATATGCAAGATAATTAACTCCCATTAGTGATAAGAACAAGAATTTATAATTATTATTTCAATTAAAACAAGAGGCTTATCAATACTTTGAAGAGGACCAGATATTTATTTTCTTTCTGAGCCCAGGACTGGGTCTTTCATGATGCCCGGTGGGGGGGGGGGGAGCAGGAGAGTAGTCAATAAGACAGACATCCTGGCATTGGTAATCTAATTAGCAAGGTATGTGTGGGGTTGTTGCACACTTCCAGGCCCAGTTTCATTTTGAGTATGGAGGTGGAACCTGTGTAGATGTGGTTGAGAAATTTTGAGTTAAGCAAAGCTCTGCTTTTATAAAACCTAAGAAACATACAGATACTTTGAATGTCTGAGTGCCTGCACCAGTGGAATACTGGAGGAACTTGTAAAACTTGCTGCAACAGTATTCAGAACTGAGCATGTGGTGTGAAAGACTCGTTTTCCTAACATTTTGGCTTGTTTTTCTCCACTCACCACATCTCTGAAATATATTGTATATGTTATGGTTAACCATGCTGCTGCCCTGACTTACTTTATGTTTGTTGCTATTTTGTGTTTTTATTATGTTTTTATATTGATTGTGTATTTTTATTGTTTTTATTATATTTGTAAGCTGTGCTGAGCTCTGTTTTTAACAGCAAAAGGGCAGGATATAAATTCTCTTAATCAATCAATAAATACTCCATAGTGTTGGAAACTAGGCATTTAAGGCTGAAAATGTTGCTTAAAAAAAAAAGATATCTCACATCTTTCCCCAGTTTTTGGTGGTAATTCCTAGGCACAAAAACAAAACAACTGGACAATCCAAATATTAATATCCAAATATTTGCATAATATGCAAATAATATGCAAATAATATGCAAATAATTTGCATAATATGCAAATTAACCTGCCCGGATTTGTGGGACTGGAATATGGCAACCCTAAGTTGGAAGCAATTTTGGGTGGAGTCAGAGTCGGACAGTAGAAAAATAGAGGAGTCAGAGTCGAAGGTTTGGCATACCGACTCCACAGCCGTGGTTGTTAGGAGACCCCTGTTCCCCTCACAGGGCTATGATTCTCAGAGTGGTTTAACAATCAATTCCCCTTCCCACACATCATACAAATTACATGTCTGAGGGCTTCTGGCCCTGGCTATCTTTGGAAAACCGCCATTTGTCAGGATCCCTGTTGCCTATGTTGCTGCTGTGGCAATGGTCAAAATGTCAGGAAAGGAGGCCTGTAATCAGATCTCCTTGTTGTCGCTGCCACCAGACAGAAAAGTGGGGAGGCAGGGAAAATGCCAGCAGGGAGGGAATTCTTCTCTTGCTCAGATTAAACCAAAGTCAGAGCAGTAATGCTTACCTTACATGAAAGCAAGCATTACAGGCTGCCAGGATCCATAATTACAAACCTCAGGGCTGTCACTAGTTATTGTACTTATGATTGTAGGTTTTAAGGGTGGCAGAGTTTGGCTGTTATTTTTATTCACCAAACCAACAAAAAAGATCACAAATGTTTATATATCTAATTAGTATCTAATGTTTTCTTTTGTCTGCCTTTTGTCTGACAATATGTTAAAGCTAAATGTGAAATTCAAAGCTAAATGTAAAACTCAATTGACTTTTATGTTGGACTGATTCTTTTTCTTTATTGACATTCTTGTCTGTGGGGGGTGCCTTTAAACCTTTCTAGCTGTTTTAATTTACTGGAAGAATAGTTTGAAGCCTCCTGTTCTTTTTGTTTAGCCAAAGATAATGGCACTTGGGGGTTCATAGTTTCTTTTTCTTTCTTTCCTTTTTTTGGAAGAGCCATGTTTATGAAAACCAGAACTTTTGCTGCTTTGTCCCCACTAATGCCTTCCCTGACTTTTTACCATGTTGTAAAGACTAACAAATCTTTCACAGTCTATAAAGGAAGGACTGGTGGTTGTGACCCTTGCAAGATTGGCTGCAAGCATCAGACTTTTCTCAGACCCTTGAGTAACTTGGTTAGTTTCATTATTTTTAACTTCTTGTCTGTTGCTACTTTCCTGCAGAGCAAAATCTAAAAGAGGATATGCGTTGTCAACACACTTTACGTTGTTACAGCACTTCATTCACCATATTCTATAATTCTATGATTGTAGCCAACAGGCTTTTATGAGATTCAATAAAACCGGCTGGGCTTTGGATTATTTCATTTTTAACAGCGCTTATCACATTTTTATCTGAAACAAATGATGTGCAAATCTTCTTTGGGTGTCTCTGCAGTTATTTCTCTGCTGTACAAATGGTATTTTCCAGTACTGGAACCACACTGAAGAATTTTAAGGAATATATCTCCCTGGCCACCGAGCAAAAGCTTCTCACCCAGAAAGTTCATCTGTTACAGGTATTTTAATGTTTAGTCTTGAGTGTAAAAACCAACAGTATAAGAAACTGATAACTGCTGCCCTCTGTTATCATTTGTTTTATCCTCCTTTGCTCAGTAATAACATATTATAATCTTATGGCCTAGAGTTAATTAGTTGTCAAAACACATGATACAGAGTTTATTTATTTATTTATTCATCCATTCATTCAATTTATATTCTGCCCTTCCCCCAGAAGGAGCCCAGGGCGGCAAACACCAAGCATCGCAAACCATTTTGAGATGTGGCAGCAATTCAGTTTACTACTTGCCTTATTTCAGATTGTATTCAATGCTAGTCTTACTCAGAGTCGACTCATTAAAATTGTTGAACCTAGGACAGTTATGTTCATTAATTTCAGTGGGTCTACACAGTTGAATTAGCACTGGATACAAGCCTTTGTTGACAAAATAATGCCATCAATCCCTACAACAGGACAATTTCCAAAAAAGAACTTGCTTTTGTATGTGCAATACGGTTTTCAGATGTTCAACATTTTCTCAGATAACTTTCTAGCTATCAAGCCTGTGATATTAGTATAATACAAATAAAGGAAGCCCTAGGTTTGCTGGACTAGAAAACTTGCTTCAGTTTCGTTGAGGAGCTGAAGTGTGCAGCAGTTTCTAGCTGCTTTATGGTGGTGCTATAATTATTCCTTCATAGAATGTAATTTTACTATATCTTCTTAGCCCCATCTAACCACAGTATCTGATTTCCCAGACCACATTTCACATTTCCATGACCATAAATTGTTTTAGAGATTGTGCCTAGAAGAGCAAGAGGAGTGCCTTATTTACATGGGGGCCAGGCTATTAAAGGCTTAAAGGATGAACGTTTGCATTCTGAATTGTCCATCCCAGGCTACAGAAAGCCAGTTCAGATGCTGCTAGTGATGGGGGTAAATTCAGAACTGGGAAAGTTCAAAAGATGAACCCCTCTATTTTGTAAAGCCTCGTCCCTGTTTTGAGTCACATCCAGACCCTTTTGAATTTGGCTGTGGGTTAAAATGGGATTTGCTCATTCTTCCCCATGTGGTTATGTTTCCAAAGAAAGCAAATAAGCAAAATGTACTTTGAAAGGGGAATGGGATAACTGGTGGTGGATGGGAGCTTTCTGGAGATGAGGGAGGCCTTGTTTAACTCTCTTTAACTGAAAATGATGGTGCTGAGCATATGCAGCAGTATTATCTTCCTGAGAGAATGGGAGTTGTGGCTTCCCTTTCCTCCCTATTCAATTTGAGATTGAGAGGAAATTGAAATCCCCATGCTCCCCAAGTACAATGTGCGCTAAGCAGCCCTGTAGCCAGCCTTCCTTGTTAGGTAGGGCAGCCACACTTCTAGATGGGATATTAGGGGAGCAAAAGTACATAGTGCCAGCCAATTCCCACATCACCCCCACTGGTGGACAGGATGTGAGTGCTAGGCCAGGGGAAGGGAAAAGCAGTGACCTTCCCTATCATTTCTCCTCTGTCCAGAGAGTGTGCTAATTTACATGAATGAACTTTAATCTCTTGAATTGTCTCACCCTTTCTGAGAGATCCCCAGGAATACCAGACTCAAAAGCTTGACTTTGCCTATAGCTACAATTCCCTTTCACTTATAGTCTGTCTCTGTGTTCTGTTTCCTCATGAACTGAACTACTCTGGTAATGACAGTGAGCCTCTGAACTTGGCTTTGATGCTGCATTAGGTATCCCGGTTTTAGATTCCACCTGAAAAACAAACTTGTCCATACTACAAGTTTAGGGAAGGGCAGAGAGAAAATAAATACTTTAGGGTTGGTTTGTTAACTCACCCTTGAAAGTCCCTCCTTCTAGTCTTGCTCCTGGCCTTTAGATTTTCCTTCCTGTTGGACAATCAAGGGAAACTTTTTTAACTGGCTGCTATATAAAGGATGAGCTAAGCAATTGGAAACTAATTATGGAAAGCAATTGGAATTTTTATACTAGTTACTAGGTTGATTTTTCTGTCCAGAAACGCTAAAAATGCCTTGTGCTGAGCTGCACATATTGGGAAAATCAGAAATTAGGCCTGAGTTACAGCCTAGGTGGCCAGCCACCCAGCTAGCTAACTGTAGCATGCACTGCAATACTTCTCTTCCTCTAGGGCTGTTTTCATCCTCTAACATCAACTAATCAGAACAGAATAAGAAAAAATAGCCAGTGTGATTGTTAGCACAGGGAGTGCTTTAAAAGAGTAATCGTTAGCCATTTTTCAGATAATTTTATCTCTTTAATTCACCCTTTAGCAGTAAGCGCCCAGTCCTGCTCTACATTATGCTCTACATTATGCTCTACATTATGACTGCAGAATAAACAAAACTCTTACTTCTTACTGCAGGCAAACAAACATGCTTCTTTATTGCTGGTTAGGTAGACAGCACAACTGAAACTGAAACTGAATAGCAGAGCAAGGACAGTCCAAGGGGTGGAGTCTAACTCTAGCCCATAATACAAAGGCCTAATGTTTAACTCTTCAAGGGTCATGTTCTTACACAGGCTGTTTTTTTCAAGATCACTTAAGTAATCATAGGGTGATTATGATCATGAAAAATCAAACCTCAGTCAGGGAAAGTCTTGAGTGAGCAGAGTTTTGGGGGCTCTTCCAGATGAGGGCTTTCACCCTGCCTTATTCACTGAATTTTTCAGAGGGTCCTGTTCTTAAATGGCTCCTGTTCTTAAAATCAGCTATTATTATTTAAATGGAGGTTGTCATTGTCTGTCATGTCACAAATTAAAAAGAAGACATGTTCCCCCCCAAAATGGGGGGGAAGCACAGTTTGGGGGGGCAGCACCCCCATTTGCCCTACCCCCAGCTCCAGGCCTGGTACTAAGGAGTACAGGATGATCACTGATGGTTAAGGAGAAGCCAGTAAGGACATTCCTGTCACTAGCAAGCTTTCCCTACTGCCATTGCTCCATTTCCTGTCTCAACAGTTAAGGTTCTTGGGCAGAGGGTGGATAGGTGGATCATCTCTTTGCCGCCCAGCGGAGCTTTTTAAGGTGGTACGAGGGCTTTTACATTCTGGCCCTCATGAGACTAAGGAAACATCGGAAGCCCGCTGCAACGAATTTGCTGAGCACTTCCGGGACAAGATTGTATGCATCCGTCGGGACTTAGACTCTGACATTATGACAGATGAATCCATTGAAGTGTCCAGAACACGGCCTTGTCCTGTATTATTGGATGAATTTCAGTTGATGCAGCTCGAGGAAGTGGACAAGGTGCTTGGAATGGTGCGGGCGACCACGTCTGCTCTGGACCCTTGCCCATCTTGGCTGGTGAAGGCTGGCAGAGCTGTAACCACTGGCTGGGCCAAAGAGGTGATAAATGCCTCCTTGAGAGAGGGAGTAGTCCCTGGTAGTCTCAAGGAGGCAGTAATAAGACCTCTTTTAAAGAAACCTTCTTTGGACCCAGATGTTTTGAACAACTACAGACCGGTGGCGAATGTCCCTTTTTTGGGCAAGGTTTTGGAGCGGGTGGTTGCTGGCCAGCTCCAGGCGCTTTTGGATGAAACCGATTATCTGGATCCGTTTCAATCCGGTTTTAGGTCCGGTTTTGGCACTGAAACAGCCTTGGTCGCCCTGTATGATGACCTTTGTCGGGAGAGGGACAGGGGGAGTGTGACCCTGTTGGTTCTCCTTGATCTCTCAGCGGCGTTTGATACCATCGACCATGGTATCCTTCTGGGGAGGCTCGCGGAGTTAGGAGTTGGGGGCACTGCTTGGCAGTGGCTCTGCTCCTACTTAGCGGATCGTCGCCAGAAGGTAGTGCTTGGGGAACATTGCTCGATTCCCTGGACTCTCCATTGTGGAGTCCCTCAGGGATCGGTTCTGTCCCCCATGCTTTTTAACATCTACATGCAGCCTCTGGGTGCGGTCATCAGGAGTTTTGGAGTGCGTTGCCATCAGTACGCTGATGACACGAAACTCTACTTCTCCTTTTCACCTTCTTCAGGTGAGGCTGTTGATGTGCTGAACCGTTGTCTGACCGCGATAATGGACTGGATGAGAGCTAATAAACTGAAACTCAATCTAGACAAGACTGAGACACTGTTGGTGAGCTCTTTCTCTGCCCAGATGGTGGATGTTCATCCTGTTCTAGATGGGGTTACACTCCCCTTGAAGGAACAGGTTCGGAGTTTGGGTGTCCTTTTTGATCCTTCCTTGTCGCTAGAGGCTCAAGTGGCCTCGGTGGCACGGAATGCGTTTTACCATCTTCGCTTAGTAGCCCAACTACGCCCCTATCTGGACAGTGACGATCTCGCCTCAGTTGTTCACACTCTGGTAACTTCTAGATTGGATTACTGTAATGCGCTCTACGTAGGGCTGCCCTTGAAGACAGTTCGGAAACTTCAGCTAGTGCAAAACGCGGCAGCCAGGTTGCTGACGAGGACCAATCGGTCCGCGCATATAACACCTGTCCTGGCCCGCTTGCACTGGCTACCTATTTGTTTCTGAGCCAGATTCAAGGTGTTGGTTTTGACCTATAAAGCCTTACACGGTGTGGGACCGCAATACCTTGTGGAACGCCTCTCCCGCTATGAACCTACCCATCCACTTCGTTCAATATCTAAGGCCTTCCTCCGGGTACCAAATCATCAAGATGCCCGGAGGATTATTACTAGATCCAGGGCCTTTTCTGTAGTGGCCCCCATATTGTGGAACAGCTTACCAGAGGAGATACGGCTGGCACCTACGGTACTTTCTTTCAGGTGCCAGGTTAAGACCTGGCTATGCTCCCAGGCATTTTAATGTTTAATGTTAACGTTTAATGTTTCATGTTTCATGTTCTTGTTTTAAAATCTTGCTGCTATTTGCTATTGATTTTATTGTAATATTGTATTTTAACCTGTACACCGCCCAGAGAGCTACTAGCTACGGGCGGTTTATAAATTAAATGAAATAAATAAAATAAATAAATAGCAGATTCTGGCAAAGGAGGAAGTCATGCTTCATCAATTAGCTTTTTTCCCAACCCTAGAAGACATTGAGAGATTCCCTCCCCCCACCATTCCCAAAGTATTCTCTAGGAGCACTTTTAAGTAAATAATGGATGTCTTTTGAGAGAAGGAAAGGGGAGTTTTTAGATGTTACTCCCATAGTTCCTCTGGGCATATTGCTGTCCTTTCCCTTCTCTATTTTAATTTTTTTTGGAAAGGATACTTCACATATATTTTCTAAGAGCAATGCAGCAAAAATATACAGTATTATATACTAATAAATACAGTATTATATTAGCATCAGAAACAATATTTAAATAGGCAAATTTGTTTTTCTTTCCTAGAGAAGTCTTATGATTAATTTTTTGGAAGCCTGTAGTTTTGGATAACTCTCAATTAAAAAAAACCCTTTAACTTTGAACTAAGAGATCAGTCCAATGGCAGCTGATCAACATTACTGTAATTTGATTTATGACTCCCTGTGCTTTAGAACTGCCTGCTGAGTTTAGATGTCAAAATTTATTTTGATAATGAAGAACCATCATCTGTAATGCTTCTGATAGTACAATTTTTATTTGAGCTGCTTTGTTGCCATCAAGTGGTTTATAATAGCATTTCTTCACAGGCAAGAAATCACTTTGAAAGCCAAAGCCATTACTAGATATCCACCAAGTACTTTTAATAAAAGGAAATGAAGGCACATATGTAGGCTTAATTTAGGAGTTTGGTTTCATAACAGCATGATAAATATAATCAGTACACGCCAGTCATTGTAGACCAGATGTTTGCACGCTGTTACAATGACTTGATGATAATGACTTACTTTTTGCATTCTAGTGTTTCTTTCTATATGGATGGCAAAATGTCATTTATGCAACTAGCTTACTGGACATCCAGGGATAATCAGAAGCCCAGATGAACAGAAAGGTGAAGCTGCTAGTATTCACAGTGCCTTTCAATAACGCAGAAGTGGTAGGCAATTGAGATGCGGTTAAAGATATATTAGGACACACATATATTACTATTTTAAATATTTTGTAAGTTGTATTTATTGTATTGTTGGTATTAATGTTTACGACCCATGATGTGCTAGAGGCATCAAATGTGTTTACTGCCCCAGGATGTTCACTTATACTTCATTTGCCCAAAGAACAGCTTGGAGTTAAACACATATTCTCGAACCTTGAGTTTTTGCAGTTTTTGATGTGATTCTATTATTTATTTATCATTTGATTTATATCCTGCCCTACCTCCCAGCAGGAGCCCAGGGTAGCTCCATTCAATGAATGGACATGTACTGGATGTACCTGATAAAGAAGATGGTTCAATCCTGTAGGAGCTGGAGTCATGGAGAAGAGGCTTGGAAGGTAAGAGAGGACGTTGGTTTGTTCTGTTGGGGAGCAGAATAATATTTCTGGTCATTTATCAGCTTTTGTAAAATAAATGGAATTTATGTACATGCCTAGTTAATTATTATGGGTTGATGAATTAACCTTTGGAATTATTTGTTATGTTTGTATTGTGATTGCAGGACTATGTCCTTCAAGCTGCAATTTATAAGCTGCCATTTGCTAATATTGTCTTGTTACTTTGGTTTTAAAGCTGTTTGCAGACATTGGGGAAAGCGTTTGGGCAATTCCTTGACAAGGCAGACCTGTATTTTTAAATATTTGTTCAGCGCCTTCATCATAATCTGCAATCATCAGTTCAGGATCCTCCTTTTGGCATTGCCCCTCGAGAAGTGACATGGATATCCTAACCCATCACGTTCTGTATGGATATGTGCCAAATTTAGTAATGCTGAACATCAAGCTCCATAGAGCAAAAGCATATGAGCACCAGTCATTGTAGAAAGGATGTCAATCACCTGATGCTACATTTGTCTAATCCCACATCCAAAAACAGGCCTTCCAGCTCAGCAAGTTTCCACTCTTTCCCTATTTGCCACAGTCATGTTTGATTTGGCCATTTTCCCGAATATACGAGGACTCAATCCAAACCAGGACTCAGCAACCTATTTTCAATTTAGATTAATATTCATGGCACATATGAAGTAAAGATAATAAAACAAAAGGCCCTTGGAGCATGCAGAGTGAATTCCCCTCAAATCCTGAATAGCCTCTGCTTGCATCTCCTCCTCCTCCTCAGCAAACTAGTGGCATGCATCTTGGACATTACTAGCTTGGCCCTATGGTAGAGCATCATGGCTAGTCCAGTGGTTCCCAAACTTTTTTCATTGCTGAGGGTCTTGGTGGACCACTTAATGATTTTTCTGCCTCTTGTAGCAATCTGATACAGAGGCTGCGACCCTACCTTCCGGTCCATCTGCTCCCACGGGTGGTGCATGCCCTGGTCTCCTCTCACTTAGACTACTGTAATGCGCTCTACGTGGGGCTACCCTTGAAGACGGTCCGGAAATTACAACTGGTACAGAATGTGGCGGCACAGTTGATTAAAAACAGCCGCCGCCGGGATCATATCACCCCAGTGCTGGAAGATCTGCACTGGCTACCAGTTGTGTACCGAGCCCAATTCAAGATGTTGGTGTTAACCTTTAAAGCCCTATACGGTGTCGGTCCAGTTTATCTAAAGGAGCGCCTCCAGCATCACCAAATATGCCGCCTGACGAGATCTGCCTCACAAGACCTTCTCTCGGTCCCACCAGTTAAGACAGCTAGGCTGGTGCGGACCAGAGAGAGGGTATTCTCAGTTGTGGCCCCCACCCTCTGGAACTCTCTGCCATACGACCTTCGCCATGCCCCCTCCCTGGTAGGTTTCCGCCAAGGATTGAAAACTTGGTTGTTTCAGCGGGCATACAAGTCTCCTAGATAATTTTAGTTTACAGTGTATAGATGTAGGTTGGTGGATTATAATTGTTTTATATGTTAAAACTGTATTATATGTTGTATTTTCAATTATGTACACCGCCTAGAGTGGCCGTTCATTCGGCCAGATAGGCGGCCTAAAAATAAAATTTTATTATTATTATTATTATAATGTACTGTGCTAGATGCTGTATGATTTTAACTGTCTTTTTATTGCCTCCTATTTCTTATATTGTATTTTTATTGTGCAACTATTTGCATTCTGTAGAATTTAAATTGTAATATAATAAATACAATATAACAAATAAAAGAGGCAATAAAAAGACAATAAAAATCAATATAAATATTTAATGCAATGGATATGCTGTCTCCTGTCTTCAACCACAAATCCACAGGTGTGCCACTGGCCACCTGAATGAAGCTCAAGGACCACTGGTGGTTCATAGACCACAGCTTGGGAACCCCTGGGCTAGTCCATATTTGTATGTTTGCAAGATTCTTTGCTACACCCCCAGGAATCAAACATAGCAACTTATATGAAAGATTATTAAGCATGTGTAGAAGTACCTTGACTGTAGAAAAAGAGAATCCAAAACCGTGTTGTTACTGATTTCAATTTTGTTGAAATAATTGTGTTTTCTACAGTGGGTATTCCTAAGCAATAAAAGCATGTCTTTGAAGAAACCCTGCATGAGGTGTGGCTGCTTGGGGAGGGAAACTGCAGGCAGGTCAAAGGATATCCACCTCCTCTTTCTCACTCTCACTTACCTCCTGAAATCGCTTTTCATATATTTAAAAAGTAGCTGCTGGGCTACAGTTAGATGTATTTGAATATAAAGTGTACTTTTCTATTGTCCTTATATGCTTCTTTCTTTTAGCACTGCATTATGTAGAAAAGCATCATCTTCTAAGCCAAGCACACCTTAATCATTTATTCAGAAGCTGCATTACATCATTTTAGACATGGCAAAGTTAAGCAGCACACAGTGAAAAAGTTTGCATTTTTGACTGGGTGGAATTTTATTTGGGGCTCTTGGGTTTGCCATTCTCTAGCTCCATGATGCTTTTTTTTCTCTAGCCAAGAACTAAATTTCACCAGCAGCATCCTTGTTGTTTTTCGGAGATGGTTTTTTTTTTAAGTAAACATTTCCCACTGATTCAATTTTATGATTACTGCATGGGGCTTTCTGTAAAAGTCACAATGAAAAGGGAGCTTTGTAGAGAAGAAGGAAACAGGTTTTTGGTCCGGCAAAACTGCTTATGAAGACTTGTTTAAATACCTGAAAAAGACTTTTTTACAGTTCATATAGACATGTTATTTGATGATTGCATCACCAGCCATCACAGATTAAACATTATAAACAGAATTTTCATATAAAAGTACTTGGTATTGTTTTTATGGTGTTGGCTACAGGGTAAATCTGAATTTTAAGTGTCAAAGGTCACTTCCAGACAATTGCTATTTTCAGGTGTGGTTCAATCATATAATGGCAAATTCATGGTGCACAATTAAGGTTGATTTGAAGCTCTTGTGCAACAAACCCACTCCCTCCTCCAAATTGGACTTTTTGTGATAAGGAAAGTGATGGGGAAATGCACTGGAAAGTGTGGGATAACATTTGCTGCCCTGGGCTCCTACTGGGAGGAGGACGGGATATAAATTTAATAAATAAATAAATAAATTTGCTTGACACGACATTGGCTAACCTCCCTGAAAACAAATCAGAATTCTGTCACCTCTAACCTCCCTGCAAACTTTGTGCAAAGGAATCTGGATGAATGCCCAACAAACAGGTGGTCTGGAAGCAACCTAAGTAAAGGCTAGAGCCGAGCATATCATAAGGGCTTCCCCTTTACTTCCAACAGAATCTCCTTTGTCCTACATTGTGGTCCGGTCTATACATAAAGCATAATGAGGTGGACTGAAATGGAACCCTATTTCAGGAGGGGATCATTTTTCCCCAATATTCCCCCATGTAAACAAAAACAAACACCTCTGCAATCTGAAATAGTACAGTCCACTCTGCCATCTCAGAGTTCTGTCACCTCTTTCGGAGGCATATGTAGGTTAAAACTGAAGTATATAAGGTGAAAAAGCAAATAAAAGCAATTCACACAAACCTTAATGCATGTTGTCATAGCTTCTTTGCTGTCTGTCTGGCAACAAGGATTCTGCTGTTTCTGCAGGAAGCCAGAGTCTGAATGTTTTATTTATTTATTTATTATTTGATTTATAACCTGCCCTTCCTCCCAGCAGGTGAAAGCACTTTAAAACATCATAAAAACAGACTTTAAAATACATTAAAACAAAACATCTTTAAAAACATTTTTAAATAGCTTCAAAACATCTTTTTTTTTAAAAAAAAGGTTAGAAACTTTTTTTAAAAAAGGTTTAAAAACATTAACAAGCAATTCCAACACAGATGCAGGTCTCAACTTGAAAGGCTTCTTGAAAGAGGAAGGTCTTCAATAGGCGCCAAAAAGATAACAGAGATGGCACCTGTCTAATATTTAAGGGGAGGGAATTCCACAGGGTAGGTGCTGCCACACTAAAGGTCCATTTTCTATGTTGTGTAGAACGGACCTCCTGATAAGATTGTATCTGCAGGAGGCACTCACCTGCATTCACAGTTTTCCAATGTGAATGTAATCTGCAACCTGCAAATGCTGAATTTGCAATTTGTAACTATTGTTGACAGCTCAGACAACAGTACAACAAAATCTCTGCTGATAACAACAAGGGTCATGCTCAACTACTTCAGAAGAAAAATGTGATAATTCAAAGCTCTGAAGCCAATGCAGCTTTGTGGAGACTTGCCAATATCTAATAGCAGGAAATCATTCTGTAATTATTAATGCCAAACAGGAGTACTTAAAATTGCAATCTCCTGTGCAATAACAATTGTTAATACAGTCTTTGGAAAAATGTGAGCATATAACATCTTTATTAGGAAAGAAACTTCAAAATGTTATTTTCTGTTGTATCAGTTACTCAATTTAGGATAGATAGTTGGTCACTAAAAGGTTTGAAAGGCAGACATGTATATCACAAGCACTCGTGTTGAATTCACCTTCCATAAAATAAACATCTTATTTCTGTGTTAGTTTTATCATCCTGCAAATATCCTTACAGTCAGATAGAGACTTTCTTGAGAGTTAATCTGATGATCCCTGCTCTGGCTTTCCTCTTTTAAATACAGCTGATCATCTCATGAGTCAGCTGTTCCACAGTTTATTTAACCATCTGTTTAGATTTAAAACTTGTGTCAAATTATGGGCATGAAATGGTTTGCCTTTTTTTTCTTTAATTTTATGGTGAGACTAGCATTTGGGAGGAGCACAAAAACTAACATTTAGAGGTAGTTTTAGTATTTTCAATATATAAAAATGCATATTATTTTTTAAATCTTCAATCAGGTTTGCTTCAAGGTCCAATTAGAACCAATGACATTTCATTTTTCAGCTCTTGCTATCTTGCTGTTGGTAATGGGACACATATTCAGTTCAATCTACATTTTAATGTGAACTTACCCAAACAATTGTGAACCAAAATGCAAGTATTCTTCAAAATTCATTCTTTTCCAAATGTTGTGATGCAATTCTCCCATGAAAAAGTGTACAAAATGCATATATATGGGGAAATTGCTTGCAAAAACATGTATATTATGTTTTTATTAGATTTCTCTCCCACCCTTTAGCCAGGGCAGATTTTCAACAATTTTTAAAATTTATTTAATTTTATTTATTTAACAAAATGTATATACTGCTTGATTGTAATAAAACCTCTAAGCAGCTTACAATAAAAATATACAATAAAACATACAATTATAAAACAAAACAGTTAAAACCAAAAAGCAAGAAAAATGCAAAAACTAAAACAGTTCAATATATAAAACAATTAAAATCAATTGCATATATAAAACAATACAACAGGACAAATATCATAACTACCTAATATGTAATGGGAGGGAATTCCAAAGAGTAGGTCCAACTGCTATATCATATGGAACAGCCCTCCTGATAAGATGGTAGCTGCAGAAAGCCTTCTCCTGCAGAGCACAGTGATTGATTATGTAACTTTTATTAGAAGAATTATAGAAGTAGGGATGAACAAATTGGTCACTTTCAGTTTCTTATTTTCCAAATCTTAATTTCAGTTCTCCACACTTCCATATCAATTTGATTTTTAAATTTTTTTAAATGAAAATTCTCCAGTGTTTTAGTGTGAATTTTTCCAATAGACATATTTTTGGATGCAATTTTGCATAATACACACACTTTTGCAAAGCAATTATCCGTAGTGAAACACATTTTTGTATTTTATTTTACCCAGTATAGTGCATTTTGTATGTTATGTTCACCAATACATGCATTTTTGTACACATTACTTGGCTGCAGAATTACATTGCAAAATTCAGAAAAGTACAGATTTTGAAGGATGGCTGTGTTTAGGTTTGCATATTATGAATTTAGAAGGCTCGCCTTTAAATGCAAACTGAATCTCCTATTCCTAATGATAATATAATATTAGATGAAACATGAACTAAATGCTGATGAAACTGATGCAGAATTGTGGCAAACTGAAGGCTGGAGAAATGAGAGAGACCGAAATGAACAGATTCATCCACCCTCATTTGCTATTGGTAATGTGGACTACATCTACAATCATTATGGAGAGCACCACAGTGGCTACCCCTGCCTCCAAACCTCATCTCTTCCACTCCTTAATCTCTGCCCTAGGAGTCATAACCTGTTCCCCATTTCAGAAGCTTGACTATTTTCTTTGGGCCTTATCTTTGCATATCTGGAAGAAGATTAGAGCTGGTAGAGCAGCTTTTCCCAACCAGTGTGCCTCCAGATGTTGTTGGACCACAACTGACCAATTGGCAATGCTGGCTGAGGCTGATGGGAGTTGTGGTCCAACAACATCTGGAGGCACACTGGTTGGGAAAGGCTGTGGTAGAGTTAGGTAATTTTGTGTGGGCTGTGTAGGCTGCACATATGTCACTGTTCTTAGGATTGGATCCTAACTTCCTTTCCATGACAAGGTGAAAGGGTTGTGGTTTAGTGGTAGAGCACATGCTTTGCACCAAAAAGTACCAGGATGAAGTCCTGGCATCTTCTTGTAGGGCTAGGAAAACCTTGTATGAAACCATGGAGAACCACTGCCAGACAGAATAGACAAGGAGAAGATAATGACCAAGCAGGACTGGAATTCCCCACACCAGGTGATGCTCAGGGAGTTCAATCTTGCTTTCTGCAGGATTTGGGTATGCCAATGAGTTCCCTGCAGGAAACCCATTCACACACCTGAACGAAACAGGATTGAGCTCATCAGGTGATGCGTGGAGAGTTGAGTCCTGCTTTCTGTTGGCTTTGGACATGCCAGCAAGTATAATAGTATAAAATAATATATAATGATTAAATACATTAATTAATAAACAACATCTGGAATTATATACTTTAATTAATTAATAAAATCAGAGAAAGGTCTGTTTACTTCTTCACCAGCCTTTGTCCTCCAGATGTTTTGGACTACAACTTCTATCAGCCCCACCCAGAATATCAGCAGTTGCATATCAATGAAAAGGAACCCATTTTAGATTATTAGCCCACAAATCTACTGACACACACTTTTACAAACCCAAATAGATAGGGCTATCAGAGTTTTACAAGCAATCCAAAAGTTGTTCTGCCACAATGAAGTAGTTGTGAAAAGTGATTAATACCAAATTCTTATCTCAATCCCATAAGTATTTATTCATAACAATGCATTTCATCACCAGCTAAGTATCCTGTTGGCAGCAACGAAATATAATAGCAGCACAGGTCTGACCATTATCAGAGTTGCATATGGAAAAATCTGAAAATGACTTTGGGTCTATGTAAGTAATTAAAATTCCATGTACACCATTTTTTAAGGTCAGTAGTAAACAGAGTTCATATACTCATTAGACTGTGATCCCTATATTGCTATATCTCACCAGCCTGGCTTTTGCCTCTACTCTTAGCAATTAATCTTTAGTAGCTTATTTTCTAAAGCTAAGAATGTTAGAACATTCTCCTTACACTTTGCTAATAGAAGCATAAAACTTCTGCTGCCACTGCTTTCTTGGCTTAGAAGGGTAATATGCAGCAAATAAATTATGTGACTTGTTTATATAATCATGCTCCAGAGGATGTTAGCTCAGGGCTTTATCCTGAAACAAAAAAGGCTGTCCAGATGAGTGGGAAAAACCATCTAGGGTTTTCTTGAATAATTCATTTGTGCCTCTATGTAGATAGTGAAAGTTAGGGAGAGGAATTCCTACCCTTTTGCAGTAACAGTCAGAAGGCAGTGATGGAGGTGAGGAGTGTCTCACCCATGGCCAGATTATTATGGTGTAAAGGGCCAAGACTCTCAGCCTTGCTGCTCCTGTCTTTTCCCCAATGAGTAAAGTTAGATTTGTGATTGACAAGTGAGTTGTTTGGATACCAGGCTATAGGAATCTCTAGTATCCTAAAGAGCTATTGTTTTCCCCTACCCTTTAGTGCATTTTTCTTTCCTGATTTTGTCTTATTTTCTGCTCCTTCAAATTGCCATAGTTTCCCCTTTCTCTCTTCTTGGCAACCAGGATGCATCTTTCCTGTGGTGCATCCATTTCAGATCAGGTCCTCCCTAGAAGTTATTTTCTGTAAGTACAATAAGAGCAGGTGGTGATGAAGATGCTTTTTGTTTGTGTTGTGAAACTGCATATGTTCAGGGTATTTTTTGTAGTCCATGAAATTTTATGCTATAATAAATCTGTTAGACTTTAAGATACCACAAAACTTATTTTGTGGTTCCTTATTTCATGCATTCCTTTTTTGGGGGGAAAGGAGTCATATTTCAGTAACTGCACCAGGGCATTCAGACCCATTAAGGCGGCCTTGGTTTCAGTCAGCACTACATTGGCAGCTGCTGACTACTAGTACCCCTGCTAATCACAGCAGCATCAACACACTCTAGAAGCGATGTCTGGCTAGTAATTGCTTACTTGTATAGTGCTGACTGAGGCACTCCTTGTCTTCACTGTCACCTTCCAACTGTTGCTGGTAAAGGGGAAAATAATAACCTATCCCCTTGAATGCCCCATAGCCTGTGACAGGCAGCTCCTACTTGCAAATCCCTTCACCAGCCACCACTGTTTCAATGAAACAATGCACTATACCTACCAAAACCAGTAACCCTTCTAATTTTGTCATGCTTTCTTAATGGTTTTTCAGCTCCAGTCTCTGGTTCATTCCTTGACAATATACATAACTAGCTTATAGAATTTGCTGGTGACGTCTATGAGATTAGATTTCTTAGGGGGGGAAATGTCTAAGGCTGCAATCCAGATCCCATGACTGACAGCAGTAGGGCCTAATGGACTGTCATAGCTGCTGTCACATCCATCGCCCCACTGCTTGTGCAAGATGGCCATGGGGGGGGAATGCCTCTTCATTAGGCCAGCTCCTAGGATAGTGCAGTGACCCGGTTCAAGCCATGTTGCCAGTAGCAGCTAGCCGGGCAGGGCAATGAGGTTTACCTGACCTCCTGCCACCAGCATCCTCGTGGCTTACTGGGAGGAAGAGGGGGAGGGACAAGGCGGCAGTGAGGTCAGTGTAGTGCAAATGCACTGTTAGAGTCAATCTGGTGCTCCCACCAGTGCATTTGCATCATGCCAACCTTGCTGACAACTTGCCCTTCTCCCTCCTGGTAAGCCACAGCACTGCTGGTGATAGGAGGTCATATAAGAGCTGCCACCCTCCTCCACCAACTGCTACTGCCTGCTGTCATCATGTAATAGCAGCAGGTCTGGCTCTGGTTCCAGCAGATCCTGTGCTGGCCCAATTCTGACCCTTCTCTGTCCCCCAAACACTGTTTTGGGGGGTTTCTGCTGATGGAGCTGGGCAGGATTGGGTGGATGGGCACCTATGCCCTATCCAGAATAGTGATTTGGGGGTTTGGATTGCACTGCCAGGATAGCTAAATGGAACCTTGATATTTGGAGGCAGTATACCCCTGGAGTATTAGATGCTGAGGACTAACAGGGGACAGTCGGAATTGCATTCACTGTTTATGAGATGCCAATGATGTTACTTAAATGTAGTAGCTGCCAAATGCAAAAGGCTCTAGGCAATGAATAATAAAAAATTAAAGCAATACAACAATAATCAATCAATAAACAAACACAATGAGTTAAACAGCTAAAACCAGTCTCCAGTTCCAGAGGAACTGCCATCAGTTACTAGGGAATAGTCTAATAAAAGATCTTTAAAAACGGTTTAACAATATGCCACCTATGTTTAGAGCACTACCATAACTGGTGTGTGTGTGGGGGGGCGAGGAATTCTATGTTTTACGATCTAAGTCTGTTTTAATAAAAAGCAGGTTAGAAATCTCTGAAATAAAAGAAATAAATGTGTTCTACCACACAACAACTATAATTTGTGTGTGTTCATAAAGTCTCAGGAATCATTCACAGTTCAGTGCCACTACTTATTTTAATGAAGGTGCTCCACTATACTGTGGAAATACTGCCATCCAATGGTTGCTTTATTATGTTGTTCTTTGACCATTTGTCAAAAGGCAGAACAAGATTAACATTTTAATAGTTTAATCCTGTTTTAATGCTGATTTTATATGTTTATATGTTTTATATTTTTATAGGTTCTTAATGATATGTACTTATTTTTATCTGGAAGCCGCCTTGAGTTCCAGTTTGGAAAAAGGGCGGGGTATAAATAAAGATAATAATAATAATAATAATAATTGCATGTGAGTAAATCGCACTGAACTCAAACATGCAAATGATCAAACCTGTCCTTCTCCTCCCCTTCCCCTCCTGCCTGCTCCCATCCCAGTCCTCCCCTCTGCCTTTCCTCCTCTCCCTCCTCCTCCTCCTCCTCCTGCCCTCCCCGTCCCCTATGGTCAGTTTCACCTATCCTAAGCATGATTGCAGGGGAGTAAATCCCACTGAACTCAATAAGCATGCAAATGATCAATCCATTTTCAGCAAGCTTGCACAGGATCCCATTTCTAACTTCCTAGATTAAAAAGCAGGGAAATTAACTAATAGGCAAAAAAAACCTTGTGGTTTAAGAATGTACCTATAGCCCACAGATCTTTCCATCAAATTTAAAAACCAGGGAAATTGGGCAGCTATAGTGAATGCACCAGGGGAGCAGGAGACCTGAGATACTGGACTGCCCTACAAATTTGTCAAAATGCAAACACAATTTGGGTTGGTCTTTTACAGTCCAATCCACTTGCTGTGTAGCTTGGAGGAATTTGGTAACGTGCCTCTGAGCATATGGTGAGTGGTGGCAACACCTGCAATCAGCCCAAAGAATAGAAAGAAGACATGTGCTGTGCTGATCTTGTTTTAGCAGGGAGGAAGCAACATTATTAAGACAGCTGACATAGTTCAGATGGTCACTTTAAATATGTCTGATTTACTTTGCAATTTTAGTGAAGTTTCTTATAGGAAATCATTTTCTTTTGTTTCTATTTCTGTGAATATGTGAAGTACAGCAACACTTTGCAAAATTTACATTAACCCCCCCCAATATAATTGTGGAATAATGGCACTGACTTCTGCAGAATAGTCTCCAATGGACCTCAGGAGTGTCTCAATTTGCACAAGATAAAACAGTGGGAGGTGAAATATATTCTAGCAAAATTCTAGGTGTGCTCTATGTTTTTAATTGACTGTGCCCACCTTGCCTTAAATAAAGTGGTTTAAACATAGCAGGCTGAAAACATGCATCCTCTTTTTTCCAACAGCTAGAGTCATTGCTGAAGTAGCAACATATTGTAATCAGTCTGATTTTACATCAAACTGCAGTTTCAGATTCGACTGTTAATGCACTCAAAATAGAAATAGAACATAACCAACAATTTGAAATACAAAAGGCTATCTTCACCAACATATGACATTGACCAATAAAAAGGCTTTGAAATTAATAAAAATAAATTTGACACAGATTTCTAGGATGAATGAAGGAATAAAATTTTCTAGTTTAGATTCTCTGTAGAAACATTAGTAACACAGGAAAGAAGCAAAGTGAGAATACCAACAAACATACAAAAATATAATTCTCCATCTGTGGAGATGGCAGGTATTGCCACCACTCACCATATGCTGAGGCACATGTGATGAAATTCTTCCACGCTACAAAGGAAGTGGATTGGACTGTGAAAGACCAACCCAAATTGTGTTTGCATTTTGACAAATTTGTAGGGCAGTACAATATCTCAGAGAGGAGTTCAGGTCTCCTGCTCTCCTGGTGCATTCACTATAGCTGCCCAATTTCCCTGCTTTTTAAGGTTTGATAGAAATATCTGTGGGCTAGAGGTACATTCTTAAACGGCAAGGTTTTTTGCCTATTAGTGAATATTCTAATAGATATATTACCGAGCCCATTTGAGTTTTTCAGAGGATGACCTAATGTGGTGGCAAATTGCTTGCAAGCCACTGCAAGCAGTGTAACTGGCAGCTTCCTGCTGGCCACGCCTCTCAGAGTGGGAGAGACACAAATCTCGATAGAACTCCAGGAAGTGGATAATAAATTGTTCCTTTAGTACAAATTGCAAACACTTTGTGGCCTATACTGTTTCTTTTACTATGAAAATAGTGTTATGGGATTGGGAGTTGTGATAGATGATTTCTTTGGGTGCCCTTCAAGACTGTGATCTTGTATCTGAAGATGGGATATGCAAGCAAGAAACCTGCTCTACTGGTCAGACTAGTTTCCTTTGCTAATCTAATAGAATGGCCAAGTCAGCCAAGTGAGCTAATGGGTCTGTCAAGTACCCCCATTAACAAGTGTAAGAATCTGCCAAGGAAGCAATGTGAGCCTTTTAGAATTCTTTCAGGAGAAAGGCCTCCCACACACACAAGGAAGTAGTTTGTGTGCCTGTGTGTGAGAATTATTCTTGGGAAGGGATGGGAAGTGGGAAGAGACAGAGAGGATTGCCCATACCCCGAAAGCTATGGGGATCTGATCTAATGGACTGTTAATGCAGATCTGTTAAGATCTGAAGGACTGTTAATGTAGAGAACCTCTCTAACTTATGCTCAGGCTGTGAATATATGTGTAAAAAAACCATATATCATAAAGACACCACAGTCTCTGTTGATCTTATTTCCAAGGAAACCAAACCCTGGGTAAGTACAGGAACCCCTGGAAATCTTGCACTGCTCGGAGACTGGAGTGGTGCACAACAATGTCAAGCAATGAATGAATCTGATCCTCTGTCAGGTAGGGTCTTAAAGTGGTGTGCAACCCACATCCTAAAATATGGGTAGGAGCGTGAATGAGCCTGAGCTATGCTTCAATTAGGTGTCACTTTCTTTTCACAGTAGATATGTGCAGCTTCAAGTGGGAAGTGCGAAGATTGTGTTTAGTGGGTGGGTTGTGTTGCACCAGGATTAAGATGCGCTCTACGTGGGGTTACCCTTGAACACGGTCCGGAAGTTACAACTGGTACAGAATGCGGCGGCACGCTTGATTAAGCACAGCTGTCGCCGTGACCATATCACGCCAGTGTTAATAGATCTTCACTGGTTACCAGTTGTTTACCGGGCCCAATTCAAGGTGTTGGTGCTGACCTTTAAAACCCTATACGGTTTCGGTCCAGTCTATCTGAAGGAGCGCCTACAGAATCACCAATTATGCCGCCTGACAAGCTCAGCCTCACAAGACCTTCTCTCGGTCCCACCGGTCAAAACAGCTAGGCTGGTGCGGACCAGAGAGAGGGCATTTTCGATTGTGGCCCCCACCCTCTGGAATTCCCTTCCTTTTGATCTCCGACACTCCCTCCCTGATGGGTTTTCGCCAAGCCTTAAAAACCTGGCTATTCAGGCGGGCCTATGGGATTGGGGAGGATTAATTTTATAAGGTTTTAAATAGAAATTGGTTTTAAATTGATTATGATTGTGTTTGCTTGTATTTTATTTTGTATTATGTACTGCTCTCTATTATTGTAAGTCGCCTAGAGTGTCCACTAACCTGGACAGATAGGCGACCAACAAATAAAATAATTTATTATTATTATTATTATTATTATTATTATTATTATTAATGTGTATACATAAAGCATGTCTGGCATCAGAGACAGTTCACTACTTCACAGTGCACAATAATTTAGTAGGGCTTTTTAGCAAAGTCTTATCAACCCCGTGCACGTTGTGCAGAATCCACTAAATGGCTTCAGCATTTTTTAACATAATGGCTAAGAAGTTACAAGAGAGACAGTGCTACTATCACGTTATGGGCGGTATTCAACTAATGAGTCACATCAACCCAAGGATTACTGCTAGCACAATGGGACTTCCCCCTCCTGTCCTCCCCCTGTGTACCCCCATGACCCCGTAAATCTGCTCTGGAAAATTGGGGAAACCCCTAGAATGAGGTTCCTCATTTCTTTTTTATGGGAAAAAAAACTAGCTTCAAGACAGAACACAATGATATATAACTCTTATCTGATGTTTTAGCAAAAAAATCTACAGCAAAAAGAAAACAAAAAAAGGATATAAATTTCCTCATGGGTAGAATAATTTAAAAGGACTCAGTGAAAAGGGGGAAGATCTGATGAAAGCTATATTGGTGGCATTACTACTTCTGTGTCCATCATATTATCAAAAGTAGATGCATCAAGGACATCATGCCACTGTTCGGTCTTGGCAGACATCTGGGTCAACTGCAGTGACCAGCTGCAAACTGCTTTTATTATGGCAGGGACACTCCTGGGCCATAGGGGACTGATGCAGTGTGGTTCCTGTGACCTCATATCTCTGCGATGCACCACTGCATCATCTCATGCTGCCATTCCAAAATGGCTGGTGCAACTTCTTATGAATGATGATGGTAGCCTGATGCATCGCCAAACTCCTCCAAGGCTACTGTTAGGTAGAGCAAGGCAGCTGCCTCAGATGACACATGGTCAGGGACAGCAGGAGCAGCCTCTCTGGCAGTCTGTCCTGAGCCTTCATCCACCCTGCTCTGCTGCCTCATGGCCTTGCTTGGGGCTTCTAGTCTGGCCTACTGCCTCAGGTGTGATGGAGGAAGCTATCCAATCACCAGTGTTGAAGGAAAATTCAACTGCCAATCCTGTCTGTTTCTGTAATGGCCTGGGAGGAGAGGCCATCTTGTCCTTTGCCTCAGATAGCAAAATATCCTGGCTCAGTGCTGGGTGGTCACATTAACGCCATCACTACTGCCTCAAGCCAGGCTGCCTGGGAGGCAGGGCCTAACTCAGAGCCAGAGGAACTGCTACGTGTTTCAGTGTGCAGTGTGCAAATGTGCAAGGCAGTAGTTCCTCTCTGCAAGGCATTTGCACTGCTGAAACAATTTTGGCACCCAAGATCGTTAGTTGGGCCAATCCTGCCAGTTCCTATGCTCTCAGCTTTAGCCAGATAATGCAAATCATTTTCAAGGATCATCCTGGTCCTTCACTTGAAAAAAGGTATGATGTACAATTCAGCCCCAAATCATACAGATGTGACTGGCAAAACGCCAAGCTATGTGTGCAAACTCCATTTTATTTTAGTGGGCACACTCCAGTGATGTCAAAACCCCATGCAGAAACAAAGGGTCCTAAGCATGTAGGTGAATGCTTTGTCTCAATGATTTCCATGAATGTATGTAAACTTTTTTTTTTAGTCACTCATGATCACAACATCTTGCATCAAGGAATTCCACAGGTTAATTATGTTTACTGTAAAGAAGTACTTCCTTTTCCTGATTCATCCAGATTATCATGCCAATTAACTTTCTTGCATGACACTCCATTCTTGCATTTTGAAAGTAATTTTTCTTTATTCACTGTCTTCATTCTAACCTCCCCCTCCTTCCAATGAATATTGTATATAATTGTTTGTGGTAACAACTAAATTTTAAGTGCTCATTATTGTTGCTTGCTAAATCTGCTATTTCACAATTTTCTGCCTTTTCCCATTTGAAAAACATTTTTCAAAATTTGAAGCAAAGGCCTGAACACTGGCGCTAAAAGCTTTAAAATCCAAGTACGCTGACGTTAAAAGCTAAAAGGAACTTATCTCCATTTTGCTGCCTTCAGAGGAAAGAGCTTTTGAAAATGGCTTTGTTCAGATTGTTTAGCCACAATTAGAAGCGGCTTCCTTGAACCCCCACTCCCAAAGCAATTGAAAACTACATTAGGAAATGATTGGCTGCGATGGGAAAGGAAATAGAGAAGCTCAGAATATCCCATTGCCCGGCAGGCTGTCTGATGGCTAAACCAAAAGAGCAGACAGGAGGACAAAAGGTCGCAGTATGGTATTTTAGCATGAACTTTGTTTCAAAGTTTGGTGGATTTCCTCTTTCTTCCGAACTGCAATAGAGCAAAAAGGGAGAACTGCTTCTCATACCTCTGGCTATGTGATCTGGACAACCTGAGATGCATTTGATGTCTACCCATCTAGGTAAGTGGTATAGGTAGTCTGCAAGATGTGTTAGAAGAATAGCCTGTCTGCAATATATTCCTACACCAGTCTTTTGTGGCACAATGAAAGGCAAAAAGATGATGATGATGATGATGATGATTGCCCACCATTCACCAGTAGGTGGTGATAACAATGATGATGAAGAACTCTTCCTCAATTTACAGAACTTTTCAGCCAATCATCCTGGAGGAAGTGAGATTATCTGTTGGCTGGCAAACATGAAATTTGTTCTAAGGACACTTACTAAGAAGTAAGTCCCTTGAAGTACAATGGGGTTTTGAATTCATGTAAATGAGTACAGGATTGCAGCCTCAATAATTCACCCACATACACTATACTGTGATTTTTAGGCTCATCAGAAGTCCCTCATGACCCTGGTACTTATCTGTACATGTTTGAAGAACAGATTCAGTTCTCCTCTTGCTGACGTTTTACAACTACACCTATGTATACATGCACTTCTTGATAAAAAGCCATGTAACGGAGAAAAGGAGAGACTGGAGAAATGGGATTATGAAATGGTCAGATTCTAGGACCATAAAGTAGCCAAGCCTAGCTTCTAGTAATATAATGTTGCACGCCACCCCAGTCTCCAAGTGGTGAAAGAGAAGGACAGCCTGAACCCTTCCTCCACCCACGCCATGCAGCTGCTGCAAGCGGCGCTAAGATTTCAACAGCACTATCAGAAGACTCCCGGTAATTCATGCTGATTCCAACGAAATGTGCCAGCAACTCCTAACAACTTCAACGACTCTGTCCTATCTATTTCTGATGTTATTCATGGCATAGGTGACTGTTCACTGTTTCTCAGGTTCCATTTGTGGGAATAGGTGGCAATGCATACATCCAATCCAGTCCAGCAACATCTGCAGGGGTAGAAGTTGTAATTGTCTTTTTAAATTATGTTGTAATTGCTGGGTTTTTTAATAATGATATTTGTTATCTAATTTTTGTAAACTGTATTGCCTTCATTGATGTATTTTTATGCTTGTGTCTATTTTTTTGTAAGCTGCCTTGAGGGCCTTTGGCCAAAAGGCAGGGTAGAAATAAAATTAATCATCATCATCTTCAGGGGTCCCTGTGCTTGCCCAGGGTTTGGTTTCCTTGGAAAGAAGGTCAGTGGAGACTGCGGTGTCTTTATGAAATATGGTTTGTTTATTTAAACACATTCCAACCTGAGCTTAAGATGGAGGGGTTCAAAGCATCATCAGTCCAATAGATCTTGCTTTTCCATCAGGCTTCCAGGAGGCATCCTAAAGCCATGGTGCAGAGAGCCAGCTTCTTTGCATGTCCCCAGCCTTTCCTCAGATGCAACAAGCCTGTCTTAGGCCCCGGGAAGGGGGGCTCTCCTGAAGAGTTTCAATAACAATAGGATCTCCCTGGTCCATTCACCAGTTAATGGGCACTTGGCAGACCCATCAGTCCCCCATGGCCACTCTATTAGATTAACAAAAAAGACTCATCTGACCAGCGGAGCAGGTTTCTTACCTCCAGGTGCAGGGTTCAGATCAGAGGCTGAAAGGGGACTCATAGAAATCATCTATCTCAACCCCCAAATCCATAACAATAAATTAACTGATTCTACAAACAAGATGTCTATCATGAAAAGTGCAGTCATGCTAACTCATCATTAAAGCTGCAGTCCAATACACACTTACCTAGGAGTAAGTCCCATGGAACCCAATGGAGCTTACTTCTGAGTAGAAGTCTTGCACTGCAGCCTAAGAAATTAACTTTTGCCATAAAATGAAGGGAGGAGGGGCAGTGACCTCAGTAGGGATGGGTGAATCCATTTCGTTTTCTCTCAGCTTCTCATTTTTCCACTTTTAAGTTCAGTTCTCCACATGTCCATATGTTTGCATTTTTTAAAGAAAAAATCGTCATGAAAATTCATCAACATTTTAGTGTGAATTTCTTCTTACACACATTTTTGTTTGCAATTTTGCCTGATATACTCATTTTTGCAAAGCAATTTCCCCTAATACAATGCACTTTTGTATGCTATTTTAACTAATACATGCATTTTTATGTACACTTTACCTTAATATATGCATTTTTGTACACAGCACTTGGCACATTGCAAAATTTGGAGAAGAGCAAATTTCAAGGGATGTTTTGATTTATGTATTGTGTTGGAAAGTACAAATTTGTAGGTTTTCCTTAAATTTGAACTGAATCAAATTTTCCCCTATCCCTACCTTAGAGACAATTTTATTTCTCTGTAAAGGGTTGTACTTCCCTGAAACCAGAAATGAACATTCCAAAAAGGTAATGAACATGCTAAAGTTAACAAATTTTCTTGGCAGTGAGCTTTGAAGATGCCGTCAAACCTTTGTTTGGATTATGAGAGCCTTCCAAAAATTAAACAACTGTGCTGAGGAACGGAGTTGGGGAATCTGTGGCCCTCCAAACATTCTGGTACTCCAGTTCCCTTCAGTCCTAGCCAGCATGGATGATGGGAGGTATGGCTCAGCAGCAGTACTTCGAGGGCTACAGATTCCCCAGGATTTTGCTGTTCCACAAACATGGATACAGATGCACTTTAGTTTTACCACTGGCCTTCAATTTCTTCAGAGTACATTATGGGTTATTCCATAATCACAGAGTAGTCCAACAAAATTTTAGTTCTGAATACTGCTTTTCTAAACCAATTTAGAGATTAAACAGCTACTATATTATTCTTATATCGGTAAAGAAAGGAAACATGTCAAGCAGTATTCTTAAATTATAAGAAAGAACAGAAAGAAAAGGCTTTGACTGTAACAGAAGGACTTGCTACATAAACTAGAAGTGTGTTGGCTACTGTAGTCATGTTGAATATTTTACCAATAAGACAGTGCTGCTGTTTTTTACTTCATAAACTCAAATGAAATGCTAATGAAGAACATCAAGAGGATAAACGACATTAGTAGCGATGGGATGTGTTTGTCTTGTTTGGAATCAAAACAAATCTCTTTTCTTGAGGCTTTTCACCTAAGGATAGAGACACACTTACTGTTGTGCCGGTTCTAGTGAGTTTCCACCTCTCTTTTCTGAAAATGGGGACACACAACGCTAGTCAAACTCCATTCCTTTTTATTCTAAAACTCTGTTCGGATCAGTGCTTTTTTTAAAAAAAATCAGCTTCAGGCAGATTTCGCAACTGATTGGTAGATCAATCCGTTTGTCTTCCAGGTGTGGCCAATGGAAACGCTTTGCTGTAGGCTCAAGCAGAGACAGTGATTGGCCCAGTGCTTTGCTGTGGGCGGTCCTGAAGGGTCTTAAGTCAACAGTGGGGAAGGCAGATATGGCCAGCAGAGGGCAGAGTCACAAAATGCAGCAAAAAAAAAAAATTCTGGCTACTTTTGAAGAGACTAGTGCACCCATAGCCTAAAATGTTCTTAATCCCTAAAGTGTGCTTCTCTCTGTTGCGCATAAGTGGCATTTTGCAATCATATTAATTGCCTCAGAAGTGCTTTACTTTTTGTGTGAGTACTCTCAGGTTAAATGGAAAGTATTTCCACTTCTTCAGTGAGGTTCCTGCAGCAACAGCAGTGAAGAACTCCATTGGGATATAGCTATAACTTCAGACTTAAACAGATTTAGACTGTCAGTATTTTGTGGGAGGGACTCAAGTGCATTGTGGGAAATTTAGGTTTTCACAATTAAAGTGTTCTGGCACCCGAGTGCAACAAATCCATTTTTTTATGGACTTTGTGGTTAGGTAAATGATGGGGAAATCCATTAAAAAGTGTGGGATGAATGAATGACTAATAGGAAGAGGTGTAAACACCCTTTAAACAAGTCAAAGCAAATGCTCAATAAAGACAGGATATTATCTAATCTCCACATAAGCTTTGTGCAAGCAAATCAACAGGAATGCTCAGTAAGTAGGTCAACTAGGGGAGCCAGGGCCGGATTAAGCTGAGGAGGGCCCCTAGGCTGATAGGTGTTTGGGGGGGCCTTCTCCTTTTAGACGCGCATGCGTGCCATCAATCAAGATGGCAGCAGAGGCTTCAGTCCCTTAGGGAAACCTCAGCCACCATCTTGATTGATGGCAAACTGCAAAAAACAGCGAAGAAAAAGGTAAGTGAAGCGGGTGGATGGCGGGCGATTCAGAAACTCTTGTCCTGCGATCTGTGGCTTCTGTCCTGCTTCCGCGGATCATGGAAGGAGAGCAGAAGGCCCTCTGTAGCTCCAGGGGCCCTTGGGCCAGTGCCCCACGGGCCCCCAAGAGCTCCGGGCCCCTAGGCTTCAGCCTACTAAGCCTAATGGATAATCCAGCCCTGGGGGGAGCCTTTATTAGTCATTCTTTCTCTCCACAGAATCTTAGAAATTGTAATTTTTTTTGTGGGAGTGGCCTAGGGATATCTGATAAGAAATTCTCAAGGTTCTTGCTAAATGTACATCCAACCACTTTTTTTTAATAAAGGAAAAGCCATGATAGAATCTTGTTCAAAAGACTAAATTTTGCTGTAAATTTAGAGATCATGGTCTTCCTTTGTTAGTTGTCAGAACAGACCAATGGGATGTTTTTGATTTTGCTTGAGACACTTTACTTTAGTATCTGAATTCTTTACCCTAACTAACCTTAAAGGTATACCATTAGGTCCACATAATTTCCTTTCATCTGCCTCCTAAATTCCTGCAATTTAGGAAAACAACTAGGCTGAATGCTTCTTGTGACACGCTGGTTTTGTTCGGGCAAGGGATTTTTAGATGGAGGGACATTTAAATATTCAGCATTTGCCTGAAATGGTACATTCCAGGGAAAGCTTACAACTGATCCTCAAAACCACACACAAAACGTCAAATATGCTCCAAGTCATGTTTGGTTGCTGTTCATGGCATTTAATATCTAGAAGGAGAGAGCTGATTGGCTGGGTCAAGGGAATAATTATTGGCTCCTTTATGAGGAGATGGTGGTCCCAACAACCTTGAAAAAGGTAATCATGAAGTCACTCTTAAGGTGTCAGGATCCTGACTGACCCAGGCTCTGGAGATACCACTTTGGAAAAAAGGTTTGGCACCCCATGCAGCACCCTACTCACACTGAAAACGTGAAGACACTTGCACCAGCCCAAAGGCAACCTGAAGAGTCCCATCTCAGAGATGTCTTACTTGGGTCCCCAATGACCTTATTTTCACCCCCAGTTCTCCCCCATTGCCCACCTTGGCCCCAGGTGCAAAGGCAGTAGCCCAAAGTCACCCATTTGGCTACACTATGTTTGGGAGAAGAGAGAAGACCCAACTACAAGCCATCACCCAGCTGCAGACAATGGCCTAGCAGAGGATGAGGTAATGTCAGTGACTATGTAAGTTCCTCAGTCCAAATTCTGGACCTTTACTAGATTAACAACTTTCAGAGCTCATTAATGTTTTAGTTCTGAATACATTGTTTATTGGCTTTGACTGCAGCCTCCAGATGTGGTGCTGCTCATGGATATAAGATGACTTCCCTGGACCCTAAGGATTATGCCAACTCCCACTGTTTGCAAATATATCCTTCCTGGGTAAGGTGCTTGAGTGGGTGGTTTCTGTACAACTCTAGAAGTTGTAGATAAGTGGATGACACCATGTATCTGGATCTATTTCAGTCTGGTTTTAGACTGAAAATAGCCCTAACTGCCCTGATAGATGACCTATGTCAGGGGAAGAGAATAGGATGCGTGTGACTTTAATTCTCCTTTTCGTTAGTGCCTGGTTATCCACCTTGCAAATATATCTATTTATATTTTGAAATTTGGGATGTCTGTGTATAATTAGTTATAGATGTATCTGTTGCTTTCAGTTTCTCTCCATTTTTCATTTTTCCACTCTTAATTTCAGGTCACCACATTTTCACATCAGTCTGTGATTTAAAAAAAATCCTCATGAAAATTCATCAGTATCTTAATGCTCATTTTTGCTAATATGCATATTTTTGTATGCACTTTGGTTTAATATACACATTTTTGCGAGCAATTTCCCCTAATATAATTCTTTGTGTATGCTATATTCATTATGTATCTATTTTTATGCACATTTTCCCTAATACATGCATTTTTGTACTTTTCTTTTGATACAACTGCTTCACACAATTCGTAGGTGTGAATTCTGAGGAATAGCTAAATGTCAGTTTGTATATTGTTTTGGGACATGCAAATTAAGTAGGTTTGCATTAAAATGCGAACCAAATCAAATTTCTCACCTAGCTGTAGCTATATTTTTAAGTTGCTATTAAAAAGCCAGATGTTGAAAATATGAAAGCAGCCTTTCAACCATTTTTCCATTTCCTAGATTTTCTTCTTTCATCCAGCTAATACTTTTAGCCCAGATGCCTAAAGTAAGCATGTTATCCACTTCTGCAGATGAGATGAACCATGCGATGATACTTAGTGCTTTCCCCCCCTTTGCCACAGTCCATTAGTATACCACACCTGGTGCTTGTATAAATATGTTCATCATCATGTAAATTAAACATAGACTTCTAAATATTGTATACAAGAGGTAATGTGTACACATGGTAGGAATCAGCCGAGATCCGTCAGTTAAGTACACATCCTAGTGATAACTCCCACATACAAAGGCAAACACAATTTAATATGGGGCATGGTTACGTTCAGAATGGGCCATAAAATGGGATGTTGGTCTCCTGGGACTGAGAAATGCACTTCTATTTTACTGGGAATCCCACACCTTTATATTCTATTCAGGTCTATAAAATAGTAGTAGAGATGTCTTATGAATTGGGTATATACATTCCATGCCCTGCAAAGACAAAAGAAACAACTGAGTCTTGGTAATTGTGTTTCTTTTCTTTTTTTAAAAAAAAATGCTTCATTATTTTTAAAAGACTTGCTAAGAGCCATTTTAGGAAGTCTTCATAAAAATTCAACAAGCTGTTTGAGAGTTTCACAGTCCACATGCAGGATATTTCACATGCTCGCAGTATCTGTGTAGATTTGCTTTCAGTCAATGTTCTCAGAGTCAGAGTAACTTACCCTTCTCTTTATTTTCATTTGTTTCTGCATTGAAGAAAACAACAACAACCAGGAACACAATATTGATCTCTGTGCCTAAGTGGCCTGGAACAGGACTTGGCAACATGGAACCTGTGGGCTCCATTGTGCTTACCAGTCTCAGTAAATATCCCCTCAAAAGTCAACAATGCAGGGGAAACTGTTTCTTCTTCTTCCTGCTCAGTTTCTTCTTGCACTGGCTCAGCCTCTCCTACATTGAACATTCTCCTTTAAACATGCTCACGTTTCACTGCATGCCAGGATTGGACACCCACCCTCCCTTCCATTCTGAACAGAGGAGAGGTGCAAAAAGCTACTCTCTATAAGAGAATGCAGCAGTGGCTGATGTAGGTGCCTCTTTTTTCTTTTCTTTTCTTTTCTTTTGCATCAATGGGAATGGCTGATGCAGCTAGGCATGCCCACAACATTTTGAGGTGGTCTTTGACTGCCTGCTTAGATGTGGCAGCTTTTTTGTGTTATCTCATAGCCCCAGAGTAGACATTTTGTGTTAGGGCATGGCCCTACAGCAGCCGTGTTATGACTGGCACCCATGGTACTTTCTCAAAATTCCAAGAGTGTCCAGTGATCCAAAAAGGTTGGTGATCCCTTGCCTACAATTTCCAAAATATATAGGGGCGGCACCTGGAAAAAGTGCCTTCAGTAGATCCCTCAGCAGTAGTGTGTCCCTTCCTTTAGGGGTGCAGCTGTTGGAGATGGTCTAGTGGTGATAGAAGCACCATGGAAATGAACACAAGGCCCACATGGCCTTTTTATTAATCCACATTTCAATAGTAGCACTGACAGAAGTGCTGGGCCCATGCAGAAACACTTGCCAGTGCAACCAGTACTTTAATTTCCCCACAATGCAGTGCCTGTGAAGTATTGTGGGCTGTCACATCAGGCTCAGGCCTGGCGCTTCTGTTAGCATTGAGCCACAAAAAATTAAATGGGACCTACAGGCCCAGTGTCAGCTACGATAGTGGAAGTGGACCTCCCCTCACTCAGAGGATCCTAGTCTTTTGTTGTCAGGCACTTTCCTGAAACTATACAAACTGTATTGAACTAAAAGGATGCTTAAAGAAAACATGCAAAAACCTCTCTTCTCCAGTGCCATTATCCTATCCAAGAGACCTCCATCCCTCCCTTTCATATTTCAATATTCACTAACCACAACTCCACCCCCCAGTTTGTATACCTCTCAGGTATGTAGCTCCTACTTTTTAAACAAAGAAATATATTCACATGATACTCACAAAGAGACATTTCATTGTATTTCATCTGAGGTTCATTCTTCTTCATGTGACAACATCAAGATAACCATAACGGGGGAAAAACCCTTCTATGGAGGTTCATGTGGAGTTCATGCTTTCATTCCACACGGACAGCTGGCTGGCTGGGAATAATGAGAAGCTGGGCACTTCTTCAGTGTACACCAAACTGTGGCAATAAGACAGATGAGTATATTTAGCATCACGGCAGTCCCACTGTCTAGCTGGGGAGTCATTTGCATAGCAATGAATTGCAATGCATAATGTTGATTGGATGTCACTTAATAGTGTTTTTATGCACAATATGATGAAATTACACATGGGAACTATAACAGTTTCCAGTCATTAGAAAATCTGATGGAGCTTATGGTTGACATTCTAACAGGAACAGATAACAGTGTATATTCAATTTTCTGTATTTCATTTTACATTTAGGATCTGAGGTAAATGAGCTCCTGCATCACAATCTCACAATGATGAGAATATCTGAAGCTGTACAGTTAAATCCTTTGTGCTATCCTGGCCTGCTATCTTGATAGTCTCAATTGTATATTATTATACAATATATTATTAGTCTATTTTTACCAAAATGAAACTCAAAGTGACTTACAAGCATTAAAAACAGATGTTTTAGAGTGTTTTTAGTGTTTTTGTTTGCTGCCCTGGGAGCCTACTGGGCGGAAGGGCAGGATATACATTTAATAAATAAATATATATAAAAATATAAAAACAACATAAAAACATTCTAAATACAAAAAACAAACAAGATCCAACTTATCTCTGCTAGGTATGGAAAGATCTGTCAATTTCAGTTCTCTCAGTTTCTCATTTTTCCAATGTTAAATTAAGTAATCTACATTTCTGCAGCAATCTGTGATTTTTTTTAAAAAAAATCCTCATGAAAATTCTCCACCATTTTAGTGTGAATTTCTTCAAATAAACACATTTTTGTAGGCAGTGTTGACAAAGGTACACATATTTGCAAGCCATGTTTCATCACATCATGCCTTTTTGCTTGTTTTTTCACACATATATTCATTGTATACACACTTTCCCCTAATACATGTGTTTTTGTAAATATTGTTTAGTTGGCAAACTGCATCCCAAAATTCTAATAAATGTGAATTTTGAAGGATGGCAGTGTTTCGGTTCTCATATTGTTTTGGAAAGTGCGAATCCGATAAATTCTGCTTGAAATGCAAACTGAATCAAAATTCTCCCTAATTCCTACCCAACTAAAAACAAGCAGAGAATTAAGCTCCAAAGGTCTGGGGAAATCAACATGTTTTCACCTGGCACCTAAAAATATAATGAAGGTGCCAGGTGTGCCTCCCTGGGGAGAGCATTCCACAAATGAGGAGCCACCACTGAGAAGGCCCGTTCTTGTGTCCCCACCCTCCATACATCCGTCTGAGGAAACACATAGAGAAGGACCACAGATGATGAATGCAGGGTCCTGGTTGGTTCATGTGAGCAGGCAGTCCTTGAGGTACTGGAGTCCTGAGCCACATGCACCTTTAGAGGTCAAAACCAGCACTCTTAATTTGGCCTAGAAATTTGGCAGCCATGCCAGAACTGGTGTTATGAGTTCCAAGTGTCTTGTCCTGGTCAGCAATCTGGCCACTAAATTCTGCACCAACTACAATTTCCAAACCATCTTTAAAGGTAGCCCCATTAGGCATTGCAGTAATCTAACCTAGAGGTTACCACAGCACAGACAACAGGTTAGGCTATCCCTGTCCAGATAGGGACATAGTTGGGCCACAAACTGAAGCTGATGGAAGGCGTTCCTTGCCACAGAAGCCACTTGAGCCTCAAGCGACAGGAATGGATCCAGAAGTACCCTCAAACTATGCACCTGCTCCTTCAGAGGCAGTGTAATCCCATCCAGAGCAGGCAATGCCTTATCCATCCAGTCGAGGGAACCACCCACTAACAGTGCCTCAGTCTTATCTGGACTAAGTTTCAGTATGTTGGCTCTCGTCCAGTCTGTTACCAAGGCCAGACATTGACCTAGCACATCCATTGCCACACCTGGAGGTGTAAAGGAGAGAGAGCTGTGCATTACTCCAAAACTCCAGATGATGTACTCAGTGGTTTCATGTAGATGTTAAACAGTATGAGGGATAGAGCTGCATCCTGTGGGACCCCACTCCATGTGCTCCCCAGGTCCCTTAATTCATCTTATGGCTTAGACTGGAGACAGTGGTGACCTTTTCATAGGTATATTGTTAGGGATTGTGTCCCCTGAGAGGCAAAGCAAGAACAAACCTTGGTTGCAGCTCAAACCATGAGCCCAGGTTCTGATGTAGCACTAAGCCAAACCATGGCTTAGCTCCTGGTGGAGGAGCGTGGCAGTTGCAATTTTCTTACTGTGCACCTCCAGTATGCTTGCTCGTTCACATTAAGCTATAGTTTGCTTAGTGCAGATGTGGGGAATCTTTGGCTCTCCAGATGTTGCTGAATTGTAACTCCCACCATCCCTGGCCATTGGCCTTGTTTATTGGGGCCAATGGGAGTTGTAGTTCAACGACATCTGGAGAGTCAAAGGTTGCCCACATCTGTCTTAGTGTTATATCTGAACCAGGTCAGTGTGTTCAACAGACTTCCTATGAATTTAGAGAGACAGACAGGGAAAGAAAGATAAAGAAAGAAAATCTTGTTAGCTTGGTAAACATTGTTTATCTAGGGAGTTAAAATCCTAGGTTGCACAGTCCTAAATCCTCTTAACATAAAGTAAATTCTATTGAACTCAGTGGGATTAATTTCCAAGAAAAAATATTTAATATTAGGCCACAATAGTCACTAGAGTCTCTTGAGTTATATTCAAGATTCCAAATATTACAAAAAAGATATCCAGGTTTCCAAATACTGTATGGCTTAACAAGTTGCAATATGTTGTATCTGTCTAAATAGCTCTCTAGCACTCAAGTTCTATCAAGCAAATGTTTGAATTCAGTATCAGGTGCACATTAAATTGCAGCCATAGATATATTTATGGACAAATTTCTATATGAAGAATGACTGCCTTTATAATGGATTTATAATAGAAATGCAGACACTACTCTGCTCATTCCAGGGTAAACTGTGCTGTTAGAATATTTATTATGTTCATTTTGCAGCTATGCCACTGAGACCTTCATTTTAAAATGAAAGTGAGCTGTACAATACATGACTTGTATCTGATTTTAAAATACTGTAGCTTTGAGCAGGGCTGGCCCCAAAGGGCAGCCAGGTGGGGCCCTGGCCGAGAGCCCCTAGAGCCACAGAGACCCCTGAGGGGCCTCTTGATAGGGTGGGGGAGGAGTAGTGCTCCCTTTCCGTGATCCGTGGCAGAGTAGCTGCTGTGGATCACAGGGAGGGAGTTTCTTCCACCCGCCAGTTCACTGGCTCCACCTACCCGTCTCCTGTCTTTTGCGGTTGTACGGGCTGTGAGCGCAGGACTGCCATTAACCAAAATGGCAGCCGAGGTTTCCCTAAGGGGCTGAAACCTCCGCCGCCATCTTGGTTGATGGCAGCGATGCACACATGTAGCAGCCTGTGCAGCCACAAAAGACAGGAGAGACGAAGCCAGTGAATGGGCAGGTAGAAGAAGCTCCCCCCCTGTGAGGGACAGGTAGGCACGTGCATGCACATGCACACACGTACCAGGGCCTGGGGCAAGCTGGTGCCCAAGGGCTCTGGCATGTCTGGCGCCGGCCCTGGCTTTGAGGGCTGATTTCATTTAAATTGATAGTTTTTGGACAATCATGGGAACTCCACTAGTAACACCATATTGATATCGTGAACAAAATTAGCCCACAAATGAAAGCACGATTTTCTATTTACGAACACTGTCATTTATTGTGAGTTATGCACCTTACTTGCTGAAGCATGATTGCATTTGTTGTACCTTCTCAATTACATGCTCACCACCCCCTGAAATTTGGCATATTTTATTTATTTATTTTTCTTCATCATATGCCCAGAATAATGTATCTGCTATATTTTTCTCGACAACAGTCAATAGCTAAGTCATACAGCTGAAATTGGAGAAGAGTCTCTGGATCCTGGAAGACATATCTGCTAGTTCTTTCATAACAACAGATACTGGGCACCTCTGGACAGTTTCAGCAATAACTGGCTTTCCATAAACAAATGCATGGAGGTTTTTTTACAGCCAAATACAAAGGCCAAAGTTTTCTATCTTTATATATTGACACTGGGTGTGAGCGCTCCAAAAGCATATGCCACTGGTTCATATGACTCTTGCTATTTTTGCAATATCATTTTTCAATTTTTTCTTGGTACATCATGGACAATTTTGCTTGTATCTTATTAGATACAAATATTTATTAGCAAATATTTTGGTATGTGAGCTGTGTTGATTGATTTCTTTCTTGTTTCCTGTCCTATCTGTAGGATAGTTCTGTAGGTGTTTTGTATGAATTGTTTTAATGGTATAATGTATTTATGTTTTTAATGTGTTGTAAGTCACTTGGAAACCTTTGCATAACAAGTGCCTAACAAGTCTAAAATAATAATAACAGTAGCAGCAGCAGCAGCAGCAGCATCTAGATCACCCTCTATTACTTTTAGCAAGGTCATCTCAGCTGCTGACACATTTTGACTATTTTGTTTAAACTGACACCTTTGTCTTCCATATTCTTTTTTTGCAGCTTCCATTCACAATCTGATATATGGTAATGGAATCAGTTACAGTTCTGCTACAAATTCTTCAGATTACTTGCTTTCACTCTGAACTCTCTTCTGAAACTTATGCAAACATATTAGTCGAGGAGCAAGCCAGCTTTAGGTCCGGCCGCTCCACCCCTGATCTTACATCATCTGATTAGGAAATATAGTTGTAGGCCTAATGGAGCTCTTGTTTCAGCTTTTGTTGATTTTAAATCTGCATTTTATAGTATCCCCCGGAAGAGGTTGTGGGCAAAACTGGAGGCCTCCTGTCTTGATCACAGACTATTAATATAATTCTCACCTTGCATGAAAATAATTCTCTTAGAGTAAGGTGCAATCTGCAGGGTTATTTGTCCCCCGCTGCTCCACTAAACAGGGGAGTGAGACAGGGCTGCATTCTGGCCCCCCTACTATTTAATTTTTACACCAACTCTCTAGTTCTAGCCTTAACAAATCCAGACTTTCACCCGTCCAAATTAGCGAATTGACCCATTCCTGCCTTATTGTATGCAGATGACACTGTTATATTATCTTACTCAGAAGTAGGACTCAGGAGAGCTCTTCGCACCTTTATGGCATACTGTACAGAGGAGGAACTTACAATAAACTATCAAAAGACCCAAATCTTGGTCTTTTCCAAAAGATATAAAAAGTGTAGATGGAGGGCCAATGGGCACAATATTGAACAGGTCAAGGTATACAAATACCTGGGAGTCGTTTTTCAAACAACTGGCCTGTGGAGAGCCCAAATTGCACATCTTTCTGAGAGTCCTCCAAAAACTATTTCTGCTATTCTTAGATTTTTCTTTTCAAAAGAGGGTTCCCATATTCCCTCTGTCATCAAAGTTTTCCAGGGCAAGGTGTTGGCCCAATTACTCTGTGGTTCTCAGATATGTATTTATAAGGATTTTTGCTCCCTGGAGGCAATATAGTCCAAGTTTCTATGTTCCATTTTTGATGCCCCACGTGGCATTCCCAACACCATACTCAGATTGGAAGCTGGGTTGGTTTCCTTTGAAGCACAAGCATGGCTAAACGCATTACGCTTTTGGCTCAAGCTAAATTTTAGACCTCAAGGACTAGCCCCCTGATTTTAACAGACAATCTGACCTCTGGTTGGGCAAGTATGGTTGAGAAAAAATTACATCTTTATGGATTTTCTCCCTCAGCTCTGGTCCAGCTGGGACCTATAAAGGCCAAAGAAACTATTAAGAACTGGATTGGGGATGTTGCCTTACAAGAAGACAGAGCCCAGGCCTCGCATTACCCGTTTCCAGTGAATTACAATAAGAATTTTGCACCTGAAGCCTATCTTTGTGACCTAGAGATTCCTAAGAATCGTAGAGCCTTTACACTGGCTTGTTTTAATTCTTTACCATCAGCCTTGTTGGAGAGGAGATATTTGCATATTCCTTATTCCCAACGCATCTGCCCATGTCAATTGGGTGAGGTTGAATCAATCATTGACATTGTTACACTGTACATATTATAAGGACATCCGTTCCTTTTATATTGCTCCAATTTAAAAAAAATTACCAGGTAGATCTGACACATTTATACCTCCTTTCTTCTCTCAGATTTGAGGAATGAAATAACTTTTAAAGTGGCAAACTTTTGTGTCTTAGCATGTACTATAAGGAAACAGGTGGTTAATGTATACGTTAGTATACTAGAGTTAATTTTATTTTTTAAGTTTGTTTATATATAAGCTGTATAATTCAATCTGTTTATTTGTTTATATGCAATTCTTCTGCCTTTCTACATTTAAATACTTGTATTTGTATGGCTGGTCATTGACCGTAAACAATTAAGTAAGTAAGAAATGTATGTTTCATTTTTATTTAGAATACAAACACTTCAAACTTCTTGTAGCAGCCTGGGGCCCATCCATACGACTGTATAATCTGCAATGTTATTGCTTTGTGTCCTCATTAATTCACCATCGGCCATATGAAATTGCAAGCTAGCACAGATTTTTGCATTCACAAATCCTCATTAGAAATACCACTGAAAAACAAGTATGCTTTCCTGTATCAATAATCAATCGTATTAACGTCCATGCACTTGGATGCAATGCTGCAGACTTTTCTGCAATAGGTGATCCATGGGCATTCCTCCGTCATATGCCAAGCTCCCTGTCTCCTTCCCCCCTAATAGCCAGTTGCATTTCTGGTACTGAAGCTGGATCCGTCCTCTGTCCACGCCTCCCCCTTCTATCTTACAGTTCATTCCTGCTTCTGGTACTGAACTAGGGTACTTCCTCCTTCTGGCTTCCATAACTGTATGGCATTGTTGTTGTTGTTGTTTAAAAAACTGCTATTTTGCAATCAAATGTAAAATCAAACGTTTAATGAATAATATTTCCACTTAAAAGCTATTTTGCTATGTTACACAAACAATTCACTGAAAACACTGAGTTTAAAGGAGAAGGTTTTAAACTGAGCTTCCTTGGGCTGATAGGGGGGGAAAGGGGGAGAAAGAGGAGCAAGCTCTAGTACTATAATGTGGCATTGATCTTGCAGTCAATCCAGCAGCAGGCAAAGCCTCTCTTTTCCTGCCCAACAGCTGATGGGGATAGAAGGGGGAGCCAAATATACCCAAAAAGCCAGCAGCCAGATCTCTCTCTCTGTGAGCGCACACACTGTAAGTTGTGTTCTTTTCCTCTGAACCTGAAAGTGACTAATCTGGGGCCTCCCTTTGCTAACTTGAAACTGAATGACAATCTCTTGCTTTCTCCCATGGTGGGCAGTGGAGGATCTAATACAATTTGGGAGGAGGAGGCATGAAGAGATTTGGTGGGTGCACTGGGCAGAAGGAAAGCCCTTTCAAAATGGTAACAGCAGCAGACAGCAGGAAACAATTGAATATGGAAAGGGATTTGTCTTCCACTTTGACAAATTCAATGGAATCAGGAGTAACCAGCAGCTCCCATCTTTAGTATGCACTATGTTATATGTAACAGCCAAGACATTTATTTTGCTTGCACTTGGGGGGGTCCATTAACATTGCCCTTTTGCATATCCACAAACCTGTGCATGCATGGAATTGAAAAAAAATGTTTCTGCGCTTTTCCAAAAAAATGCATGCAAAGCAAACTACCATTATGGATCAATCACTGAAAAGCGGTGGTCTTAGGGACATGGCCAATGCTAAACTGATTTAGAAAAAAAAAGTCCACATGCATGAATTCTTGATAATCAGGTTTTCACAATAATCTGACCACAAACAGGACATGTATGGATCTTGAGGCCACCAACCAAATATGGAATATGCGGATTTTGCAGTTAGGTATGGATGGGCCCTTGATTTGTCTGCATGTTGTTTTACTGTTTTGTTTTTATACTATGATATATTTGCTTTTGTTTTTATTAGTGTTGTAAGTTGCTTACTTCGGGTAATAAGTGACAAATAAAATAAATAAATAATGCTATTAAAGACATCAACCATTTCTGGTTCTGCAGTATATAGTAGTATAACCAGAGCTTGGAAGTAACTAGTTACAAATAACGAATTACTTGTAATTTATTACTTTTTTGAGTAACAAGTGGGTAACTTCATTACATTTTGCTGGTAATAGAACGAGTAGTAACTTGATTACTTTTGAGGAGTAATTGTAATGTTTCCAGCATTACTTTTGTGCATTACTCGGGGGGGAGCAGGGGAAGTCTTCTGCTCCTCTGATTTGTGGATAAAAATCATGTGCTTCAAATTGGGCTTCTGTGCAGCATTCTTCTTCCTTCATGCTCTATGGGTGCTTAGGAGGCAACAAGGGAGGAGGTGGAGAGTGAGATGGGGTGGAGAAAACAATTGTTTAAAAATTGACAGGAGTGGAAGGAGAAAAGAGCTGGAGGCAATATATATATACAAAAATATGTGTGTTGGGGTATCATTGCTGGGGGTGGGGTGAGGGGATGTGAGATTCTATTATGCCATTCTGTTAATCTTATGGATAAAATAATATATACTACTACCCTCTGTGTGTGTGTGCTTATTTTTAATGTTGTTTTAGGCTACTTAGATGTGCAGCAGCCAAGGCCAGCACCTTGTAGGCATTTTTTAAAAAAAAGTAACTAAAATGTAATTGTAGCAATTACTTTTGAGTAAAAGTAAAGTAATCAGTTACTTTCAGAGCAATTGTAATTGTAACACTAATTACTACTTTTGGGGGGCCATGTAACTGTAACTGTAATTTATTACTTTTTAAAAGTAATTTTCCAAGCTCTGAGTATAACTACTTTCTTTTTATTCTCTTTATCTTAACCTGTGCTTTGACTTATATGTCACAACTTTGCCTGAATCTTTTCCAACAGTCTCCAGCATTACATGAGACATTCAGTTCTTTAAGGGTCTTCACTTGCTACATCTCTGCAGCTCTTTCTATTCTTCTCTGAATTGCTTTTCTTTGGCAACCCACTCGTGGTAACATACTATAACTTGCTAACTCAGATTAATTCACTAATAGGCAAAAAACCTATCTGATTAACTCTGTATAAGGGAGCTTCAAATGTTCCTTTGTTGATCTAAGGACAGCTGTGTGCAGTCATTTCAGGATCTTTTCTGCGCAGCAGCATCTTTGGCTGGATTTTGTATGTGAACCAAGGTTGAAGTGGCCTAAGCTAATTATGGAGTGTGCACACAAGAATGCAACTCTAAACATGATTACTTGGAATGTGACTTACTTCTGAGCATACATGGGCAGGACTGTACTGATAATTATAATTATAATCGCTGGTCTTAAGCATATTATTTAGAAGTAAGTTCTGCATGAAATCCATAGGACATATTTCCAACTACCATGTTTAGAATCAAGGTGTAAAGTGCCATGACAATTTTGTGTTGTTTTGGTCTTTGTTCTGTATAATGGAAACTACTGAGTTTCCATTAGAATGAGGACATTTAATCTTGATGCAACAAAAATAATACAGCATTTAACACCATGCATTACAATTGCTACAACAGGCAGAAAAATAATTCAGTGGTCCACCAAAATCTTGAGCAATTTTCAAGTGGTCTGGGGGGGGAGTTTGGGAACTATTGCCATACTCAGTGGGAGAAGTTAATATAAATTCACTAATAGGCAAAAAACCTTGCGGTTTAAGAATGTACCTATAGCCCACAGATTTTTCTATCAAACTTTAAAAAGCAGGGGAACTGAGCAGCTATAGAGAATGCACCAGGGGAGCAGGAGACCTGACCTCCTCTCTGAGATATTGGACTGCCCTACAAATTTGTCAAAATGCAAACACAATTTGGGTTGGTCTTTCACAGTCCAATCCACTTGCTGTGTAGCTTGGAAGAATTTGGTAATGTGCCTCTGAGCATATGTATCGCTATGAAAATGGAGAGGGTTGTTAAGCAAGCGTTTCTGAGTTCAGGACTATCAGTTTTGTAAGGTTTCAGAACATAAGAACATAAGAAGAGCCTACTGGATCAGGCCAGTGGCCCATCTAGTCCAGCATCCTGTTCTCACAGTGGCCAACCAGGTGCCTGGGGGAAGCCCGCAAGCAGGACCCGAGTGCAAGAACACTCTCCCCTCCTGAGGCTTCCGGCAACTGGTCTTCAGAAGCATGCTGCCTCTGACTAGGGTGGCAGAGCACAGCCATCATGGCTAGTAGCCATTGATAGCCCTGTCCTCCATGAATTTGTCTAATCTTCTTTTAAAGCCATCCAAGCTGGTGGCCATTACTGCATCTTATGGGAGCAAATTCCATATTTTAACTATGCGCTGAGTAAAGAAGTACTTCCTTTTGTCTGTCCTGAATCTTCCAACATTCAGCTTCTTTGAATGTCCACGAGTTTTAGTATTATGAGAGAGGGAGAAGAACTTTTCTCTATCCACTTTCTCAATGCCATGCATAATTTTATACACTTCTATCATGCCTCCTCTGACCCGCCTTTTCTCTAAACTAAAAAGCCCCAAATGCTGCAACCTTTCCTCGTGAGGGAGTCGCTCCATCCCCTTGATCATTCTGGTTGCCCTCTTCTGAACCTTCTCCAACTCTATAATATCCTTTTTGAGATGAGGCGACTAGAACTGTACACAGTATTCCAAATGCGGCCGTACCATAGATTTATACAACCGCATTATGATATCAGCTGTTTTATTTTCAATACCTTTCCTAATTATCCCTAGCATGGAATTTGCCTTTTTCACAGCTGCCGCACACTGGGTCGACATTTTCATCGTGCTGTCCACTACAACCCCGAGGTCTCTCTCCTGGTCGGTCACTGCCAGTTCAGACCCCATGAGCGTATATGTGAAATTCAGATTTTTTGCTCCAATATGCATAATTTTACACTTGTTTATATTGAATTGCATTTGCCAGTTTTCCTCCCATTCACTCAGTTTGGAGAGGTCTTTTTGGAGCTCTTCGCAATCCCTTTTAGTTTTAACAACCCTGAACAATTTAGTGTCGTCAGCAAACTTGGCCACTTCACTGCTCACTCCTAATTCTAGGTCATTAATGAACAAGTTGAAAAGTACAGGTCCCAATACTGATCCTTGAGGGAATCCACTTTCTACAGCCCTGCATTGGGAGAACTGTCCGTCTATTCCTACTCTCTGCTTTCTGCTTCTTAACCAATTCCTTATTCACAAGAGGACCTCTCCTCTTATTCCATGACTGCTAAGCTTCCTCAGAAGTCTTTGGTGAGGTACCTTGTCAAACGCTTTTTGAAAGTCTAAGTACACTATGTCCACTGGATCACCTCTATCTATATGCTTGTTGACACTCTCAAAGAATTTTAGTAGGTTACTGAGACAGGATTTTCCCTTGCAGAAGCCATGCTGGCTCTGCTTCAGCAAGGCTTGTTCTTCTATGTGCTTAGTTAATCTAGCTTTAATAATACTTTCTACCAGTTTTCCAGGGACAGAAGTTAAGCTAACTGGCCTGTAATTTCCGGAATCCCCTCTGGATCCCTTTTTGAATATTGGCATTACATTTGCCACTTTCCAGTCCTCAGGCACGGAGGAGGACCCAAGGGACAAGTTACATATTTTAGTTAGCAGATCAGCAATTTCACATTTGAGTTCTTTGAGAACTCTCAGGTGGATGCCATCCGGGCCCGGTGATTTGTCAGTTTTTATATTGTCCATTAGGCCTAGAACTTCCTCTCTCGTTACCACTATTTATCTCAGTTGCTCAGAATCCCTTCCTGCAAATGTTAGTTCAGGTTCAGGGATCTGCCCTATATCTTCCACTGTGAAGACAGATGCAAAGAATTCATTTAGCTTCTCTGCAATCTCCTTATCGTTCTTTAGTACACCTTTGACTCCCTTATCATCCAAGGGTCCAATCGCCTCCCTAGATGGTCTCCTACTTTGAATGTATTTATAGAATTTTTTGTTGTTGGTTTTTATGTTCTTAGCAATGTGCTCCTCAAATTCTTTTTTAGCATCCCTTATGGTCTTGCATTTCTTTTGCCAGAGTTTGTGTTCTGTTTTATTTTCTTCATTCGGACAAGACTTCCATTTTCTGAAGGAAGACTTTTTGCCTCTAAGAGCTTCCTTGACTTTGCTCGTTAACCATGCTGGCATCTTCTTGGCCCTGGCGGTACCTTTTCTGATCTGCGGTATGCACTCCAGTTGAGCTTCTAATATAGTGTTTTTAAACAACTTCCAAGCATTTTCGAGTGATGTGACCCCTGGACTTTGTTTTTCAGCTTTCTTTTTACCAATCCCCTCATTTTTGTGAAGTTTCCTCTTTTGAAGTCAAATGTGACCGTGTTGGATTTTCTTGGCAATTGGCCATTTACATGTATATTTAATTTAATAGCACTATGGTCACTGCTCCCAATCGGTTCAACAACACTTACATCTCGCACCAGGTCCCGGTCCCCACTGAGGATTAAGTCCAGGGTTGCCGTCCCTCTGGTCGGTTCCATGACCAACTGGTCTAGGGAATAGTCATTTAGAATATCTAGAAATTTTGCTTCTTTGTCATGACTGGAACACATATGCGGCCAGTCTATGTCTGGGTAGTTGAAGTCACCCATTACTACCACATTTCCTAGTTTGGATGCTTCCTCAATTTCATATCTCATCTCAAGGTCTCCCTGAGCATTTTGATCAGGGGGACGATAGATCGTTCCCAGAATTAAATCCCTCCTGGGGCATGGTATCACCACCCACAACGATTCTGTGGAGGAGTCCGCCTCTTTTGAGGTTTCGAGCTTGCTGGATTCAATGCCTTCTTTCATGTATAGAGCGACTCCACCACCAACATGTCCTTCCGTGTCCTTCCGATATAGTTTATATCCAGGGATAACCAGATCCCACTGGTTTTCTTCATTCCACCAGGTCTCCGTTATGCTCACTATATCAATGCTGTCCTCTAAGACCAAGCACTCCAGTTCTCCCATCTTGGTTTGGAGGCTCCTAGCATTAGCGTACAGGCACTTGTAAGCAGTGTCTCTCTTCAAGTGTCTTTGGCGCTTGTGGTTTGGCCTGTGGTAATTTTGCTCTTCTGAATTTATATCCTGTGCCCCTGCTCTCACAATGCCTACTTCTAGGCCTACCCCTTTTAAAATTTCATCATTTGTTTGGTTTTTATCCCGGGGGGAGGTTTGCTCCGAACTGGACCTTCCTCAGCTCCTGTCGGGTTTCCCCCCTCAGTCAGTTTAAAAGCTGCTCTGCCACCTTTTTAATTTTAAGTGCCAGCAGTCTGGTTCCATTCTGGTTCAAGTGCAGCCCGTCCCTTTTGTACATGCCCGGCTTGTCCCAAAATGTTCCCCAGTGCCTAACAAATCCAAACCCTTCCACCCGACACCATCGTCTCATCCACGCCTTGAGACTGCAAAGCTGGGCCTGTCTGGCTGGTCCTGCACGTGGAACCGGTAGCATTTCAGAGAAAGCCACCTTGGAGGTCCTGGCTTTCAGCATCCTACCTAGCAACCTAAATTTGGCTTCCAGGACCTCACGGCTGCATTTCCCCATGTCATTGGTGCCAACGTGCAACACGACCACTGACTCCTCCCCAGCACTGTCTACCAAACTATCTAAATGACAGGCGATATCCGCAACCTTCGCACCAGGCAGGCAAATCACCTTGCGGTCTACACGCCCATCGCACACCCCACTGTCTATGTTCCTAATGATCGAATCACCCACTACAAGGATCCCTCCACCCCCTGGAGATATATCCTTGGCACGAGAGGATAGCTGCTCATCCCCCAAGGAATGGGTCCCTTCTAAGGGATCGTTTCCCTCTTCCTCAGCTGGATGCTCTCCTTCCCTGAGACCATCGTTCTCCATGATAGCAGAAGAGCTATCATCATTGGAGTGGGCCACAGCTATAACGTCCCTGAAGGCCTCCTCCACACACCTCTCTGCCTCTCTCAGCTTTTCCAGGTCCACCACCTTGGCCTCAAGGAAATGAAGTTGTTCCCGGAGAGCCAGGAGCTCATTGCACCGAGAGCACACCCACGACTTCTGTCCAACAGGCAGATAGTCGTACATGCTGCAGGTGGTGCAAAACACTGGGAAGCCCCCACACCCCTGCTGGCTTCTTACCTGCATAGTTTTGTTTAAGGTTTATTACGTCAATGGGTTGGAGACTGCGGTTTAGTTGAGGTCAGGGAACAGACGGGCAGAGTGGGGGGCCCTGGCCTCCTCGCCCTGCTGCCGAACTTGCTCTGCTGCTTAACTCGCCTTGACGCTTCATCAGCTGGGGCTCCCTCTAGCTCATGGAGCAGGCTCCCTCGCTAGGGTGCTCTGACTTTATATGTGTGGCTGGTTTTGTTTTGAAATGAGCTTATGGGAAGCATCAGAATGGCATGGGGGGTATTTTCAATTTAACATTGCAGAATGTGAAAAATCCACGCTGGCTATAGTATACAGCCACTCTTGTGCCTGTATAATTAACATTGCATATATAGAGATTTTGCCAAGTGCACAGTCATTGCCTCTGTGATTTTAAGATTCTACGTATATATTTACAGAGACTGAAAACACAATGGGAAATATGCATTTTATTGTTTTTAAATGGAATAAGATGAGCAAAATCTCCCAGTGGATTTTGCCCATCTCATCCCAGTTTTAAAAAATTACATATGCATTTTGAGCTTCTTTGTAAATATATACAAAGTATTTTAGTTTCTTTTAATCACACAGGAGATTCTTTAAAAGAACCATAGGGTTCATTTAATAAATAAAGAACAAACAGTTATTTGGTTTGGGAAGTGAACTAATTGTGTAGTCTCAACAGCTGTTCTTTTAAGAGACTTTCTGCCATGCAAAATGTTCTCATCGAAGCCAAAAATGTCAACAAAATACTGCAAGTACATACCTAGTTAGTTTTATATCCACTTCTGGATATAAATTTAAAGTACATTAGGGAATGGATTTAACAAAGGAAACAATTTTGCTCCATTTCAACACAAAACAAAGAAATGGGAACAATTTACTTTCAGGGTAAAATGAAAGTATACACAACCTTTCCACTATGCCATAATGCATTACATACTGATCAAAGTCTTTTTCATGAGTTATTTAAGAAAACATTTATCAAGACACTGAATCTTACTGTGCAGACTGTATTCCTGCAGCTATCCATTAAAAGCAATTAGTTCACTGAAAAAGGCCAACAAATGCCCTCCTGTGACCACCTAACAAGGTTGAAGCATTAGAAAAGCTCTTGATCTAAGACTGCCAGTCTTGAAAAATGGAATGGCTTTGTCAGATATTGAAACAAAATGGGATCCTGGAGGACATTCTGAAAATGCAGACTCCTCCCACATTGTTCATTGGCCAGGCATCTCTTACATAAATGATTTTCACATCAAGAGTGATATCCTGTGTGACACAATTCCCAGCAGCGCTTCCTACTGAATGGTATGAAAGGAACAGCCAATGAAAAGACAGATAGCTGTGCCTTGGAGTTCTTTGTGCAGAACTGAGACCTCTGCCCCTGAAAACATCTTGAAAGGTAACTAAAGTATTGTTTTATACAAATCCAATGAGATGATAGTGTTTTTTTTTTTTTAAACAATATGTTTCTTCAGTAGTTTCTGTATTACATTGACACATGAAGAATAATCATAACATTTGATGCCATTCTTCTCTTTGGAAAAAATCAGTCTTCATCCCATTGAAACATCAAGTTTTTAAAATGTGTGAATATTCAAATAAATCCAAAGCTTTCTTTGCTATCTTGTTGATCTTGTTTGTTTCTGTTTTCATTGTCTATCAACTCCTTCTTTAAAATCCCTCTGTATGTGCCCATGATATTGGCCAACTTTATTTATTTCTCTCATTCTTCCTTTGTGCTTCTTTCCATGATGCTGTCCATGCCAGGAAAAGCCTTGCTATCTTTACATATTAAGCCAACATCCTTCTTCATTTGTGTCTGTATTAATTATGTATTTATTTTGCAAAGTGACTGTTAGACCACCAATTCACTCAGGATTCTTTGGTAATTAACTTCTATTTTCTCTCTATCACTTCCCACTCCACCTCTCATCATACTTTTAACATCTTCTACCCTCTTTCTTCTGGATATGTTACAGAGCCTGTAATCCTTTTGGGGAAGAACTATATTGCTTGTTAACACAGTGCTGGAGCTCAGTGAAAATTAATAAGTTAAAATTAATTAAGGAGCTTTAATTTTGAAAGCTATACTAATCAACTTTCTTCTCATACAAAACTAAGAATATTCTGCAACACTTATAACCTAAGTTAGCTTATTATTTTTGCATCAACAATTCTCTTTTTAGTTACTGACTTGTTTCTTCATATAAGCATTGGTCAGCCTGAAGGAAAAGTTATCTTTCTTACTTGTAAAGTCCTTAGGTTATATAAAATAGATGAAAACATTCTTTTTTAATTAGACCAGCTATTTCCAAAAAAAGTTTTCAAGTTCTGCATTTTTCTGCTGTACCTCCTAGATCAAAGCAACGTAAAAAGGAAAAGTGGCTCCTGCTGGCAAAGCCCTGGGTGGCTGACTTTAGTATGGGAATTTTTTAAACAAATTTCTGTAGGAGAATCCCAATTGTGACCACAGTCGCCATACAGGGAAACAAGAAGTTGGGTGAACTTGGCCACGTTTATTTATAAAATTATGTATTAAACCCAAAACAGAGGAAACAATGTGAGGGATCTAACTTATAACCAAACTCTGGGCGAGCCAACCCTGCCAAGGGTCAGGGGTAGCAGTTCCTCTATCCCCTCCCTTAGCCTCACCCTTGCAGGGAGTAACAGGGCCTTCTTGCTCCATCTCCTCTTGGGGCTGCACAACTCCAGTCAGGTGTTGGCCCCAAAAGTGCTCCCTAACCATGCCAGCAATACCTCCCTACCCATAGCCCTTGAAGACGCATCTTGGCTCTACACCCTTCCCTTTTAAAGGTACCTAAGGGTGCTGGGTGAGAATTTCTATTCAGTTCGCATTTCAAGCAGAATTTATGAAATCCACAATTTCCAAAACAATATGAGAACCGAAACACAGCCATCCTTTGAAATTCACATTTATTAGAATTTTGGGATGCAGTTCGCCAACTAAACATTTACAAAAACGCATGTATTAGGGGGAAATGTGCATAAAAATGAATACATGAATGAAAATAACATGAAAAAGGCATGAAATGATGAGAAATGGCTTGCAAATATGTGTACCTTTGTCAAAACTGCCTACAAAATTGTGTTTATTTGGAGAAATTCACACTAAAATGGTAGAGAATTTTCATGGTGTTTTTTTAAAAAAATTCTCTGATCTCTGCAGAAATGTAGAGAACTGAATTTAACACTGGAAAAATGAGAAACCAAGAGAACAGAAACTAACAGATCTTTCCATCCCTTGTGCTCTACAAACATTAATAGTGTTGCGTTTCTCTCCCAATCTTCGAGCGGTGAGATTTCGGGGGTCCCTGTGCCTCTCCAGGGTTTGGTTTCCTTTGGGAAGGTCAGCAGAGACTGCGGTGTCTTTATGAAATATGGTTTATTTATTTACGCACATTCCAACCTCAGCTCAAGAATGGAGGGGTTCAATGCATCAGCAGTTCAATATTCAGCTTTCCCATCGAGGTTGCAGGAGGCACCCAAAACGCCATGGGAGAGCTAGTCTCTCTGCCTCCCTGCAGCCCCAGCCCTTCTCTCGACACAACTCAAAACTACAAACACAAAAAACAATCCTGGGCTCCAGGAGGGGGGGAAGGCTCTCCTGAAGAGGTTCAATGACAAAAAGGATCTCCCTGGCCCATTCACCATTGCTAGGCAACTGATTGATCCATTATCTTACCTGGTCAATCTGTTTGGTTAACAAAAGACTTATTTGACCAGCAGAGAGTTCCTCATTCCAAGGCACAGGATTTCAAACCAGAGGCTGGAAAGGTGACTCACAGAAATCATCCATCCCAACCCCATGCTCATAACAACAGTCTTATAACTTCCCAGATATACTTGTCACAGAAGGTGACAAGACTCATCTTAGTCATGAATAACCTCAAGGAGCCCCTTCTGCGGATCTGACAAAAATATGTCATTACCTAAATCAGAAAGGTGTATTTCATCAGTCCTATACAGTTCCCCCAGGGCATAATGTATCTGAGGATGAGGAATAACTGCCAGAGAAGACAATTATTTCTCTATTAACCTTTTAACAAGCCCTGTGCAAACATCGTGGACTATACTTTCCCCACCAAACATGACTAGGGAGAATGCATGACCAAACAATGACTACTCCATGCCACTGCTGCCTGATGACAAAAGTCTATGCAGACCTGTATAATCAGGCTCAAATCATTCCCACTCAGGTGTATAACTAGAATGTGCAGATAATGTAACACCTGGCCCGAATCAAACAGCAATGGTAACAGATGAGCCCACACCAAGCCCTACTGCCCAAACATTGCACCATAGCATACTGGGACAGCACCAACTGAGTGCCATGGCTTGATGTCAGTGCCTGTTGACAGGCCCCAAACACCATGTTGTGTCCACAAATTAGCACCTCAGGCATTCACACATCCTCCAGGCACCTGTAAGAACAGAGGAAAGAAATCAAAAAGAGGGGGTCAAAGACCAAGATGCTGAAAAAATGAATTTTTATTTTTAATAAAACCAAACGCATTTCAGCCTGTTATCTACAGGCTTTCATCAGGGGATTATAGCTTATAAGATTATAAGACAAGCAAATTGCTTTCTGTACTGTGCCAATAAGGGAGTGAACTCAATAAGCATGGAAATGATCAATCCATTCTCAGCAAACTTGCACAGGATCCCATTTCTTACCTCCGGGATTAAGATAATGTAGTTTTTGAAGGGTGTTGAGAGGAGACTCCTATTCCTCTGACAGAGGTCCAGTGGCAAGAGTGGTTTAACAGTCAGCCACTCTGATTAAAGCTCTGTGAGGGGAATATGGCATCTCCAGGCAACTCTCAGCACCCTTCACTAACTACACTTCCCAGGATTCTTTGGGAGAAGCCGTGACTGTCTAAAGTGAAATAAAGGTTTGGGGTGGATGTGGCCAGGGACAGATTTGGTTTAAATTTGAGTGGGAGGCTACATGTGCCTGCTGTAGAAAAAAAGTGGGGGAAACTCAGAAAAAGAATGATAGTGTTCACAATGTTTTCCTTTTGGAAAGGAAAGGGGCTTCCCCTCTGCCCAGTGCCCACCCACCCAATCTCTTCCCCTCCTTCTCCCCCCGCCCCTCCCGAGGTCAGTTTCACCTATCCTAAGCATGATTGCACCGGAGTAAATTCGACTGAAGTCAAAAAGTATGCAAATGATCAAACCTGCCCTCCCCTCCTCCTCCCACCTATCCCCTCCCTCTTGCCCCTTCCTTCACCCCTCCCTTCCCCTCCCCTTCCAATCCACTCCTTCCCCTCCCCTCTGTCCCTCCCTCTGTCCCTCCCCCTCCCCCTCCCCCATGGTCAATTTTGCCTGTCCTAAGATTATGACCTGGGAGACCAGGGTTCAAATCCCCACAAAAGCATGAAGCTCACTGGGTGACAGGCCATTCACTGCCTCTCAGCCTCAGAGGAAGGCAATGATAAACCACCTCTGAATACCGCTTACCATGAAAACCCTATTCATAGGGTTGCCATAAGTCAGAATCAACTTGAAGGCAGTCCATTTCATTTTCAAGCATGATTACATGGGAGTAAATCCCATTGAACTCAATAAGCATGCAAATGATCAAACCTGCCCTCCCCTCCTGCTCCCTCCCTTCACCTCCCTTTGGCCCCTTCCCTCCCCCTTCCCTCCCCCCTTTCCCCCTTCCAATTGCCTCCTTCTCCCTCCCACTCCTTCTGCTCATCTCTCCCCTTCTACCTTCCCCTTCCTTCCTCTCCCCCATGGTCAGTTTTACCTATCCTAGCCATGATTGCATGGCAGTAAATCCCACTGAACTCAATAAGCATGCAAATGATCAGGCCTGCCTTTCCCCTCCTTCCCTTCTCCTCTCCTCTCCCTTCTTCCTCCTCCCCTGCCAACTCCAGGCTTCCCTCCCCATGGTCAGTTTTATCGATCCTAAGCATGATTGCATGGGAGTAAATCCCAATGAACTCAGTAAACATGCAAATGATCAAACCTCCCCTCCTCCCCCCCTCCTGCCTGCTCCCATCCCCTCCTCTCATCCCCATCCCCTGTGGTCGGTTTCCCTAAGCGTGACTGCAAGGGAGTAAAGGGAGTGAACTCAATAAGCATGCAAATAATCAATCCATTCTCAGCAAACTTGCACAGGATCCCATTTCTTACCTCCGGGATTAAGAAGCAGAGAAATTCACTAATAGGCAAAAAACCTTGCGGTTTAAGAAGGTACCTATAGCCCACAGATATTTCTATCAAACTTTAAAAAGCAGGGAAATTGGGTAGCTATAGTGAAGTCACCAGGGGAGGAGACCTGACCTCTTGAAATCCTCCAAGCTACACAGGAAGTGGATTGGACTGTGAAAGACCAACCCAAATTGTGCTTGCATTTTGACAAATTTGTAGGGCAGTACAATTCTCAGAGAGGAGGTCAGGTCTCCTGCTCCCCTGTTGCATTCACTATAGCTGTCCAAATTTCCCTGCTTTTCTAAAGTTTGATAGAAATATCTGTGGGCTATAGGTACCTTCTTAAACCGCTAGTTTTTTTGCCTATTAGTGAATTTTCATTGAAGGTTTGCTCTGTGTTTATCTTTAGTGAATCTTGCTTAACTTAATGGGCCCATTGTTTTACCATAGTTGTTGTTGTTATGTGCCTCCAAGTCGACTACGACTTATGGCGACCTTATGAATCAGTGACCTTCACGAGCATCTGTCATGAACCACCCTGTTCAGATCTTGTAAGTTCAGGTCTGTGGCTTCCTTTATGGAATCAATCCATCTGTCAGCTCTACACTGCCTCAGCAGTGTCAGGGGGGGCTGGAAATTCCTGGGTCTTTGGCAGGCAAGGAAAGTCCTTAGCCAGCAGTCGGGTTGTAAATCTGCCAGGCCTATCCGAAGCGTACTTGCCGAGTCAGAAGTCCAGAAGCGAGGTCAGTGGAGGTCCGGGATCAATTGCCAAGGAGGTCAGTCAAAGAGATGCTGCAGGGAAACTAGGTCTACACAAAGCCACGCCTGACACTGCAGTCAGCAACAAGCTGCAGCCAAGGTGTGCCTTATAAAGAGCAGGATGGACAGCAGGTGTGAGCCCTCAGCGTTTGGGCCTTAAGGAGACAGGCCTGCCTCTCTTCTGCCTGACCTTTTGCTGTCTACGTTCTGCAGGTGAGGGGGGAGTATCCTGTTCACTGTCTGTGTCTGGCTGCAGGGTCTCTGCTGTCCCTGGGGTGCTCTGCAGCTGAGGGGCAGAAGGAGCTGGATTCTCAGGAGGCTCCTCCATGTCTCCTGCTGCTCCTGGGTCTGCTGCTGTTACTCCCGAGTCGTCCTCATCTGAGGAGTCCTCTGATGGGGCCATGACACCATCTCTTGTTTGGCCTTCCTCTTTTTCTACTCCCTTCTGTTTTCCCAAGCATTATTATCTTTTCTAATGAATCATGTCTTCTCATTATGTGTCCAAAGTATGATCACCTCAGTTTCATCATTTTAGCTTCTAGTGATAGTTCTGGTTTAATTTGTTCTAACACCCATTTATTTGTCTTTTTTGCAGTCCATGGTATCCGCAAAGCTCTTCTCCAACACCACATTTCAAATGAGTTGATTTTTGTCTTATCAGCTTTTTTCACTGTCCAGCTTTCACATCCATACATAGAGATCAGAAATACCATGGTCTGAATGATCCTGACTTTAGTGTTCAGTGATACATCTTTACATTTGAAGACCTTTTCTAGTTCTCTCACAGCTCCCCGCTCTGCACGGTACTTACCGGCTGTGGGGCGAGATTTGCGGCCTGGGGTGAAGCCCTAGCCGCCATTTAGAGGAAGGGCAAGCGCGCCAGGACTGGCATGACGTCATCAAGGCGCGCCACGAGCGACGAGCGGCCGAGCCTATTTAAGCTCGCGCCGGCCCCTCACCCTCCTCTTCTTCTTCGCCGAGCGACGAGAGGACGACGAGGGACATAGCAGAGAGAGCTGCAGGACAGTTGGCATTGGTTGGGCCTATCAGGCCTAATTGGTTACCCCCAAAGGGGGTTTTGGGAGCCCCAACAGCTGTGGGTGGTAGCACTGCGGCGTGGCTGTGACTGGGGCAGGCCTCGTAAAGGGGCCTGACCAGCGGGCCTTGTAGTGGGGCCTAGCAGCGGCCCGTCCAATACCACCCCCACCTAGCAGTTGTGGAGGGGTTGATTGAGGCTTTTTATTAAGTAGTGCGACAGCGCTGGTGGTGGTTAAAAGAAAGACACATAGCATACTAAAAGGAAGTTTAAAAATAAATGAGACTATACTGGATATACAAACAAAATTAAATATAGTCATGCTAATACACTGGTTAAAGACAGACTCATGCACATAAAGGGAAATTAAAAATAAATCAGAATAAAAGGGATGAACAAACAAAATTATATCTAATCCTTCTAGTTTAAGTTCCCTCTGAGCACTCCCCCCCCAACAGGTTCAGCTTAGCCCCCCCTGATGATATACACAGGTTGGTTCTTTATTATATTATTACAGGGTGGATGCATGATGTGATGGCAGAACCCTTTCGTGAGGCTTATGACTTCTTGCTAGGCCCAGACATAGGTACAACTTCTTGCTAGGCCCGGGCATGTAGGAGGTTTGAAGTACTTAATTATATGATTATTATAATACATACTAGTATATTGGTGGGGCCTAGTGAGCCTTTTTAGCCTTTGGGCCTTTCATAGTTATATGATAATAAGGGCGGAGATAACAGTTTGCTAGAAAATGTCTAAATCGCTGTATCTTAAGTGAGCGATCCTTTTGCATTCCAAGTGTTAATTTCAGGCTATTTGTTCACTCTGAGACAGAAGAAGCATTTACCTGAATTCAGTTAGGAATGGAAAGTTTAGCAGATGGTAATCATATTGATTGGGGAATAGGAACAAAGAGGAAAGCCCGGTTTGCCTAATAGAAATCCCTCATATTACAGGATCTTAGACTCTTATTGACATAGGGCTGCCTTTTAAGGTCCAGGCAGACTCTTCCCCCTTTACTGAGGATTGTGGCACCAACAACGAAACATCATTACCTGAAATTACATTTTAGTTAGGACTTCTGATATCATTACCTGGAATTACATATAGCGTGCAACTGTTGCATTGGCTCATCTATTTAGATATGTGTTGGAAAACCTGCTATAGTGCAGCCACATATTGGTGACAGCAACACATCCTCAGCATCTGCTGCTCTTGGATTTATGATATCATTTACTAGAAAGGGATATAGGATGTTAATTTTGCATTTTGGACATCTATTATGATAGGTGTTTGGAAGCCTACAAGGGGGAGGCCGCTGCAGTCGGCCAAATATGGGTGGCAGCGCCATATCTCCAGTATCTGTGCTTTGGGGAACTGGGTTAGCTGCACCAAAATGGTGGCTGGGAAAGTGTGCTTACTCATAAATTATTTCCTTTCTTTATGTGAAACAGGGAAATATGAGGCCAGTGGCCCTCACAGCAGGGAGGAGAAGCACCCAGCAGTAGCTGCTCAAGGAAAGCGTTCCTCTCCTGTTAAGCTCGAGGTACTGGGACCTTGCTTGCAGACTGCCCAGTTCCTGGGGAGGTTTGTTTTGTTACGGGGTTTTCTTTCAGTTTCTGGATCCCATATTGTAGTCTCAGGGCTTGCCTTAAGGGCCTGCGCTCTTAAATTTGTCTTGGGCATAGACGCAATGGCAATCAGTAATGGCTTCCTACCAGTTAGTTAATGCACTGCCTATGGGAAAGTATGACATCTAATCTGTTTTTTCATCTACTGTGGGGATACAAGGGGATTTACAGCTGCTGGGTTTTTGCCTTTTCAGTCAATTCTATGAGGTAGAGCATTACATATAGGCTGCCCTATTCTCGCATGGAGCGCTTCAGCTCCTTCCTTGAAGGGGCTGTTGGGATGAGAGGGTAAAAAAAAAAAATTGGATGCATGTTAACACCTGATGTCACAGATTATGGAATGGCTATGTAACTGGTTCATCTTAATGGCTGTGTCAATGGACCATCCTGCCCGGTGTTAACCTTCCTGGGCATACCACCTAATTCACCACCAATCATACTCATGTGGTCAGTCAGTAAGGGCTTCATGCCATTTAGGCCAAGAAAGTGTTTCTTGTCTGCCCTCCAGGTATTAGAGGTCTTTTCCGGTGGTTTATGAGGTCATAGCAGGGCTTTCACAGCCTTACTACAGGTTCAGGGTTATGGCTGTATAATAATTTAACGCTTGTTGTGATCAAATATTGATCAAGAAATTAGAGCCGAACTGCAGGCAACATTTTCTATTCTGGCCCAAATCATTTGGTCTAGTTTTCCCACACTCCTGGGGAAGAACTAACTAACTTGCTGTAGAATTACGTGACATAGCTCAGGGCTAGAGCATCTGAACTGCGAGCTGAAGGTCCATAGCATCTCTAGGTAGGGCTGGGAGGTAGAACTGGAAGTTCATGGATGCATCGGGGGTTTTGTGCTGGCTGCAGGCTTGGACTTATAGGCAGTGAGGCTTGGGAACTCTCCCATCCATTTTAGTGGGATGACATGGTCATGGGACAGGTCTGTGATTTCGGAATGGTAGGGTTATGGCCCTTGTCTGTTCCTTTGTTCTCTAGTGCCCAGATTTTAATGTTTTCTTTTGGGGCATGGTAAGGTAGAGTATTGACACTGTTTTATTGAGGTGCTGTCATGGACTCAGGTGGAGCGGTTTAGCTGTGCTGTGCAACCGCACATTGGGAGATTGGGGAGCGGAGTCAAAGATGGCCATAAGCCGGTCTGTCGCCCCAGCATGCTCAACAGCTATCAGAATGCAGGAGGGGGTTTCCCCAGGACTTCTGGGCCGGCAAGGGCTATGCGCCAGAGTGGCCTATTCGGTGAGTCACCTGCTGGGATTGCCTAGTGAATGGCTGGAGACTGGGCCTCTCAGTCCAAGCACTTCAAGGTAAAGGCTGATGATTTTCCCACTTATTCCAGGGACTTTAGAGTCCGCCGTATGTTAGCTGGGTGGGCTGGAGAACACCCTGCCACCCTCGATCCCTGTTGCCCTTTCTCACAGGACATTTTATTGAGTATGGTGGGCCAGTGAAAAACAGTATGCTCCTTAAGCTATGAAGCCAGACTATTTCCAGGCGGCAGCCCTTATGCTGGTTTTTGGAGCTTTTAGGATAGGTGAGGTGGTGGTCAGATCCAAGGGAGATTTGTCTCGATGGGCCCTCCAGCAATCAGATGTCTCCATGGGAGGGAGTTGTACCTGTATAACTGTCAGCTCTTCACTGAGACAGCAGTGTCGGTGAGGGTGCAGGCAGGGCTGGAGATTCCTTGGTAATTACCAGGCCATAAGTCCTCAGCCGGCAGCTTGGCTATAAATCTGCCAGGCTAGCAAGGAGGAAGCAAGATAAGGGCAGAGGCCGTTCAAAGCTTACGTACCAAGCCAGAAATCCAGAAGAGACGTCAGTGGAGGTTTGGGTCTAGTTTGCCGAGAGATCAGTCCAAGTCAAGGTTCAGGGGATAGGAAGACACACAGTGGTCACGCCTGACGTTGTAGTCAGCAACAAGTTGAAGCCAAGGTTTGACTTTTAAGGAGCAGGTTTGTCAGCAGGTGTGAGCCATCAGGAGTATCCTGTTCACTGTCTGTGTCTCGCTGAAGGGCTTCAGGTGTGTCTGGGGTGCTCTGCAGCTGAGGGGGAGAAGGAGCTGGGTTCTCAGGAGTTTCCTCCATTTCTCCTTCTGGGTCTGCTGCTTCTGGGTCTGCTGCTGTTACTCCCGAGTCACTAACATTGATGGACCGGCAATGTTGCTGGACAGGGATGGAGCAGCTGCGCACCCTATCCTGGGCTTACAGTTAGCCCTCAGTCAATGGGCTGCAGTGTGGTGGCTTGGCTGGCGAGGAATACTTTGGGACGGGCTCCTACCCACTTTGTTCCAGCTTGGTTCAGTGCGGATATCTCTGCATGTGGTGGTCATTCCCTGAGTTGGGAATGACCTCAGTATTTGAGTCAAGGCCCTCAGGTGGCGGGCATGTGCAGACATGCAGTTCGGGATGCAACGATGGCCTCGGTTACCTAAGGACATGGCCCTCAGTTGCAGGCATGTGCGGAGATGCACTTGGCGAGGCACAAGAAGGGCATGGCCCTCAGTTTGGCAGGCATGTGCAGACATGCAGTTGGCGAGGCAACGGAAGGGCATGGCCCTCAGTTTGGCAGGCATGTGCGGACATGCAGTTGGCGAGGTAACGGAAGGGCATGGCCCTCAGTTTGGCAGGCATGTGCGGACATGCAGTTGGCGAGGCAACGGAAGGGCATGGCCCTCAGTTTGGCAGGCATGTGAGGACATGCAGTTGGCGAGGTAACGGAAGGGCATAGCCCTCAGTTTGGCAGGCATGTGCGGACATGCAGTTTGCGAGGCAACAGAAGGGCATGGCCCTCAGTTTGGCAGGCATGTGCGGACATGCAGTTCAGGAGGCAACAATGGCCTCGGTTACTAAAGGGCATAGCCCTCAGTTGCAACGAAAGGGCATGGCCCTCAGTTTGGCAGGCATGTGCGGACATGCAGTTGGTGAGGCAATGGAAGGCCATGGGGCTCAGTTTGGCAGGCATGTGTGGACATGCAGTTCAGGAGGCAACGGAAGGCCATGGCCTCAGTTTGGCAGGCATGTGCAGACATGCAGTTCAGGAGGCAACGATGGTCTCGATAACTTAAGGGCATGGCCCTCAGTTGCAACGAAAGGGCATGGCCCTCAGTTTGGCAGGCATGCATGGCATGCAGTTAATAAGGCGAAGTCGGCCTTGGGTACGTCTGCTTTGGTCAGACATACTCCCACGTGTTGGCACACAGCTGGGGTTTAGCCAGTGGGACACAGTACAGTGGTTGGGCCGCCGAGTGATGCGCTGGGACGGGCTCCTTCCTACGCTTTCCCAGTCGGCAGTGGTTCGTCATGTGCCACAGTTTTTGGTTATTCACCTGGGCAGTAATGACCTGGGTATGCTGAAAGACAGGGCTCTTATCGAGCAGGCGTGTGCTGACTTCCGGGCCATCGCAGGATGCTGGCCGGGAGTGCACTTGGTGTGGTCTGATGTTTTACCCCGTAGGCATTGGAATTGCGAGGGTGACCCTAGGGGCATAAATAGGACCCGCAAGAAAGTCAATAGGCAACTCAGGCTGGCTCTGGTGGGTCGGTTATTCACCATCCAGAGATAAGACGCAGTAGGAGAGAGCTATATAGGTCAGATGGAGTCCATATGACAGATATGGGTAATGACATCCTTCTAGGGGACCTACAGAGGGGTCTGCGTGAGTTGTTGTTTGGAGGTGGGGCAAGTGGGGACTAAACAGAGGTTTGTCCCCTCTTTGGTGGCAAGAAAGTGCGGGAAAGTGTAAAGGTGAAGGGCAGCTAGTTGACACCTTTAGGCATCTTCGGAGGTGTTTGGCGGTTCCGGGGGCCTGCAGCTCTGGGTTATACAGCCCGAGGGCAGGATACGGGTCGCCTTTGGGGCCAACATGTCTCATCCACTCGGAGTTTCAGGGCACCGGGGGCACGCGGTGATGCAGGTTGGCCTTCCTACACACCCTTTGGGTGTGGTCAGGGCAAGGGGTTGGAAGATTGGCAGCCCCTTGCCTGGCAGGGGTTGAATCATCCCAATAGCTGCAAGCAGGCTTTGCCTGACTCACCAGGAGAATCCCGCACTTATGTTCCCCTTTGTAGGTTCGTTATGCAATGTGAATTTGGTTAATAAAGTGGCCCGTTATTTAACCCAAATATATATTGTGTCTGTGTCTTATTTCACCCCTGGGCCGCAACTGCCCTCCCCAGTCCTAGCCTTCTTCTGATTTCTTGACTATTGTCTCCATTTTGGTTAATGATTGTGCCAAGGTATTGATAATCCTTGACAAGTTCAATGTCCTCATTGTCAACTTTAAAGTTGCATAAATCTTCTGTTGTCATTACTTTAGTCTTTTTGATGTTCAGCTGTAGTCCTGCTTTTGTGCTTTCCTCTTTAACTTTCATCAGCATTAGTTTCAAATCATTACTGGTTTCTGCTAGTAGTATGGTATCGTCTGCATATCTTAAATTATTGATATTTCTCCCTCCAGTTTTCACACCTCCTTCTTCTTGGTCCAATCCTGCTTTCCGTATGATATGTTCTGCGTACAGATTAAATAAATAGGGTGATAAAATACACACCTGTCTCACACCCTTTCCGAATGGGGAACCAATTGGTTTCTCCATATTCTGTCCTTGCAGTAGCCTCTTGTCCAGAGTATAGGTTGTGCATCAGTGTTTTACCATTAGCAAGCTCATATTGGCAAGAAAATATATAAAAGTGTTTTCAGTCCACTTCAGGGAAAACAACACTGCTCACTTTTTGCCTGCTTATTTGAATTAGTTACTTTTGTGAGCACATTATGGGAAAATAGGAAACTATAGTCAGTAAGCTTTGATCTATTTGATTCCCCTTAGGAACGGATTCACTATTTTTTCTCCGCATTCTCAGCATTTCCCCTTAAGATTATTTTATGCTTCTAAACTCATACTGCTTTAAAAATTGGAAATATAATCAGCCTCAAAGGAACTAACAAAGATGCTAAAATTCTGCAGTAATTTTTTTTCTTTGGGGAACTTGGCTTCTCGTTATTCTGGGCAAGAGTTGAACTAAAACATTAGCAGTGCATAAAATGTTTGAACTAAGATCTATAACAGTAGTATTCTTGTATAGCATACTGTCTGTACAATGCAAACCAAACTTGTTTGCATAATCTACATGACTTTTTAAAACTGCCTCATCTAGTCCAAAGGCTACAATAAACTTAAAAATCCACTTAAATTATCTCATGAAATCCCACTGAGGCTGCAATCCTATTGATACCTAGGAGTAAGCTACACTGAAATTGGGGGTTTCTTTTTAGCTGTCATATATGGCACTGCTCTGGAAATCTTTTTAAATACCTTAGGAAACATGTTATCTAATATTATTCTATTAATGAAATAGAGCTAGACATTAGCAGCATAGTGATCATACCAAACTCCTTAGCCCCATTTATCTCTCTCTTCATATGTTTAATGCAGATGTCCCATGTTTTGTTTTGTTTACTCTCAGATGGAATGTTGTTTTCTATTAGGAGATAAATTCCATGGCCTGAGTTGTGACAGTTAATGATGTAAAAATATCTCCTTTTTAGACCTTTCTAGTAATCACTTTGTGTCTTTGTACCAAATTTCAGCCAAGCAATGTAGAAGTACCTTACATGTATGGGTATGTACTAATATACATGTGTGTGTGTGTGTGTATGGTTGCAAACTGCTTTGATGTTTGTTTATGAGTAGTAGTATATAAATATTTTAATAAATAAATAAATAAACAATTTATGCAGTTCATACTATTTTTAGGAAGGCATGTACAAACATCTCCTTTTCTTAGGGTATCTCAGGCTAAACAGGAAGGGATGCATTGATGTTAGAGCATGTATTTTGCTTCAAAAGGTCTCGAGGACTGGCTGAGGCTCCAACTGTACATTAGAGTTCTGTATTTTTTCTTCTGTGTGGTTTTTATTGTGTAAACCAAAGCAACTTAGGGTTGCATGGAAGAAGAGTACATGGAGAGAGACTGCTTAACCATTTCCCTTCTAGACATTGTTAGCTTTTTTTACCCATGCGAAAAACATAAAAGGGTCCCATTTCTTGTGGGTAAAAAAAGCCCCTTATACAGGGCAATTTTGACCCCAAAATAGTATTTCCCTGCCTTCCCCAGACTGAAAGAAATTGCAAGGAAATAATCACAGACCTCTGCTTAATATATAGCTTGAACATCACTTACGAGGTTATATTGTGAAACATCCCCCAAATGGGCTTTCAGGGACATTTTCAAGGACTCAAAGCCATGGACCTTCCTTCTGCCTTCCTCTGTACAGTTAGCAAATAATTACTCAGTTCACACTGTTTACATCCAGCTGAAGTATGGAACGAGATGTTCTTCCATATGTGAAGCAGGATTGGTCAGAGCTTTGTTACCACTTACTATTCATTGTGTATACAACCTGTTAATTTATATATACAATCCCCTTCCCATGGGAAAAAGACTGAAGCTACAGCAAAGGTTTGCATAGCCTTTGATGGCCAAAACATACTTGTAGGACTTTTTATTTTATTTTAAAAACTGATTGGAAGAAGTAGTGCCGAGAAAGGAGGACTTAGCACTGTTTTCCAGATATAAACTGAGTCTGAATCCTAGCAAGACGGAGGCACTGTGGGTTGGTGGTTCCTGAGTTTGGATAATTGGTTAGTTGCCTGCTTTGGATGGGGTCGTACTCCCTCTGAAAGAGCAGGTCCATAGTCCAGGGGTGCTTCTGGATCCATCTTTGTTGCTAGAGGCCCAGGTGACCTCCGTGGCTACCTTTTACCAGCTTTGGCTGATGACAGCTGCGGCCGTTTCTGGACCGGGATAGCCTGACCACTCTTGTCCACGCACTGGTAACCTCCAGGCTGGATTACTGTAATGTGCTCTATGTGGGGGCTGCCCTTGAGGTTGGTCCAGAAGCTGCAGCTAGTGCAAAATGCAGTGGCGAGACTGCTCACTGGGGCAGGGTATTGCCAACATGTCACCCCGCTGCTGAAATAATTGCACTGGCTGCCCATTTGCTACCGGGTCAAGTTCAAGGTATGTACAAAGCCCTATACAGCTTGGGACCAGGATACCTGAAACACTGTCTTTCCCCTTATATACCCAGTCGATCACTGTGCTCTGCAGGTGAGGGCCTCCTGCAGATACCATCTTATCAGGAGGTTCGTTCTGCACAATATAGGAAACGGACCTTTAGTGTGGCGGCACCTACCCTGTGGAATTCCCTTAAATATTAGGCAGGTGCCATCTCTGTTATCTTTTTGGCGCCTTTTGAAGACTTTCCTCTTTCAACAAGCCTTTTAAGTGGAGACCTATCCCAATCTGCGTCCGTGTTAGAATTGCTTTTAATATGTTTTCTTTAATAATATGTTTTAACCCTTTTTAAAAAAGTTGTTTTTAAAGCTTTTTTAAAAAAATGTTTTTAACGTTGTTTTGTTTTAATGTATTTTAAGGCCTTTTTATGATGTTTTAAAGTGTTTTTAGCATTTCTGTTTGCTGCCCTGGGCTCCTGCTGGGAGGAAGGGCGGGATATAAATCAAATAATAAATAAATAAATCACCACCCACAAAACCTGCTATGAGTCCCTCCAGTGGAAAAATACTGGTAAGTGTGTGGATATAAAGACAAAGGCACAGAGGGCTGTAGTTCAATGGTACAGTACATGCACAAGATCTCAGGTTCATTCCCCGGCATCTCCAATTAAAAGGATCAGGTAACAGGTGATGGGAACAACATCTCTCTGTGTGAGCCCAAGAGAACTACTCCCATTCAGAATATACAGTGAGTTAGACAGACAAATACACTTGCCTGACAAAACAGTTTCTTACGTTATGGCCTCTTAAGTTTCCTAACTTATCAGGGGCAAGGTATGGAGATAATAAAGAATCCTTGTGTTAGAAGGGGCCATGTTGATTGTCTAGTCTTAACTCCCTGTTCGATGCAGAGAATCCAGAGTTAGAACACCCCCAACAAATGGCTGTGCAGCCTCTGGTTGAAGATCTCCAGCAAAAGAGACCTCACCAGCCCTTTGGGTAATTGGCTCCATTACTGAAATGCATTTACTGTCAAGAAGTTTCTCTTACTGATCAACCAAAATCTCCTCTCCTGTAAGTTAAACTCATTATATGTCGCATCCTGTCCTGTGGGGCGGCACTGAACAAGCTTTGCCCTCTTTTATGTGAAACCTCTCCAGGTATTTGAAGAGTATCAGGTCCATCCTCAAGTCTTCTCTTCTCCTGGCGAAACACCGTTTCTTAGAGAACTTGCAAGAGGTAGGCAGCATTTTTTAAAAAAGAGATGTACATTAATAATATAGATTTTAAAAATCTCTTCTTCTCCGGCTTTTTAATTACAGTGGGAATACTTATCTGCTGTTTCTAAATTACTACAGCAAATAACTTCTTCGCTAGTTTCATGCTGCTTAGAAAAAACAAAGCAGCTATGCTTAAGCTAGTTTTTAGACTCCCACCCACCCCGTATTATGTATATTGATTTTACTGTTTAAATTCTGGTTTGTTTTTGTACTCCTAATGGCTTTGTAAACAGCTCAGAGACCTAAATGGTATCTTCAGTATATATAAATTTGGCATTTTTTTTTACAAATATTGTTAATATTTATTAAATTTTTATATTTAAGGTAAGTGAAAAAACATATTAGGCTACCAGTATTTAGTTTCTTTTGGCTGCTGTGAGTGGCGGCCTTTTAAAAAGAATCCGTTTTTCACTTTTATTAAATATTTATACCCTCATGGAGTTCACCCACGAAAGTTTTCGTTGGGGCCTGAGAGTCTCTTCCAACTGAGGGGTGCGAGAACACAACAGACAAGTATCTGTCTTCGAGAATGCTCCCTTGCCCCCCTCCCCTCCCCACTTTCTTCGCCATTGGAAGTCGTCGCTCCCGCTTCTGGACAGTCGGGCGCTCTCTGTTCTGCTCGCAATTTCCTGCCTTCTACGCGGCAGAATTCGTCACCGGGCTCATTCCAACAAGCCTCGCTTGCCAGTCACAGACCCTTCCGAGGACAATATTCCTCAGTCAGACCCTGCAGGGAGGCGGCAAGCTCGTCAACGACCACGCCGTTCCTCTCCCACCCAGGACTAGCAAAGCCAGGTCCCTCTCTCACGAGCCGCGCGCCTCTCTCGCCCACCTCCCACTCGGTGGGCGTGGGCGTGGCGTGGCCAGGACAAGAGCCAACCGCGAGCTTTCTCCTGCTCGTCTTGGACCGTTCCTTGACTCAGTGGCTTTCACAGGTCGACACTGCAGAAGTGGGCTGCCAGACGCGCGCTTGAGGACCGAGACTTAAGTCTCTAGCCATGAAGCGCTCTCTTCTGAAGTTGTTCCAGTCCGGGGAAAGCAAGCAGAATACCAGCTACGAAGGGGTCGTGTGCGAAGCCGACGCAGCCTCCATTGCCTCGCAGGATGTGTTTAAGGTAAAGAGCCTGACTGCGCAATCCTAGACAGGTCCAATGAGTTCAGCTAAATGGGTATAGGATTGGAACCTGAAGCAGCCACGCATTGGGGGCGGGGGGTTTGGGGGAACAGGTATGAGTTGGCTTCAGATCTGTACAGCTGGGGAATCCTGTTTTGGAGTGGTTTATGGGTTTATGGTTGTGAGCTTTTGTTTTTTCTTTCAGGATCATCCACACAATATACCCTTTGTTAGAAATTCAAAAGGCAAAGTTTTACCATTGGTACGCCTCTATACTGGTAGAAACTGCTCCTGTTGAATTTCTTTCTGACAAATAGGACACAAGGGGCCTTCCAGGAAAAATCAACAACAACATTTTAGTTTGTATTCCAAAAATGAAAGTTATGTTGGGATTTCCAGTGTTCTTTCTATGGTTATCATAGCCATTCCCTGAAAAATTTAGATTGCCCTTTTCATCTCAAAACAACCACATTGACTCTAAAATAAGAGATATGACTCTTAAGTTCTGTGCAGCTGTGACACTATGGAATGGAGAGTCCCTTCAAATATGCTAGCCCTGAGCAGAGATCTTCTTCACCTCAGCCTAAATTGCCCATGTTCGATTTGGAGCTGTGCGTGGTTCTGAAGCCCAAAAATGAATTTTGGTCTTACCATACAAGGAGTGCTTTTGTTAGCAGCTTTGTAGGTAACAAGTTGCGTAGAGAAGCCTTTTCCCAGGGTTGTTCATTCTACACAATTCTGCAAGTCTTTCCCAAGAGCTTATATCTTTATTTATATGTGTGTCCCTTTCTGTTGGTCATCTGAAAATGTCATGCACATATGTGACTACTGTCACAAGTGAAGCTTAAACTGTAGTTTGTTATTTCGTACATCTGTTTTATGATGTGACACTCAAGTACAGTTGATTTATTTTGCTTTTAATCCCTCATTAACATTTGCATGATGCCTTTAAGATGAAAAAAGGATCATTAGCATCACTAAGCATATTAGGAATGTTGCATCACAAGCAGGTGTGACAATCCAAACATAGTATAAATATCCTAACCAAGAAGTCTGCAATGCTGAAAAGTTAGATCTTCAAAATGAAGCACCCGTTGGTTATATACTTGTATCTGGAATCTAAAAAGAAGTGTTCACATTCTCTAAAACCTCCTTTGAGGCAGGATGTTGAACGGACTTTTTCCAATTCGATGACTCTTTGAACTATGTATATGTGAAATAGAAAAGAAGGAATGAAAATGACATGAATTTGTGGAATGCTTCAGTTTAGCCCATGATGTTTAAAATGTAGACAATTTAAGGGTTACTTGTTTCTGAACTGGTTTGAGTTGCCTTTGACAATGATATCAGAATGAATATGGTAATTTCCTGTGAGTCACAAACAGATATGCTGCTATCAGGAAGACTTTCTAATCTTTTTATTGGCCTTGATCCAACGGTTAACATAGGTCTTAGGATGTTTTTAAACAACCAGTTTTTGTTGTTGTTTTTACTATCTGCACTCTGGTTCATGTAGCATAATGTACTATTCCCATGTAGGAAATGAAAGTAGCCTTGTTGCATAGAAAATAGCCGTATTCCTTGATGCTGTCTGTAGAGAGGAGAAGCACATACTATGATGTTTTCAGAGCTAATATGGCTCAAGCAATTGAGCCAAAACACAATGTTACAGAAAAAGCAAGAGCCCTGGATTAGCTGTCCTATGAACCTGGATGATTTTTTCCCTCCTGAACACAGATAAAATAAGTTGGAATAGTTGGATTAAAAGATTATTCAGACAAATGCAATGCTGTTTAGTTAGTTACTCTGGCTTAAGTCAGGTTAAAAGCAATTAATGTGCAAATGCCAAGGTGTTCCCGAAACAAGCAGCCAACCATATATAGTGCTGGATGTCTAGAGCATATGAAGTTTCTGTACTGTAATTATTTTGGAAATAAAGATTATTGCATTATTTATTTTTAAAAAATCCCAACATAGGTCATCTCAGATGGAAGTACCTGCAGACTACGAAGCTTTATTAAGAAGAATCGTGATGGACTTAAGAAACTGGATGATCTAAATGCCACTCCATTGCATCATGCTGCAGGAGGAGGTCAACTTGAGTTAATGCAAGTGATTATAGATGATTCTTCAGTTGAAGGTGACAAAATTATTATTATTAATTTGTAGCATGACTCTATTGATCAGCAGATACCCACATGTACATATGTTATTTCATGAGAGAAACTTTGTTATGGTCTCAACATAAGTTAAGCTGTGTGTCTATCCAGTCAGCTAAACTGACATTCAATACGCACTTTCATGTTATTCATTCTTCATCTTTATTAATAACTTGAGCACAATTTGAACAGCAAACAGCTTATAAATTCAGATGATCAATTACTAAATTGTAGAAGAAGGATTAATGGATGATGGAATCTGACTGATAAAAAAGAGATTGTACGGATGATATGAAAAGATAATGCAAGGCCAGCCCCTCTAGGCTACATTAATGGCAGAGAACAAAACAGAGGGAGGCTTTTTTTCTTTTGAGGAAAATTGGTTTAAACATAGGAATAACCAATCAATATATGATAATAGATACTAAGGCTTGATCAGTTGCTAACAGAAAATGTAAAGGTGTTCTACATGCAGAGACTAGGGGGCAATATAAGAATGCCCAGATGAACAGAACACTTCCTGCCTAGAATTCACTATCCACATAATTTGATAACCGTACAGTACAACAACTACTTCATTAACTAATGAGACCACATTATCTTTGTGTGTGCCTTTTCACAACACATTCCCACACTACCACAACAGTGGAGCAACTAAATGTTTTCACTCTCCCTTGCTTCGTTGCCTTAACATCAGTCTTACAGAGGACCTTTATCTCTGCTTGAGATAATTCATCTATCTATGTGCCCAAACACAGATGCCAGTGGTGGCAGCTGGTGGGCAGGTCTTCTCATGACTGATGAAAGGAATGCATGATGTAAACAAGATAGTATGTAGGAACATTGTCCATCTTGAGAAGCAGCTGAAATGGTGAGCACCCAGGTAATATTTGTGTGTGATGCTGGTCTTGGGGGTAGCCATCTGTAGACAAATTTCTGCATCTTCCTCTGGGTTCATGAATTCAAAGCAGTCTTCTTCCACTGTTGGAAACATATCCTGGTCCAAGAGGAACTCCAGTCTCTTTACTCACAGGGATTGCGTCAGATCAGCTGCTGGAGTGAACCTCGTAGCATAGTCTCCAGGATCTGTTGGAATACAGTGCCATTGTTCTGGTTGTATTGATCTAACATGCTCTATTCTGTTGCCCATGAACACATAAAACCTCCTGTTCTGATTGTGTGTGTTTACTGTTTGTGTGGAAACCGAGAGCATCAAGTTGGATGTTCATCTCATGGAAATTAGCTGCACTATTTCCACCACTAGCACTGTACCACACAGTTCAAATCTTTGAATTGTGTGCTCTGGCTGTGGTGTTAGTTTGGCCTTGCCAAACATAAGTCCAATGTGATGCCTGCCTTCTGCCTCAGTGACTTTCAAGCAGGCCACAGTTGCCATCACTTTTACTGAGATCCAAATGATACAGAACAGAAAAAGCTGGTACTTTTTAAATTAAATTAGCATCTGCATTTACAGTTACTATTTGCTAAATAACATATTAATGTGAACTTCATTTATTGTATGCATCACACAAGTGTGATATAACATCTGCTCTATTTTCCTACCCTTTGACCTAGCACTAAATGTGACTCCCCTGGAGATGGAGTAGCAATCTCTTATGGCCAGCTTCCCATTCTTGATTGAATAAAGGTGAAGCTTGGTTCATTTCTGACCTTGGCCAAGTTATGGATGAACTCTATCCTTTATGTTTTCAGCCTATTATTTATTTATTTATTATTTATTTATTATTTATATATTTATTATATTTATATATTTATTATTTATTTATATATTAGATGTATATCCTGCCCTTTCTCCCAGAGTGGCAAACAAAAGCACTAAAAACACTTTAACACATCATAAAAACAGACTTTAAATATATTAAAACAAAACGTCTTTTAAAAACATTTTTAAAAGCGTTAAAAATCTATTTTTTAAAAAGAAAATAAAGTTTAAAAACATCTTTAAAAGCTTAATTTCTTAAAATTCCAACACAGACACAGACTGGGATAAGGTCTCTACTTAAGAGGCTTGTTGAAAGAGGAAGCTCTTCAGTACGTACCAAAAAGATAACAGAGATGGTGTCTGTCTAATATTTAAGGGGAGGGAATTTCAAAGGGTAGGTGTCATTACACTGAAGCTCCTTTTCCTATGTTGTGCAGAACGAACCTCCTGATGAGATGGTATCTGCAGGAGGCCCTCACCTGCAGAGCGCTGTGATTGACTAGATATATAAAGGATAAGATGGTCATTCAGTTATCCTGGTCTCAAGCTGTATAGGGCTTTGTACACCAAAACTAAAAGCTTGAACTTAACCCAGTAGCTAATAGGTAGCCAGTGCAATTCTTTCAGCAGTGAGGTGACATGTTGGCAATACCCTGCCCCAGTGAGCAGTCGTGCTGCATTTTGCACCAGCTGCAGCTTCCGGACCAACCTCAAGGATGGCCAGTAATCCAGCCTGGAGGTTACCAGTGCATGGACAACAGTGGTCAGACTATTCCAGTCCAGAAACAGCCACAGCTGTCTTACCAGATAGGTACTCCTATCTACTGAGATCACTAGTAAGATCTATTTCTCTTGTAAGTTATGTGGCAATTTCTCCATGATGGGGGTTCAATCCACAAGCTGTATCTAGGTACCTGAGCCCAGTTAAGTATGGTTCAGCCTTGATTCAAGTTCTAGTAATAGATATCTTGTAATTTGAGATAGTCTTGTTCAAGATCTTAGGAAACATCTGTCTTTTTGAGACATGGATTCTGAATCACCTTGCATCTGCATTAACACTCTTCCAGACTTTCCCATACTGTCTTCAGAGGAGCTGCAGGACTGAGTTGGTTTGCATGGACTGAGAACTTGTTACCTAACCTTTAGCTAGCAAGGTCAAGCTCCTCATTCGCACTGGCTTCTAGGTCTCGGGTAGCATTCTGGAATGTGGACCTCCATGGTCTGTAGTTTCAGAATGGCCCAGTGTTTGTTTGCATGTGTGCGTCCAGAGAACAATGTATGTCACTTTGAGCTCCTTGGAGGAAATCCAGGATATAAATGTAGGAAATAAATCCATAAATAAAATCTATGGAACTGGGAAAACTAGACCTCTGTGTCCAAACACTTGTGTTTCTTGAGGAACCCTATGTCCCATGGCAAACTGCTTTTAGAACTGAGGGGACTTTCAAAAGCAGTTAATAGTATGGCATGGAGCTCCGCAGTTAGAAAAAAAATAAAAAATACAGCTGGGCATGCTCAGTGTCATGGATACATCTGAAACGGTGTTTGGACCCTCAGACCATTCTGTTTCACATCTATTAAATGTTATGTTGTAAATATAGGAATACTACAAAAATGGCATTCCTCCATTGTTGACCTCCAAAGAAAACCAAACCTGGATTGTGCTGCCTCTGGAATTTAGGAAATGCACAATAATTTGCTGGCCATCAAACAGCCAACAGAGGGTGGTATCCACTTACAGAGAGTGGTACCCAAATAAGCCATACTCAAAGAAGACCCACTGAAATTAGTGGGCTTCAGTTACTTAACTTACTGAGTTACTCAGAGTATGACTAATGTTGGATAGAAATGGTGTGGAGAAAGCAGATACAGAAGTGTTTCTACCTCTGATGCTATATTAGAAACCCGGAGCATCCAATAAAGCTGAATGTTGGAGATTCAGGACAGATAAAAGGAGGTATTTCTTCACACAACACATAGTTAAACTATGGAATTCACTTCCACAAGATACAGTGATGACCACTTGGGATAACTTTAAAAGGGGTTTCAACAAATTCATGGAGGATAACGCTCTCAGTAGCTGCTCGCCGTGATGGCTTTGTTCTGCCTCCACTGTCAAAAGCAGTATGAATACTTCTCGCTGGGGAACACAAGCAGGAGAAATGTCCTGCCTGTGGCCTTCCCGTAGTCATGTGTTTGGCCACTGTGAGGACAGGATATTGGACTAGATCAACCTAGCAAGACTTTTCATACATTCTTATCACCCAGATAATCTTAGTACTTTTTTTTTTTAGTGCCTGCAGATATATTATATTGCTATTACTGATCTCAAAATTTTGTGGTGGTTCAGCAAGATACCTGTGCCTATTGAAAAACTGGCACTGGGATGCATGATGGCTTCACCATGCAATTAAACATATCAAGTTTCAGTGTCGTGTGGCTTGACAACTGGATCTGTATCACCTGTTCAATTCTTCTTCCTCCCGTTCCTCCCACTGCTCTAGTGATTTAGTTCAGTTTGTACTACGAGAACCCTTAGGTATCTATGTTGTTAGGTACTTAGGAATTGTGTCTGTTTTGAGGGGGAAAACAGTTAGGAAATGGCTTTCAAAGGGAAGCATAACCCATGTAAAAGCAAGTGTGTCAATTTTGCATTTGGAATTATGATCTTCTAGTGGTTAAGGTGTTGGACTATGACCTGGAAGACCAGGGTTTGAATCCCCACATAGCCATGAAGCTCACTGGGTGACCTTGGGGCAGTCACTGCCTCTCAGCCTCATGAAAACCCTATTCATAGGGTTGCTGTAACTTGGAATCGACTTGAAGGCAGTACATTTACATTTACTTATGAATGTATTTTCAGATGCCTGTATCCCATTGTACAAAGCACACCTTTGTATCATATCCTGCAAAATCAGTAAGACAATGGGCTCTTAAAAGTAGACCATTAGAATGTATTCACAAGTACAGATAAGATGGGAAAGTAAAGCTTTTTTTAAAGAGTATATCACAAACATGCATTTAGATTTGGTGGTTTCAATTCAGAATCCAAATGATACAGAACAGAAAAAGCTGGTACTTTTTTATTACATTAGCATCTGCATTTACAGTTACTATTTTTGTTATATAACTATATTAACATTAACTTCAGTTATTGTATGAGTTGTACAAGTGTGATATAACACCTGCTCTGTTTTCCTACCCTTTGACCTAGCACTAAATGTGATTGACTGCTCTGGAAATACAGCACTGCACTGGGCCACGAAAAAAAGACAGGCTGAAAGTGTTAAATTACTTCTCGGCAGAGGAGCTAACCCAAACATTCTTAATTCCAGTATGATGGCCCCACTTCATTTGGCTGTGCAGTCCCTTCACAATGAATTAGTTAAGGTAAAGTTATATGCATGTATGTGAAAAGTAAACAATGAAATATTCTCATGATTTGAACTGTATATAGTTGTGAAACCTCTGTACTGATATAACAACAACTGAAATCATGAAGACCAGAGTTTAGAAGATGCTGTACTGTATCATAGGTAAGGAATCTCACTGGCAGCAGACTGAAGCAGAGGATCAGGAGATTTACCAGCTTTTTAACCAGACCTTTTTCTTCACCTTTTAAGAGCAGTTTAATCAGCAGGCATTAGCAGCTTCAGGGTTTGTTTTTTGCAATATGGAGATAAACTGTATTACCTGTTTAGATCTGATGATCATGCTGTTGTTGAAGGCATACCATAGAACAGGAATGGGGAACATTTTTTTTTCTGTCGGGCCACAGTCAGTGAAGTCAGTAGTGAGAAGGCAAGAGCAAAAAGTGGGTGAGGTCAAAGCCAAAAATGGGAGATAAGATCCCAATTTCTTTTCCCTCTCTGCCATACCCCTTTCTCTCTCTCTCTCTCTCTTTGCTACCCTGTTTTTTCCCCATTTTTCCTTTAAATTCCTTCCTTGCAGCCTATATGAAATTAGGCTGGGGGGCCAGAGATGCCAACCCCTGACAGAAGAGGATGGTCAAAAAATCAGTTGCCCTAGGAAAGCCTTTCCCAACTAGTGGGCCACCTGATGTTGTTGGACCACAATTCCCATCTTTCCTGACCATTGGCAATGCTGGCTGAGGCTGATGGGAGTTGTGGTCCAACAACATCTGGTAGCCCACTAGTTGGGAAAGGCTGCCTGCCCTAGGAGAAAGTTGCATTGAAGTCATTGGGTTCTCTGCATTGTAGGGTCTGCATTGTGGGTCTTGGTGTATAAATTTGTAAGACTTGGTTTCAAGTGGTAGGGAGTGTACAATTCAGGATTTAGATGAGCAGTGTTCCCAGAAGGTGAGTGGCCAATATGTTTTCCTAAAGGCAAGTTGATGATAAACTAGTGGTTGGTGATGTTAAGTGAAGCTGAAGCACAAGTGGTTGAAATCCTGTTCTGAAGCTATTCAAAGATAGTAAAGCACCCATCTGAAGGAATATGAACTGCTGGTAACTGGTGAAGAAGCCTCTTTCCCCCCACTGTCTCCTGTATATCTGCAGTTATCTTTGGTTGGTAAATAGCTGTTAGTGGCTACCCAAAAGTATAAATCTACTCTCCACTGTCATATTTGCAAGCACTTTGTAGATTAATTCCTGGACCAACTGAGTTCAGTATTGCTGATATGCTGATGGCATCAGGGAGTTTTTATGTGCCTCCAAGTCGACTATGACTTTTGGTGACCCTATGAATCAGTGACCTCCAAGAGCATATGTCATGAACCACCCTGTTTAGATCTTGTAAGTTCAGGTCTATGGCTTCCTTTATGGAATCAATCTATCTCTTGTTTGGTCTTCCTCTTTTTCTACTCCCTTCTGTTTTTCCCAGCATTATTATCTTTTCTAATGAATCATGTTTCTCATTATGTGTCCCAAGTATGATGACCTCAGTTTCATCATTTTAGCTTCTAGTGATAGTTCTGGTTTAATTTGTTCTAACACCCAATTATTTGTCTTTTTTGCAGTCCATGGTATCCACAAAGCTCTCCAATACCACATTTCAAATGATGTATCTGCTTTTTTCACTGTCCAACTTTCACATCCATACATAGAGATCGGAAATACCATGGTCTGAATGATCCTGACTTTAGTGTTCAGTGATACATCTTTGCATTTGAGGACCTTTTCTAGTTCTCTCACAGCTGCCCTCCCCAGTCCTAGCCTTCTTCTGATTTCTTGACTATTGTCTCCATTTTGGTTAATGACTGTGCCAAGGTATTGATAATCATTGACAAGTTCAATGTCCTCATTGTCAACTGTAAGAACATAAGAACATAAGAAGAGCCTGCTGGATCAGGCCAGTGGCCCATCTAGTCCAGCATCCTGTTCTCACAGTGGCCAACCAGGTTCCTGGGGGAAGCCCGCAAGCAGGACCCAAGTGCAAGAACACTCTCCCCTCCTGAGGCTTCCGGCAACTGGTTTTCAGAAGCATGCTGCCTCTGACTAGGGTGGCAGAGCACAGGCATCATGGCTAGTAGCCATTGATAGCCCTGTCCTCCATGAATTTGTCTAATCTTCTTTTAAAGCCGTCCAAGCTGGTGGCCATTACTGCATCTTGTGGGAGCAAATTCCATAGTTTAACTATGCACTGAGTAAAGAAGTACTTCCTTTTGTCTGTCCTGAATCTTCCAACATTCAGCTTCTTTGAATGTCCACGAGTTCTAGTATTATGAGAGAGGGAGAAGAACTTTTCTCTATCCACTTTCTCAATGCCATGCATAATTTTATACACTTCTATCATGTCTCCTCTGACCCGCCTTTTCTCTAAACTAAAAAGCCCCAAATGCTGCAACCTTTCCTCGTAAGGGAGTCGCTCCATCCCCTTGATCATTCTGGTTGCCCTCTTCTGAACCTTTTCCAACTCTGTAATATCCTTTTTGAGATGAGGCGACCAGAACTGTACACAGTATTCCAAATGCGGCCACACCATAGATTTATACAACGGCATTATGATATCGGCTGTTTTATTTTCAATACCTTTCCTAATTATCGCTAGCATGGAATTTGCCTTTTTCACAGCTGCCGCACACTGGGTCGACATTTTCATCGTGCTGTCCACTACAACCCCGAGGTCTCTCTCCTGGTCGGTCACCACCAGTTCAGACCCCATGAGCGTATATGTGAAATTCAGATTTTTTGCTCCAATATGCATAATTTTACACTTGTTTATATTGAATTGCATTTGCCATTTTTCTGCCCATTCACTCAGTTTGGAGAGGTCTTTTTGGAGCTCTTCGCAATCCCTTTTTGTTTTAACAACCCTGAACAATTTAGTGTCGTCAGCAAACTTGGCCACTTCACTGCTCACTCCTAATTCTAGGTCATTAATGAACAAGTTGAAAAGTACAGGTCCCAATACCGATCCTTGAGGGACTCCACTTTCTACAGCCCTCCATTGGGAGAACTGTCCGTTTATTCCTACTCTCTGCTTTCTGCTTCTTAACCAATTTCTTATCCACAAGAGGACCTCTCCTCTTATTCCATGACTGCTAAGCTTCCTCAGAAGCCTTTGGTGAGGTACCTTGTCAAACGCTTTTTGAAAGTCTAAGTACACTATGTCCACTGGATCACCTCTATCTATATGCTTGTTGACACTCTCAAAGAATTCTAATAGGTTACTGAGACAGGACTTTCCCTTGCAGAAGCCATGCTGGCTCTGCTTCAGCAAGGCTTGTTCTTCCATGTGCTTAGTTAATCTAGCTTTAATAATACTTTCTACCAGTTTTTCAGGGACAGAAGTTAAGCTAACTGGCCTGTAATTTCCGGGATCCCCTCTGGATCCCTTTTTGAAGATTGGCATTACATTTGCCACTTTCCAGTCCTCAGGCACGGAGGAGGACCCAAGGGACAAGTTACATATTTTAGTTAGCAGATCAGCAATTTCACCTTTGAGTTCTTTGAGAACTCTCGGGTGGATGCCATCCGGGCCCGGTGATTTGTCAGTTTTTATATTGTCCATTAAGCTTAGAACTTCCTCTCTCGTTACCACTATTTGTCTCAGTTCCTCAGAATCCCTTCCTGCAAATGTTAGTTCAGGTTCAGGGATCTGCCCTATATCTTCCACTGTGAAGACAGATGCAAAGAATTCATTTAGCTTCTCTGCAATCTCCTTATCGTTCTTTAGTACACCTTTGACTCCCTTATCATCCAAGGGTCCAATCGCCTCCCTAGATGGTCTCCTGCTTTGAATGTATTTATAGAATTTTTTGTTGTTGGTTTTTATGTTCTTAGCAATGTGCTCCTCAAATTCTTTTTTAGCATCCCTTATGGTCTTCTTGCATTTCTTTTGCCAGAGTTTGTGTTCTTTTTTATTTTCTTCATTTGGACAAGACTTCCATTTTTTGAAGGAAGACTTTTTGCCTCTAAGAGCTTCCTTGACTTTGTTCGTTAACCATGCTGGCATCTTCTTGGCCCTGGCGGTACCTTTTCTGATCTGCGGTATGCACTCCAGTTGAGCTTCTAATATAGTGTTTTTAAACAACTTCCAAGCATTTTCGAGTGATGTGACCCTCTGGACCCTCTGTAAAGCTACATAAATCTTCTGTTGTCATTACTTTAGTCTTTTTGATGTTCAGCTGTAGTCCTGCTTTTGTGCTTTCCTCTTTAACTTTCATCAACATTTGTTTCAAATCATTACTGGTTTCTGCTAGTAGTATGGTATCGTCTGCATATCTTAAATTATTGATATTTCTCCCTCCAATTTTCATACCTCTTTCATCTTGATCCAATCCTGCTTTTCGTCTGATATGTTCTGCATGTAGATTAAATAAATAGGGTGATAAAATACACCCCTGTCTCACACTCTTTCCAATGGGGAACCAATCGGTTTCTCCATATTCTGTCCTTACAGTAGCCTCTTGTCCACAGTATAGGTTGCGCATCAGGACAATCAGATGCTGTGGCACCCCCATTTCTTTTAAAGCACTCCATAGTTTTTCATGATCTACACAGTCAAAGGCTTTGCTGTAATCTATAAAGCACAGGGTGATTTTCTTCTGAAATTCCTTGCTCTGTTCCATTATCCAACGTATGTTTGCGATATGATCTCTGGTGCCTCTTCCCTTTATATATCCAGCTTGGACGTCTGGCATTTCTCGCTCCATATATGGTAAGAGCCTTTGTTGTAGAATCTTGAGCATTACTTTACTTCCACGGGATATTAAGGCAATAATTCGATAATTACTGCATTCCCTGGGATCCCCTTTCTTTGGAATTGGGATGTATATGGAACACTTCCAGTCTGTGGGCCATTGTTTAGTTTTCCATATTTCTTTTTTTTTTTTTCAATAATTTTTATTCAGATTTTCATAAAACATACAAGACAAAATCATAAAACATTCAAAGACAAAAAACAAAATCAAAAATAGTTAAACAAAAAGAAAAAAAGAAAAAAAAAAACAAAAATAAAAAATAAAGAGTAAAATATTGACTTCCCATTTGTCAAAGATCAAATCAGTTAAAAGTCTATAATATATAACAATCCTGTCTCTTAAGTCATATTATAAAATCACTTTCCTCCAGTAGTTATCTTACTTAATCATCAAATCTCATAAACATTACTTTATTCTTTCCACAAAAAGTCAAAGAGAGGTTTCAATTCTTTAAGAAATATATCTATCAATTTTTTTTTCCAGATAAGCATATCGATTAATCCATCTCATTACTAATTATGATAATCTTATTGTCATAACCATAGTCAAAATAAACATTTCAATTAATCCATCACATCAGAATCTGTTAGGTTCAATAATTTCAGTAGCCATTGTTCTATTATCTCTATTAGTTCCATTTTCCATCTTCCATCTTCAGTAGTCTTGTTAAGTCCAGTAATTTCAATATCCAATCTTCCATTATCAGTATTCCATAATAATCTTGCTGTCAAAGCCATAGTCATATAGTAAGAGTCTGATGGGGATTACCTCTATCCCAAATATTTTCTTGCCATCCATTCTGAATAAGTTGCTGAAATACTGCTGTAAAATCATATCTCTGTTCTTTTTTTCAAAATACACTGGGTCATCTCTTAAAAGTTTTTCCATTGTCACATGGCTGCAATTAATTCCATAGATTTTCTCTATATTGGGCTCCATCACATCATTCCAGTCCAGAAGATTATCCATGCCATTGATAACTTTATCTCTAGAATCTTCATTCATTTCTTCAGAGATAACATTGAGTTCCAAACAATAGATTTTATTTCTAAAGTCCATAGACTCCAAATCTTGTTCCTGTTCCACGTTGGTTCCAATCTCCGGGATCTCCTCTCTCACAGGGACCCCTATTCCAGTCTCCAGGGTCACCTCTCTCACAGGGACCCCTGTTCCAATCTCCGGGGTCTCCTCTCTCACAGGGACCCCTTCCAGGGTCACCTCTCTCACAGGGACCCTTATATCTTTAATCTCCTGCTTCATTTTACTCAATTCAATTTTCATTATCTCAATCTCATCCATTATTTTCTGAAACATAGTTATTTCCAGATTTTCAGCCACTTTCTTAATTGCCATTTTAAAAGAAAAATATAGAAAAACCACTTCTTATTTCAGCAACAATTGGGTTAATACTCCAAACTTGGTGACATCACAGTATAGACAGAGCAGACAGCCTTATCTCTCCAATAGTTAAGTAAACAAAATGCAGTTCCCAGGATCGAAACAATTAATGGCAATCGTCAAGAAACAGATTCGTCAAAATAAAATAGACCAAAAAGAGAGTAGTCTCAAAACAGTATAATATTTTTCAAAATAAAAATCTGGAATAGAAATCCCTCTTCTGTGTATATAGCCTCTTGTCCACAGTATAGGTAGCGCATCAGGACAATCAAATGCTGTGGCACCCCCATTTCTTTTAAAGCATTCCATAGTTTTTCATGATCTACACAGTAAAAGGCTTTGCTGTAATCTATAAAGCTCAGGGTGATTTTCTTCCGTTCCATTATCCAGCGTATGTTTGCAATATGATCTCTGGTACCTCTTCCCTTTCTAAATCCAGCTTGGACGTGTGGCATTTCTCGCTCCGTACATGGCAAGAGCCTTTGTTGTAGAATCTTGAGCATTACTTTACTTCCACGGGATATTAAGGCAATAATTCGATAATTACTGCATTCCCTGGGATCCCCTTTCTTTGGAATTGGGATGTATATGGAACACTTCCAGTCTGTGGGCCATTGTTTAGTTTTCCATATTTCTTGACAGATTTTTGTCAAAATGTGGACAGATTCAGTCTCAGTAGCTTGTAGCAACTCTATTGGTATGCCATCTATTCCTGGTGATTTGTTTCTTCCAAGTATTTTAAGAGCAGCTTTCATCTTGCATTCTACAATTTCTGGTTCTTCATCATACGGTTCCTCCATGAATGAATCTGTCATCCTGTCATCTCTTTTATAGAGTTCTTCATTGTATTGCTTCCATCTTCCTTTTATTTCATCTCGGTCAGTCAGTGTGTTCCCTTGTTGATTATTCAACATCCCTACTCTTGGTTTAAATTTCCCTTTCATTTCTCTAATCTTTTGGAACAGGGGCCTTGTTCTTCCCTTTTTGTTGTCCTCTTCTATTTCTATACAGTAACTATTGTAATAGTTCTCTTTGTCCCTACGTACTAGTTGCTGTATTGTTGCATTTAGGGTTCTGACTGTGTTTCTATCTCCTTTTGTTTTTGCTTTCTTTTTCTCTTTAACCATTTTAAGAGTTTCTTCAGTCATCCATTGAGGTCTTTCTCTCTTTTTAACTAGAGGTATTGTCTTTTTGCATTCTTCCTGATAACATCTCTGACTTCATTCCATAGTTCTTCTGGTTCTCTGTCAACTAAGTTTAAAGCCTCAAACCTGTTCCTTATTTGAACTTTATATGCTTCTGGGATGTTATTTAAATTGTATTTTGGCATTATGATTGCTTTGTTGTTCTTCTTTAGCTTTACTCTGATTTTCGATACGACCAGTTCATGATCTGTACCGCAGTCTGCTCCTGGTCTTGTTTTTGCAGAAAGTATGGAACTTCTCCATCTTCTGCTACCAATTATATAATCAATTTGATTCCTATATTGACCATTGGGTGATGTCCACGTGTATACTTGTCTTTTCGGTTGCTCAAAAAATGTGTTTGCACGAAACAAATTATTGGCTTCACAGAATTCAATAAGTCTTTCTCCTGCTTCATTTCTGTCTCCTCAGCCCCATTTCCCCACAATTCCTAATTCTTTTCTGTTCCCTACTTTTGCATTCCAGTCCCCCATGATTATTGGAACATCTTGTTTTGGTGTGTGATCAATTTCTTCCTGTACTTCTGCGGAAAATCTCTCCAAGTCCTCCTCTTCTGCATTTGCCGTTGGAGCATAGACTTGGATGATGGTTATGTTGATAGGTTTCCCATTTAATCTCATTGATATAACTCGCTCAGACCTTGCGTTGTACCTCCTAATTGCTCTTGCTACATCACTTCTCACTATTAAAGCAACCCCATTTCTTCTTAATTTCTCATTTCCTGCATATAGTTTGTAGTTGCCTGATTGAAAATGTCCCATTCCCGTCCATTTTAGTTCGCTCACACCAAGTATTGTAATGTTGATGCGTTCCATTTCTTGCTTGACAATTTCTAACTTTCCCTGGTTCATGGTTCTCACATTCCATGTTCCTATTGTGTGCGTTGTACAACTCCGGACTCTCCTTTCGCATCTGTGCACATCAGCCTCTGGGCTTTCTTTCGGCTTTGACCCAGCTATATCATTAGTCACAGTGCTACTCGTACTTGTCCTTTGTTCTTCCCCAGTAGTTCGGTGAGTGCCCTCTGACCTGGGGGTCTCATCTTCCATCACTAACTTGTGTTGCATTTTGGATACTCTGTTCATATGGTTTTAGTGGTAAGAGGTATTCAAAGGTGGTTTACCATTGCCTTCCTCTGAGTTTGGATGCATCTTAGTCTGGTGTTTCAGCTTTGACCATTCCGCCTTGTGTGCCCCTGCTAGGAGTCTAGCCTCTTGGTCTAGACTCCTGACGGCATTGCTCTTAGCTTCTTCAGCACTCTCAAACCCCCTCACCATGTTAAGGTGTGCATCCTAGGTACTGAAAAAATCTGCAGCATGGTCCAACAAATACAGAATTGGGAAATACTAATTTATATATATAGATGCAAATTTAGACAGAAGGGAAGCCAAATAATTTCCCATCCACATCATCCCAGATAAATGCAATTAATGTGAAACCGAGGTCACCCACGATTGGTTCCTCTTATATTATTCTGTCCTCAATTAATTTCTCTAAAATATTCTGCTTCAGATCAATTTGATTGTTCTTCAATTACTTCCATTCATTACTGTCCAAATCTGTAGATTATCTCTAGTCACCTTAAATTAATTTCCACAAATTAACTTTGTATGCAGTACCATATATAACCCTCCTTCAATTTTCCCTGAAGGTTCAGGATCTGTATCCTATAGTCCATCCTTAAGAATATCGCTGGATAACCAATACTGGCTTTTTTTCTGAGTTGTCCCAGTTCAGATGATCATATTCTGGCTTTGTGAGCTTTGTACACCCATGAGCAGCTCCTTTGCTACCCCTTCACTCATGCAAATGGAGATATGGAGAAACAAACTAAGGATAGAGACACGATCACTGTTCTGCCAGTTCTAGTGCATCTCCACCTCTCTTTTCTGAAAATGGAGGGACACGGCAATGCTAGTTAAACCCTGCCCCTTGTTACTCTAAAACTTGGTGCAATCAGCTTAAGGGTTTTTTTTAAATTCAGCTTCAAAGAGATTTTGCAACTGATTGGCAGATCAACCCAATCACCCTCCAGGTGTAGCCAATGGAAACACTTTGAGGTAGCTGATTAATGTGCTCACAGCCTAGAAAGCTGCAGCTAGCCATAGCTTCCTATTATGTGCAAACTGAAAACTATGGTTAATGGCTTCCAAACACACCAGATCTACAAGTCAAATTAAACTTCAGTTTCCTAGTTTATTTCTCTGCTAGAAGGGAGGAGAAAAGTGAAATCAAAGGGGCTTTGGGCAGAAGCACAGAGCACAGAGGTCATGCATATCTTGGTTTATGTCCTGGTTCATCCAAATACAAGACAGTGCTGATGATGGTTGAGAAATCCTAGAAGTCTGGGGGAAGTGCATTCAGTTCACAGCCTGAGTCCTTTCTGCATTTGACAGCCATCATCCATGCCTTTGTTTGCATCCTCTAGGATCAACTTATGTAATATACTATGCGTGGAACACTCTAGCTGGTGCGGGATGCAGTGGCCAGCCTTATGAGCGGGGTTGAAGAACACATCTAGGCAGGTTTTAATCAAGTGTACGCTATTTGCACATTGAATTAAAGGCCCAGCCCAGATGCTCTATGCCTCCTGTTACCCTGTAGTTACCCATAGAGAGGAAGAATGGGTCTGCCATTAATTATGATGTAGCTGTTCTGGCACAGATGTATCCTATTAATCTCGAGACAAATGATCAATTTTAATTTTAATATTTATTTTAATTTTAATTTTAATATTTAGATTTTTGTTGAACACAGCACTACAGATGTAAACCTGGAAGGAGAGGGTGGGAACACACCTATATTACTTGCATGTTATAAAGATAATTCTGAAGCACTGGAACTTCTGGTATGTACAACAATTTTATTTTTGTTGGTATAGCTTTGTTCATCTGTGAATTAATACAGTTACCTACCTTTTCATGTTTCTGTATATTAAGTTATGTGCATAAGCATTACATGTGCTAATTGCTAGAAGTGACTTCAAGGAGCTGGCCATTGGAAACCTACTGTGGAACTGGAATTAGAAGCCCTGTTGTTTTTTAAAAAAAGATTGAAAGTTTGCCGTGACAAATCTGTGTGACAAAATATAAGGTGAAGAGAACAGCAGATGGACTTTCACTCTCTTGCTGGTCCCTGTCAGTTATCAGCAAGCATTAACTTGAAATTTTTATATGGAAACTGGCGTTTTATTAACTTGAAATACACGAAGTTTTTCCATGCCTGCTAGGGAATGCACATCAGTGGTCAACTCCAGTTTATATTTGTTGGTTCTAATAAACAAGGGGGTCAGAATTTTGACACTGCCTAATATGCAAAATCCATAGGGAGGTAAGGGGTGGCGCAAACCTAGTGCTGTCCTCCACATAGAGACTGGTACAGCAATGGAAAGCTAAAACAAGTTTTAAAGTTGCTGTTTTCACTTTAGCATGCAGGGACAAAGAAGACGTTGGTTGTGAGCTGAGACTGCTGAAATATTATCTGGCCAAAGGCATCACATGTGCACTGCAACATGGATATGCATATAGGCCTCCTTGGGATTGTAAACACAAAGGGCACAACCCAGAGCAGAGCCAAACTCCCTGCCCTTCCCCACATCCACTCATGCTACGGTGGTCATTGTTGCTGTCTCTGGGAAGAAATCTGGCTAGACACTCAAAAGGGTATGGATATCAGGTGGGTGTGGTAGCCAGATGCTCCTTCTTCAGTGGAGAACGGGAGATTGTGTCTGCAATGACTTGGGGCAGGCATGGGGAACCTTTTGCCCTCCAGACATTGCTGAACTACAACTCCTATCACCCCTGCCATTGGCCATGCTTGCTGGTACTGATGGGATTGTATTTCAACAGCATTTGGAGGGCCAAAGGTTCCCCACACCTGACAATGAGGTTGAAAGGACAATCCTTCATTTAACAGAGATCATGGCAAGATGACAGCAGATCATTACTATCCCTTCCTTCTTTGGCCCTGCCAATACTGGCTTTCTTGTACATACCAGTGGAGCAAAAAAGAGCATGAGAAAGGCACACTCTTCTGGAACCTGGTGCCATTGCCATCAGCATATGGAAGATGACCCTACCTCTGCTTTTATCATTGCAGAGGCCTTTGGAGGAATCATCCATCTGTCAATGAGAGGGGCAGCCAGTGGCTCCACATGTCAGCACCTCCAGTTGTCATTAGTGCCCCAGCTATTGACCCATTGTTCTTACCCTACCACAGGTGCCAGTTCTGATGTAAATGACTTAGTGCTTAATGTGTTCTGTGCATCCACTGACTGCAGTCCAGTAATAAATGGGAAAATATGCATGGGAATCTATATTTCTTGTTAAATGTTCAGAAATTGTCATTGATAATTCTCTTGCAGATAGAAAATGGTGGTAAAATATGTAAAAGAAACAGTTTTGGATGTATGCCAGTCCATGCAGCTGCATTTGCTGGTGCAAAATCATGCATGGAGATTCTCATAAAAAAGGGTAAATACAGTTTACAATCTTCTGTTAATATTTATTGCAATCAAAGCGTCACTCATTCAAGACCTGCTCCTTAAAAATACAGCCTGTGCTCAGATTTCACATTTCTCACATAATCCTTGCAACTATCAGCTATATGATGTTCTTATAATATTCCTATGTAATGTGAAATAAGCATGGATTCAATAAGTTTGTCTTTTTTTAACTATTAATTGAACTGGCCATTTAAATCTACATTCATGTATGGTCTTGCTATTTGGAGATTAAGCCCTACTCTGAATTTCTTTCAGTGGCCCATAGTCTCACAAACACTAATGCACTATCTCTTTGCAAGCTTAACAAAACCAGATGAGCAAAGTTTGCCAAGTATTTCAATGGACTTGGTTATTATTTAATTATTAAACTTATTTGTTTAGATTCATTGTTAAATATATTTGCATAAATCATGTAGTAGTATTGGCAGCTGCTTTGGCAAATGAATATGCTGCAAAATGTGGAGATAAATCTTATTTCCACCTCTTGGCATATTGTATCCTGCACTTTGTAACCAGTTTTTTTATTCTTAAGGTGAAGAATTAGGCTATTCTTCTGAACATTACATCAATTTTACCAATAATGGAAAGTGTACTCCTCTTCATCTGGCAGTTCAAAGTGGGGACCTGGAAATGATTAAAATGTGCATTGAATATGGAGCACAAATTGATCTGAAGCAGGTAAGGGCTAACAAAATACATCTTTATTTAAATGTATTGGGAAGATCCAGCCCAAGTTAAAGCAGTTTTAAATCTCATTAGGTTACGTGCAGACTTTGCCTCCCATGGATGGAAAAACTTCCTCTGTCCACTAAAGGTTTAGATACACTAGAAGGGTTCTGGTAGTTGGGGCAGGGAAATGATCTCTGCTGCTTTCCCTGCAGCAGCCAGTCTCACACCGTTGAGGAGGGTCTCCCACTCTTCTGGAACAGTGTGAGAGGTGAAGGTGGGGCTGCAGTAGGAGAGGGGAATCAGCAAATGTCACCATCCACACCAGGAGGAGCATCAGTTGAGTGGAAAGTGGAGGACCCAAGGATCCTTATTGGGAGCTGTGCTTTTTAACTTGTTCATAAATGATCTAAAGTTAGGGATGAGCAGTGAGGAGGCCAAGTTTGCTGATGATACTAAATTGTTCAGGGTTGTTAAAACAAAAAGGGATTGTGAAGAGTTCCAAAAGGACCTCTCCAAAAAGAGCGAATGGGTGGTAAAATGGCAAATACAATTCAATGTAAACAAACAAGTTGGAACAAAAAATATTAATTTCACATATATTCTCATAGGGTCTGAACTGGCAGTGACTGACCAGGAAAGAGACCGTGGGGTCGTAGTGGATAGCTCAGTGAAAATGCTGACCCAGTGTGTGGCAGCTGTGAAAAAGGCAAACTCCATGCTAGGGATCATTAGGAAATGAATTGAAAATAAAACCACTGATATCATAATGCTGTTCTACAAGTCTATGGTGAGACCTCATTTGGAATACTGCGTACAGTTCTGGTTGCCTCACCTCAAAAAATATATTGTAGAGTTGGAAAAAATTCAGAAAATGGCAACTTAAATGATCTAGGGGATGGAGCGGCTCCCCCAATGAAGAAAGGTTGCATTATTGGGGGCTTTTCACTTTAGAGAAAAAGTAACAGGTGCATGATAGAATTGTTTAAAATTATGCATGGCATGGAAAATGTGGAGAGAGAAAAGTTTTTCTCCCTAACACTAGAACTTGTGGACATCCAGTGAAGCTAACTGTTAGAAGTTTCAGGACAGGCAAAAGAAAGTACTTCTTCATGCAGAGCATGGTTAAACTATGAAATTCACTCCCATAAGAAGCAGCCATGGCCACCAACTTGGATGACTTTAAAAGATTAGACAAATTCATGGTGGATAAAGCTGTCAGCAGCACCTAGCAATGATGGCTATTCTCTCCATCTGCATTTGGAGGCAATATGCTTCTGATTACCAGTTGCTGGAAACTACAGGAGGAGAGAGTGCTCTTGTGCTCAGGTCCTGCTTTTTGGCTTCCCACAGGCATCTGGTTGGCCACTATGAGAACAGGATGCTGGCCTAGATGGGCCATTGGCCTGATGCAGCAGGTTCTTCTTATGAACTCTGTTCAGGGGATGCTGCTGACGGTGGGAGCAAAGTCTGGTTCTAACCTTTTGATTTCTCTGAAGATTTAGATAGCTGTTGCATGTAGTGCACTCATTACCTTATTTGATATGAATCTAGGTTGTCTCTCTAAACAGAGAAATAATGACTAGTGTATGTATGGCTGTAACAGGAAGTATTTGTGTAGCAAAGTGGCATTTAGGAAGAACCATAAAATAATATTTGGAATCTGACCTGGACCCTCAGTCTAAATTTCATGTCCTTAAATTTGGGTTTCAGACTATTATGGAAACTGTAAAACATTTGGCATAGGAATGGGAATGATTGTGAGGCTTTCTTGTGCTTTGTATTCCCACTTATAGAATGATAAATGCACAGCTCTTCATTTTGCTGCTACCCAAGGAGCTACTGAAATTCTTAAATTAATGATGTCATCTTATGCAGGCGATGAACCTATCATTGATGCATTAGATGGAAATAAGGAAACATTGCTTCACAGGTGAGGCCTTTGCCTAATTCTGCTGTATTTACTATCTGCCATTTTTTATTTCCAAGTAGATTTGAAGAAGGCATATTTAAAGAGGGAGGGAATGTACTCTATCATCTGATCATCTCTGCTGGTTTGACAATATGGCATATTTAAGACTCTACTATCACAGTGAGTTGGATGGCTTAGAGTAAACACCTTATGAATTTCATAGAATCGTAGAGTTGGAAGGGGCCTTGTAAGGCCATCGAGTCCAGTCCCCTGCTCAATGAAGGAATCCAAATTAAAACATACCCTGCAGGTGGCTGTCCAGCTGCCACTTGATTGCGGCCTATTGCCGAAATAAAACACAAACACCATTCATTGGGTTAAATCATAGGCCACTTTATTAAACGGAATCAATTAGAACAATGAACCTGCAGAGGGGAAATCAAGTGCGGGAGCATTCTGATGATCCAGGCAAAGCCTGCTTGCAGCCATAGGGCGACCAAACCTTGCCTGAGCCCGGGGCTGCCCTGTGCCAGACCCCCAGCTCAGGCCACACCCAGAAGATGTGTAGGGGGTCCAACCCGCATCACCGCCCCCCGGAGCCGTGAAACTCCGAGCGGATGAGGCACGTTGGCCCCAAAGGCGGCCCGTGTTCTGCCCCCCGGGCCGTATAGCCCTGAGCTGCAGGCCCCCGGACCGCCAATCACCCCCAAAGGTGCCTAAAGGTGTCACCTAGCTGCCCTTTCCCTTTAAACCTTTTCCCGCACTTCTTTGCCACAAGTGACCGTTGACATATTGAAGCTAAAAATACACCAATCAGCCTATTAACCCCAAAGGCACCCGTGCTAACCCTTGACCCGTCCCCCCAACCACAGTGTGGAGTAGGCAAAAGAAACCTGCCAGCAAAGCGAGGCAGGCAGGCCAAAAATTCCTAGTCGGCCCCGTAGCGACCAAATGAATCACACTGCAGTAGAGGGAGGGTCGGGCGGGCGCCGCCAAAATTCAAAGGAGGGCGGGAGGCTGGTGGAGTGCCCTTAAATGGCCTTCAGCTGCCCCGCCTCCTTACTGTGCGTCACGACGGCGCGCTGGCGCGCCACGTGCGCACGCACACACCCTTGATGGCGGCCTGGCTTCGGCAGCAGCCGCAAACACGCCCCTTTGCCCGGCAGGTACCGGGCACGGAACGGAATTGCGGCCTATTGCCGAAATAAAACACAAACACCATTCATTGGGTTAAATCATGGGCCACTTTATTAAACGGAATCAATTAGAATAATGAACCTGCAGAGGGGAAATCAAGTGCGGGAGCATTCTGATGATCCAGGCAAAGCCTGCTTGCAGCCATAGGGCAACCAAACCTTGCCTGAGCCCGGGGCTGCCCTGTGCCAGACCCCCAGCTCAGGCCACACCCAGAAGATGTGTAGGGGGTCCAACCCGCATCACCGCCCCCCGGAGCCGTGAAACTCCGAGCGGATGAGGCACGTTGGCCCCAAAGGCAGCCCGTGTTCTGCCCCTCGGGCCGTATAGCCCTGAGCTGCAGGCCCCCGGACCGCCAATCGCCCCCAAAGGTGCCTAAAGGTGTCACCTAGCTGCCCTTTCCCTTTAAACCTTTTCCCGCACTTCTTTGCCACAAAAGGGGGACAAGCCTCTGCTTAGTCTCCCTTTACCCCACACCCGATAAGAATCTCATGCAGACCCCTCTGCAGGTCCATCAGGAGGATGGCATCGTTGCCTCCCGAACTGCATGTCCAAGCATGTCTGCCACTGAGGGCCTTGCCCTCCATGTCCGACCACAGCAGACAACCCAAGGCTACCGAGGCCTCAACTGCATGTCCTCACATGCCTGCCACTGAGGGCCTTGCCCTCCATGTCTGACCACAGCAGACGACCCAAGGCTACCGTGGCCTCAACTGCATGTCCTCACATGCCTGCCACTGAGGGCCTTGCCCTTCCTGTCTGACCATAGCAGACGACCAGAGGCTATTGTGGCCTCAACTGCATGTTCTCACATGTCTTGCCCTTCAGTAACCTTCTGCCCTGAACCCTGCTGGAACGACATGGGTAGGAGACCATTCCAGCGCATACTCTGTCGACCCAGTCACCAAACCATGGCCCACCATCAGAGGCCCAGCTGTGAACCAATGTGCGTTTGCGGCCCCAAGGCCAGCCTATGAGCTCATGCCATGGCTGCAGAGTAGACTGCGCATCTGCTCCATCCCCGTCCAGCAACCTGCCAAAAACAGAAACAATCGTGAACAGTTGGGTCCCAGACCTTCAGACTCGCCCCTGGGGTGAATGTATTCCATGCGCCCCCTACTTCCACCTCCTAACGGCCTGCACCTGCATATACAAAAACCAAATAGACCGTCCCAGGTAGGCAATTCCACTGCCGGGTAGGCAACCCCAATTCCGGAGGGGCATGACCCTCAAACCCCCATGGGTCCGCTCCCAGGCATCGTGACACTAGACCGAAACTTTATGAGGGAAGATCCCTCCCCCTGAATATCAGGCAACCAGGCCTATAGCTTCCGGCCAAAAACACTATGTCGCCGTCATGGGGAAGTGTCCAGTCCAGGGGAGGGTAAAATAATGTGGAATGACTCTTGTACCCCTGGTCTGCCTGGAAACAAACCTTGGACCCCAGGATGGCTCGAAGGGAAGTCTGACCTGGCCCCAAACACCCCCACCCCCCATCCGGAAGGCTCCAAAATTAAGTGTGAGGGGTGCTACATGTAACTGCTGAGCTTTGAAGCATGATGGTCACAGGGCACCTCCCTGATCAACAATCCCTGGCGGGTCAGGTGAACATGGAGGGTGAGGATAAGGGGTATGGGGGTGTGCATGGGCCAGCTGGCCAGCACATGACATATCCCAAGACATGTGAATGGTCCTAAAGGCCCCCTGCAAGCCTACCTTGCGACACACTGACAGACAAGCTTTACTCCTACCATCTGTGATGAATTCCAGGACGTGATTCCTAGGAATAGGCCACACTTTGCATAGCCCCTGCCATCCCCCAACTCCCAGGAATCCCCTCCTGCCCTGACCATCTCTGACTCCCCTCCCCCATCTCCCAGTATGCGGTATGGGACTAGCAGAGTCGGTCCTTCCTCTAACTGAAACACCATTGACGCACTGCAGGAACGGAGGGGGCCACACCGCAGGTTGGCGCATAAGGCAGCCAAAACCCTGAACCTGTGGTAAGGCTGTGAAATCCCTGTTATGGCACTATAAACCCCACCGCAGAAGGCCCCCAATACCTGAAGGGCAGAAAGCAAACACTTTCCCAGCCCCTGAAAACTTCAGGATCTTGATCTGCAACAATTCAAGCTTTTCCCAGGCAGCCTGCAGCCCTGGGTCCAAAAGTCAATTTTAATACCCTGGAAGGTGAACACTGGGGCAGGATCCTCCACTTTCCCAGCTGCCAAAAGAACTCCCCAGTTCATAGCTACGCTATAAACTGTGCCATCAAGCGCTAACATGCACCCAAAGTCTGCCCTACCCGAGAACTTGACATCATGAAAATAGTGCCCCACCGCTTCTGGGGCCTCTCGTCTCCTGGCTGTCCCTTCCAAGAAGGGGCTGAAGTGCTCCATGCAAGAATACAGCAGCCCATAGGTAATGCTCTGCTGCATAGTTGACCTAAAAGGCAAAACTCAGCAGCTCAAAATCCACCATGTGTAACAGCTGGCAACGCAGGCAGATTAGCTGCCACACTTGCCCATAAAGCATCTCTGCCACAGGTGCGCACTATATTGAATGAAGTGTAGTGCACTGTGCATAGACTATATGGTATGAAGCCATCACTGACTGACCCCACTTGTATGACGGATGGTGAATCAGGTAGACTTTGCCCACTGCCACTTTGGGCACTATACGGGGGGGGCACTGAGAGAGCAGAGGTAGGGGATGATGGGAAGGGGCCAATAACCCTGCCCAACTGTATGTCTTCATCAATTGTCCCCTGGACCAGTGCGTCCATAGGATCCGGAAAACCGCATAATAAAGAAAAACCACATCATAAAATGAGTCTCCCCATAACTGGGCAGTCTGCAAGCAAGGTCCATAGCCCTCGAGCGTAGCTGGGAAGGGACACTTTTCTCAAGCAGCCTCTGCTGGGGGCTGCTTCCCACTCCTTTGGGGGGCCCTGGCCCCACATATCCTTCTGGCTTGTTGTTGTGCCTTTAATAGCAGGTTCGTATTCAGCAGTTATTAGATGGCATGGAGTTAAGCAATGTCATCTTCTAATGTCTGCAGATCAAATGACTCTTAAAAGCACAGGACTAGAGGCCTGTAAAAAAGGTGGGCACCTTATCTACAGACCAGTTTGTAAACTAGCTAAAGAGAAGATGCAAGCAAATGTGCAGCCTGCACGTGATTAATTCCATTATGTTTAAATAATTTACTCAGAGAAATATGAATTGGACCAATTCTATGCATACTTACTTATGAGAAAATCCCCGAGTGTATCGTTACTTCTTCCCCCGGAAGGGTGCATGTGATTGCACACATACAGCAGAATCCTATGTGTGTTTACTCAGAATACCACAGATTAAATGGGTCTTAGGACAGAGGGTTATGGGACTTAACTGATGGAAAGGTTCATATATTTTTACCTGGGTTTTGAAGAATGTATTTGGGGGGGGAGAAGCTTGACAGTGAAAAAAGGGGGGATGAGTTCCCTTTGCATTTGGAGTTGAAGTAGTTTTGGAGGTGAGGTTGCAGCACTAACTGGGGGTCCCTACTGGCTCCTGCAGCCTCCTTTCTGTCTCCAGCTGCCCCCCACCCTCATCAAAAAGCCTCTGCTCTTTGTAATTACATTGCATTGCTCCAATCCAAATGGCCGCTACGTTATGACAGAGCATCTTTCTAGGTTATTCTGCAAAAGAAGTGGCGGCCACAGGCAGCAGGAGGGTGTGGGAGTGCAGGCAATTTTTTTTTTTTGGGCCCTCTCATCTCAAGTTCTCCCTAATTGACTAACCCCTTCTCTGAACTTTCCTGGTTTGCAAAACAGTGAGGAAGTGGGATGGCCTTCTCAGTACATCCCTTAATAAAAGCATCCCCTCTCCAGCTGCCCCTGGAATGCCCCCAGTGTCAGATAGCCCACTACCTCTCTAGGTAATTGGTAACTGAAAAGTAACATTTAGTTTAAACTAAAAATACACTTCAGTATCAAGAAAAGGAGTCTATTCCTATTTTGCTTTCTGTAATGGGAAGGGGACCCCAATAGAAGTATCTCCTGGCCCTAACTGGAGGTTTGCCACCCATTACAGCATTGTGAGAGACATGTAGTGAGCAAGCGGCAATGTCAATTGCCACATAAAGTGTGGAACTGGACCTAAATACATAGAAGAGGAGAGAGACAGCTCTTCGTCTATGTATCATCCCTTTACCTGCTGCATTACTATGCTTAGAGAAACAGACAGGAGCTCTCCATGAATACTTGCCTCTATGTTCTGCGCAGAAGCCTGCCTGCATAAATATTTTGTTTAGTTTAAATAGAAAATCCTTAAAATAACCTTTTCCCCTACTGTTCTTTTCAAATTATATTTAATCCATAAAAATGCTGACTGTAATTCACCTTCAGCTAAAGTAAACATTTCTCTCTGCATACTTAAAACACACACACACATGCCCTGGGTTGCAAGACATATTTGGCCTTTTCAATCTCTCTTTTACTATCAGCATAGAATTAAATTTTAAACATTGTCTCTCCCCCTACTCCACATATTCCAGGTTTATGATAGAAAGTCTAGGGTACTATTTAACTAGAAGTAGGTTGTTGTGTTTCCCTTAATCCCAAACATTATTTCTATGATAAATGATGGAATCAGAAGGTGATAGTTTGAAGGAAAGAAACAGGAGAGAGCAGAAGAGAATCAAAGGTGCCCCCATAGCAGTGCAGTTTGTTTAGGCCTGACATGTTCTGAATTAAAGATTCTTCCTCAGGGGTAACTGAAACTGAAACTGTAACTGGAAAGCCACCCGTGCCCCGCCGCGGCTGAAAGTCCTCACGCGTCTCGTCGCAGCCGCAAGGCCGGCCCATCAGAGGCCTCACCGCGGCTGAAAGTCCTCCCGTGCCTCGCCGCCGCTGGAAGTCCCCATGTGCCTCGTCGCAGCCGCGAGGCCGGCCCATCAAAGGCCTCGCCGTGGCCGGAAGGCCTCCCGAGCCTCGCCGCGGCCCGAAGGCCCCTCGCGTCCCGCCGCCGCCACTGCCCCCGCTAGGCCGGCGCACCAAAGGGCCCGCCGCGGCCGGAAGGCTCCCCGCGGCGCGCAGCAGCCGCCGCCACAAGGCCTCCGCCGCCAAAATTCAAAGGAGGGCGGGAGGCTGGTGGAGTGCCCTTAAATGGCCTTCAGCTGCCCCGCCTCCTTACTGTGCGTCACGACGGCGCGCTGGCGCGCCACGTGCGCACGCACACACCCTTGATGGCGGCCTGGCTTCGGCAGCAGCCGCAAACACGCCCCTTTGCCCGGCAGGTACCGGGCACGGAACGGGAATGCCTCCAGTGTTGGAGAGCCCACCACCTCCCTAGGTAATTGGTTCCATTGTTGTACTGCTCTAACAGTTAGGAAGTTTTTTCCTGGTGTTCAGTTGAAATCTGGCCTCCTGTAATTTGAGCCCATTATTCCGTGTCCTGCACTCTGGGATGACCGAGAAGAGATCCTGGTCCTCCTCTGTGTGACAAACTTTCAAGTACTTGAAGAGTGCTATCATATCTCCTCTGTCGTCTCTTCTCATGCCCAGTTCTTTCAGTCTCTCCTCATAGGGCTTTGTTTCTAGTCTCCTGATCATCCCTGTTGCCCTCCTCTGAACCTGTTTCAGTTTGTCTGCGTCCTTCTTAAAGTGCCATGTCCAGAACTGGATGCAGTACTCAAGATGAGGCCTAACCAGTGCCAAAGAGAGGGGAACCAATACAATTTGGAATCTATACTTCTGTTAATGCAGCCTAAAATAGCATTTGCCTTTTTTGCAGCCACACCACACTGTTTGCTCATATTCAGCTTGTGATCAACAACAATCCCAAGATCCTTCTTGCATGTAGTATTGCTGAGCTGAGCATCTCCCATCTTATAACTGTGCATTTGGTGTAGAACTTTGCACTTATCCCTGTTAAATTTCATTCTGTTGTTTTCAGCCCAATGCTCCAGCCTATGAAGATCCCTTTGGATTTTGTTTCTGTCTTCCAGGGTAGACAATTTCAATCAATGGGCATGATCCAAAGCTGTTTGTGTGTGCAGGATGTTTTCATTTTTTGAAAGGACGTGCCCATAAGGCAATTCCTTTATTATCCTCATAAACAAGAATAGAGAAATACTGTGACAGTCGATGGCAATAATGGGAATTGACATAGTATAGGCTTTCCAGACTATCAAAGAAAAATATAATGTTTTATTCTTAACACCATGGTGTTTTTGTTGTAACCTTTTGGTTTGCTTTTCATTTTTCCCACAGGGCTGCATTGTTTGATCACTGTGAACTGGCAGAGTATCTGATATCAATGGTAAATATTTAATTTTAATTGACTTTCAATGGTAATAAAGGTTGGTATTAATCTTACTATGAGGATAGTGCCATGTGCGAAATACATACTTTAAAAAATTAATTTCCTGTTTAGCAAGTACAGGAAATTGATTCAGAGGTGTGTGTTTTATTTGGGTACAGGTATATATGATACAAAATAATACACACTTGGAAATTATAGTATCAGAACAGGTAGGATCCAATCAAATGATATGTGACTGGAGACAGTCATATAGGGTCATACAGAGTCATATAGGATCATATACACAGGTTTGATTTTATTGTTTCAGTTCCCTGCTGCCAAAGAGATACACCATTTGAAGCTCAAGTGGCTTTTCAAAAGAAGGCAATAAAATTCTATAGATCCCTTTGTATTTTGGAGTTTTGAGGTTTATATATATGAAAAACCAACTTCCTAAAGATTAGCTTCGATAAAATAATAAAAATAATTCTGAATCCTTTTACTGTTATGAAAATCTAAATTTTAATTGGGCTTAAGCTTGGCTGCAGCAGAATGTCTGCTGAAATGAATGGTGGCTGACCAAAAGCAGTGTTTGCTAGAATCCAACCAATATATTTAGGCTTACTGTAATGTAGAGCCTCCTTCATGCACTCATTGCATGAAATGCTTATAGCAAATTCAAGGGGCTGTGGGACCACACTCCCCCTTTATGCATGTGTGCTTCAGGGTTCCAACTCACATGGAACCCTTTGTGCATAGTGGTCTACACACATAGGCTTCTCCACTGCAGACATCTATGCTCAGTGAATGGCACAGAGTGTCAGAGGCAGGGAAGACATGCAATGTTTGGGAAGGACTGCAGCATGGACTTGCAGGCCCTTGTACTCTTCACACAATTAATACATGAATGGGATTAGATTCCTTAATATACCAAGGATTATCTTGGCATGTAGTATGGGGCAAACAAAGATGATAACATTTATTGTCTTGTGGCTGTAGATCATCACACCAACATTTTCTGAAGACACTGACTGAGAAGGTGCTATAGCAGAGATGTTGGCCCAGATTGGTTTTGTTCCCTATACCAAACAAACTGAGGATGAATTAAAGTTAATTTGGGATAATTTCATACTGTCTAATAGCAATCAAAGCTGAAAAGATAAGTTATATTATTTGGGGGGGTTTAGACGCCGATTGAAAACTTATCTGTTCACACCAAACTCTTGTTGAGTAGGTTATAGTATTTATTACGTTAAGTTGGTTTATTGCTGCTCCGATTTTCTCCCCTATTGATAGTGACGGTATTGTGATTATGTTTTTATTTTGCTTTTACATACTCAACCTGGGACTGATTGTTCAATAAATGACAAGTTAAAAATGCTTGAAATAAAATAAATAAATAAATATAATGCAAACAAATTTTATTTTGAGAATTTTAGTAAGATATTCAAAGGTGCCAGAATATGTGGTGTGCACAGAATTTTTTTTTTTTGCTTTGGAATATACTTCTGGTGGGGTCTACTTTGCTTTGGACAAAAGCCACGTCACCTTAGACCCAAGACAGAAACCTCACTCTGGGTTTTCCAAAGCTCATATATCTTCCCATTTAGGTTGCAATCCAACTCATATTTATGCCTGGCTGAGGGCAGTTGGATATGGTGGACCCCCAGCTGAGCCGGCAGAGTCCTGGCTCTACTGGGCTTTGCCAGCAGAAGCCCCTCACCTTAGCTCAGCCATGGTGGAGCCAGGACCCTGCCAGGGAAGCTCAGCCCAGCAGAAGCGGTACTGGCAGAGGGCCCGAAAAAGGGGTGTTCCAGGGGCATGTTGAAGGAGGGGCTAAAGGGGGGACTTACGCAACATCCAACTCCCATTTGGAGTGCTCCTTTGGGTCCCGATCTGGGCCAAAGTTATGCCAAGTGGAAAAGAAGGGAGAAGTCTCATTGTGCTAGCCCTTGCATTAGTGCTATTATTTAGTTAAATACCATCCATTGTTCCTTACTTGTGTCACCTCTTACCAGTGCGCCCCCTGGTGAGGGTGTGGTGTATTTATTTATTTAATTATTACATTTGTATTACACCTTTCTTTCATCAAGGTGGCATACATATGGTTCCCAGGCAGTCTCTCATCTAGGCACTGACCAGACCCAGACCTGTTTAGCTTCAGCAAGGTGGTGGCCTCATGTACCTTCAAGCCATAGCCTGGGACATATTCTCAACATATGCAAAACCATTTTGCCCCTTGATGCTGAGTCCGTTCCTTACATATACAGGAGTTGGGGTGGGTAGGTGGCTGCCCCCCTTTCCTAAATGGTACAGAGTTGTCTTGCTTTGGAAAACCTCACTGAGTATTCCTGCTATCTCATCCTGTATTTATGGGATTGGCGAGCCAGTGTGGTGTAGTGGTTAGAGTGTTGGACTACAACCTGGACTACAACCAGGGTTCGAATCCCCACACAGCCATGAAGCTCACTAGGTGACCTTGGGCCAGTCACTGCCTCTCAGCCTCAGAGGGAGGCAATGGTAAACCCCCTCTGAATACCACTTACCATGACAACCCTATTTGTAGGGTCACCATAGGTTGGGATTGACTTGAAGGCAATCCATTCCAAGAAAATAATTACAGTGGAAGTCTATGGGGAGCGCTTGCTCCCTGGTAGGGATATTTGTGAGAGCCGGCTTTTACTTTCTGGTCCCTGCATGCAGCTCCCAGCTGAGCATGCATTCAGCTGGTCTGGAGGCTCCCAAATGGCAATTGGGTGCCACGGACCTTCCCACCGGCTCCTCCTTCACTGTCCCCCCTTCCACCCACTTCCCATGAGTTGGATTGCTCTGTCAGTATAATAGAGAAATCAACAGATGGATTAAAGTTGTTTAGTTTTTTGGGGAGAATTGCATGACATTTACACTCACAGTAACCCCTTCTCAGAGGAGGTATCCTACCAAATTTCTGACAGATATGATAGATGCAAGTTTTTTGTGCAAGTTTGAGACTTCTTTAAAAAAAGGGAATCACCTATAAGTTTCAATTTTCTTTTGCAGAATTTAATGAAAATTGCAAGCATAGTAGTTTCATCAGACAGATAGCTCAGTGTGTGTGTGTGTGTGTTTGCTAGACACTCTTTCAAGTTGATTTTAAGAGAGAACTGATTTTGCCACCTTTGCTTTTGCCTCTCCTTCCAAAAACTGCTTTAGGGGCAATGTAAACTTTGCCATGTTTTTGTTTCATCCTTGATGGAGTAGATAATTCTTACTGAAATTTGAAAGTGAGCACTAAGGTAGTACATGATAACACTATGTAAATGTACTGCCTTCAAGTCAATTCCGACTTATGGCGACCCTATGAATAGGGTTTTCATGAGGCTGAGAGGCAGTGACTGGCCCAAGGTGACCCAGTGAGCTTCATGGCTATGTGAGGATTTGAACCCTGGTCTCCCAGGTTGTAGTCCAACACCTTAACCACTATGTAACACACACAGAAAAAGAACAGAGTCAAACAGGTGCTATACTTATAAATTAAATAAATAAATACTTTTACTCAGATACACACAGACCTACAAATATTGAACTTAAATCAAATGTAACTAGCGCCAGAATGGGGTGGGAATGGATGAAGGGAGGTGGCTAGTAATGAAATACAGATGCAAACAACAGGAAGAATAAAAAAGAAAAAGAGTGCAAGTGATGGGATTTTAAAAAACAATTGGTCCCTATTGGAATAAGAAGGTCACACAAGCAAAACACAACCACCATGCACACAACTCTTTCAGTGTTGCTGGTCCTAAGAGAGTCAGCTTGCAAAAGAGTATTGGACAACACATGGACAAGCTCTGATTATATTACTTTAATTTCCATCCCCAAAACACCATGACTGGAGACTCCTGATAAATTCATTCCCTAGCTGGAAGCTACAGCTGTCAGTCACTAAAGGTGGAGACCGACCTGAGTAACAGCTGTTTTTTGTAATTCCAGAGATGGAGAGTCAGATATTGCTTGTTTCTTCTTCCTAGTAGGCCTTTGTGCAGCCAAATACCTGCACATCACCTAAAAGATCCTCATTTGAATGTCTGCTGCCTCCTTTCACATTCTGCCTGAAGGCTCTGATCAGATGCATATAGTTACCACTAGACTCTCCCCCCTCCCTCACTTATTTACCATCTAGCCTGACTAAGAGTTTTGGAGGACTCAAAAGTTTGTGTGCTATTTTTTTTGATGTTTTTGTTAGGTATTTGGGCTATACCATTAGTGGCATCCAACACTCTTGCCATCACACACTGTGCCAAGCTCTCCACACCTCCCCTCTCCCCCTTCGGTCATTGGCAGTGACCCACAGTGTTAGGAAACTGTAAGAGTAATGGAACCTCCCTCCATGCCACCCCACCAATCACTACATGGCAATATATAATAACAGTTTTGACCTAATATGGCTTTTGGAATTTTTCTTGTGGGCCACCACAACTACCTTTAGCTTTTGTGTACATATTATTATCAGTGTGTCTGTTTGCAGGACTGTTCTAGGTCTGGATTTAGAAGTCTACTTGAACTAAGAGGAAAATAGGCTATGGCACCAGAACAGCAAACGTTTCAGAAAACATATATAGTAGGCTTCCACTTTAATTCCCTACGTTGTCATTTAAAATAATTATTCATACATTTCTATGAATTTTTAATTGCAGGGAGCAAAGATTGATAGTGTTGACATAGAGGGTCGAACTCCACTACTACTTGCTACTTCTTGTGCATCATGGAAGATTATGAATTTATTACTCTCAAAAGGTACAAGCTGAGCAAAACAATTCATTAAGAACAGTAGTAATATTAGTAAATGGGGCATTCCTATTAGTGGTCATCAGCTTTGAAATCTATTGTTTTTCTTTGTTTATTTAGGAGCAAATGTGGAAATAAAAGATCATCTTGGTCGTAATTTTTTGCATCTAACAGTACTACATCCATGTGGATTAAAACATCTGAATGAACAAGTTTTGAAGGTACAAGAAGCATCTATTTGTATATGTTAGTGCAGAGATTCATAGTGTTTGAGAAATATTACTTTCATTTCAGAATATGCATATGAAAGTTCATTTACATTTGCATCTTGCTCATGGTGTCTGGCATAGCTGCTTAAACCAATACATTCTATAAAATATTGTACTCCTGATTTCACAAAATGTTTTACAAATAAATTCACATTTTAGGAAAACAGAAAACAATACAGAGTATTGGAGGCAACATAGAACCTTACCTTTCACCCAAACCTCAGCAGATGTATACTATGAAAATATTTAGGTTTCACAGTGTAAATGCATTCCATGTCTATAGTAGAAAAGGATGTAGCAATACCTTATGGAAAATCACTCTGTTTATGGAATATTAAAAGGAAGTTTTATATGACACAATTCATTGTCTTCTGAAGTGGACCTTTTCAGTCTACAACACCCAAAACATTCAATGAAAACGTATTGCTAAGTTAAATATATCTTACTATAAGAGGCTCTCCTCTTTGGTGTTTCTTTTTAATTGTAAATAAACATTTACACACAAATAATATACTCTAAATATAGAGATATATAATCTCTCTCAATGTGATTGTTCCAATATAAAATGAAGCATATTTCGAAAAAATACTTGTATAGTTTGTCTGTTTGTTTTGTAGACCACCTTGGTTCATTTATGCATCTGTGCATTTCCAAGACTTTAAGTAACCATTCTCTAATGAAAGTAGTTCTTGAATATTTCCAGTTATGAGCAAGAAAAATCATGACTCCAATGAAAATATTAGCTATCAATTTTTTACATTCTTTGTCTGATATATATATATAATTCAGCAATATAGTTAAAATGTCAAATAACACTCTGAACCCTTTAGTTTGATTAATTTTTTGGGAAACTTGCTTCCAATAACCTTTGGACTTTGGGGAACTCATGAGATAATCTGCACACACCTACCACATTTCCAGCAGCCAAACACATTTGCTTGTTTCTTCGGGGAATCATATACCATCTGAACAGAATCTTTCATTGAGTCCCTTTCAAGAAGGTACTAACTGAGAAATGCTTCTTAGGCTTGTAGAATTTCTGCTGTGTTCTCTTTCATAAAGGTTCCCAAATATTTTTCCCAAAGCAAAACAGTCTCTCATTTAAAAAAGCAAAACAAAAAATATACAATTTTATAGATACAAGAGGTTTTCTTTAAAAAAAACTCCTCTCTAATTCTGTTGCCAGAGCTGTCTTATGTCACTTTAGTTAGATTTTAATAAGGACTTAAACACAAAATGGGTTTTGCAAACAACGTCTATAGAATGCTGTTAATATGTATAACTTTGTATGCGACAGATGAAGCATATTCAAGATCTTGTAACCGATGAAGATAATGAAGGGTGCACTCCTCTACATTATGCGTGCAGACAGGGGGTACCCCTTTCCGTGAATAGCCTCCTTGAATTGAATGTTTCCATCCATTCTAAAAGCAGAGATAAGAAATCTCCTTTGCATTTTGCAGCTAGGTAAGTGTATGCCCTGGCTCATTGGCTGCTTTCCTGAAGCCATCATTAGTAATTTGCACATAAATCCCCCCCTTTTTTATAGCTATGGGCGTATTAACACCTGTCAACGACTTCTACGTGATATGGAAGATACCAGGCTCTTGAATGAAGGGGATAAGAAGGGGATGACTCCCCTACACTTGGCTGCTCAAAATGGTCATGAGAAGGTAGTACAGTTTCTCTTGAAGAAAGGTGCCCTCTTCCTCTGGTAGGTTTTTATTTATTTTATTTAGACAATTTATATTCCACTGGATTACAGTTGTCTTTAAGTGGGGTACAAGGAACGCAACACAATGAAGATAAAAATTGGTTAAAACTATAAAATCAGAATTCAGTTAAAATGCCTGCTGGAATAAAAAAAGTCTTATTTTTTTTCTTCAAGTTAACAAAAGAGTTGTAAAGTAACTTGCATATATTTTATACCTATACTCTTAGAATAATCTGAGATCAAGGAGAATATCTTGTTCAACAAAGGTGATATATTTAGTATCTCATGTGTTTAATTCATTGACAAAGATAATTGTGAACAGTGTCCCTGGGTCATAGATTCATAGAATCATAGAGCTGGAAGGGGCCTATAAGGCCATCGAGTCCAACGCCCTGCTTCATGCAGGAATCCCACTCAAAGCACACCTGACAGATAGCTGTCCAGCTGCCGCTTGAATGCCTCCAGTGATGGAGCACCCACCACCTCCCTAGGTAATTGGTTCCATTGTCGTACTGCTCTAACAGGAAGTTTTTCCTGGTGTTCAGTTGAAATCTGGCTTCCTGCAGCTTGAGCCCATTATTCCATGTCCTGCAGTCCAGGATGATTGAGAAGAGATCCTGGCCCTCCTCTGCGTGGCAACATTTCAAGTACTTGAAGAGAGCTATCGTATTTTCCCTCAGTCTTCTCTTCTCAAGGCTAAACATGCCAAGTTCTTTCAGTCTCTCCCCATAGGGCTTTCTTTCTGTTATACTTCTGTTAATGCAGACTAAAATAGCATTTGCCTTTGTTGCAGCCACATTGCACTTTTGGCTCATATTCAGCTTGTGATCAACAACAATCCCAATATCCTTCTCACATTTAGTATTGCTGAACTAAGTATCCCCCATTTTATAACTGTGCATTTGGTTTCTTTTTCCTAGGTGTAGAACTTTGCACTTATCCCTGTTAAATTTTGTTCTGTTGTTTTCAGCCTAATGCTCCAGCCTATCAAGATCTCTTTGAATTTTGTTTCTGTCTTCCAGAGTATTAGCTATTCCTCCCAGTTTTGTATGATCTGCGAATTTGATAAGCATTCCCTGCACCTCCTCATCCAAACCATTTATTTGTTTGTTTGTTTGTTTATTATTTGATTTATATCCCGCCCTTCCTCCCAGCAGGAGCCCAGGGCAGCAAACAAAAGCACTAAAAGCACTTTAAAACATCATAAAAACAGACCTTAAAATACATTAAAACAAAACAACTTTAAAAACATTTTTTTAAAAAGCTTTAAAGACATGTTTAAAAAAGGGGTTAAAAAAACATATTGTTTAGGAAAAAAACAGTTTTTTAAAAAACATATTACAAAGCAATTCCAGCACAGATGCAGACTGGGATAGGTGTCAACTTAAAAGGCTTGTTGAAAGAGTAAAGTCTTCAATAGGCGCCGAAAAGATAACAGAGATGGTGCTTGCCTAATATTTAAGGGGAGGGAATTCCACTGGGGAGGTGCCACCACACTAACATTAATAAAAATGTTGAAGAGCACTGGGCCCAGGTCTGAGCCCTGTGGTACCCTGCTCAATACCTCCCCCCCCCAGTTTGAGAAGAAACCATTGATAAACACTCTTTGAGTATGATTCTGTAGCCAACTATGAATCCACCTGATAGTTGTTCCATCCAGCCTCCATTTAGCTAGCTTGCTAAATAGAATATCATGGGCCACTTTGTCAAAAGCTTTGCTGAAGTCGAGATGTATTATGTCCACAGCATTCCCATAGTCTACTAGGAAGGTTACGTAATCATATCCACATAGGAATATAGGAAACTGCCTTATACTGATTCAGACTATTGATTGATCTACGATGACCGGCAGTGGCTCTCAAACAGGAGACATTTCCAGCCCTATCTACAGATGCTGGGGATTAAACCAGAGATCTTTGAAATGCAAAGGAGATGTTCTACCACTGAGCTCTGGCCTTTCCTCATTCTCATCTGCAATAATAATTTGACAATATCTTGTTCTGATTTATTTTAATCTTTTTTTGAAAAGTGATTATAAAGGCTGGACAGCTTTGCATCATGCTGCAGTTGGAGGGTATACTCGCACAATGCAAATAATCTTGAATACTAATGTGAAGTGCACAGATAAAGTGGATGAAGACGGGGTAAGTCTTGCACAATCTTCAATAATAATATTGTATTTATATATATATACCTGGTGTTCCCAGGCAGTTTCCCATAGAAGTACTAACCGGGCCTGACCCTGCTTAGCTTCCGAGATCAGACGAGACTGGGCGTGTTCAGGGTAGTATGGCCGTAGACCATATATATATATATGGAATCCATATATATATATATGGAATCACGCCATTACTCTTCTTAGTCTGTGTCTACCGAAGGGTTGCCATATTCCAGTTCCCCAAGGCTGCCTAATTTGCATATTATGCAAAACATGTCATGGGTTGGGAAGAGGTTAAGCAACCCCCACATGGTCTTCCCATGCCATTTTTTAAAACACTTTTTTACTTTTACTGTTTATTAACTGTAAGTCGCTTTGAGTGCATACATTTGTGTAGAAAAGTGACTATCAAATTTAATAAATAAATCATAAATAAATATGTGATGGTTTCAGTTGTATGTGCTTTTTTGTTTATATTCTAATGAAATGATATTTGATATGTTATCCTTGTGGAAAAGAACACTGCACTTCATCTTGCTGCCAGAGAAGGTCATGCAAAAGCAGTTAGATTGCTTCTTGATGACAGTGCTAAATTCGTTCTGAACAAAGCTGAGGCTTCTTTTCTTCATGAAGCCATACACAATGGGCAGAAAGATGTTGTAAAAGTTGTCATCTTACATAAAAGGTAAGAAGCACCTGATAGACAACAATATATAATGTCTAGCATAGTAAGATATGCAGGTCAAATATTATTCACAGTGCTTGTCTACCATACCTTTTTAACAATTTCATTTCTGTACCATTCACATTTGCCTTTTCCTATGAACTTACACTGTTCTTTCTCTTAAACCTTCTCCTTGGAAAAAGTAGTTGGTGAAAGAGGAATTTTGTTGACTCTTATCCCCAGAGGGGATAAGAGGTCTGAGGGGTCTAATTATTATTCTCATGCTGAGAATCCACATTCTCCTGATTAAAAATGGAGTAATAGATTATGTTTTTGTTGGAACTACAACAGCAGGGATCATTCACTTTGTAACGTAAGGGTCAGTTCTGTTATCAGTAAGTCAGCTAACTGGAGGATAGGGGGTGGAAGTGTTGCTTAACAACCAGGCAGTGTGGCATGATCACCTCTGAAGTAGCATGTGCTCTGATTGGTTGTGTAGTTCTGAGGGTGTTTTCTTTTGTATATTTGATTGTATGTCTCCCTGCTATGTACAAGGCTGAACAGAACAAGTCCAGAACTGAAAGATAAAATTTCTCTGTTCCTTTCTCCTCTTTTGTTCAGTTTACGCAGTAAAGTGCTATCAAGACTTTTCTCTCGGGTCTCAGTCTGCATTATTTAAGTGACTTTACTAGTCAACTGTAGATATGGACCCTGATTTTCTAGGCAGATCAGTGTGTCTGCTAATGGTACAACTTTTTCCACCTCCCTGTGGAATTTGTGGTGCACACTGTTTATTTATTTATTTAATTACATTTATTAATCGCCTATCTGGCTGGCCATTAGCCACTCTAGATGATGTACAAAGCAAAAATGATACAGAAATGATACAGAATCTAAAAAACTAAACAATAAAATAATACCTAACCAGCATTAAGAATAACATAATACAACCAAACAAAACAACAAGAAGAAGGAATCTTCCATGATCTTCTTCTGATCTTCTTCTCCAGGTGACCTCGAGGCGACTCCAAGTGCAACCCGAGGCGCTGCCTCAGGCAGCCCCTCTTCTTTATATACCTGGAGCAGGGAAGACACACGATGGCAGAGTTGTGGAGTAATTGGAGCAAGTGGCCACAGCTGCAACAGCATACAGAGTCTCGCAAACACAGCATTCTTCCACACACACCCAGCTTCACTCATGAAGTCACAGAAACAGCAATAACAAACTACTGTTGCAGCCAATGGAAGACTCTGGTCCAGAGCTTGGAAAAGTTACTTTTTTGAACTACAACTCCCATCAGCCCCAGCCAGCATGGCCACTGGATTGGGCTGATGGGAGTTGTAGTTCAAAAAAGTAACTTTTCCAAGCTCTGCTCTGGTCACATACACACCATACATTTAAGCACTTTGCTTTGGTTAAAAAAGAATTCTGGGAACTGTAGTTTGTTAAGGATGCTTGGAATTTTAGCTCTGTTAAGGGGTAAACCATTGTTTCCAGAATTCTTCAGAGGAGTCCATTTGCTTTAAATGTATGGTGTCGATGTGACCCCTCTCTTCACAGAAAATGTTAGCAAACCCCAAGTTCCTCTTGAATTCAGCAGCATGATGTCATGGTTTTATAAAATTGTGGTACAGTACTAACTAGCCTAATCATTTATCTGTGGCAAGTTCTATAACTGAGTTGTAAGAAATTTAAGTGCTCATGAACATTTTAGCACAACATAATAAAATAATTATTGAGATATATTAACATATCACAATAAATATTCTGAGCCCCTTCAACTTATTTTTTCAGATGGGAAGAGTCTGTATCAACATTTTCTCACCATTCTTCTGCAAATAAATGTCCACTAATGGAGATGATTGAATATCTTCCGGAATGTTTAAAAGTAAGAGTGTATCTAGTGAACTTTTTAACATGTGGTAAAAATAAAAGTTTGGATCACATGCAAAGGACATCTTCCATTCTCAATAGGGCTGTTTTCTACCTTGTCCTAGAGCCTGAATGAGAAAAGTAAAATTAAATCTACAGATGTCCCTCTACTTGCATAGCCTCTTGCACCAGTGGAAGCAGCATGCCAACTGCAGTACAACTTTTCCATTATAGAACTGTGTGAACTCTAGTGCAAGAAAAGCACACAGTGCTATAGTTCATGTATTATTTGTACAACACTATAAATATTTATTTTATTTTTATGCTTCTTAGTTCTTTGGATCACATTACTTACTTCACATACCAGACTGAATTTGCTGGAAAACCTCTTCAACAATTCAAATAATTAATGTTCATTGTACATCTAATATGTATTTATGTATATTCACACTTGCAGTAGGTATTTTGTGCTCAAGGTAGTTTCTTTCATTTGGGAAACTAAGAGTCAACTGTGTAAAACAACCACTAGTGCTAAGTGTAATACACCATTCTGCCCTAAAACTCGCACAGAGAAATCCTATCCTTAGGGGAGGGGAGATCTGTGCCAGAGCAACCACCACACCTGTAGCCCTTCTGGTTCACGGTAGTCAGTGGGGGATGGGCATAATTTCCCCTCTCATTGACTCCAGTGGGAGGAAAATAATATATTAGCCCCTGGGCTGGCAAAGTTTTTGCCCAATTTTGGGGGCATGTCAATAGAACAAAGAGGCTTTCGATCCTGTGAATGTGTGGCTGCCATCAACATGCTGCTACAGGCCTGGTGTCAGTGGGCAGCCAGGTCAGCAGGGCCGGTTCCAAAGGGCGGCCAAGTTGGGCACTGGCCCGAGGGTCCCGCAGCTCCCCTTCCACAATCTGTGGCATGAGCCGTGCCGCAGATAGCAAGAGCTTCCGAGCCACCCGCCGTCAACCAAGATGGCGGCAGAGGCTTCCATCCCTTACGGAAATCTTGGCCACCATCTTCATTGATGGCAACCCTTACCGTGCAGTGTGCGCCGCTGCAAAGAACAGCAGAGAAAGGTAGGTGAAGCGGGGGGGATGGTGGCGGGTGGCGGCGGCGGCGGGTGGCTCAGAAGCTGTTGTCTTGCGATCCGCTGTGCAGCTCATGCCACGGATCGCAGAAGGGGAGCGGAGGGGCCTGGGGCAGGCTGATGCCCAAGGGCCCTGGCATTCCTGGAGCCAGCTCTGCAGGTCAGCATGGGCCCAAGGGCCCCTGCCTAGATCTACAGGCTGGGACTGGGAGGGTGGACCTCCGCAGTCTGCACTAGCGTCAAGTCACAATTTACTGCTGTAAATCATGCCACTACCCGATGCTTATCGTGGAGCAGAAACTCCCGCCCTTGTAGACAACACCCCCCCATGCAGCTGATGTGGGCTTAAATGAGTCCAGCCTCCCCGCCTCCCATGTCGCCTCCCATGTCGTTACATCAGTACAGAAAGTGGGGGGGTGCCTGAGGGCCCACCCTGACCTGGCACTAGCCCTGTGCTGCTGAAATGCAGGAATACCCTGCATTAACGTACACAATGGGTCCAGAGCGAGTATATAAACTGAAAATGTACTTAAAGTGAAGCACTACCTTTTTGAAGGTCCGTATAGCGGGGTATTCCTGTGCTGTGTTTCCTCCACCTCCACTGATGGTGTGACATCTACATCATCAGAGCTTTCTGCATCCATATTGAAACCTTAGGCAGTGTAGTCTCTGCCACAGGCATCCCTCTCTGCTAGAGGAGCAGCATCCAAACTGCTAAGGCCTCTCAGCCTTAGAATGGTTACAGTGATGAACAGAAAGAAGAATTAAGTACAAAGTGCATGCAGGGCAGGTAAAGTCAATAACAAACTATAACATGGGAAATAGAAATCACGACGATACATGAAAGCCACAGTACATTGCCTGTCTCTCAGCTGAACATAATAAATACATAAATACAGTTCAATCAATTACCAATAGCCGATGTAAGCAGCCAGTTTTTGAAATCTAAATGACAGAAGTGTAGTTGTCAACTGAATTTCAAGAGGCAGGGAGTTCCAAAGCCAAGAAGCCACCTTAGAGAAAGCCCATCCCCACATTACCACATGGTGTATAGTTCCTAATGGTGGGATGCTGTGGAGGCTTCCCCAGTTTATTTTAACTACCAGGCCAGACTATACTGGGAGAGGTGCTTCAGATATTTAGGTCTCAAGTAATTCAGTTTTTTTATAAAAATATGTAAAACCTTGAACTCATAATGGCAACCAGTGCAGATCTTTAAGAACTAATGTAATATGGCTCCAGCTAGAATCTGTACTCAAGAGATAGGCCACCATATTTCACACTAGCTGCAATTTCCAAGTCTTCTTCAAGGGCAGGCCTTCATACAGCGTAAGTAGATGGACATAAAGAAGCCACTTTAAAATCACCACATTCTGGACCTGAGCATTTGCAGATCTGAGGGCAAAATAAATGTATCAGTCTAATGCATGTCAGGGTTTCTGAAAAGAAAAGAAAACATGGGGGAGGGATTTTCACTGGTTCCGCACTGTGTGGAAAAGTGAGGTTCAACACTTCCCTCCATAGCCACTATCTCAGTGAAAATTGCCCTCCCACGCGGCTATTAGGAAATAGCTATTGGTGCAAATGGAAGCTTTCCCCCATGGCTAATAGGAGCATGGTGGTGATTTTGTGATTATGAGTGGGTTAACGCTCTCCTCCCTACCTACACTGTGGTCTCAGTGAAATCCATGAGCTCTCACATTGCTGTTTATTTTAAATCATCCTGCCATGCTTTCAAGTGTTGTGTTCAGACTAGTTTGGCTGTTAATTGCAAGCTTCCCAAATTGTGAAAAGGGGAGTATTGGAATAGCTTACTGTATTTTGCTCAGAACCTGAAACATTAGCTTGAATATGCATTTGAATTTGAGAATTTTGAACTGGAAAAATTACATTTTAATTTTTTTTGTGAACTACTATGTTGGACTTGTCCATATTGCAGCATCCAAGTGACTAATTGCTTCATTCGGAATTACAGTCCTACAGTGTGGAAGACAAAAACTCTTTTTATCCAAACTTGGAAAAATCTGCTTTTTCATTGCATAACACCTTTATTCTTAAATATGTTCAACTGTTGCCTCAGACTTCTGAAATGCTTCTTTTTTATTCTCTTTGTGTCTACAAGTTGGTTTTAGACAATTGCATTATTGAATCGCCAGAGGAAAAGGCATCTCCAGACTTCTGTGTAAGTTAAAAGCAACATTTAGAAAACGGGGACATTTTAGAGTTGCTAAAGCATTTGATGTATCAAAAGACAAAGCATGATTCCTTGTTTTGTATTAATACAGGATATCTTCAAGTCTTGCTGACTAGAAATTTATTATTTGTATATGCTAAGCTAACATATCTATAACATTGGCTCACATTAGCTTAAATTTGATAGTACTACGCAATTTTATTTAATTGGAATTCACCAATTAAACAATAATTTAGCACAATGTGGATGGCAGGAATAAACCACAGTGAGCCTCAAGCTGAGTGGTTCCGCCTTATCCTGCATGGCAGAGAAGATTTTGGAAGCTTCCACTTTTGATTGACCGCATCTTGCAAAAAAAATTAGGGTTTGGGGAAGAAACTGAATATTTTTGGCAGCATAATCTGGGGTAGATGGAAAGGAAGAAGGGAGGGCTGAGATGAGCAAAAACCTAGGAAGTGGGGAAAGACTGCAGGTGTTGATCTGGAAGTTGTCAGAAGTACTGCTCTATGATCAGTGGTAGCCATGCACACACTCCTCATTGTTTCAGAGTTTTCAGCAGACAGGGCTTGCAACTTTTCATGGTTTGCTGCAAAGTCATCTACGAATATATAGTTCTTGAAAAATCAGCTGAGATTCTCTTGATTCACACTTGCATAGGTTGAATATAACTTCAGGTATCTACAGTGTCCACTGAAGCTTAACAAGAAATTAAGAGAAGATGATGAAGTATTTTATGAGCCACTTACCGCTCTTAATGTAAGCTATGCTAATGTCATTTCAAACCTGCTATTTGAATGTTTTTTATTTATTTAAAAGCAGTTAAAACTGCTTAATATTTTCAAAATCTCTTAAGTGGTATTCAATATAATTTTGGTATTCTTTTATTTATTTAAAAGCAGTTAAAACTGCTTAATATTTTCAAAATCTCTGAATGGTATTCAATATAAAAACAAACAACATTAAAACAAAATTCCAACCTAAAACCAATAAAACAGCAGCATTTTAGCATTTTATCTTACATTTTATTGAAACTGCATAGTTGCTGCCAGTCACCCAAACCACACATGTGCCTAGGTATCTGCATAGGTAAACTGGCACCCTAATAGGTTCAGATAATTCCATCCATGCCATGAAAACCTGTAACTGTCAAGAGGTTTCCCTGGTGTAATCATAATTAAAGAGATGTACATGGGTGCCACTTTATACAAGTAGATTATAAAGGCAAGAAGTGTCTACCCTGCTTGAATAATGTGTGAACTGGGCGTAACTTAATATTTTAAAATCAAGCTAGGCTTCAACAGGGTCAATAAGGTGCTGCTTTTCTAAATTAAAATGATCAGTGTGTATAAGTCGTAGAGGTGGGGAACCTTTGGCTTCCCAGATGTTCCTGAACTACAACTCCCATCACCCTGGCCATAGGCCATGCTTGCTGGGGCTGATGGGAGTTGTAGTTCAGCAAGATCCGGAGGACCAAATGTTCCTCACGTCTGTTACAGGTGTAACCATTCTTCATCATAGCTGGACCTATTCAAGACTTATAACATCATGCTTTTTATGTTACAATGCAAGAAAAAAACTTGGAAAATGGGATCTAAATTTATTCAGAGCAGATGTGCTCAGGATGAATGTTATAGTATGTTTAGAGTTACTGTTCTTGACATGTAGTTGTAGACAATAAAGTCCATAGTCTAGAACTATTTGGTATGTTTTATTATTATATTTATATCCCACCCTTTCTCCCAAAGAGCCTAGGGTGGCAAATACATTAAACAATTAAAACATCTAAAAACATTTAAAGATAAAGAACGGAAATCACTGGCTTGCATCCAATGGTGGCTTTGTGCTAGCAGAAAATGCTTATGCTTTCTTAAGGCAAAGCACCCAATTTTTTCTACTCCTTCTGCAACTCTTTGTGTTATATCCCAGACAGTTCTAGAGGGTCCCCCAACCCTCAACAGCAGCCTCTCAGGGGACAGTAAAAATTGGGTGTCCTCTTTGTGCATGTGGTAGTATCTTCCTATAGAGTAAAGCTACTATTGGATATACCCCACTCTGATTAGCTTTTTCCATTACTTAATAGCATATTCTTAAGACATTCAGTTTGATCATTATCCTAACTGTATGCATCAGGATAAACATAAAATAATTTGTAAAGATATTTTAATTACCTGCTGGCAGAATGTGAGACTTCCATCTGCATTTCTCTTACTGGAGAGAATACATTTGTAATTTTCAACAGCTGCATTTCTTAAATATTTTCACATATTAAAAACATTTTAAGAAAAAAAAGTTGAAGTATACTACAATGTAATGTTTGAAGTGGGATTGTATGTGCGTACACACAAACTCACATTGTCCCCCAACCCATGATATGATTAACAAATAGTCCTGAGTTATAATATTAATTTGCTAATAATATACTATATAAATGGGCATATCTGCATTTTTTCTCTCTAGGCCATGGTACGTCATAATCGTGTTGAACTGCTAAGTCATCCTGTCTGTACAGAATATTTACTCATGAAATGGTAGGAATTTACATTACTAGATTTATATTTATACAGTACTACTAGGTTTCCACTGTTCTACTAATTTTGTTCTCCTTAAGATTCATTGAAACAGAGAAATAAGATAAAACTTTATGATTGAGATTTCCAATTTGTGGAAATGTGAATTACAGAAGCTCTACAGCTGTTATATCAAGTTATATATACAGCGCATATCATATACATTATTATTTATTATTTATTTATTATTTCAATTTATATACCGCCCTTAGCAGAATAGCTCTCAGGGCGGTGAACAAACAAGATAAAATACAATATATCATAGTAAAAAATCACAAAAACATGTACAAACAAACAACAGAAAGCACAACAAAAATGAAATACAACACAAATTAAGAAGGATACATGTTAAAAGTAGAAAGATTAAGAAAATTAAAAGATTACATCTATTTATGCATATTCCATTAATTTAAGTGAAAGTGAAACCTGCTTCCAACTGGGCAGAACTATGTATTTTACCCTGGGAAAAAATCCTACTTATGCTTCTCCCCAGTGACATAAAAACACAATTTGTTTATAATATTTTGAAAATCATAATTAATTTTGCTTTATAGGATGGCCTATGGATTTCGAGCACATCTTATGAATCTAGCTGTGTATTCTCTTGGCTTAATACCTCTAACCCTCCTTATCACACACATAGAACCAGATGGGTCTTACAACAGAACTGTTAAAGCAGGACCTTTTGAGAAAAAGGTATTATTTTAATTCATTACATTGGGATGGTGGATGGGTCTTTCACTAAGTCTGAGGACCAGATGCTGGGAGCAACTGCAACTCTTGAAATTAGAGTTGCCGCTCTGTGTGGATGGTGGACGAGCATATCTTATATCAAATAATAATAGACAACCATTTATAATATTTTTTTCTTTTTTTTCCTATTTCAGGATTCATACTTCATAAAAGTGTGTATGTCTTTGGTTTTTATCATGAGTTTATTTGGAATTGTCAAAGAAATAATACAGCTCTTCCAACAGGTATATGCACATGTTGTGACCTTACTTCCACATTTCTTGAAGTGTTTTTTTAATATGCAGTTAAAAACAAAATTATTTCTTTTGAAAGGAACAGCCTTCAATTGATACAGAGAGAATATGAAGTATCATCTATTTTAATCCATATTTGACAGTATTAACAGCTTTTTGGTCTTTTATACCCTAGAAACTTAAGTATCTATTGGATTATTCCAATCTCCTTGACTGGACAATTTATACCACGAACATCATTTTTGTCTCATCTTTATTTATTCAACTCCCAGTTCGTTTACAGTGGGAGTGTGGTGCAATTGCTATATTCTTGTCATGGATGAACTTTTTGCTATACCTACAAAGGTAAACCATAATGCTAACTCTACAAGAAAGCATATAAATTTGAAATGTTATATACTATCTTTAGATCCATTTTATTTAATGACATGTAATGATTACTTCCATAGCATTTATATAAACCAGGTGTGGGGAACCTTTGGTTCTCCAGATGTTGCTGAACTGCAACACCCATCAGATCCAGAAAGTATGGCCAGTGGCCAGAGATGATAAGAGTTATAGTTCAGCAACATCTGGAAAGCCAAAAATTCCCCATACCTGATATAAACAGAAATGCTTGTTACAGGTTGCAAGCTAGTATGCTTCACATTTTACAGAACAGTTTAAATTATATTGGAAGACTGTGGTAGCAATCCTGATTCTTCACTGACACACAACAGGGCTGAACAGAGCAGTGGAGCTATCTGAAGCCCCACTACTCACACCAACCAGGATGGAAGGTGGGTCAGTATTTTTTACTATGCCAGCTCTTGGCCTCTGTATAGCAGCTGGATCAGCATAGTACCCAATGGAGCTTTGGCTGGCCCAGCTCTGCCTCCATTCAGGTCCTTCTTGAGGCCTCATGCTGCCTACGGCCAGCAGGAATATTGCCAGTGGTAGCCTGTCAATGGCCTACACCATCAACAGGTGCACTGGGGGCCTCCATAGCAACAGAGTTCCTACCATCACCAGTGGAACCTGACAGAGCCAGGTGGAGGGAAATGTCTGCCACATCCTAATTCCCTCCAGCAGTGCAGATTGGACGTAAGACTTGCTCTGTATGAAAACAGCATAATATCATTAGTGCCTTGAAAAATAGGTTCTGTTGACTGGGAATTACAGATGAGGGACCCAGCCCTAGCTCACATCATATTGACTTGGAAATATGCCTTGTTGTTTACCCCAAACTGGTAAATGGTTCAGCAATGAATTGAGCTAATCTGAATTTTCCTGAGAGCAGGTCTACAGAGCAGATGCCAGCAAAGAACTGAGAATGATTTCATTGCTTTGCTGCATTGAAAAGCTCCCCCCTTCACCAGTACCTGGGAGTGGAGGCAAAAGCTCATACTCCATGGATAAGTAGGTTGCCCATGGAGGTGGGCTTTTGCCCTGGACTCCCAAGTTCTCCTGGGAGCAGCTGTTCAAAGCAGCCTTTAGGGATATGCTACAATTACACCCAATTTGGATTTGGTACCGAATTTTCTATTGATTTTCTTATTCTCAATCACCAAGGGTTGGACTCTAACGTAGTGAATGTTTGCAGCTATTTTTGAAAATGGACTTTTAACAAAAATAAATCCATCTCTAAAACATTGATTGAAGAATGATAATTTATTAATTTCCTTTTAAAATATCAATATTTTCTTCAAAATATCATTTTTAAAGGAAATATTGATATTTCCATCAAAATATCTGTATTTCCTTTAAAAAATATCAATATCGACAGAAATGTTTGTTAGGTGTTACAACTTGGTATCACTATTTTTCCCAGTAAAAATAAACATAGATTGGTAGAAGCAGTGGCTAGGAGATACAAAACGAACTTGAATCAGTGCCAGCCTGTTAGGTTGACAGAATACTTTTGAACCAGCACTGACAGGATTATTCCCAAAGGGCAGCCAGGTCAAGCCCTGGCTGAGGGCCCCTGGAGCCTGAGGGGCCTCTTAATAGGGTGGGGGAAGAGTAGCACTCCTTTTCCGTGATCCGCAGCAGAGTAGCTGCCACAGATTACAGAGAGGGAGCTTCTTCCACCCACTCATTCGCTCGCTCCATCTACCCGTCTCGCCTATCTTTCGCAGCTGTGTGTGCAGGACTGCCATTAACCAAGATGGTATCCGAGGTTTCCCTGAGAGGCTGAAGCCTATTATGCCATCTTGGTTGATGGCAGCGTTGCACGTGTGTAGCAGCCTGTGCAGCTGCAAAAGACAGGAGAGACGGAGCCAGCGAACAGGCAGGCAGCAGAAGCTCCCTCCCTGTGAAAGACAGGTAGGCATGTGTGTGTGTGTGCGTGTGCCAGGGCCCGGGGCAAGCTGGTGCCCAAGGGCCCCGGCATGTCCGGCGCCAGCCCTGAGCACTGACCAACAGATCCCATCCCTTTCAGTGCCCTAACAAAACAATGGAGATACATCTCCATTGCTTTGCTAAGAAGCCTGGAAAGACTCCCAATTCTTATTTCATATTTAATTTATATTTGAAAATACGCATTTTGGGGTATTCATAATGTTCATCTTGATATGAGGCAAGAATTACTGGAAGTGGGGAGTGAACTTCACTGACATCGTGCCTGAGAAGGGCTGAGTTCAAGACTCATTAGAGCAGGGATGGGGAACTTGTGGCCCTCCAAATCCGGACTCCAAATCCCATCAGCCTCAGTCAACATAGCCAATAATCGGGAAAACTGGAGATGAAGTCTGACAACATATAGAGGGTCACAGGTTCCCTAATCCTGGTGTAGAGTCAGAGTTGCCTGGGTTCAAAAAAAAAAAAGCTATTGCTTCTGAAGGAGAAAGTGACTTTACCAACATGGAAATCATATCAGGAAGCCTAAATCTTAATTACTGGATGGGGGAAATTGTCAGTGAAAGTGAATACACTGTACCACCCATATAAATTTAGGAGTACTTCAAAGCAGCATAATACATTGGCATTACTGTGAAATTGAAACTACGTGTGTGTGTGTTTAATTTGAGAAGTTTGTTTGTCATGTTTTCTGCCCATGTATCTTCCTAGATTTGAAAGTTATGGAATATATATTGTGATGTTTTGGGAAATTTTGAGGACATTGCTTCGGATCGCTGTGGTGTTCTTCTTCTTGATGTTAGCCTTTGGCCTCAGCTTCCACGTTCTTCTTGGTTCACAGGTTTGAAATGACACCATATTGTATTTTTATTACTAATAAAAAGAAATTCCGCCTTTTTTTACAAAAATATTTTATCAACAATGCATGTTACAAAAACTCTTGTGTGTTTTGCATTTGGCATTCATAAACCCTGGGACTAATGGGCATCAGGTTGATGCTTTTATTATCTCAGGCATTTTAATGATTTGTGTTTAAGTACTGGAAGGAAGTTGTATTTTGAACACTGGACATTTTCCATTCTGCTAGTTAACATTGATTATTGTTTAGTTATGTTGTTGCGGGGGGGTGTTTGAAAAAAGTTTTATTCTATATTTTATTTTTGAATTGTTTTTAATTTTCATTGTAGATTTGCTCTGGGATGAAGGTGGCAAATAAATGCTTTCAACAAACTTTGTTTGGGTGACTTGGCTTTCTTAGTGTAACCTGCACTTTACAGCAGTCAATGAGAATGTCTCTTAACAGTTCAGTCCTTCAGGTTGCAATCCACCCCCTCTTACACTGGGCTGTGGGGAGTGGAGGCATCCCTTCATTCACTTCAGCCACCTCAGCCAGCCTCCCACCACAGATGAAGTAACACTTGTGTCACTCTGCCAGTGCAGACCTCCCCCACCTCCTGTTGAATCGGCAGGCGGGAGGTTCGCCACCCAGTATCCACACTTGTGGCAGCCCCCAAATGGGGAAATCTAAATGCAAAGTGAGCTGGATCCCAAGCTGCTCTCAGCTAGTGTTGGCCAGCTTGATCCAGGCCCAATCTGCCTGACCCCAACTGCTGCTACTGCAGTAACTCTGCCATTTGATGGAGGCAACAGGAGGATAGGATTGCTCTGTAAGCGTCACTGAACTCAATGAAACTTATTTCCAGGTAAGTGTGTATAGTGTTGCACCTAAGTGTGTTAAAGAGAATATACGAGAGATATTTCTATTAAAAAGGAAAAGGAAAAAGGAATAGTATCAGTTGAGTTGACAATTTGCTAGATAATGCAGCCTTGTTTCTCTGAATCTAGGGGAAGAGGAAGAGTGCACACAATGTGTATGGGTGTGTGTCTGCAAACAAATAGCAGAAAGCTATTGCCACATGATGCCATAAAAAAAAATTATTTCTCTTTTCTCATATTTTATTCCTTTGTAGGAAACATATGGCACTCCATATCTTTCTGTAATGCAAACATTTGCCATGATGCTAGGAGATATCAATTATCGTGAGGCTTTCCTTGAACCGTTGCTCACCAATCATCTGCCTTATCCATTTTCAAGTTTTGTAATGTTCATTATTTTCTCTCTGCTTATTCCAATCCTTCTTATGAACTTGTTGGTAAGAATTAAGCTTGTTAAATATGAAGACTGATGACATGAACAAGCTGTGTTTGTGTGTGTATAATTTTTGCCAATTTGAGGAAAAGTGATGTAGACGATAATTTATAGTGTGTACATAGCAGAGCATGGGCAATATTTGTTTTTTTGGCTTGGTGTGGGCAGACAAATCCTGAGGCATCTTCAGGCAGACATTGTCTCAGTGGGGAGCTAGAGCCAATTGAAGCATTATGATGGCTGATGAGACTAGAGTGTGGTAAGCTCCATCTCCCTGCAAAAACAGGCTAATTATTAAAGGGCTCTTGCCTTATTTTGCAGTCTTTGACTTCTGCTAGGCTGGAGAGATGGACATACTGCATGGGGCTCATCCTGTGAGTCAGAGAATAATGGCAGGGCTGTGTCCTCTAGGTAGGAGGGCCCCAAATAAGATGCTGACTGTTCTATCACAAAGACGCTGCTTGAACCTTATCCTCATAAGTGTCCTCTGCTGTGCACTGCAAGGTTCCTGAGTCATGGTAGTGTGAGACTATCCATTGAAATTAAGTTATTGTTTCCTCTGACATGTGCATGTGCGTGTCTGCACACACAATCACCTATTTGATCCTTGCAACAATCCTATGAAATCGGTTAGACCTAAATGCATGATTGGCCCAAGCTCACCTAATGAGCTTAACGCAGAACCAGATGTTCTTACCATCTAACCCTTACACTTCAGCTCGATTAATTTGGCTGCAGAATTCTAGCAATATGAATACAATGTCCCTAGACTAACTAGTTTCTTAGATTGAATCTGGATGGATGGTTTATTAATTCAGTGGTTTTCAGCATGTTTTAAATGGGGTTGCATTCCTCTTAAGGTCCAGATTCATTGCTTGCTGTGCGCTATATCCATCTTTGATGATGGATGCTCAAGCAGCATTACTAGCTTACAGCACTGACAACTGCATCTCGGAACTGAACCTGGCCACAGTTATTCATGCTCTAGTAGCACCTAGGCTGCTGTTCTTAAAGAGCTTCAGAAAAATTATAGTTGGTTCAAATGTGCCAGTCAAACTGCTAATGGGACCCAACTGCTGTGAGCATATTATGCCAGTGTAAAGAGATCTCCACTGGGTGCCAGTTAGTTTCCAGGCTCAGGTCAGTGAGCTGTGTTGGGTTTAAGTCCTAAACAGCAGAGAAAGGAGTATCTAAAGAATCATCTTTGCTCACATTAACTTGACTATCTGCTAAGATAATCAGAGGCCCTTCTGTGGGTGCCCTGCCTTATGAGGTGAGGTGGGTGGATACCAGAAAGAAGGTCTTCTCAGTGGTGATGCCTGTGCTGTGGAACTTCCAAATATACTGCTCAATTAACCATGTCTTCTAGGTGGTTCACAAATTAAATCCAATAAAACAATCAACTAAAAGCTATACAAAAAATTGCATAAACCCAGCCTATTGTCTCAGGCTTGTAATATCATCTGATGACCTTTTATGATATCTATTCCTTCTAATTTGATGACTGTTTTAAAGGTGTTTTTTTTTTAAATTCACTGGTCCGTTGTGTTTTTGTCTGCTGACCATCTTTTTTGTTTCTTAGATTGTTTTATTGATTTTGTTATTTGATTTTGATAGCTTCGTTGAAACATATGTGAACAGTGGGATATAAATCTCTAAAAGAAAATAAGTGATTTTGATACTGTGAATGTAGCTAGATAATATAGATATGGTATTATGCAAAATATTTCCTAAATTTGTATGTGAACAAATACTTTGCTTCACTGGAACATAAGCATGTGTAATTGTGTGCTGGAAGGTTACTTTTTATTTTAAAGACCCATACATTTAGGAATAATATATTTCCTGTCAAAAATAACGTTCATGAGGAACAGAACTGGTGGGCTCCTATTCTGGCCAACCTATTCACTTTGATCAACAACACTGGACACTTTCCCCAGGCTTGGAAGGAAGCCATAGTCGTGCCCATTTACAAAAAAGGCCCCAGGGATGCGCCCGCCAGTTATAGGCCAATTAGCTTGCTTTCTGTCATTGGAAAGTTATATGCCACCTATTTAAGGAGGAAACTACATAACTGGATGGAGGTGGAAAATGTAATTGGATGGGAACAGGCAGGCTTCAGGAGCAGTAGATCTGTCATGGATCACTGTATCCTCCTGCATCATTTGGCGGAAAAATACAGGAATCATGTTGGGAGCGGCCTCTATGCCGCTTTCATTGACCTGAAGTCTGCCTTTGATTCCATCTCGAGGGACATACTTTGGGCCAAATTGGCCAAAACCTCTATCGACAAAAGGCTGTTGTTTCTGATATACAATCTCCATCTCGACACCTTGCTCCGCGTCCGTTGTGGACGCAATGGAGGTCTCACCAATCCAATCCACACGGTAAAAGAAGTCAGACAAGGTTGTGTATTGGCTCCCCTCCTTTTCAACCTTTTTCTCAATGATCTGGCCCCTAACTGCTTGGCGCCTGATTTCCATTCTCCCAAAATCCATGGAAGTCGATGCCCCCTTCTGCTCTATGCTGACGATGCGGCCCTGCTTTCCTTTTCCAAAGTAGGCCTCATACGTTTGATTAGAGTCTTCATGAACTATTGCTCAGAGAATTCACCAACAATTAATTTCAACAAAACAAAAATATTGGTGTTTTCAAAATCCTTTTCGACCTTTAGATGGAAAATTAATGGCCACTCTATCGAGCAAGTTAGATCTTATAAATATTTGGGTATGATTTTTCACTCTTCCCTCTCCTGGGTGCCTCACATTCGTGCGGCAGTTGCTGCCGCTCGGAACACTCTGAAGGGCATTATACACTACTATTATAATAAAGGAGGGCAATTTATACCAGCAGCCATTGAGGTTTTCAGAGCCAAAGTGCTGGCCCAATTATTATATGGTGTTCCGCTATGGATATATGCCTTTAACTCTACAGTTGAAGCAGTTTTGTCCATCTTTCTACGCCGAATTTTTGGGATTCCAAAGTGCATCCCCAGCGCGGTCTTGAGATTAGAAGCTGGTCTAAGCTTGGTTGAGTGCCATGCATGGTCTCTTGCTTATAATTTTTGGGCCAAAATTGCTTATGCATGCTTACTGGGTTATCTGTCGCTCCTAGAGGAAGATATGTTCCTTTCCACCTGGAAGAAATCCTTTATAGATAAGCTTCCTTATTTAGGCCTTTCAACAGAATTTCCATCTTCCCAAAATTTTAATAAGGCCAAACAGATTATCATCTCGCGCCTCAAGGACATTGATAGACTATCAATGTTACAAGCAGCAGCCAAAGTCTGCTCTCCCCTACATCACAACTTGAGCTATAATTTACCAAAATATGCACCTTATTTGGAGATCCTTACGAATCCTAAATATCGACTAGCTTTTTCGAAGGCTCGCTTCAACTGCTTAGATTCTGCTCTTTTGGAGGGCAGATTTCAGGGTATTCCCCTAGACCAACGTCTATGCCCGTGCAGGTTAGGTCACATAGAATCGCTTGCTCATATTCTCTATGTCTGCCCATTTTATTCTGTGGAAAGGAATCAACTCATTTTACCTTATATCCAAAAGTACTCTAATAGCTCCTTAGAGCACTGGACATCTAGGCTTCTGTCTGGTAAGAATAGTCCACATCTGATTCCAGTTGCCAAGTTTTTATATATAAGTCAGTCTAAACGTATATGACTTGGTCATCAATATCCCACCTAACTATTTGATATTATTATTATTTTATTAGTCTCAATGTACATCTGTATTTATTTGTTAAGTTTTTATATATAAGCCAGTGCAAATGTATACCATTTGGTCATCAATATTTCATCTAATCATTTGCTATTATTACTATTTTACTAGTCCTAATGTATGACTGATTAATTGACTAGAAGCTGCCTGTATTTGACTATTTAATTTTTATTTTATTTTATTTCTTGGATGGGTCATTGACTGTAATAAAGACACTTGACTTGACTTGAGGAACAGAACTGAAATGTGGAAAAATCAAGGAAATCAAAATGGGCTTGTTAATTCTGCTTTGCCTTTTATAGATTGGTTTGGCTGTTGGGGACATTGCAGAGGTGCAAAAATATGCTGCACTGAAAAGAATAGCAATGCAGGTTAGTGACACACATTACAGATTTGATATTGATTGAAATGGATGAAACCTTTCCCCTGGTTAACATTGAACTGGCTTGGAATTGAAAAATTGTTTGGGTTTTTTTAAAGCCAATTTGTGTTAAATGGGACTCCACTGTTCCTCCAAGTCAGGGCTTAATGAGGCCTGATCCATTCCTTAACCCACCAAGAGCTTTCAAATCTCTCCATGGGGCTCCAAACACTCTTACTAGTTCATTTTGCAGCAGCTGCGGCAGCAGCTCCAGAAGCATGAAGGAGAAATGGAAGTCTCTTTCTGTGCTCAACACATGCTGTCACTATGGCAGTGATTTAAGTGTCAGAAGTACTAGGAAATGTAGTTTTCTCTGTGCCTGTCAGTAAGGGGGAAGGAAAGAAAACTTCTGTCTTTCTTCCTGCTTCCTGGAGCCAGAGCCTCAGCTGGTATGTAAAGCAATCAAAGAGGTTGGAAGGAAGCAGAGGGTGAAGGGGATATGGAGACTCACAGGAGGCAGGGCTGAGTAGGAGGAGTTCAGTTAATTTATAGCTTGTATGAAAATTCAGGAAGAAACTGGGGAAGTTGTAATGTTTGACTCTTATTTGCAGCAAGCCTAATGAGCGACTAGAGTTTGTAATCTGGGCATGGGGATTACAAATTCTGGCAGCATCTCTAATTATAACAGTTTAAGAACTATTACACTTAAGCTATTTTTACAATAATAGCCTAGGCTCCAATTGAAAGATCATCATGCACAACACTATGAGTATGCTATGGTGTGCAAGGATCTATGTGCTCACACCTACCAGACAGAGGCACTTACCAGTTTTGAGCATACTAGTCACCTATGTTGAGGGATGGAGGCCTTAACTTAGTTCCTGTCCAAAAAACAGTTTAAGCTTTATACTGTTGAATCTTTCAGTACCAGCTATTATTTTTCTGCTGCACACATAACTAGTCCAGGGAGTACAAAATTATAATGGAGATGATTTACATAATTATAATTCTGGCTTTGTGGAATTGGTAATTTATAATAAAATAAATACTCATTTTGTTTAGGTCATTCTTCACACAAATTTGGAGAAAAAACTACCATATTGGTTTCTCAGCAGAGTTGACCAGGAATCAATCACTGTGTATCCTAATAGGCCAAGATATTGTGGATTCATGGTAAGCTGGATAAAAAATATCCTTCTAAATTGTATTCTGGCCCTCAATGCTTTTAGCCAAAAAGAAAAGGGCTGATAACTTAATTGAATAAAGTATTTTCGTATCCAAATCAATAGAGAGAAGTAAGGCAATCTCTCTGGAAACTATCTTGTTGGTTTCATAATGCTTATTTTATACATATTACTACCCAGAAAGGTCTTGCCCAGCTCTCATTAAAATCTGAGCTAAAAAAGAACATAAGCCACACTCTGTGATTTCCTTCCGCCATCCCCCCTTCCGCTTACCTTTGTTGCTCTGGCAGGGATGGGAGAAGGAGGGATGGAGATCTCTTCCCTTTACCCTCTATGTTTCTTCATGCCATTGGTACAGCATCAACAAAGGGAAGGAGGAGGGAAGTGGGGGTGCTTAGAGGATTACCGGCTGCGTTGGGGAGAAAATGGACCCTTTTGCTGGGCCAGTGACATCATTGAGGGCATGACAGAGTCCAAATTGGGCTCAGAATAAGACTTGAAATAAACTGAGCTGTTCTACAAGTTCTGGAAAACAGTTCAGTTTCTGCTGAGTCTAGTTCCAAGTCTGTCAGAGGAGTTCTCCCAATCACTACTAATTCTCATTTAAATTTTTGTTTTTTGTAGAGTGTGTTCCAATATTGGTTTGGCTGTGATTGGAAAGCAACTGATACTCAGAATCCTGACTCATCTTTAGAACTAGAAGTATTAAAACAGAAGTACAGGTATTTGTTTTTTGGGAGGGTTAATGTCTGTACAAAAAAAATGTTAATAGCAAAGTGTTCTTGTCTATTTAAGAGTCATTCAAAACACATAGCATGCAGTCAGACTATGGCCCATTATTTTTACTGAGCCTAATAGATTCAGATAATTTAATTAAACATCTTGGAACAATATTTGTAATATATTTTGAGACCATCAGTCTCAGAAGTGGTAGTGACTTTTATAAGTCAACTTATAGAATGACTTGTTCATAACTTATGTCTCAAACTGAAACCTTAGCAGAATCAAGATAATCTTCTATTATCAGACTACCACCAAGTTTCTCAGATGTTACCTTTTCAAAATCATACTCCAAAGACAAAGATTGCATCTGATACGAAGGCTGCAACCCTACCTTCCTGTCCATTTGCTCCCACGGGTGATACATGCCTTGGTCTCCTCCCGTTTAGACTACTGTAATGCGCTCTACGTGGGGTTACCCTTGAAAACGGTCCGGAAACTGCAGCTGGTACAAAATGCGGCGGCACATTTGAGTAAGAACAGCCGTCGCCGTGATCATATCACTCCGGTGTTAATAGATCTACACTGGCTACCAGTTGTGTACCGGGCCCAATTCAAGGTGTTGGTATTGACCTTTAAGGCCCTATACGGTCTTGGCCCAGTTTATCTGAAGGAGCGCCTCCAGCATCACCAATCATGCCGCCTGACAAGATCAGCCACACAAGACCTTCTCTCGGTCCCACCAGCCAAATCAGCTAGGCTGGTGCAGACCAGAGAGAGGGCATTTTCGATCGTGGCTCCCACCCTCTGGAACTCCCTCCTGTTCGATCTTTGCCATGCCCCCTCCCTGACTAGTTTCCACCAGACTCTGAAGACCTGGTTGTTCAGGCAGGCCTATGGGATCGTTGGGGTAGGTTAGTCTTTTAATTGTTGTTATTAATTGGTGTTTATAGTAATTTTTTATATTGTATTTTGGTTCTTATATTGTATTTTATTATCATGTAAGTCGCCTAGAGTGGCCGTTCACTTGGTCAGATAGGCGACTCAAAAATAAAATTATTATTATTATTATTATTAAAGATTGACAGTCCAGATTAATCAAAGATTTTAGAAAAATTATTCTGTTATTCGCTACCACTATCAACCCATACACTTGGTTGAAGAAGATACAGCCTGTACCATGTCCACCTTATGGCCTAGACAGGACATCCAAAAATGGCTAAGGAAAGTGGAAAGAACCAAGGTGTTGTCCATGCCTTCCATAGTCCATGCCTCAATACACCTTTAGAAGCATTAAGGTAGAACAACCCCTACCCTTGCATCAGAAACAAACTGGATCAAAATGAGGACATAAAACAGACGAAAGAAGATAATCTGTATTCTATGAAAGGGGTAGTAAAATGCTGTTGATAAAGGGCAGCAGTATTGAAATATGTTCATACTTCTAAAGAATGAATCCTTTTGTATGCTGCTATTTTCCTTCCTGTTTTTCCTGTGGATTGATGCAGCTCTCTGGATCACAACTAAATTTAAATACCCTGAAATATGGAAACATATATGCTAAACTAATATAAGTATGCTCTAAGTGCAAGTTTTTTCCAAAGGAGATGAATGAAATATCTTGAAATATAGTTTTTGTCTTCAATGTTGTGAATAGTTCTGTTGCCTGATTATAAAAAATAAATATTGTTTATGTTTTAGGCTTAAGGATATTGCAACACTTATGGAGAAACAGCATGACCTCCTTAAACTGGTTGTTCAAAAAATGGAAATCATATCTGAGGCTGAGGATGAAGACCCAAATGATCTATTCCAGCACAAATTTAGGAAGCAGCAGTTGGAGCATAAGAACAGTAAATGGGATACAGTATTACAGGCAATGAAATCCAAATGTGACTAACCTTGCTGGAGCTGCACCCAGCAGCAGTTGAAGAGGGTGCTTTCAAGTAGGAATCGTCTACTACTGAGGGTCAAGCAAGAGGAGAGAGAAAATCTTGCCTTTTACTGTAACTATAACTATAACCATTATAACTATATATAACTATAGCCAGAGGCAGCAGTGGGGCCATCCTAGTCAGCCCTATGCAAGTGTGTTGTGGCTGACTGACTTTCAGTCTTCTCTGTCCTAATCATCCCGACTAGTCAGCAAGTACTTGCCTGGAGAAGACTGTCCCTGCCTCACAGTTCTTCCTGATGCCTTCTGCTAAGCACAGAACTTCATCAGCACTACGCAAGCATGTGGCTGCTGACTAACTAGCAGTTTTCACTAGCCCCTCTACACTAGAGCAGTATGACAATGGAACCAATTACCTAGGACAGTCACCTGTCTAGTATGCTTTAAGTTGGATTCCTGCACTGAGCAGGGGGTTAGACTTGATGAACTATAGGCCCCTTCCAACTTTCCTATTCTGTTCTATCCTACCCATCCTAACTAGTCAGCAACTACTTGCTTGAATGTTGCTGTCTAAGACAGTCCTGTTTCCTAGCCCTCTGCTGATGGCTACTGTTGAAAGCTGGCTTTCCCTTCCCACCATCACTGGCTGGTGCTATCTGCCAGAATACCACCTCACTAGCCATTGCTGGCTATACCAAAACTCTGTTTGAACATGGATATATTTCATATCTGTATATTTCTGCATCAACTCTTCCTTAACTGAGGAAAGATGTTCCCAGCTAGAGATTATGTGAAATATAATACCTTAGCTTCTTAGCTCTGTATATATCCACATGTAGTGTGGCTATGAACAATAGCAGCTTTGCTAATAAAATTCAGATCAAACTAACCCAATGTTAAAGTGAATGCTTTGGATTGAATATGAAAAACAGTGATTTAATGTGGCAAATATTTGGTTTATAGAATACTCAAGTCAGCACACGCCCCACTTAAGTCACTGGTCTATGTCTCAAAATATACTAGTAGGTAGTACTGGTGCTTGACTTCTTTGGAAGTCATGCTAGGTAGAAAGAGGCTGCAGGATAAGGTCCTGGATGGAGTTCAGAAAGTTATGCAAGACTTTTTATGTGATCTGATGGAAGGATAAGTTTTTTTATATATAATATCTGCTTAGGTTGTGCAGGTGTCAATACAAACTAAAGAGCAGAGGACAAAAATACAGGTTAAGTGACAATTACAAGTAGTATAAACTTTCTTAATTTTTTTTTTAGACATCTTCCCTGTCAAGACCCATTGAAATGAATGGGATCTGGTTTATCTTGATCACTAATGTCATGCTAATGCTGAAATTAATGATCAAATCCAGTTTTTGAAATTGGCTCACCTTGTAGATTACACAGTTCTAGAACTAAAATACAGGCTCCATTAATGCTGAGGTAATTAAAATATAAATACCTGCTTTAGAAATTTAGAAAAAGCATGATTTTAAATCATGGAATCACTTTGGATATTATTTATTAGCTCATACAACACAAGATTTGGTTCAGACCAAAGATTTGGTGTTTTGGAAAATGATAAAGAGGCTATCCAATTTAGCTTGGGGTCTGAAGATGAATCTCAGTTCAGAAAAATACAGATTTGGGCCTCACCCATTCAGTATTATGGGGAAATTTAAAAACAGGTATAGCTTCTTTCTGTTTGACAGAATTAGGCCAAATTTGCAGACAGTAGCCCTGCCAGACTACAGACAAATAGGTCCTGGGAATCCAGCCCCTCCTTTTTTGCCAGAAGTGGCTAAAATTTGCAGGCATAGTAGCCCCTTCTGTGGAGACGGATACTGCCGAATTTCGAAGAATAGCTGCAGTGGTTTTTCTGCAAGAAGAGCATTTAGAGTTTTGGAGTGGGTATCATAAATATATCTCTGAATAAGAAACCTTCAAAATTACAGACAGATGACTCCAGGTCGTTTATTTTTGTGTGTGTGTGCTAGGTGCCTTTAAATTTGATGGGGGCCAGGAAACTAAAAGGGATTTCCCTCCCTCTCTGTGGTATTGTGGGCAGTTATTTTATTATGAAAATGGCATACAATGGGCTCCTAATGGGAGGAATGGCGGGATACAAATCTAATTTTAAAAAATACATCATAGAAGCACACCTAGGAAAGTAAATTGCAAATCTTCAGAAGCATGGGTGCAGAGGCTAGAGTTATGATGAATGAAAAACAGGTTCAGGTTTGTATTCTGCTCAGTTGGCACAAAAACTAAATGCAAAGCTAATTTAACAGGTGTAGATATATGAGCATGTGGCACAGAGACAGAAGGACGAATGTCCAGCATTTTCAGAGCAAGCACCACTAGTAGAACTAACAAATACCACAGAACAGGCCAGAACAAGATTATATATTACTTCAACATCCCTTCCCTAAAGCACTGTGCTTGGAGAGCAGAAGTAAATATATTCCCTCCGATTAGAAGCTAAACCTGTCAATCACAAAAGAACGCTTCTCTTCCTTCTTCCTATGCTGGCATTTTCTGGTTTTGGCAAGCGTGACGAGAAGTATTTCAATTTTTGTAGACGCACAATCTGCAGGGAGATTTTTTTAGTGTCTGAGTCTGAATCACCTCAAATACCTGTAGTTCCAGAAGTTTCTACTTTGGTTTGAGGTGGTTTAGAGAGATCCTGCTTTAGTTCTGGCAAGCTTGAAATCTGTACAAAGCAGCCTACTTTGATTCAGGATTCATCCAAATCTGATGCACACTCCTGTCATATACTCAGGTATATTTTATATTGATTTAAGTCGATGAATGATCTAGTTACTCCTTTTCAGTCTCACTGATGTCCATGGGAGAGAGTTAAACCCTCTGCTTAGCTCCTCCACTTAAATCAATTGAAATTTAAGGCTGGAATCCTGTGAACATGTATATAGAAGTTCCATTGAAACTGGAGAATTGTACTTCCAAGTACACAGGTTTAAGATTGTGCTGCATAGTGCTTAGGGTTAACTGGGTTGTGCTGTTTGCATTAATGTTTTTGTTTGTTTGGCAAGTGATTAAGTTTATGTGAAAAAGTACCAATTTATGAAATGGTAAATACATTAGGGAGGATTTTTTTATTTGTTCTGTGTCATTTCTGGCACCTCCAGTCATTTTGTTCCCATTAATTATAGTCTCATTTATTTTGTTTCTCATTCATTTTTCCTTTCTGCACTTAGTACAATGGATTGCTAGCCTGTCTTCTAAAGCCTAGAACTTTAGTGTTTTCCATTTAAACTATGAAACATTCAGGTGTTGTACTACTTCCGAAGGGTAATCAGATCTACCAAGATTCAGATGGATTGAACAAATAAGTGCACCCATACCTAAAATGATTAAATGTATGAATTGGATTTACCTATGTTCCACGATGATAGTAACAGAATAGTGTACAAAGAAATATAGAATTAAATTTGGCATGTATTCACTTGATTAACATCCTAATTCAGCTTGTTTTTGGACACATTTATACTTCACTTTCTTTTATCATAAACACTAGTTCTGCTGTGTAAAAATTACAATATATAACGTATTGTTCATTGGCTATAATGGCAGTCTGTGTTGCTTATTAATTGTTGATTAAATTGTGTAGTATTCTTCCTGTTTCAATAAAACTGCCTATGCCTGCATCTGACCACAGTAATTCAATTAGTCCTTTCTTAAATCAGATAATTGCCCTTTATATATTACATTATTCCTTCTCTATGTGGTAATAGTGGTAACTTAAATAGCATAGCCATAGCCATGCAATCAGCTCTGTTCCTTTTAAGGAAATTTATGTTCTTGAGGAAATTCACTTGGTGATTGCTCTTTTGAAGTGCCCAAAAGTCAAACTCTCTGCTTATGCAATACTTTTTATTTATTTATTTATTTATTTAAAATATTTCTATCCCGGCCTTCTACCCTACAATAGGGCACTCAGGGCGGCTTACAAAAATAAAATCAAACATGTACATAATAAAATTGTAAACAGTAAAACCACAATATTACATCAAGAAGGATTCGAACCCACCATTCTTCCTGATATGCTGTTTTTGCATGAACAGGAAGATTTTGACAAGTGCTCCATCTGCCATGCTCACCGCTAAACATTTTAGTTGCCCAGTTACACTTGATTTAAAGTAAATTCCTGGCCGATTTAGTCCATCATTCTGTTCTCACAGTGACCAGCCAGATGTCTATGGGAAGCCAGAAAGCAACAACAGCCCTCTGCCAACTTGTGATTCCCAGCAACTGGTATTCAGAGGCTTACTAAACTCCTGCTCCTCCAGTGCCTTACAGTGACTGAACTGGACAAAGAATTTGAAAGATCTGCCCCATACATGTGCTCTCTTTACCCTATTGTGTGATCTCTTGTTAGCACAGGGAACAAAATCCCTAATGTTCCGCTGAAAAGCCTTTGCAATTTGAGGGATCCAGGTAGCTATACATGGGATGTGCTCATGCGCTAAATGTACAGCCCTATTATCGCATCAACACAGCTGCGTCGAGTGAAGTTAGTTTGTGAAGGTGGAATTTGTTGTTTGCAGTGTTGACAGTCCATCATAATAACACTAGAGGGCAGTGACTGCTAGTATTTCTTATGGGACATTATTTGGCCATTATAAGATTTGCTTGGCTGAAGAAAGGACTATCACTGTAACTTTAGTAGCGGAATAAGCAACAGTTTACAGTTTTACAAGCTGATATTCCAAAGCACAAAATGCAGTGACATTTGACACTTCTAGGGAAAGTGTGTAGGAGTGAGCCCTTTACCATGTTCTATTTGATGGGGTGGGGTTTTTTCTGTCTTTAAGCAAGTAATTTGGAATGGTTTATTTTTGTTCTGCTTTTGTCTCTTTCACTCATGAAGCAGCTGTCATAGAGGCTGGGAACATGAATATCCATCTGTAGCCCATACCACCCCCAGATACATATCTAAAGTTAACCTCAGAGTCACTGCTTAGACTTGGCTGACGGAGAAGACCATTTTATTTGGTGGTGTTAGCAACTTCCCAAAAGTCGAAGTGATTTTATTCACTAATAGGCAAAACACCTTGTGGTTTAAGAATGTACCTGTAGCCAACAGATATTTCTATCAAACTTTAAAAACAGGGAAATTGGGCAGCTATAGTGAAGGCACCAGGGGAGCACGAGACCTGACCTCCTCTCTGAAATGTTAGAATGCTCTACAAATTTGTCAAAATGCAAACACAATTTGGGTTGGTCTTTCATAGTCCAATCCACTTGCTGTGTAGCTTGGAATAATTTGGTAACATGTGCCTCTGGGTGGATTGGGAGATTGGGTGGGTAGGCACTGGGCAGAGGGGAAGCCCCTTTCCTTTCCAAAAGGAAAACATTGTCAAAAGTATCATTCTTTTTCAGGGTTTCACCCACCTTTTTGTTCTACAGCAGGCACATGTAGCCTCTTACCCAAATTTAAACCAAAGCTCTCCCTGGCCTTCACACCCACACCAACCTTTTATTTCACTTTAGACAGTCATGGCTTCTCCCAAAGAATCCTGGGAAGTATAGTTTGTGAAGGGTGCTGAGAGTTGCTAGGAGATGCCCTGTTCACCTCACAGAGCTTCAATCAGAGCAGCTGACTGTTAAACCACTCTGGCCACTGGACCTCTGTCAGAGGAATAGGAGTCTCCTCTCAGCTGCCTTCACAAACTACACTTCCCAGGATTCTTTGGGAGAAGCCATGACTGTCTCATGTGAAATCCAAATCTGGTGTGGGTGTGGCCCCCTGATTAGCCAAGCCCAGCAGCTGTGAGTCTAGCTTTTAGAACACTGACAGTTCTTACTGAGCATGCCTGACATTATCATTGAGTTCAAGTCAAACTTTCTTAAAATTATTAAAAATCAGCCAGGCATTTTTTTAAAACTTTTAAACTGCAGAAGATGAAGGTCAGAGTATATGGCAAGGTCAGTAATAGGATTACAGGTATTCTGTGAACATGGCTGATTTTTAATGAATTTCAACAGATTATGAGAACTCTGACAGAAAAAAAAGTCCAAAAGGGGACTCTCTCTCTTTTTTTTTTTTTACACTTTGAACTCTCAATTCTCTCTGGCTATCAGTATGAAAATGTAAAGGGTTGTTAAGCAAGTGTTTCTGAGTTCAGGACTATAAGTTTTGTAAAGTTTAATTTTAAAATGGGTTTATGGGAAACATCAGAATGGCATGGGGTATTTTCCATTTAACATTGGAGAATGCGAAAAATCCATGCTGACTATAGTATATAGCCACTCTTGTTGCTGTATAATTTTATTTTATTGGCTGTGACCTAAACATAGAATGTTCACAGCTCAAGAAAATGTACAGCAACTGTTTTTCCACAATTCAGGGCAAAATCCTCAGCACAATTGCTAGCATGGCTAAGGGAACAAGCAACCAAAAAAGATCACCTATTATTTGAAAACTATTTTCAAAATTTACTTGTACCTGTATTTTAAAGGTGATATAATTTAATATAAATTTAGAAATATTACATGATAGACATATAATAAAACTGATTAGCATCCAGCATACACTGCATTGAAATTTATAATTCAACTGTAACATATAGCCAGCCCAATCCTTCCCACTGTTAAGTGGTGCATATAAAAAAAAATAGGTGAAGACACTGTGCCAGCTGCTTTATGGTATATAGAAAACAGTCCCTTGAAACCATGCAGGGAATGAACAGTGCAGTCTGAGGTTGAAACCTATGCCTCCCGCCTGATCAAGACCCTGTATTAGTGCATTTGCCACTCTTTTCAACTGTTTATATTAGAAATGACAGGAATAAAGGATCATTTAGAAAACAGGAATATCCAAGTTACCGTTCTTCCTATGTTTCATATACTCCTGAGGATTCCCTCCACCCTCACCTTTACAATACTGTTTATCTTAGAGTAAATACTCACTGCCTTATTGTTCTCTTCTGTTGAAACTTTTGTGCTTGCAAAACAACTTCACCCACTCACCGACCAAATGCTGCCGTTATATGGGATCAAACTTTACAGTATACAGTATATAGAACACATGTATTTCAGCTAGGGCTGGGAAGATCTGTCAGCTTCAGTTCTTTCAGTTTCTCATTTTTCTAGTCTAGAGCCAGTGTGCTGTAGTGGTTAAGGTGTTTGACTACATCCTGGGAGATCAGGTTTTGAATCCCCACACAGCCATGAAGCTGACTGGGTGACCTTGGGCCAGTCACTGCCTCTCAGCCTCAGAGGAAGGCAATGGTAAACCCCCTCTGAATACCGCTTAGCATGAAAACCCTCTTCATAGGGTCGCCGTAAGTCGGAATCGACTTGAAGGCAGTACATTTTGTACAAATTCAATTCTCCATATTTATGCAGCAATTTGTGAATTTTAAAGATCTTCATGAAAATACTCTAGCACGTGAATTTCTCCCTATGAACACATTTTTGTAGGCATGTTATTTTCACTAATATGTTCACTTTTTATGCACACTTTCCCTTAACATATGTATTTTTGTAAACATTGATTGGACTGCATTGCAAAATTCAAATAAGTGCAAATATCAAAGGATGGCTATGTTTTGGTTTTCATATTGTTTTGGAAACTGCAAATTTGATAGATTTGGCTTGAAATGTGAACTGAATCAATTTCAGGGATAGCCTATATCAGGAATAGCCAATGTGATGCCTTCTGGATGTCCTGCACTACTACTACAGGTTGCTACCCCTGGCCCATAGGCACAAAGAGAAGTATACATTTTAAAAGGCTTAGAAAATACATTTTACACAAAAACAAGGTTGAAAATCAACTATTTCTAGCACTGAACTATAGATAAAAGTAGCAATAATGTTATATAACATATTCTCAATAGCAACCGAACTGTATGCAAACCAAAATGAAGGCATGCTATTAGTCAAAATTCAGAAGGGTAAAACAAAATATATGCAACATAAATGCTATCAGTTGGCAAATGCATAATCTTAAAACATCGTGCAAATTACTACAGAGCCCACAAGAAGAAATGTTACCCAGAAATTCTTACAAAATGGCCTGGGAGCAGGGATTGCACCAATGAAATAGAACTGAAAACTAAACCCAGCCCATGTTCCCAAAGCAGACAGCTTAGAAAAACATTTGCATGACCCGTGGTCATACAAAGCAATCATAAAACAGAAGCCTGATGAATAAAGAGAGTCAAGAAAAAGAAGCAAAGGCTGCAACTTTCATGAAAGAGGCATCAATAACTGCAGATGAAATCACAAGATTTTTTAAGATACATACACACAGAGAGAGATTGGGAAGAAGTCTCCATTTATGAAAGATTTTGAAGGCAAACTTCTCTGCCACAGTAACAATTTATTGATTCAGTACAATACATAGAGACACATTTGATTTGTTTTTGGTACAGGAGCGAAGCTGAAAATGAGGTATCAAATGGAAATTTACCACAATGTGCATGTAACCAACCATCTGGTAAGCTGGTAATGTATATCATCCTGTCAAAGAATGAAGCAAATTTTACCAGGCTAATCAAAACTTCAGAAAAGGCCAGGGCAGTCAAATTTTTCTCACCGACTGAAGGGAAATATAGATGACCATCTGAGTGATATATGCACACTGTGAAGAGGTTTGGCTCTACCGTTAAGAAAAATGAGGTGGCAGCTTCAGGCAACCCCCCTCCACCATTTTGCCCGAGCCCTACCCCAAAGCTGTTTCCATCCTCCCTAGCCAGTGCCCCAGAGGTGGCAATGTTTGCTTACTGCTAACTGTGGCTGGTGGGTTACCTCACTCAGTTGCCTTCTCCCAGTGTGTCATAGACAACACCATTGTGAAAGGCCCCTGACCAAGTGAGCAGGCAAGCAGAGAGGCAGGCAGCCAAGGCCACACACTCCAGCAAGCATCTTGAGTGTGCATGCATTGCTCTGCTCATGTGATGCACACTGGCACGACTGCATTGCAGCACCTGTTTGATTTGCTTGTCTAGGTAACAAGCAGGCACCAGGCACACTGATGAACAACCAACAGCAAGGTGTCGAAGGACCGAGCTCCGTGGGCCATGCAATCTGCCCTGCTGCCCTCAGATGCAGTGGAGGATGGCCCTATCCTGTCCTAATGTCAAAACTGCCAGGTAGTTTTTCTGTCAGATGGGGAGGTCATCTTGACTTCACCTTAGACAGCCAAACATCTCGGGCCAGCCTTTCAGGACAGCAGTGCTGGGGATAGGAAAGTTCAACCCATGCCATCTGTGCTGTTCTTGGACTTAATGTGTCCCACCAAGCTGCTGTTTGCTGCAGAAGAGAACAAAAAGAAAGATACAGGAATCCATTTTGTTATTTTTCTTTCCTTCCATGGCTAATAGCAGCTGAGAGAGGGAGCCATTTAAACTGGCCCAGGGGGGATGATTAATACACAATCCCCAATCCTAATTCAGCACGCACCCCAACACATGCTTGCTTTTAATAACAACAAAAAAGAGTGTTTATTTTAATGAATAAAAGATGATTACACTGCTTTTCACATGGTGTACCAAAGCGGTGTACAACATGATTTAACAAGAACCAAAATATACACAAAAAATGAATCATATAATAAACACAATGAAGGGAGAGCAAATGAGCCAGTGGAGGTTGGGAGATCCGATCATGGCTCTCCCAGGTCATCTTGTCTAGTTTGTCTTTTGGTTTCTGTTTGTATAAACATGCAGGTTGTGGGTCACAACCTGGACGCCTGCTGGCTTCAGGGAACCTGCACTTGGCCAGAAACTGGGGGCTGCAAAAAAGAGAATCCTGTTCCAATCCCATATAGAAACTATGATTCATAGAAGCACGTACTTGCGAGGTTCATACTCTTAAGTGCTTTCCTGAATCTGGGCCATAGATAATGAAGTCAGCCTTTGGAAGGGGAAGCGAAGGCGGAAGAGATGATGAGGTGCAGGTGAATAATCAGTTGGTGCCTGAGTTGGAGACAAGCAACGAGGCTGGTTATTATTTTGATCTTCAGAAAAGAAGATGAGCAAAAATGTTGCTAATTCTTCTCAGGAAAGTAAGAAAGAGAGAGACACATGCTGAGAGAGTTCAGAGTGGGGTCAATAAAACAAGAACACGAACCATGAGTCACAATTCCACTCTAGCTGCGCTGTAAAATCAACATCCAGCTATATGAAAAAGCTCAACAAAACCCTAACGAGTCCTGAGATGCTCATAAAGCTTGGAACATTTCAAATTGAATCAGTGTTTAAAATGTCGCTACATGTTGCCTTTTGGTTTTCTCTTTTTTCTAGCTATTGTGACAATTGCAATTGCCTCCATGAACATCAGTATAAAAAGCAGGTAAATTCCCTTTAGCCTGAATCGATATGGATGTGTATACCCTGATATTAAGCACATTTACTTGGAAATACATCCCAGTGTAATCCTCTGTTTGGCATTCCTTATATAGCTGTTTTTGTCACCTGAGTAAGTTCAGAGTAGCTCGTAAAATCTGCAGTTAATAATACAATAAAATGTTGTTTCAGGGATGCTGTTTTTCTCCCCCCCCCCCTTTTTTTTTTTAAATTCTATTCCACCACCCTACCTTACCCATTACGAGACTATTATGGCTTTTTGCTCAAAGTCACATTACAAAACTATTACTACCGGTTGTAGTTCAAATCATTAATTACTTAACTAGAGAAACCGAAACTACAATCCACCAGTAGCTGCAAAAAACCCGTCCTTCTGTAAAGGCTATGTGGATGTCAGATTCATATACTGTTATGAGCACAAGGCACCAATTCAAGTCAGTCATTGTGGGTTGCAGAGGAACAGAGCTTAGTGTAGTTACACTATAAAAATATATGCTGAAGTAGACACTACTCCTCTTGAGGTACTGTTACACATGTGTGTGGAACAGGGCTGTGGGGATGTTTGTTTAATCCCAGCTCCCAGCTCCTGTATTTTGTGCCCATGAAGGCTTTCCACCTGAAAACCCTGACTGAGACCTGGGTGCAGTGGCACCTTGGACAGGTTCTTGAAAGCTTGGACTAGAACCTGGAGCGGATTCCACTGCCCTATTGACATGGAGCCACCAGCTGCCACTGCCTGGTTGGCAAAACAGTTTTAAACGGGGGGGGGAGGGTGATAAGCGAATGATGAGGGAGGGTGCCTCAGGTGGCACAACTGCCTTGTGCTGGGCCTTCGTAGCATCTCCCAAAGAGGAGGCTGAAGCAGTCTCCTCAATTGGCCATCTTGGTAGAGATGGCCTTGCTGGGGCTTATGTCCTTTCTCCAGTTCTACTATGATACTCTTACTCAAACACCCTCATCCTGATGCCCTCCAGATGGTTAGGACTACAATTCCCATCAGTCCCAGTCAGCACATCCTGGGTTGACTGGAGCTGATGGGTGTTGTAGCCCAAAACATCTAGACAGCACGAGGTCACGGAAGGCTGCTCTAATTGCTATGCCACAATTACTCTCACTCACAGTTATATCAATGCAGCTAATTCCACTTATATTTTAGAAATGTTTGGATGTGTTAATATGCAATATTCCAAGTGTGGGAACATGTTTAAATATCCTGGGCATGAGAACAAGCGGCAGGACCTTTTTGGTGGGCAAAAAAGGGAGGGGGAAAGTCACTTTATAGTGGCATTTCCACTTCACAACATGGACATAGGAATGAATCTATATTTACCACAAGAAAGGCCACAATGGTGGAAGTTGTTAGGGAATAAAATGACCTGAATTGACTCACCCTGTGCTGATTGAGGGTAGTAATCAGAGCTTGGAAAAGTTACTTTTTAAAACTACAACTCCCATCAGCCCCAGCCAGCATGGCCACTGGATTGGGCTGATGGGAGTTGTAGTTCAAAAATGTAACTTTTCCAAGCTCTGGACTAGTAATTCATGTATACAAAGTTACCCTGAGTGTCTCAGTATTTGCAATGCATCCTCAATATGGTAAAGTATATACTATGTGATGATTATATAAAATGTACTGCAATTAAATTATCAGGTAGCCCAAAGGCAAGTGGCATATTAGTTGTTTATTGTAGCAGAGCAGTAACAGGCAAGAAATGTATGACAGGTGGTAAAACTAATGGAGTGTGTGTGGTCCTTCATAAATCCTTTCCAAAAGTTTTCAGAGTCACAGATATTTGTGGCTACCCTTGTTTTGTGTAATGTCTCATGTTGGCACTTCAAAAACTGTCCAACACACTTCAGCAGTGAGAGGAGGGGTTGAGCCAGAGGAGCATAACTGAAATCATTGAGAAGTCCATTTCTTTTTAGCGAAACAGGGCTAGGGATGGGCGATTCAGTTGTTCTATTCACATTTTAATGCAAACTTACCTAATTCACACTCCCCCCCAAAAATAATACAAGAACTGAAGCCCAGCTGTCCTTAAAAATTTGCACTTCTAAGAATTTTGTGATGCAGTTCTCCTATCAAACAAATTTGTACAAAAATGTGTATATTAGAAGAAAGTGTGAAAATGCATATATTAGTGAAAATAACATACAAAAATGCATTTTATTTGGGATATTGCCTGCAAAAAAGTTTATATTAGGAAAAACACACACCAAAATGCTGATTTTTACTTAAAAAAATATTGCAGATTGATGCAAACCTTTGGTGAACCGAAAATGATAAACTGGGAGAAACTGAAAGGGACAGATTTGTCAATCCCTACAACCTCTCTGTTAACTGTGGGAAAGCATCCCTGCAGCATTTTTAAAAACCACATCCACATTGAATCCACATTTTAAAAAGCTTATCCTTTTTAAACCATTCTCTCTTATCTCTCTGCATCCTAGACTGTCTTTTCTCTCTGTCCATCACAGGCGTCACTGAACCACACTTTGAGCACTTTTTTCTGCACCCAATCGGACAAGGGTGGAGAACCTGTGGCCCTCCAGAAGTGGTTGGTCCCCAACTCCCATCAGCCCCAGCCAGCATGGCCAATGGTCAGGGATGATGGGAGTTGTAGTTTAACAATATCAGGAGGGCCATAGGTTCACAACTGCTACACTATATACCCCCTCTCCACCCTTATTGTGGTGATCATGGGTAGGGGGAGATACAGAGGTTGAGGGTCTATAAGTATTGTCACTGGAAGTGCTATTAGACATCACTCACCCATTCCTGCTTCCAGTTTCTCCCTGAGCTGCCTTACCGGTCTTTCCTCAGCTGTGCTAGTGCTGCTACTGAATGCCAGCTTAGTCCAGAGTAAAATATCCCTAATCTCTGATTTGATTGTTCAGTAGGGGCCTGTATTACAGAGACCTGGATTGGTGAACTGGGTGGAGTTAGCTTGTCCCAGCTGTGCCCTCTTGGTCACTCTGTTCAGCACCCGCATAGCTTTGAGAGATGGAGAGAGGGTTACCAAGGTCTCTATAGGAACTCACTCTTCCTCTCCAGGCTTCTTGTCTGTTTGTGTACACCATTTGTGGGTGTGTATCTTGTAGTGGAACCTCAGGACAGATTCAGGACTCTACTGGTGCACCACCCACCCCACTGCCTAGCAGTTTCCTTGCCTGACCTGCACAGATGGTCTTGGGATTTGGTGTTAAGGACTCCTCGAATGATTGTTCTGGGGGACTTCAACATCCATGCTGGGGCCTTTTCCATGTGGCACAGCACTTCATGGCTACCATGATAACCATGGGGCTGTCCCAACCTGTCACTGAGCAATGCATGTTTCAGGACACTCAAACCACAGACTTGCTTTTCTCAGCTGGGAAAAGGATGATGGTCTGAAAGTGGGAGGATCTATCCTGGGTTGGGAAAACACAGGACCAGAGGCCAAATGTAGCTTATTTGACCTTCAGGACTCTCCCTGGCAATGCCCACCCCCTCTCTCCTAGCCACACAACTCACTGGTCTGCTCTGTGCCCTCCTTGGATGCTTTTTCTTGTCTTGAATGGGTCCTTGAGCTGTGATATTGCCTCTTGCTTGCCTGGATGGAGAGAGGTGTATGGAGAGAGGTGTATGGGTAGTAAACACTGACTTTGCATAGCGCAAATGTAGACAGCTGTCCATAGGCATGAGTCACTTTCGTTGCTTCGCTTTCTTTTGACTCTGCCCCGCTAGGGATGGGAAAGAAATTCTATTCAGTTCACACTTCAAGCCAAATTTACCAAACTTGCGCTTTCTGAAATGACATGAGAGCTGAAACACAGACATCTTTCAAAATTCGCATTTTTGAGATGCAGTTCTCCAACCAACCAGGGATTACCAAAATGCATGTACTAGGGGAAAGTGTGCATGAAAATAACATGCAAAAATGCATGATATGATGAGAAATAGCTTGCAAAAACATGTACATTAGTTAAAAACCCCTAGAAAAATGTGCTTAGGAGAAATTCACAGTGAAATGCTGGAGAGTTTTTCATGAGTTTTTTTTTTTTTTTAAAGCACAAATTGCTGCAGAAATGTGGAGAACTGGAAATTGACAGATCTTTCCACCCCTGTCCCTTCCCACTTTGGCCTCTGGCCCTGTGCACTCTGGCATGTTGCTCCTGGAAGGTTTCTCAGGCTAAAAAAGGGTCCATACCCATGATCTGTTCCATTGTCATGGTCAGATCACCTGTTGAAGTTTAGGCTTGCAGGGACTTTGCAGGAATGTGGAATGTATTAGAATAGTCTGCCTAATGGAATATGAGACTAGGTTTTCCACTGCAAATATTGAAGAATATTTCAGCATATGCAATTGCTACATAAAATTGTTGATGTTCATTTTTTAACAGAACGAGCAGATACAATTTTTAAAAACAGCTGTAACAAAATCAGTCTACCCTTGAGTTAACAATAAGGTTACACATCTTGCTGTGTGCGTATTTGTTCGTTCCTAGAGGCAATGTTGACAACTTCAGAATACATTTTTTAAATTAAGGATTAGCTATATTTGTGATAATAGCATCTGAAGAAACTGCGCCAGCTTAAGTGTGAGCAAGCCTTCGGAAGTTCTAAAATCCAAAAGTGCCCCTCTCCACCTTCTTCTTCAGCTCAGAAACTGAAGCTTATAAATGGACCTCAAACAATTGGAAATAATTTTATAGCTAATGGACATATAGGCCATAATCCAGAGAGCTACTTTAGGTACATACAAAAGCTTGTTTGGGTCCAATGGATTCTCCCACCCCACTTGGAGAAGCAGTTTGCCATGGAATAGCACATACTGCTTTTGAGATTCCCTTGAGTTTCAAGAGCTGTTTGTGATATGGATATGGGGATCTGTTGCTTGAGCAACATAAGTCTGAAGTTCTGTGGATGCAGAGCTAGTCACATTTCTTCGGATTGTAACCAGAACTATGAATGATGCAATCTATATAATCCAGAAAGTTAAACATATTTAGGAATAGGATTTCAGGAAAAGTTAGGCACAACTTCAACTGTAGAGAGCAACAGCCAAGCAAAAACTCACAAAGGTATTATGAATTGTGTAAAGTCACACATGCAGATGGACATAAGGCTGCATACTTGCAATGAATTATTTCAGATTCTTCAGAATTACCCCAGATTGCTGAAGGAGAGACACTCCTTCAACAGGACAGGACCTTTTCTATGGTAGCACCCTGCATATGGAACTCCCTCCCTCCTGCGATTCAATTAGTGTTGCCATTGGTAATCTTCCAATGTCAATTAAAACATTTGTATTTTCTCAGGCTTCTGCTGGGTATTGATGTGTTATGAGTTGAAGACCATTGCTGCAGCATTGTCAGGGCTAGATCTGATGCTGAGTCATATGCTGCCTGCTGTGAGTCTTTTGTTTTACTGACTTTTTGTGCTATTTTTCTGAAAGCACTTTGGACAGCTCCTTGAAAGTTCAGACTAAAACCCAGAGTGGATTCACTGCCCCACTGACATCAGAGCCACCAGCCTCCACTGGTTATAAGAATCTCAGGAAACAGCAATGGGCATGTCCTTTGCCTGAGACCTTGAAGAGCTGCTGCCAGCTGGAGTAGCCAGTATTAGGTTGGCTGGACCAAAGAGAAGATAAAGTAGCTTCTTATGTTCATCTTTGTCAACCTCTCTGGAATAAAGCATAGTCTCTTTCTCAGGAAGTTGGTCAAGCATGTGGAGCTGACCCAAAGTAACATTTCAGTTTGATGAATATTAGAGGCTTTCATATTTGGGGGTGGGAATGCATTCTGGGCTTTGTTATCATTTGAAAAGAAATTAACAGAAGTGCTTCCCCCCACCCTTGTCTCTAATTGTGCATTTGAAAACTATTCTGGATGATTGATTGATAGTCTCTTCATGAGGGTGGGGTGGGGAAAACCTCTATTTCCAAAAATGGAAACCAATCTAGGATTTCCAGACTCTTACTTTTAATCTTTAAAAGTAGAGAAATATGCAATTATCTGTGAATCCTTCATTGATTCCTTTATGATCTCCCACCCTTCCTTTCATCTGCCACCCCCTTTGCATCTTCATCAGAAGTGCACTCTAAGTGAGACTTGTTAGCTGCTGCAAGTCTGCCAGCACCTTTAGTGATATCAGACATACTTCATGGCTGCTCTACTCTCATGTCCTACTCTTCTGCCCTCCTCCTCCAGCTCCACTCTTACACATAGGAGGCAGAAAGCCTGAGTGAAGCATGGCGTCCTCTCGCTACCCTTACTCAGGCAGATCTATTAAAAGGCTCATATAAATCATTGTTATTAGTCTACTGACTCATCCTGGATCACTGAAGAAGACTCTGATCTCTAAACATTTTCTGGGTCTAGACATCATCAGAGTGTTGATGAATCTTTATGCAACCCTTATCTTGTATTTTCAACAGCAAAACTCAAGCTATGTTTTAACAAGGTTGTTTATGTATCTAATCAAAGTAGGCCAGGAAATGTGGAAGACAGCACAGGGCTGCCCGAGAAACATAATATTTGTCAGAGAGCATTAGCTCAGTCTCTCTTTCTTTCAAAGGGTGATAGATGAACTGTGGCCTGAAACTCTGTTTAAATTATGTGAAATAATGCACGGGTGGTTACATTCATCCTAAGCAAATCATTTTTACTCACTTGAGCTTTTCTACAAAATTTTCCTGTAACACTTCAGGATGCATAAAAGGGCGGCGGGGGGACAAGTCTTCACATTTCCCATGCGGACCTTCCTGTCTGAATAAGTTGGTAGAAAGATATCCCTGCAAGAGCATAAGCCACAGGCTGCATTCCAGTTCAATATAGCAGACCTAATATAAAACACCCATGTAATATGTGGCCCCAGAATGAGTTTTTTGAACCATGTCTTGGGGAACCCTTGGAAGCTTAGCAAAGGCTTCAGAGTGAGAACATCTGTTATGGAGGACAACAGTCCATGAAAATCACCTTGCCCACTGCTATCTATCTTCCCTTGCAAAGTGCTCAGGAGACTGTTGGGTGAGTTTTAGATCACCCTCTTAGTTCCATTGGACAGTATTGCCCAACAATACTGATCAGTGTGGCTCCTTCAATTATGATTATGGAAGGAGAAGAAATTTAATTCAATGCACATTAAAAGCAAACCTACCTAATTCACACTTTCCAAAACAATACAAGAACTGAAACACAGCCATCCTTCAAAATTTTCAGTTCTCCAAATTATGCAGCCAAGTTCTCCAAGTGATGTGTACAAAAATGTAGTGTTATGAGCATGGGGGGTTGGAATGGATGATTTCTATGGGTCACCTTTCCAGCCTCTGATTTGGAATCCTGTGCCTTGGAATAAGGAACTCTCTGCTGGTCAAATGAGACTTTTGTTAACCAAATAGATTGGCCAGGTAAGATAATGGGCCGATCAGTTGCCTAGCAAAGGAGAATGGGCTAGGAAGACCCCCTTTTGTCATTGAAACTCTTCTGGAGGAGAGCCTCTCCCCCACTCCTGGGAGCGAGCAGAAGTTTTTTGTGTAGTTTTAGTGTGTTCTAGAGAATGGCTGGGGCTGCAGGCATGCAGAGAGGCTATCCCTCTGCATCAGGGCTATAGGATGCCCCTGCAACCAGATGGAAAAGCTGGATATTAGACTGCTGATGCATTAAACCCCTCCATTCTGAAGCTCAGGTTGGAATGTGTGTAAATAAATAAACCATATTTCATAAAGACACCGCAGTCTCTGCTGACCTTCTTCCCAAAGGAAACCAAACCCTGGATGAGTGCAGGGACCCCTGAAATATCACCGCTCGGAGATTGGGGAGGCGCGCAACAGTATATACTGGGGTAAAGTGTCATTAAAATGCACATATTCATGAAAATAACATATAAAATGCATATTAGTGGAAATTGCTCTGCCTAAATGTGTATGTTAGGCAAAATTGCGTTACAAATACAGATGTTAGGAGAAATCTACATTTTCATGTCTTTTTTTAAAAAAATGTTGCAAACTGATGTAGAAATGTGGAGAACTCAAATTAAGTTTGGAAAAATTAGAAACAGAGAGAATTCAAAATTGACAGATTTGCCCATCCTGAATGATCATGGAGTGGTGAGCTGGTTGTGGCAGATATGAAGGGGTTTTTTGGCAAATGAGTAAATGTGGAAAGGGCTTCTTGAAGGTAGACTTGAAGGTAGACTTTAATAACCATCTAATTTGAAACCAAGTTTAGATTTTTTAAAAAAAATGCTTATAGAAAAGAGGAATTAATTTGGATCTCATGTCTCTAGTTGGTTGTATTTCTACTGCTTACTAGGAGGTAGAGGGGAAGGAGTGGAGTGGCAGCAAGGTTGGTGTTGGGTAAACACATTGGTGGAAACAATGCATGCCCCACCATGCCATCCACTACTGACCTTTACTGCTCTGAAAAAGGGGGACATGGCTTCATGATTGAGACAAATGTCAGCCAATCACTGATGTGCATAGTCTTGAGTGAGGAGGCCTTTGTGGTTGTCATAAGGGCTGGCCATTGGCACTGTGCAAATCCAACTTCTCTTGATGACCTTAAGAGCATGGGTGGTTTTCAATGCCAATTCTACTTAGAGTAGATCCATTGATGTTAGTTGACTTAGGTTCATTAAGTTCAATGATTCATTAAGTCCTACTCTGAGTAGGGCTTAATTGACTACAACCCCAGGTTTCTCTTTGATTTGATTTAATATTTGTATGCCACTTTTCCAGCAACCAAGTGGAGCTCAAAATGGCTAAAGACAATAATAAAACATTAACAAATAAAACAGCACTTCCTAATACAAAAAGAGATCCAATAAATTTACAATAAGTACAGTAAATGAATCAGAACAATAAAAGTACAATAAATGAATCAAAGTATAAATTTAAAAAAGCATCAATCATATGTCCAGCATGTCAATCAATCCTTATCATTGTGTGATGGCTGAGGATGGTGTTTCTGTGTTTTCACTAAACATTTCTCCAGCTCTCTACAGCCTTCTTGGCTGTCTTCACTTCCTGATCAAAGCAGCAAGCCCCTCTGAGTGCACCACTTCAGGGGGTGCCGCATCCCGGTGTCTGGCTCTGTCTTTATCTGCCTCAGGATCTCTCAAGCTCAGCATGATTGGTTCTGTCAGTTGCGCTGAGTCAGCAGTGTTTCACAGGTGGTTCTCTTCCCCCTTGAAATGAGCAGGGAGCCAAGGCGCTTCTGCAGGGAGAGGGGAACTGGTGACAGGGAGTCACCTCTCATCTCCCTTTATTTATTTATTATTCATTATATTTCTTACAGGTCCTGGCTTCTCTTGAACTCAATCCAGGGGAGATCATAGCTCATGTTCTCAAACTACAGTACTCTCCCACAGTAGGCTCATCACAAAAATTATGTACTTATGTACATGCTGTTATTGGGAAGACTATTCCATTTTATTGAATTAATTAAAGTTCTTTCTAGGTAAACATGATTTGGGTATTAAGTACCATATATTTATTGACACCAGTATTGAGGAGCTGCCTTCTTAAGGGCAACATCAATGTTTATCGTCTCACAATTTCTGATAAAAGCAGCTGGGAATTCTGCAGATGGAGGGACAAAAGCTCATCAACATCTTTTTTTCCTAACATGCTTTGAATAATAAAGGAGAACTACTTCGGCTGATTATTTTTCTGTAGTATGAAATATGACTTCAAAGAAACCTCATCTGTTTCCTTTCCAAGGTCCTTTTGTAAAGAAATAAAGTTTGGGAGTGCATACAACAGTGGAATGCTACCTTTCCATAAGATTTATTGAAAGTCTTGAAGGGCTCAGTGATCTAGAGAAGTTAACTTTTCATGCTACTTCCTTCAAGACCAATTTAATTCCTGTTAGTTCTGAAACTGCATCCACAATATTAGCTGTGCGTTCATAAACTGGTCCTTGGTGTAGTTGACCTTGATGAACAGGGCAGACAGGATTTGGGAGATAGAAAAATAACAATTGTCTGATTATTGGCCTGCTACTTTTTACAAGGTTATTGCACTTCTGATTTTAGCCTTGCTTCTTTTCTTTTCTTTTGTGTTAATATAAGAAAACACCCCCTCTGTTAACATCAAACATGGCAATAACATCTGTTAAACCTTCTCTGAGATTCACCAGACTACACTAGTGACGTCTCTCAAGCAAAAAACTAGTTGAACTTGTGATGACCAAAATCAGTGGATTGAAGTCATTCTTAATCATACTTAGGGTGGACCCACTGGCTTTAGCCCCATTGATTCCAACAGGTCTACTCTAGCTATATTTGAGGCTAGATCTAACCCAGTACTATTATTGACATGGCAACCTTCAGCAGGATATAGTGCCATGTCAGGTATTTTAACAGGTATCTGTTTTAACCTTTAAATGCTTGCTGAAAACCTTTCTGTCTGTCCAGGCTTATGCAGGCATTTAATAAGGTGCCTCTTGGCAGTAGTTGACTTTGTTTTTGCTGTAATTTAAACGGTTTTTATTATAAAGTTTTTATTTGTTGTAAACTGTTTTGATGTTTTTTTAAAAAATGAAATAGCAGTACACAAATATGTTTATAAATAAAATAATATTGCAGGGAGAGTCATATCTCCCCTCCATGATGACATGCAATATCGTAGTCCTGAAGCACAGTGGGGTAGTGGGTCAAGAGAACTTTCAATTAGAAGTCAGTAGGAAGGTTCACTGTTTGAAAGAGTAGGTTGCGAGCCAGGTGGAAAAAAGGGCAAGATCCATCCAGAATGCAGGGTAGCACCATAGCAGAAGCAGCAGTCAGTGAGAGTTTCTAAGAGGCATGTTTCCAAATTTTTCCAAGCTACACAGGAAGTAGATTGGACTGTGAAAGACCAACCCAAATTGTATTTGCATTTTGACACATTTGTAGGGCAGTACAATAACTCAGAGAGGAGGTTAAGTCTCCTGCTCCCCTGGTGCATTCACCAATTTCCCTGATTTTTAAAGTTTAAAGAAATATCTGTGGGCTATAGGTACGTTCTTAAATCGCAAGGTTTTTTGCCTATTAGTGATTAAAAATCCAATCTCAGCTCCCCTGCTTAACTGACAAAACAGTCTTTTTACACTCTCCCCCTTCTCAACATTCCAGTGTCAGGACTGGCCAATGACAGAAAAGGACAGAACCTAGCCCTGTTCATCACACCTGTGACCCTTCAGATGTTCAAACTCAAACTTCCATCATCCCTGACCATTGGCCATACTAGCTAGAGCTCATGGGAGTTGGAGTCCAGCAACAACTGGAAGGTGACAGGTTCCACATCCTGTCTTAGGCTGATCTTATCATCACTGCAACTGTTTTCCATTGCACATTTAAGAATTATGAAGTATCCTTGAACTATCCAATTGTTGGGCATGTATTTATTTACAGCATGTACATTTCAAAGTGTGTCGGGATCCATCACATCAGAGTACACTCAGTTTTCAGGCATATATTTCAACACATGCAAGTACATCTCAGTCACTAAAGAATTAATTAAAAGCAGGTGTTTGAAGCATCCCATTGCCTTTCAGAACCCTTTTAGTGTTTAAGACCCAAAACAACATATTTCTTAGAGCAGATTGACATCACTGTCTGTTATCTGGACCCATTTCAATCTGGCTTCAGGCCCAGTTATGGCATCATAACTGCCTTAGTCACCCTAGTGATGACCTTTGCTGGGAGTGCAACCTTATTGGTTCTTCTTAACCTCCCAGTGGCTTTTGATACCATTGACTACAGTGTCCTCCTGGAGTATATCTGGGGATTGGGAATTGAGGACACTGTGTTACAATTGTTCCACTCTTATTTTGAGGCTGACTTCAGTGAGTAATAATGGGGAGTTATTGCTCTGCACCTTTGGAATAATATGTGGGGTTCCACAGGGGTTGATCTTGTTCCCTGTGCTTTTTAATATCTATATGAAGCCACTGGAAGATGTCATCAGGAGATTTAGAGTGAAGTGCCATCAATATACTGATAACATCCAATGCTATCTCTTTGTTCCATGTGAATCAGAAGAGACAGTACAGGTGCACAACCATTGCCTGGAGCTGGTAATGGGCTGGATGTGGAAATATGGTGATACCATGTGTTTCAGATTCTCAAGCTGAGGAATTAGGAAGGAGGCCAGTTCTGGATGAGGTTACACTCTCCTGGTATGTGACTTGGGGGATACTGCTTGATTTATCTATGTCGCTTGAGGCCCAAGTTACCTCAGTGGCAAATAATACCTATTTCCAGCTTTGGCTGGTTCAGCAACAATGGCTGTTTCTGGATAGGAATAGCTCATCTACAGTGATGCACACTCTGGTAACTCCCAGATTGAACTATTGCAATGCACTCTACATGGGACTGCAGATGGTGTGGAAGCTGCAACTTGTGCAGAATGCAGCAGCAAGGCTTCTGCTGGGTGTCTCTGGCTGACACATATTAGGCTGGACTTGCAACCCAAAGAAATTAAATAGCCAATACTTTTTCAATCACTTTATCTCCTTGCAACAAATGTAATGTTTCACCTGCTAAATTGTGTCAACTATACAGGGAGATGCATATGTGAAAGTAACCTTCTTCGACCCCAGCTGATGCAAATGCAGATGTTCCTCTGGATATTTCTCCTAGATTACTATGCTCATCTAAGTCCCATTGAACTGGAATAAAAACAACAAAGAATACTATGGCATCTTAAAGACTAAAAAAATTATTATGGTATTAGGGGGCAGAGGCCCCAGACACACACACTAAGAATTCTAGGTACCCCCAGACAAACACACACAGACACGGCACCTTAAACACATGTGTACAAACATACACACACACACACCAGGCACTCCCAAACACACACACACACTCACAAATGAGCCCCCAGGCACTCACAAACACCCCAAGCACCCCAACCCCCCTTGCAATTCCCCCCAGTGCCTCCAGGTATTGGTGCACACCAGCCACTATGGGCCCACTAACTCTCCTTGCCTGTTCCTGCACCGCTCCACTGCTGCCCTCCACCACCTCTTTCCCCTTGACATACAACACTGCTGCAGAGCTCCACACAGTGCACCTAAGCTACCTCCCCACTTAGGATGTTTACCTGTCTCCTGCCCAGGCGGCGGCTGCTGCCACCATCACCACTTGCCCCCTGGCTGCTCACCCTCCCCCCAGCCACTTGCCTGCTTACTCATCTGATTGCTCCACAGCCTCCCACTCGCCTCACTCACCTGCCTCACAGCTGCCCACTCACCTCGCTCACCCTACACCCAGCCCTCCCACTCGCTCGCTTGCTTGGTTGCCCATCTCCGGCCAGCCCTCCTTGCTTCCCTCATGCCCTCGCCTCACTTGCCATTCTGCCACCGTGCCCTGCCCCCATGTGATGCTGTGTGATGACATGGCAGGTTAGGAAAATATTATATCACTACTCTAGATAGATAATGCTTTTGTGAACTGCCATCCACTTCATAAGATGCATGATGTGCTATCCTGAGACATGCACATGGTTTGAGGGGTATCACAGGTATTCCATGTAATTATCACAGGTATTCCATGTAATTATTACTGGAGAATGTTAATACTAGAAGAAAGCAATCAATATGCAGACCAAACTAAATGCCGCCTTCTTCTGAGTCTGTTGCAAAGGCAGAGAGAGTCTAGCTGCTGATGGCAATATGTGCTCCTGCTATGGGAGATCAACCTGTTAAAAACATCAACTAAGAAACTATCACTGGCTATAGATTACCTTTAGATCCTCTGATTATACTATTCAGTTACATTAAAGATCTTGATGATAAAGAAATTGTTATACATCTTTTGACAGCAGCTAGAATGGTCGTATCACTGAACTGGAAAAAAACACCTACATTGGATGAATGGACAATAAACCTTTGGGAATTATATATATGATAAAACTCACAAATTATCTAAGGGTCTGAGAGAGCAGACAACAGGATAATCAGTTCAATGGGAGATGGAGTCCATTTGTCATGTACTGGTGTAACAAAATTCAAAACAATGTACAGCTACATACCCTACTGGGCACATTACAAATTCCAGATATGAATGTAAATAAATGCAATTGTAAATATAAACATAAATGAATTAAACTGCCTTAGTGTTAATAACTTTAAGCATACATAAGAACAGCCTGCTTGATCAGCCCAATAGGCCATTTAATTGTTCATATCAGTTTTATATTTAAATGATCTCATTCCTTTTTTATATTTTATAACATTTATAGTTCTGCATTTCCAGCTTATACATATATTTTTGTTTCATTTCCTTTTTAACTTTTTTCATATTTATAAGCTTTTGTGAAAAGTATAAGCCTCATATGCCTAATACTGTATTTATACCTTTTTTTGCTTGTTTTGCATAGATGTAATTTGTATAAATATTTTGCAATAAATGAAAAAAAACCCAACTTTACTTCAGAATCCTTGCCATTTGCACACTGCACACTCCAGTAGTGTGAAGTGAAAGTAGTGAAAGATGTGGCTAACGTCTAACAATATAATTCTGAGAAAACATCTGAGAAATCTATTTTAAAACTGAGTCTCCTACTACATGACATAAAACGTGGCTAGTTTTCCCCTCTGTTTTCTTTCTTTATCTAAAGCAGATACCCAGGTTGCCATCTTGAACAGGAGAGGAGATAATGCGAGCGGCATTTAAATGTTTTCTTTCTTTCTGCTGGTTTTCCACTTCCAAATTGCCCACCAACCTAATTTTAGACTGGGGTGGGTGGGTGGGGGCAAGAGGGTTGGGTTATGTAGGGGCCACTCTTATCTGGTAGATTTCAGAAAGTGGTGCTGGAAAATTGTTCTGATCTTGATAGAACTCTCTTGTGGGGTTCCACAGGGGTCTATTTAAATTGCTTGGAATGTTGCCAAGTCTTTTTGGATCTATTAAGAACGTAAAAGTCCTGCTGGGCTAGACCAAAGGCTCCTCTTATCAGCATCAATCTCACAGTGGCTCGTCAGATACCTATGGAAAGCTCACAAACAGGACCTAAGCACAATAGTGCTCTGCACATTTGTGATTCCCAGCAGTACTCAGAGTTTTACTTGGTATTCAGAAGCATACTGCCACCAAAAGTGGAAGTAGTATATAGCCCTAATCTCCATAAATTTGTCTTCCTCTGAAACTGGAGGTAGTACATTGCCTTGTCTTCCATGAATTTGTCTAAAGTCACCCAAGTTGGTGGCCATTGCTACAATAAAATAGGTTGCTATCAACATGCTGATGATGACACCCAACTCTGATTCTTCTCTACATCTGAAGCAGGTGTGGTGATTATGTGAACCTTGAATGACTGCCTGAGGTTGGTAATATGCTGAACACACTGAAACTTAACAAAGACAAGACAGGTTTGTTCATTTTTGGAGGTCTTAGTCCTAGAGAAGTGGTTGAATGGCCCGTCATGATTGGGGGTCACCATTCCCACAAAAGGGCAGGCATTTAGATTCAGGCATTCTCCTAGATTTCCAGGTGAAGGTGATGGCTAGGAATGCATTTTATGAGCTTTGGCTGATACAAAAGCTATGCCCTCTTTCTGGACTATAGAAAACTTTCTATCAACCATGTAGCTTCGTAAGCTTACAAGTGGACTATTGTCATGTGCTCTGCAAGGGAATGCCCTTGAAACTGGCTCGAATGCTTAAGATGGTCCAGGCTAGTTTTAGTCCTTGGGAGCAAATTAATCTAATCCTGCAATAGCTCAGTGTGTTAACAATTTGTTTCTAGGCTAAATTCAAGATGCTTGCTCTTGCTTTTTAGTGTCCTATATAACCTGGGCCTGGGACCCCTGAAGAATCACCTTCTCCTAAATGTTCCTCTTCATTCATGGAAGTCCAGGAACAAGACCTTATGGCAGATGCCATTCCTTTAATAAATAAGAACTCTTACTGAAACTCATGTTTCCAACAGCTAATACTTACTTTTGCATGGGTGCCCCACAGCATTACAGAACTCTTTGCCATCAAAGATTCATCAAATCTATGTGCTTGGCCCTTTATATATGTAGTCAAAGTCTTTATTTTTAGGCAAGACTTGATGAAATATGTGGCTCTATATCAGTGTTCCCTGTGCTGGATTGTTGATTTATGTTCCCTTGTATTTTAATTTTTTTACTATACTCCTCTTTGAAAAGTTATTTCTCTTAAAAACAACACCAACCTATAAATGTCTAAATCAATATATCCTCTCTGGCATTTTTCATTGGATTACCAGTGTTATCCTTCTTCATGAACATGGAACATGCTGCATGGACCTGGCTTAGAGATTTGTAGTTCAGAGTTTTAAAAGAAAAACAGCAAGATGCAAAATGTTATCTTCACTTCCCACCCACCCTCCGTAACTACTAAGGGTCGTCACACTCAAACAAGAAAGGTTGAAATGTAGCGTAAGAGTCTCAGGTCAATTCCAGATCTCAGTTTGGGAATTCCCTCCCATCCCAATTTTCAGAAGACATCCTCACATTTGGGCAGGCAGTTTTCAAATGAAAACAGGTTTTTTTTTCTTTTTGTAGAATAAATGAGATACATTGCCCTAACCTACTTGTGAAATAAATTAATAGGGACAATGAAAGTGCTATTAAGTAGCATCTGGATGGCATCTGGAGGATGAACTACCAGAATTAACATTCACAAACGTAACTGAAATTGCAGTTGAGGTAGGCAGAAAATCAGAGCTTGGAAGTAACTCGCTACATTTTTGCTGGTAATAGAACGAGTAGTAACTTCATTACTTTTGAGCTGTAACTAATGTTTCCAGCGTTACTTTCGGGTGTTACTTGGGGAAGTCTTCTGCTCCTCTGATTTGTGGATAAAAATTATGTGCTTCAAATTGGGCTTCTGTGCAGTGTCGCTCTTCCATCATGCTCTATGGGAGGCAATGAGGAAGGGGGAGAGACTGAGATAGGGTGCAGAAAACAATTGTTTAAAAATGGACAGGAGTGGCAGTAGAAAAGAGCTGGAGAGCAAGGAGGCAGCAAGGAGGCATCGGCAAAATGGATACGAAGAACTGGCTGCAGAGGTGAGAGACGACGATGTGTGTGTTTGGCGTGCAAAGCTCCCTCTCTTACCAGTGGAGAGACACGAGCAGAGCCAAAAGCACAGCTTCAGGTTGAGTGAGGGGCAGGCAGAAGCTGCAGCAGCAAGCAGCCAGGGTCCTAAAGAGCTGCCAGTTTTCTTTCCTGCCCTTCCTTTCCCTAACAAGCAGAATGCATCTTCGTCTTGTGAGGAAGATATTCCCTGGAAGCTCTTTTGTGCAAATCCTTCTCCCCATGGCAAATGCAAAGAGTTCCAAAAAGGCACTTGTTAAAAATGATTGTATAGCTGACTTACAGTACAATATATACAAGTCTACTCAGAAATCTCTTTATGTTTAATGGAGCTTACTCCCAGGTAAATCAAATTGACTATAGGATTGCACTAATTAGGCAATATGAGGACTGGATGAAGCTGTACCAATTTGCAGGGGGGGGGAGAAAAATATGACCCTTTATAGTACAAAGATGCATCAATCTGGTCAAGGCAAGTAAAATTTTAAGCATGTAATACAAGGACTAACCTGCAATCCAGTACCTGTCTACTCAGAAGTCCCATTGGATTAAATGGGATTTACTCCCAGGCAAGTGTGTATTGAGTACACACTTACCTGGGAGTAAGTCCCATTGAACCCAATAAAGCTTACTTCTGAGTAGACATGTATTGGATTGCAGCCTTAGTTTCCTTTTTCCCCATTTTAATTCTGCCTTCTGTATCTTCACAACAGCCCTATGAGGTAGGTTAGGCTGAGATTGGCCCAAGGCAATAAATAAGCAATATAGTATTTTCTTGTGGACACACTAAACAGATATGTGCATCTATGCACAACAAGCAATGTAGAACGTATATAAGGAAATGCGGGTTCCCACCCCAAAACATGCTTTGGGCACTACAATATAAAGATGATTCAAAAGAGGTGGGGGAAGAAGGGCCTGTGGTCTCTTTAAGCCGGAGAGGGTCCAAGTCCCACCCTGATATGCAGATGAGGCCACTGCGGGCCTCCAATCGGGAGTTGGAAGGGGAGGGGCCGGCTTACCCTGAGCTTAAAGAAAGTGGTTGGCTGGCTACTCGGCTTCTACTTGAGGTGGCATGCTTGGAAAGGCTGGTGGCTGCCAATGGGGTGCCACTTCCAGCATCCCTCAAGCATTGCACCCTCCTGCCATGCTTACCTTGCTTATCATGTCATGCTGGCCCTGCCTCCCCTTTCCTTTTTTTTTATAATTTTTTTTATTATTCAAATTTTTATAAAAACAAATACAAATACAACAAAAACAATACAACAGAAAAAAAATAAAAGAAAAAGAAAAACTTGACTTCCAATTTGTTACAGATCAGCTATAAGTATATAATATATATCAAACCTGTCTCCTAGAACATACGAAATTCACTTTTTTCCAAAGTCTATCTTAATTAATCGTCAAATCCCATTATCATCATTTCATTTTTTTCTTTCAACAAAAAGTCCAAAAGAGGCTTCCATTCCTTAAGAAATGTATCTGTCGTTTTTTCTCTAATAAGACATGTCAATTTGTCCATCTCAACTAAGTCCATTAATTTCAATAGCCATTCTTCCATTGTTGGTATCGATTCCATTTTCCACTTTTGTGCATATAGTAATCTTGCTGCCGTGATCATATATAATATTATTCTTCCATATTTCTTTTCCTTTTGTTTATCCATAAAACCCAATAAAAAAAATTCTGGTTTTGACTGAATATTTATCTTTAAGATTTTTTGCATCATCCTACCTATCTGTGCCCAAAATAATTTTGCCTGTTTACACAACCACCACATATGATAAAAAGATCCTTCTTGTTGTTTACATTTCCAACATACATTAGAAACATTACTATACATTTTTGACAACTTTTCTGGAGTCATATACCAACGATACATCATTTTATAAAAATTTTCTTTAAGATTATAGCATAATGTAAATTTCAAACCTTTTTTCCACATATTTTCCCATTGATCCATTTGTATATTATAACCAATTTTTTTTGCCCACTTAACCATACACTCTTTTACTTGTTCTTCTTCCATGTCCATTTTCAATAAGAGTTTATACATTTTCGCAATTATATTTTCATCATTTGTATACAATCCTATTTCAAAATCAGATTTATTTATTTCAAACCCATACATTTTCTTGTCCATTTTAAATCTTTCTAACAATTGTAAATAGGCAAACCATTGTGAACTATATCCTTCCTTTATTAGTTGTTCTCTCTCTTTCATTATATATTCACCATGCACATTTTCTAATAGTTCTTGGTAAGTTAACCATTTCTCTTTTCCAGCCATTTCTCTTCTATAACATGCTTCTTGACTTGAAACACATAGTGGTATTTTCGGAAAAAAACCTTGTTTTGTATTTATTCCAAATATTCAACAAAGGACGTCTTATAAAATGATTATTAAAGTCCACATTAACTTTTACTTTATCATACCATAGATATCCATGCCATCCCCACTTCAGGTTGTGACCCTCCAAATCCAATCATCTTTTATTCCTCAATAGAATCCATTCCTTTATCCAGACTAAGCAACAAGCAGCAAAATAAAGTCTCAAATTTGGTAATCCCAGCCCTCCTCTTTCTTTGACGTCTTGTAATAATTTATATTTAACTCTTGGTTTTTTCCCCTGCCAAACAAATTTAGAAATATCTTTTTGCCATTGTTTGAAAGGTAGATCAGAGGATATGACAGGTATTGTTTGAAATAGAAACATCATTCTCGGCAATACATTCATTTTTATTACAGATATTCTACCCATTAATGACAACTGTAATTTATCCCATCTTAACAAATCTTTCTTAATCTCTGTCCATAGTTTTTCATAATTATTATGAAACAACTTTGAATTTTTATTTGTCATAATGATACCTAAATATTTCACCTTTTCTTCTATTTTAAAATCTATCTTCTCCATTAACTCTTTTTGATCTCTTAAAGATAAATTTTTCACCAGCATCTTCGTTTTTTGATTATTGATCTTAAATCCTGCTAATGGTCCAAATTCTTCTAATTTATCCATCAATACTTTGATTCCTTCCAAGGGATTTTCTAATACAATTATCAAGTCGTCAGCAAATGCTCTCAATTTATATTCCTCTTTTTTTTATCTTTATTCCCGAAATCCTTTTGTCTTGCCTTATGTCTCTAAGCAGCACTTCTAAAACCAGAATAAATAGAAGGGGGGACAATGGACATCCCTGTCTTGTACCCTTTTGTATTTCACATGAGTCCGTTAAATCCCCATTGACAATTATCTGTGCCTTCTGTGATGTATAAATCGATCTGATCCATTTTATAAAATTATCTCCAAAGTCCATTTGCTCTAGAACCTTAAACATAAATTTCCAATTCAAATTATCAAATGCTTTCTCAGCATCCAAGAAAATCAAAGCAGCTTGTATGTCATTTCGTTGTTCTAGATATTCCAACACATTCAAAACATTCCTGACGTTATCACGTAATTGTCTTTTAGGTAAAAACCCCGCTTGATCTTCTTGAATAAATTGTTGCAATATTATTTTCATTCTTTCAGCCAAAATCATTGTAAAAATTTTATAGTCATTATTCAGTAAAGATATTGGCCGATAATTTTTTTAGTTAAATCCTGCTCCTCTTTAGGTATTAATGTTATATTGGCATTTTTCCAACTATCCGGTATCTTCCCCTCTTGTAAAATAGAATTCATTGTATACTGTAAGGTAGTAAAAGTTCCTCCTCCAAGCATTTGTAATACATTGCTGATAGTCCATCCGGTCCTGGCGCCTTTCCTAATTTAATTTTACTTATAGCCTCAGATATTTCTCTTGACGTAATAGGACCATTAATAGCTTGTCTCTGAAGATCTGTAATTTTGGGCAAATTCTGTTTGGATATATACTCTTCTATTTTTTCTGAGGGAATTTCCTGACACTTGTACAAAGTTGAATAATATTGATGGAAAACCCTTTGGATTTTTAAATTGTCTGTCAACATCTCATCTCCTTCTTGTATCTTTAAAATAAGATTTTTTTGTCGTTCTTTTCTTAATTTATATGCTAGCAATTTCCCCGGTTTATTTGCAAATTCAAAAGTCCTTTGTTTAGCAAAATTTAATTTCCTTTCAATTTCTCTAACTGTCAACATTGACACTTGTTTCTGTAACATTTTAATTTGATTTACAGTAGAAGCTTTAGTTGGATTCTTTTTCAATTCTTCCTCTTTTTGTTTTATTTCTTCCAAGATCAATTGCATTTTCTGTTGTTTCTTCTTTTTTAATTCAGAATTACATTTAATAAAATATCCCCTCATAAATGCTTTACTTGTATCCCAAACAATATTTTCATCTGTTCCTTTATGTAAATTGTGTTCAAAAAACTCTTTTAATTTCTTCTTACATTCCTGCACTATTTTATCATTCTGTAATAAAGATTCATTTAGTCTCCATCTAAATCCAAGATTTTTTCTTTTTAAAGTCAATATCACTGGATTATGATCCGAAAAGGTTTTTGGTAAAACATCCATCTTGGAAATATCTTTCACTAAATTTTTAGACATCCAAATCATATCAATCCTCGAAAATGTTTTATGTCTTTCTGAAAAGTAAGTAAATTCCTTTGCATTGTCATTTATATATCTCCAAGCATCCACCAATTCTAAATTTTCCATCAATTCGAAACAGATCTTCGGCAATTTGCCCTGTGTCTCTTTAATATTTTTCTCAGAAAGTCTATCCATTTTTGGTGAAATTACCCCATTCCAATCACCCATGACACACCAATGATCATATGCAAACTCTGATAGTTTTTCCATAAGTCCAGTATAAAACCTTGTTTTATCTTCATTAGGAGCATAAATGCCCACTATCAAAATTTTTGTACCCTGAATGGTGATTTCAACTCCCACAAATCTGCCACTATCATCCAATAATATCAATTTAGGAGACAATTGTGAATTAATATAAAGAACCACACCATTTTTTTTGAATCCTGCCGAAATAAATTCTTCACCCCAATTTTTACAAATTAAATATTTAGAATCTTTCTTCTTAATATGAGTTTCTTGTAAACAAATTATATCCAATTTTAATTTTTTCAAATAATGAAATACTTTCTTTGTCTTCTGCGACAAATTAGCTCCATTTATATTCCAAGTTAGATATTTGTAATCCAGTTTTAAGCATGTATTTTAGAAAAGTCTGTGCCTGTTGCTCCCTTTGATCCATCATCACCCTTTTGTTCCTCTACCTGTTTCTGTTGACTTTGTTTCCCAGGAATTATATCCATATCTTTGAGTTTATCTTCTTCCATGTCTTTTGAAGCTTTTCTCAAGAAATCCCTTGCTTTTTGAACAGTATTTAATCGATACTTCTGTTGTCTAAATGTAAAAATCACTCCCTCTGGAACATCCCATCTAAACTGAATTTTACATTGTTTAAGTTTTTCTGTGAAGAAAGTGTAATCTTTTCTCTTACGTAGAAGCCTAACAGGAATTTCCTTCATCACCTGTATTTCTTTACCATCAATTTTGAAGACATTGTTAAAATGATGTTGCAAAACCATATCTCTGGTCCTCTTTTTTAAAAAATAAACAAGCACATCTCCTGGGATTTTTTTTATTGTTGCATATCTGGAATTAATTCTATAAACTTTGTCTATTTCAAATTCCATCCGATCTTCGTTCCTGTCGAAGGATTTTGCCAAAACATTAACAATTTTCTCTCTGATATCTTCACCTGTTTCCTCAGGAATTGCACAGAATCTCAAGCAATGTTCTTTATCTCTAAGTTCCATAACAGCAATATAGTCCAATTTTTTTCCCAATTCCATATTTGTAATATCTATTCTATTCTCTAAGGTTTGCACCTTATCTTTAACATTTTTTACATCCTGTGTTAATTGCCCAATGTTATTTTTAATCTCACCCACTTCTGTTTTAATATGATCTTGTAAATCTTTAAAATCCTTTTTCATATTGCAAAATTCATCTTTAAGTTGTTGTCTGTCCTGTTTCATCTCTTGTTTCAACTCTTGTTTAAAATCACTAAATCCCTCCATAATTTTCTGGAACATGTCCATCCCTTCCTGTGTATCAATTGAAACTCTTCGCTCCAAAACTTTGGCTGTTTTCCTAGTTGTCATTCTTCAAAAAAAAAAAAACCCTTTTCTATTATTAGCCAATGTAGAGGCAAACAGTTTCTTTTCTCCCAGCAACAAAAAAGTTAATATTCCAGGCCTGTTTAACCAACACAGTTCTTATCTCCAGCACATTCAGGAATGTAAAACAAATCCAGTTCTCAGCATCCAGCAGTTAGTAAGATACACGAACAGCAGATTCGTTCAAAAAAAAAAATTTAATCCAAAATAAAAAAAAATATTCTCAGATATATTTCCTTCAAATAATCAAATCATCTTATCTAATAAGTTGCCTCTTATCCGTTTAATCTTTGTAATTCCAGCTTTAAGCCAGCTTTTTGTCATAAAAAATAAAGCAGGTTCTTTGAATTGCTCCCTTCTTCCTTAGCTTTGTATAATACGAAAAAAGTGTGACTCACCCAAGTTACTGAGTTGCCGATTCATAAACAAGTCTCTTTTACGATAGTAATTTAAGTTAGTTGATAAGATTTAGACAGAAGGAGGCTAGCTCGTTAAAAACGTTTTTAAAAGAGAAAGAAAAAAACGTCTCGCTTACTTTCAGCACAGCCTGTTGGAAATCCAGACTCAGTCTTCCGCTGCTAGAAAAGCCTTCTTATCTCAGGGGGATTCCTGATCAAATCTAGCAATCTACAGCTCGACGGAGTTCCGTGGATAATCTCTTCGGTTCCCCTTTTATCTTGGAGAACATTTACGCCAGTCAAAAATTCCTCTTGACTGGCTTTTAACTGAAATAAGCTTCCTCTGAGATAGAGCTCACTCAGAGACAATCACCAGCCAGCACTCCTTCCGGGAAGTCGCCCTGCCTCCCCTTTCCTTGGGTGTATGATATGCCCTGGCCCAGAGCAGATTGTGGGGTGGGCACCCTCCATTTCTTACTTTTTTCTGCATCTTTTTGCCAATTTTGGATGTGCATAGATGCCCTTATCCCTGCCCTGCACCCAGCAATAGTTGTGGGCCAGGTGGGACATACTGGCATCTCGTAGGGGACACTATCCTCTTTCCTGGGGTGTATGATTTGTCCCGAGCAGATTTTGTCTGACATGCTCTTTGAGCATCCTGTTCTTTTGAGATATAACAGAAATGTATTGTGCGCCTCCCCCAATCTCCAAGAGGTGAGAATTCCAGGGTCCCTGCACCCATCCAGTGTTTGGTTTCCTTTGGGAAGAAGGTCAGTGGAGACTGTGGTGTCTTTATGAAATATGGTTTATTTATTTACATACATTCCAACCTGAGCTCAAGGATGGAGGGGGTTCAATGCATCAGCAGTCCAATATTCAGCTTTTCCATCTGGGTTGCAGGAGGCACCCCAAAGGCCATGGTGCAGAGAGCCAGTCTCTCTGCCTGCCTTCCAGTTCCCAGCAATTCTTTAGACACACCAAAACTACAAGCACAACTTCTGCTAGCTGACAGGAGTTTGGGGGAGGCTCTCCTGCAGAGTTTAAATGACAAAAGGGGTCTTCCTGGCCCATTGTCCATTGCTGGGCAACTGATAGAGCCCATTATCTTACCTGGCCACTCTGTTTGATTAACAAAGGAGATTCATCTGGCTAGCACAGCCAGTCCCCAGGGCATAGGATTCCAAATCAGAGGCTGGAAAGGGGGCCCACAGGAATCATCCATCCCAACTCCCCTCAGTATTGTAAAAGCAGCATTTCAAGTATAAAATTTGATTTCAAGTGACTTATATGTGTGTTGGGGTATCATCATTGCTGGGGTGGGGTGGAAGGATGTGAGATTCTGTTATGCCATTCTGTTAATCTTATAAATAATTTTTTTATTCTACTACCCTCTGTGTGTGCGTGCTGATTTTTATTGTTGTTTTCGGCTGCTTAGATGTGCAGCAGTCAAGGCCTGCACCTTGTAGGCAATTTTGTTTTAAAAAGTAACTAAAATGTAATTGTGTGATTACTTTTGAGCAAAACTAAAGTAATCAGTTACTTTTAGAGCAATTGTAATTGTAACAGTAACTACTACTTTTTGGGTCGTATAACTGTAACTGTAATTTATTACTTTTTTAAAGTAATCTTCCAAGCTCTGCAGAAAATATATGATGCTTTAGACATGTACATGGAAGGACGGTGAAATGAATGCTACAACATAGCCCAGGCTGAAATTGACACAAAAGGAAACTAAAGCAGAGCTAGCTGGCCTTTATTGAGGATGAACAGAGCATGCCATGAGGCAAATAATAGTGAAGAGAATTAAATGAAACCAGAAAATAAATAACTGCCTGCATTAGTGAAGCCAACAGAATAAACAAGCGACTCTCACATATCAAATTTGTGGCTCCAAAATCTTCAGCTCAAATGCTCTTCTTTAAACATTTAGAAATACTTTCTAAACCACTAAGTATATAACAGATGCAAGTATCAGTGTAGACCAGCGTTGCTTTCTGCACACCTCAGGTGACATCATGCACTATAAATTGGCAATAGCAGCCTCATTTCCCTTTGTGCTGCACCCACCTTGGCACCAACTTACCTTACATTAAAACTGAACAATGAATTACATGAATGAGTGTATTTGTTCTGTTCTTTCTCACATACCAGATGTTTGACCAATGGCCAATCCTCATTGTTCATAGGTCAGTCTCTTAAACAGACATACTAGTTGACATTTCCTTTGTTAGTGTTTTCCATCCTACCTTTCATAGGCCGATTTGGTGCCTTTCTGACTATGGCAATTGACTTGATTCTACTTATTGGTGACATAACCCAGTTTCCCAGGGAGGCTCCTCTCTTACATAGATCCCATCTGTCTCTTCACACAGGGCCAGCCCTACCATTAGGGACAGTCAGGCAGCAGATGCTGGAGGGGGGAGATCTGCAGCATTGTGTTGGAGGACAGAGCTGTGTGTGTCACACAGCTTGTCCCACGTCCCTTAATCTTGCCTGATGCCTTGTGGAGGTTGTTATACTGTCACCAGAGTTGAACTAAGGTCCAACTGCCAGTCCAGTTGCTATCTGTACATGTAATGGGGTGTGCCATCTTGTCCTTCACCTCAAGGCAGTTAAATATCTTCCAGCTCTATCTTAAACAACTTCTGACTTTGCTATGGAACCATCCAATGCCTGCTCAGTTGCTCCTCAGATCCTGCCACCACATGAAGAGCTAGTTCAGTCCTAAAACTGAGGAAATTGCTGTGTATCTGTGGTTAACATTACAAAACAATTCTATGCATGTCTACTTACAGGTGTATGTCCCATTGAGCACAATTGCAGAGTTCAGTCAACTACAGTCTCCATCTCTGACTGCAATTCACTGCCCTTTCATGGTATGTTGAAGCATTGCCCTGGCACACTTCTCCACATGCAAGCTATAACATTTTCAATGCAGAGTGGACACATCAGCCTCATTTAAAAATGGCAGGTTCCTACAACAGTTCTGGAGATCTGAAAACATGACACCAAGGTTGCGGCACTAAAGTTACAACTACTGGCTGAGTTTCAGTCCAAAAGTGCCTTGACTGTCCATTGCATTGTCTGCAGAGATTTTGAATTATTCCAGCTGCACTTGCCAAAGCTGCTCTAGCAACTGAAGACTTTACTAGAGTGGAAAGGTCCAGCCAAGTTTTTAAAGAGTTAGCTGCACTTGACATATAGCAGGACTTCATGTGTGCTTTATCTATTTTTGTGTCCCTAGAAGAAGGTGCAATGAAATTCTTGCCTGCCTTACAACAGTCCCGACTAACCCAGGACAGTCCAGATTTTCAGAGCCTTTTCCCCAGGAAATTCCTTTCAAAATGTAAAGAAGTAACTGGGACACCACCACCCCAGACATGAACATATCAGCTAATCCTGAAGCCCCATGGGTGGGTGGGCACCACATTGTTGTGGTGGCAGTGGCAGTCAGTGAGGTAGTCTGGTGATGCAATTTGTATAAATATTTGTTTCAATTTAGTTCATAATCCACTGCATCTCTCCATTGTTCCACTCCGTTCTGGTGTTCAGGCCTTCTGTTGTACCATATGTATGGGCAAAGACCAGCACTGGGAAAGCTATTGATTCTGGCTGTAGCCCACCCTTTCTCCATTAAGCTCACAGACACACTTTGCCTCAAAACAGCCCTATGAGGTAGCTTAGACTCTCATTAATGACTTGCCCAAGGTTTCTTCCTGATAGATGCTCATGTAATTTTCAAAGGGAGAAGCACCCAAAAAAGGGCCTCTGATGATCATCTCAGTGGTCTAGTAAGTTTGTATGGAGTAAGTTATTCCATCATATACTTTTGGTTTCAGACAGGGCAGGGATGGGGACCTCACAGCCCTCCAGACAGTGCTGGACTGCAACTCCCATCTCCCCTTATAATTGGCCATGCTGGCTGGGTTGATGGGAATTCCAGTTCAACAATATCTGGAGGGCCATAGACTCCTCAGCCCTAGTTTGTGAACTTGTAGTTATAGGATATATAATAAAGAGCCAACTAGTTTTAAGCATCCCCTTTCTAGGCTGGTAAGATACTGCAAAGGTATTTTTAATATATAGTTCACAATGTATTTTTATAAATTAATGAATAATTTAACCTTTGTTAGACCTGTAGCAACAAAATATCGATCTGTTGTGGCAGGTATTCCACAACAGCTTTCCCCCTCCCCCTTTCATAAAAAACAGGGATAAAATAAAAAATGGGAAGTAGGGATGGAGAGAAATTTGATTCAGTTCACATTTAAAGCCAAATCTATCAAATTTGCATTTTCCAAAATGACATGAGAACCAAAAGACAGCCATCCTTCAAAATTCAGTTCTATCCAAAATTTGCAATGCAGTTCTCTAACCAAACAATGTTTATAAAAATAAATGTATTAGAGGAAGGTGTCCACAAAAATGAATACATTAGTGAAAATAACATGCAAAAATGCATCCAAGGTATGGTCTGAAGGCATGTAAGGCCACCATCTTGCTGAAGCCAAGCAGGTCTTAGTCTGGTCAGTGCCTGGATGGGACAGCCTGGGAACATCATATATGCCGCCTTGGGTTCCTCAATGAAAGGAAGACGGGATATAAATGTAATAAAACAAAACAAAAATAACTTCAAAGAGCAATCGCTTGTAAAGTGTTTACATTATTCAAAACTGCCTACAAAAAGGAGTTTATTAAAATGCTGAAGAATGTTATGAGGATCTTTAAAAAAAAAAAAAAAGCAAATTGCTGCAGAAATGTGGAGAACTGAATTTAAGACTGGAAAAAGGAGAAACCGAGAGAACAAACCTTGACAGATTTTTCAAACCCTACTTGGAAGCTAGTGATAATCTCATAGGACACTGCATGGTTTCCTTAAATAGATAGCCTAGCAGTACTTCTGATGTAATTATATTCAATAAGAATTTTAACATCAGTCTGAGAGAGGGAAGCACCGTGCCAAAGTTCTGATTCCATCAGTCTGAAGGCCGTACATCAGTATTAGTATTATTTATTGAATTTGTACTCTGCTCTTTACTCCAAAGGGCAGTACACAACTATAAATAAAATATACACATCAGTAAAAAGTATAAGTAAAAAAGAAATGAAAAATAAAATAAAATAAAGCCAAAGTCTAGGAAGCTGCCTTATACTGAGTCAGACTGTTGGTCTATCTAGCTCAGTATTGTCTACACTGACTGGCAGGGTTTCTCCAGGATTTCAAACAGGGGATACTCCCAGCCCTACTTGGAGATGCCAGGGATTCCACCAGGGCCATTCTTGCAAGCAAATTAGATGTTCTGCCACTGAGCCATCCCCTTAATAATAATAATAATAATAATAATACAATGATGTTGTTGTTGTTAATTACCCACCCTTAACCCTGAGGTGTCAGGATGGGTCACAACAATTTAAAATACATAATTAAACATAGCAACTTAGACCTTACACCAGCCATTTTCATGGGCCTGAAAAAACAAAAATGCCTTGATCTAATGCCTACAGAAAATGAACGTTGAGAACAACTGTATCTTCATGGGGAGGCAGTTCCTCTTCCAGGATACCACAACAGACAAGACTCCGCTCCACACAGTTGCACCACAAACTGTAGTTGTTGACGAAACTATGAGTAAGGCCTCCTCCACATATCTCAAGGCCCAAATTGGTCAGCAGTTGGGGAGGTGATCCTTCAAGTACTTGGGGCCCAAGCTATATAGAGTTCTATAAGCCAAAGTTGGCAGCTTAAATCGGGCCCAGTGCAAACACGCAGTATCAGACTGTCCTTACTACTGTAAATAATGTTTTGGTTGTGGTAAATAATAACTAGTTTTGCAGCCCAATCCTAATTACTTGGAAACACATTACCATTCATTTCAATGGGAATTTTCCCCAACCATGTTGAGGATTGACAAATTGCATTGCTTTATTGTATTACATTTATTAAACATGAACAATCCTTCAATACAGCATGTAGCTTCAGTTGCTTAGTTTTTAGGGGAAAGGAACTCTATACATGCTTAAGATATACTTTACCTGATGCCCTAGAAAGCCACTGTGCTCTCTATACAAAATACTGCTCTAGATAGATAAATGGTACAAGGCAGCTTTTATATCCATTTCTCTGTTTCTTTATGTTTACTTCCTTTGTTCAAGAATTCATCCTTCATTGAAGACAAAATCTAGGGCTGTGTTCTGCTCTGGCACATTAGATCAAGCACTGAACTGTGTAAGTCTCAGGAATGGACAACTGGCAGCCCATGTATTGCATTGGACATACTAGATTATTTTGTCTGGGCTCAAGATTCAAAGGACCTATGAATAGTATTGTGTTGGTCCCATTTGGGGTACATATGGTCTCTCAGTCTTAAACATTGCCCGTTTTTAGTATGAATGGACACACTTCATGAATGAATACTTCACTTGTTAAATACATAACTTCTGAGCCAGTGTGGTGCAGTGGTTAGAGTGTTGGCCTAGGAGCTGGGAGACCAGGGCTTGAATCCCCACTCAGCCATGAAGCTCTCTGGGTGACCCTGGGCCAGTCACTGCCTGTCAGCCAAGCCCACCTCATGTTATATTGTAGACAATTTAAGAGAGACGCCAGAGATCAGTACTTAATCCTCTTTATGCCAGCCACATTCTCCTCCACCCGTCCAAACTCCTTTCCTTCCTGTTCTATATCTCCCAGCCTTATTTTACTACCAATCCCAATATGCAATTCCCTTAGCACGATATCACATATCCCCTTTATCTAAGAAAACTACTTCCTGCCACCCTATCAAACATATATCTAACACAGCAAACAATAACCAACCTAGTAACCTTCCTTGCTTTAGAAATTACATAACATAATCTTTAACCCTCACAGGTGGTCACCTGCTGCGTGGCAACTGTTGATCAAGCGGGAGTTCTGGTTGGCAATTTTGTGCATGAGGCAATCCATTAGAATAATCAGAATGAACTAGGTTATCAGTAATATTATTCGCTGGATCACCACAATCAGGGGCCAGATGCGTAGCCTGCCTGATCTTGTCATATGAAGTTGGAACATGCTGAATAGGGGCCAGATGGCGGGCAATCCATATGCGGCCATCTGACAGTTTATAGGTGTATTTTGCTACTCTAGCAAGTACCTTGAAGGGGAGCGTAAATCGTGGTTCCCCTTTCCGCAGGATGCCTTGTTTCTTGACCCGTACGAATAAACCACATCATATCCCTGTTTCCTTGGCTCCATTTTGGCAATCTGCATACCTCTTATATTTTTGTTGTTTTTGGTGTACTATTTGTTTCATGCCTGGCTGTAAAGAAGCATCTGACTTAGGCACGAGTAGTCCAGCAACATTCAGCTTTGTGCACATCTCCTGCCCATGTAACAATTCAGCTGGGGACTTTTGTGTTGTGGGTAGATCTATAAACTTGTAAGAAATCTGTGACAAAGGGTTTCCATGCTTTACCTTCTAGTTCAGCCATTTGTAGACTTTGTTTCAAGCTCCTATTAAAACTTTCTATCTCACCATTTGCATGCAGATAGTAAATTGATGAGCACCTGTGGCGAATATTTCTTTCTGACAGGAAAGTCTCAAATTCTACCGAGGTAAACTGGGTGCCATTGTCAGAAATCAGTTCCACTGGATCTCCTTCTCGACTGAAAACTGCAGAAAGGAAGCAGAAGTAGCGTGGGAAGTAAAAGCCACTTCAGGTCACTTACTAAAATAGTCTATAAGGGTAATAGCATAACGACAATCAACAGGTGCCCTCTCGAATGGGCCCACAATATCAATGGCCAACTTCTCCCAAGCTGAATCAGGAAGTGGGACAGGCTGCAATGGTGGCACATGTGTGATTGCAGTCTTGACATAACACTGGCAAGTCACACAAGATTTAATAGTATCTTCAACCTGCTTATCCATACCAGGCCACCAATATAAATCAAGCAATTGTTGCTTTGTTCGTACAATCCCTTGGTGTGTCTCATGGGCCAATTGCATCACTTTCTCTTGTAACTCTGGTGGGACAATGAGACGATGAGTACCACGGATTACAAGACCATTATGTAGAGACAGCTCATCATGTATTTTAAAGAAAGGCAACAAAGTCTGATCCTCATTATGCATGTGGCATGGCCATTTCCCTTCGAGGAAATCCCACAACTTGCCATGTATTGGACAGGCCAAACAAGCAGCTGTAAACTGCTCTTTGGAAATGGCTGTCAGGGCAGGTGCAAGGAGAGCAACCACCTCTGCATCATCTTCATGCTCACTGTCTGTGGATGGCAAAGGTAGGCGGGATAAACAGTCTGCTGTTACATTCTCAGTCCCAGGCCTGTACTCCATCTTGTATGTGAAAGCCAACAGCTTAGCCGACCACCTGGCAATTCTCATTCCAGCTCTCCCTAAACCTTTAGATGTCAGCAAGGTTGTGAAAGGGTTGTGGTCAGTGCATAATGTGAATGTGCGACCCCACAGATATGTGTGCCATTTCTCTGTGGCCCAGACACATGCAAGTGCCTCTTTCTCAACTGTAGAGTATGACCTTTCTGCCCCTTGTAATGTCCTGGATGCAAATGCAACTGTCCTTTCTTGTTTGTCTCCATGAACTTGAGTTAGAACAGCCTCAAGACCATAATGAGAGGCATCGGTAGTAACTCTAGTAGGTAATGCTGGATCAAATAAGGCTAGTGCCGGGCTATGTACAATCAAAGACTTCACTGCGTCAAAACTGGATTGTGCATCTGATGTCCAAGCCCAGGTTTTATTAACTTTATTTATACCCCACCATTTTTCCAAATTGATCCACGGAGCAGCTGACATAGAGGTTCCACTATAGATGCATAATCAGGCACAAATTTTGCATATCAAGATGTAAGACCCAAGAAGGAGCGTAGTGTTTGTACAGCTTTAGGTGGTAGAGCCTCTGTAACTGCTCTAACGTGGTCTGGATCAGGTTTTAACCCATCTTGTGATAGAATATGTCCCAAAAAAGGTAGCTCAGTCTGTCTGAACACACATTTAGAAAGGTTCAACTTTAATCCTGCATCAGCTATACACTGTAAGATGGCATGTAGTTGTTCATCATGCTGTGCTGGTGTCTGTCCCACCACAATGATGTCATCCAAATAACACTGTACTCCTGATTGGTTCTTAAGGATGAGCGACATCATCTTTTGAAAAGCACTGGGGGCCAATGCTAAACCATATGGGACATGCTTAAAACGAAACAAACCATCATGGGTGATGAATGCTGTGAGGTCCCTACTATCTTCATGTAATAAAACTTGATGATAAGCACTTTGCAAGTCAAGAGTAGAGAATACTGTGGCCCCCCTCAGTTCAGTGAAGACTTCCTCTATATGAGGGAGTGGGTGGCTATCAATTACCACTGCCTTGTTTGGCTCCCTCAAATCCACACAGAGACGAATACTTCCTTTTTTTTGGTATTACCACAATTGGAGAAACCCACTCAGAAGAATCAGTTGCCTCAATGATGTCATTCTGCAGTAATTTTTTAAGTTCCTGTGATACAGCCTCTCTCACAGCAAATGGCAACCTGCGCAGCCTCTGTTGTACTGGCTTCACATTATCTCTAATTTTAACTCTGTGAATGAACCTCTTTGCACAGCCCACAGGTTCCTCCCCTCTGTGAGTGATTATAGTTGCAAGCGATGCTGGTTCCATAGTACTGTTGGAAGGTAACGAAGTGATAGTCCCATTCAGTACTTGGATATACAATGCAACAAACAGGTCTCTGCCCAGAATGGGAGTTCCCTCTGGTACCACATAGAATTCAGCTGCCATAGCATTTTTCTCAAATGCCACTCTTGCTGCTAGACAACCAAGAACTGCAATTGGATTCCTTGAATCACTTATGAGACGCAGTTTAGGTGCTGTAAGTGGTGAGCTACAAAAGTATTGCATGTAAACTCACTTGGGTAGTATGGAAACTGCAGAGCCTGTGTCTAACATCAACTCAACATCCTGAGAACTGTTTTCTGCAAGGGCAGACACTGTTACAATGCATGTCAATCTATCTACTATAGAGGCCTGAGCGAGATCATTCACACTCAAGACAGTAACTGCTGGTACAGCAACTTCATTTGTAGGTTGCAAGGACTGGGTACTGTGGCAGACCCATGCAAAATGTCCTTTCTTTTTGCACTGTCTGCATTGAGCTTCACTTGCAGGGCAGTTAGCATAATTTGCTGCATGTTGTATTCAACCACAGCAGTAACATTGTACATATTTTGCAGGCTACAAACTTTTATTTGCACCATCTTTAACATTGCCCAAAGATCTTCTTGTTTTCTGCAGTTGCAAAGGCTGCACAGCCTGTACAGGTTCTGTCATGCTTTGACCCATTAACTTTGCTTCTGCCACTGCAGTTTCTATCTGGCTAGCAATTGTCATGGCTTTTTGTAGGGTAAGGACAGGTTCTAGCAAGAGGCGTTCCCTGATGCAAGGCATCCCTGTCTTCTCTATCAACTGATCCCGAATCATTTCCTCTGCCATATTTCCAAAATTACAAGTAACAGCTAATTCTCTTAAAGCAGCAATATATTGACCTGTCTTTTCTCCATGCTTCTGTCCCCATTGGTGAAATTTATAGCATTCTGCCACAACATTGACTCTAGGCACAAAGAAATTCCTTAAAGCAGTCAAAGCTGTCTCATATTTATCATCCACAATAGGCAAATTATAGAAGATTCTCTGAGCTTCTGCTCCCAAACAATGAATAAGTAATGCACGCTTTCTTGCCTCTGGAAGTTCCTCATCATGAATGGCTACCACATATGTATCAAACATTCTAATCCATGAAGTAAATGGAATCACAGGCTCACCTGGGGTTTGAAGGAAAGGTGGTGGGGGAGACAAAGGCAAAAGTGCCATCCCACCTTCATCGCCAAATTGTTGTATTGTAGACAATTTAAGAGAGACGCCAGAGATCAGTACTTAATCCTCTTTATTCCAGCCACATTCTTCTCCACCCGCCCAAACTCCTCCCCTTCCCCTCCCCTTCCTGTTCTATATCTCCCAGCCTTATTTTACTACCAATCCCAATATGCAATTCCCTTAGCACGATATCACACCTCATGGTGTTGTTGTGGGGACTAAATGAGGAGGGGGAGAACCACGTATGCCTCCTTGAGCTCTTGGAGAAAAGAAAAGGCCAGAGTCAAAAAGTGGATGTGATTCTTACCTTTGTACATTCGGCTACATACCAATCATGCAAAAGCTTCCAGATAAGTAAGGGACATTCCCACAGTTGAAGAACACTTTCCAGCTAGGTAAAAGCACCTGAAGAGAATGTGGAACAGGGAAGGTGAGGGGTGTGGCCAGGGGAGAAGGTGTTGACTTGGGAGAGTCCTGAGGGCCATATAAAGAAACTTGGAGGGCCACATTTGTCCCCCAGGCTTGAGGTCTCCAGCCGCGTCTTAAAATGTCTGCAAATGAGGAAATAGTTGTGCAGTCCTTTCACAGTATAGTCTATAAAGATTCAGTTGAACAGGTTGTATTTCAATCAACATTTTTGCTGCTGTTTGCAAAATAATATAAGCTGTCCTCTTATAGTTTATGATGTCAGCAGGCTCCCTTGAATGAAATATAGTTTAAAATCCACCTCTTTCTTCCTGGCTGCAGTATATTTTTGCGTGGTTGGGGTTTTTTTCCAGTAGATTTTGAAGACAGCTGTGTGAATTAATGAACTGATGTGAGAATCAGGTTTGGCCATGAGCCCTGTTTAAAAGTCATGTAGATGACCTCATAAAAAACAGCCTAAGAATGCCTGCCTGCCTGCCCTCTAGCTTGCTTGTAAAACAAATCTATTCCTTAATAACTCCAAATGCCCACACAATTCCGTGCACATTTTTAACCCAAAACCATTGCTTCATAAGACAGGATGAAAATTTCCCATTAAAAGAACATTTCCCCACCAATGGCAACAATAAGCTTTAACTGATATTTCACAGCATGTGCAAGTTTGCTCTCTGGGGAGGGTAGAATGTTCCTTTTTGCACCTGCACTCTAACACAATCTTACAAGATTTCAACTGACATTTTTCATTAGCACACTTCTTACAGAATTAATGTAATTGGACTTTCACAAAAGTATTCTATATTTAGGTTTCCCATATTTACGTTTCTCACACCATATTGACACAGAACCACTAGAACTCAAGGAACAGAGTCCAGCCATCTAATTAAATGGTTCTACCCTGCAATGTAACTGGGTGGCCTGCCCAACGAATGCCATGGGCTGCAATCTTAAGCACAGCTTGGATCTTTAAATACTATTGAAGTCAACTAGAATTAAGCAGCCTTATTGTCTGTGGTAGCCAGTGGTGGGGAGGCAAAGGTGGGGTGCCACTGCACAGCCGGCTTTTGGACTCTGAAGGTTGCTGCCGCTTATTAAGAGAGGGAGGAGTGAGGCGTGGGGAGCTCACCGTGGTGTGGGTGGAGGTGTAGCGACAGAGCCTGATGTTCCTGCCATTGTGCCCAAACCACACTGAGCTCTTTGCCCCTCTGCCTCTCAATAATTTGGTTCATGATTTTTCAACAGCAGTGCAGCCCCCTTTAGATCATTAAAATTCTGCTTTGATGTATTTTTTTTATGAAATGGATGATTTTATAGCTGTGTTTACTTTAGATAGTTTTAATTCTTTAGGGTGCAATTCAAACCCCTGATTTGCTGCACTCTAGTAGATTGGGCGGAAGTCACCGTCTGCCCAGGCCAGAACAGTCTCAATGGACTCCACCTGCACAGTAACACCAGCATCACTCTGCTGGCATAGATATCCCCATTCCACCCGCCTTGAAATGGGTTGTTCAAGGGCAGGGAGAGACTGAACTGGCCAGGGTGTTCCAGGGATGAGTAGTAGTTCAGCTAGTCCAGGTTCCACTAGGTATGAACCAGCCCTACTGCCGTCACTTGATGGCATTGGGCCCAATCACACGCCCCTCCAGTTGAAGCCCAGAGCATGGGGGTGCAATTGACATGAAATTGAATAGAGCGGGGAGGGGAAGGCTATAGCAAACTCAGATGTAGGAGGACAGAGAGGCGTTTCCAGCGGCTCCCCCCCCGCTCTATTAAGTTTATTTCAATTGCACCCCAATGCTCTGGGCTTCAACTGGAGAGGTGTGCAATTGACAAGAAGAAACAATGAAACTGACAAATAAAACTATCCCCCCCAATCAGTATCAAGTCAGTTGCACCCTGATGCCCAGCAGATTGACAAGAAGAATGAAAGAAAATAATCTCCCCTCCCTTTAATCAGTATCATGTCAATTGCACCCCGAAGCTGTGGAGCTTCAGCGGGGAGAGGCGTACAATTGACAAGAAACACTGACAAAAATATTCTTCCCCTTCTCCCTTAGAAATAGTGATACACCGGAGGGGGTAAACATGTAAATTTGGGGGCAGGGGCATGAAACAGCAACACCAATCCTTCCCAGAGAAATGCCAACTAGTGTGAATAGAAAACAGCACATTTGAACGTAGGAAATGTGAACCTTGCAAATCTATCACAATGGCAAAAATTGCATCTTTACTACATCTTTTAGCTCCCGTGTGAATCAGCCCTTCTTCCCACTTAAAGATGAATACCTAAACATACTTATCATTGAATAAGTTCCCCAGAGCTTGATGGAGCTTACGTCATGAGTAAGCATGCTTAAGTTTTGATTTCTATATGCATGTCTACCCAGAAGAGTCCTGCTATTGGTGAGGGATTGTAGCTCAGTGGAAGAGGATCAATTTTGCATGCAGAAGACACATCCAAGTTCCATCCCTGGCATCTCCAGTAAAAAGGATCATGTAGCAGAGTGCCGCTGCCAGGCAGAACAGACAACAGTGGGCCAGATGGACAAGCAGACTGACTTGGTATAAGGCAACTTCTTATGTTCTTTTTGGACTGTGAGAAAGGGGAGGATTGTGCATCTTTGCACATGAGATTTAGGAAGGAGCCAATCTATCGATTTTGGTGTCTCTCAGTTGTGCATTTTTCAAATCTTAAATTCAGTTCTCCACATTTGCAATTTTTTTTAGTCTCCATGAAAATTCATCAGCATTTTAGAGTGAATTTATACTTTAGATGCAATTTTGTCTAACATACACATTTTTGCAGAACATAATTTCCCTAATACTTAAACTTCCTCTACTACAATGCATTTCTGTATGTTATTTGCACTAGTATATGCATTTTATGCCCACTTTACCCTAGTATGTGTATTTTTGTACACATTACTTGATGGGAGAACTGCACTGCAAAATTCAGAGAAGGGTATATTTCGAAGGGTGGCTATGTTTTGGTTCACATATTGTTGCAGGAGGTGCAAATTAAGTAAGTCTGTCTTTAAATGTGAACTGAATTGAATTTCTTCCCTACCCATGGTGAGATTACAGCCTCAGAATAGGACTACAAATAACTTTTTTTTTTGCTAAACTCATGAAAAAATACTTTATTATCTATCTTACAGTTTCCATGAAGAGGGGCAATAAAATCTAAAAGTAAAAGAAATACCAGGCAAAGTATTTTTTAAATTATTATATGCTAAAACCTGCAGAAAGTCATTGGCTGCTTTGTGCTGCTACATTTTACAGCAGTTATCTGGTTGGAAGACTAAAAAGGAACAGCTGCAAGATCATAAGACATATGTTTTTAAAACAATGAACTGGAGCCCTGGCTAAACAATTCAGCTTAGATGTGGATGGGAGCAAGTATCACAACACTTTCAACTTGAGGACATTTTGCTCAACAAAGGCAGCTCCTATGGAGCATTATTTGGTGCCCTCACCCTCACAGTTCCACAGATGCATCCCCCTTTGATGGCACTGCAGGATCCCTTTACACTGATGTAAAATGTGTTGTGCATTATGCTGGTGTGGCTGGCTGTTAACATTACATTCCATCTGATTATATGTTGACACAAAGCAAGAAGTATTTCTATTGACTTCTAAGGCCAGTTAGAATATTTGTTTTTTACATGGCATAACCCAGGACCAAGGCTCAGGAAGAGAGCACATGCCTGCTGGCACTGTGAGAATGACTGTGTGAGGCAGCTGAATTGAGCATGTATACACAATTTACCTAAAATGTGTGGCCCTTCCCCCCCTAAAAGCCCACAACACAATAATGGGGAATCCATTTTTGTAAACATGAAGATTGTAATTTTGTTTCACACACACATTTATATCTATATCTATCTATCTATCTACACAGCACACATACACATATTTTTGCATATCAAACATACAATATGTATTTGTATAAGCTTCCTTATCCCACCACAAGCCATTAATAGAGAATTAACAATCAGCCCTGAATTAGCCTCTTTTTTCTCTAATTTTCCTCACTGCCTCCATTCCAAAGCTTCCAATTGGTCCAATACATTCTGAGTGAACAATAGCTGTCCCACTGTTTCAATAGATCTCACTAGACATTCAAAAATGTGGGCATAGACCATGGAGGCGGTGTGGGGCCACATCCCTGTGCCTGCTGGCTCCACCCTTGACCTTCCTGTGTTGAGTGGGAATGTCTGAAGGGGAATTCTTTCTGTGTTTTGTTGAACACACTTAGAATCTTCCCTGTGTTTCAGAACGCTGAACTGATCCCACCCTGCTTATACATATGGGCATAAGCTAAGCAGTTTATGCCCATATGTATTATTTCAGCACCTGAGGGGGCTAATGTTGAATGGCAATCCCTATGATCACCCCTACTACTTGCATAAGCGTATTCCCAAAAGAAGACAGGGCAGTCCTGCCCTTGTGGAACTCCATTCATGCAGCGGATACTTCAGATAAGCTATCTGAATTTAACACCCAGTGATATTTGATTTAAATATTTCATATCTGACAACTGATTTGACAGTATTTGATAGCTGCCATGCACTGGTATTTAGTATCTGATAACACTAGTAGCTAATACTTGACAGCATCTCACAATGGTTTTCAGACCAGTACAAATTCATTTCAGCTTTAGCTAAATATGGGTTGTCCTCAAAATTGCCATCATGAAACACTGTCCATTTTTACTTGTCTGCCAAACAATCTCTGCACATAGCATGTTCTAAAATGCACATACTGTTCAAGTGGGCATTACAGTCTCCCCCTGTTTACTGGGAGTGTGAAATTTATGGTGACTGCTCATTGCAGAGGAAGATCAATCAGCAGCAGTGCGCACGCTTGTCTAAGAAACCTTGCCCACCATTACTGATCTTAGCTCTCATTGAGAAAGATAAAAATCAGAAGACAGTTTGAAATTTATTGGAATAGCATGTCATAGCTGATATGCAATAGTATTTGTTTTTTTAAAAAAATATCATTTGATAAATAACTGGCAATGTATATCTGAGTCTTTTCTTTTTTTGTTGCTCCATTTTTATTGTGAAATTCAAAGATCTGATTTTGAAAGTCACTTTGACCATATGTCAAAGCTGATATGCAATAGAACTTAAAAAAAAACCTTATACCATTGCTTATATCTTGCGATGTATGTCTGAGGCATTCTTTTATGTTTTGTTACACCATTTTTATTGAGGCATTCAGAGATCTGATTGCACTGAGAATGGATCAGTTATGTACTCATTCCTATAATTCAAATGTTAATTCCCCCCTCACCCCGATTGTGTGTGAAATGTATTTATCTATGGCGGAATCAATCAGTTATGTCCATTTGAGCAGTCCACATCTGGGATGGTAGCCTCTTTTTATAAGTAAGACACAGTAAATTCCATAATCCATGTGAAATAATTTTAACCCAAATGAGTCTTTTGTATCCTTCTTTCATGGAGATTGCTTAAAACAAGGCACACATGTTTCATCAGTAACAGTACCCACAGTGAGAAAGGGAAGTTTTACATCATGTCTTAAATCAATCATTCTTGCATATTTGAAAAGAGCAAGATAAAGCAGCTTAAACCTAAGAAACGACAACTGTTTTCTTTCTCAGGAATAGGAATGCAGATTGTCCCTGTGCAATACATGGCATTCTCCCTCTTCCTTGCCACTACAGCAGTGTAATATTCTGTAAAATCCAGTTTCCCTCAAATCAGTGGTTTTGCATCCTTTTGTTTAAAGGTGTAAAATCTAATTTGCAACCTAATTGTTTTGTACGCTCTGGAATAATTTTGTTTAATAAAGCAGGAATCTTATAAAAATTCCTGAGTTTGTAAAAAAGGAGCTGTGTTCTCTGTATATAGATTATAAATCCGTTTGGATGGAGATGACTGGAAAAGTAAGGGGAAAGAGGAAAACAGCCCACATATTATAAACAGAGCACTGAGTTTGGTGTAGTCACCTTTTAAAGCATCTCAAAGGCTCTATACAAGCAACTGAGCTCTGAATGTTCCAGCACAGAGATTTTCTACATACTGCATGTTTTCCCACATTACTTCTGCAAGGATGCAATGACCAAGTGATTTGGGCATTTGGCTACACTTCTGTGCTAGGCTGAGGACAAATTCTAGCATGCTATCCATGAGCCAACATGGGCCAGAGGACAGAATGTGTTGTTGGCTGGACATGGGGAGCCAGAGGTTCAAATTTCTGGGTGGCCTTTAGCAAATCACTCAGTTCTCCCTTACATCACACTGAGAAGACTAATGAAGCACACCATGGACAGAAAAGTGAGGGAAAGGAGGAGGTTTACCTGTGCAAAGGTTCAGGAGAAGGAAGGAAGACCATGGTGAGGTGGGGGTACCACAGGAGCAGCACTGCAAGGGGGAAACTGAGGCAGTGGAGGCAACTGTCACTTGAGGTGTAGGGCTCTCTATGAAAGGGGATGTCAGCTGGCTATGTATGGTTACGTGAATATTTGGGGCTTGTTCATATAAAGATGGGTAGAGCATCCTGAGGCATGTTTACTTGGCAGTTGGTAAAATTTATTTACCATTAGTCACTTTGGGCACACTCAGTGAAAAATTGGAATACAAATGTTTGAAAAAGAAATAAAGTTAGTTTTGTTTCTGTTTTGAAATCTACTTTTGATATGTAAGGCCCGAGCCATAGATTCCTGGATTTTGAACAAAGTGCTATCTTGTACAAACAGGTTGAAAAGTACACTCTTCTGACATTCTCCCTGTCCCCATCCACGAACACACACACACACAAATAAACAGAGAGAGAGAGAGAGAGAGAGAGAGAGGGAGGGAGAGATGGAAGCTGGTAGAAAGTAGCTTTGAGGTGGAATTCAATACAAACGAATCAGTATGGAGTTTAAAAAACCAGTGCATTTGCTATTTTAACAACAGTTACACAAAGGAAATAAAACAGATTGGAGAATATGAAAATCTTTGGAGCATGTGCTTTCAACATTGAGGGACATCTTTGAGCATCCATTAGCAGTCAGAAGATTTTGTTTAAAAAATGGCCTAAAATAAAATGCCACAGAAATGTTCTCATCATTGTGTGATTTTTTTCCATGACACTTAAGTGTGCACCTGCAGAAACAGCCAGTGAAGAAAACCCACTTCCAAGCAAATGCTGTAGTTTTTCTTTTCTTCTTTTTTTCCTCCCTCAAAGGCAAACATCTGTCCAAGATCAGTGATGGCATCGATGTATTACAATCCTTATTTTTCTAAGGCATAGCACTTAATTTTCCCTTGGGTAAACAGACCCAATAATGGATGAATGCTGTGGGATCACATATCATTAAACTATCAGCAAGACTTTAAACTGCAAACTTTAATCTGCGTCTGAAGTGAGAGACCAAAAAGTTAAATTATGACAGACGATGGCTAATTGTTAGTGAGTCTGTAATGATAGACTTCATTCCAAGATGGTGTTAACATCCTGGAAAAGCTCTCCAGCAGTCACTTTTTAACTGCCAAGAGTGACTTAAAGTTTCAAATGGGCTCCTACTGAGAGGAAGGGCGGGATAGAAATCTAATAAATAAATGAATAAATAATGATTCACAGTCAGTCCCATCAGTCTCTGCACTGGTAACATAATGTTTAGGATGCTCTGCAAAGACCAGGGTATATGTACAATAGCACAGTAGCCAGTCAGACGCAATAGGAAAGCATCCTCTACTGCACCTGTGGGAATCAGGCTGATGTAGGACTTTGTGACAATCACAGTTAAAGTCCTCCAATGACTTGCTGTTCCCCACCCCCAGATTTGCTGCCTGATCTACCTAGTGGTAGGGCTGGCCCTCTGGGCTAGCATTAATAGCATGAGTTACTAGTGTACAGCTTCAACAACAATAACTACTATCACCAGATTTTATGAAGCTGAGAAGGGGGTTGGTATGGTGATGATTCATCTGTATAGCTTCCTAAAAACATTCCCACCACCAAGATACAAACTAGTTGAAAACAATTCTATAACTGTTCATCACAGCACAGACCTAGAGCGTGGAGAGGGCCTTCTGTGTGTCAATTATTTTTCCTCTCCTTTTATTTCTCTCATAATTTAGAATACAGATGGGGAACATGTGACCCTCCAGCTCAATGGCTATAAGCCACAATGGCTCTGCTCTACCTTCACTGTCAGAGGCAGTATACTTCTGAATGCCAGTTGCAGGGAATCACAAGTGGGGAGAGTGCTGCTGTGCTCAGTCTTGCTTGCAGGCGTCCCATGGGCATCTGACTGGCTGCTGTGAGAACAGGATGCTGGACTAGAAGGACTGTTGGCTTGATAATAGCAGGATCTTCTTATATTCTTATGTTGGATCCCTAGCAGCTCCAGCCAGAATAGCCAGTCATCCACTCCGGTGTGTGCCTACATGGGCCACATCTGCATGACCAAATTCTGGCTCAATTAACCATGATATGCACAAGCTATGTGCATCTGCATGGAGCTTCTTTTCTGCCACTTTATTCCACCCTTTGCACAAATGGTGAAACAAACCAGGAAGCCACAATTAACCATAGCTTCCTGTTGTGTGCAAACTGGGAATTACAGTTAATGGCTTCCAAACAAGTCAGGTTCACAAACCAACATCCTTCACCACTCACAAGGGAAGAATGAAGCAGCAGCAAAGGGGCTGTGTGTTTGAAAGGTCAGACACATCCTGGTTTATTAAGCCAGGTTTTGATTGTGTGAAAGCAGCCACAGACAGAGAACAAACAAGAGCTGCACCCAGTGGGACGGAACTATACCAGGCATGCATCAAAGAGGAAACCAGACTGCAGCCCCCTGAAGAGTAAGAAAACAGCAATCCCATAAGGCTGGGAAAGATTCGAAAGTGCACCTAGTTAAAACATCTGGCAGGATTAAGACACGTCAGTCTAGCTGCATTTGCCCTGCACATTAATATTTTCATAGACTTATCCCACATCATCCAGTTTATTGTGTGTAGCCAGAAGCAGAAACACACACAAAATAAGAACATAAGAAGATCCTGATGGATCAGGCCAGTGGCCCATCTAGTCCATCATCCCGCTCTCACAGTGTCCAACCAGGTACCTCTTCTGAGAAGCCTGTAAACAGGACCTGAGCACAAGAGCACTCTCCCCTCCTAGCAACTGGTATTCAGGAACATGCTGCCTCTGACTGTGGAGGCAGAGCATAGCCATCGTAGCTAGTAGCCACCGATAGCCTTATCCATCAACTTGTCTAATCCTCTTTAAAAGTCATTCAAGTTTGTGGCCATCACTGTCTCTTGTGGGTTTAAATTCCATAGTTTAACTATGTGCTATGTAGAAGTTTCTGGAGAAGTTTCCTACATTGCATGAAGAGTAGACATGTCCAATATATTTGACAAGATATTCACAGGGCATGAGCCAAGCACTTCCATGACTGAAATTCAGTATTTGTGCCAGATTCCTTCCCTTGCACAATTACTTCCACAAATCTACTGAGTGTTTCTGAATATCTGATCCCAACGGCATTTTTTCCTCATTTATACCCTTTTCACATGCAATAATGCTAAGTAAGAAAAAATATTTTCTTTGGCAGTTAGCTCCTTATTTATACTTATTCTCACTTATTTTCATGGCTTGGTTTAAGAAAAACAGATTGCCTGAGCTTGAGATATGAATTCATTAGCAGAGTTTTACTGGGTAAAGTAAAGTAGGATGGCTCCTTTTCTCTCATTTATTTCTTTACTTTTTAAAGAGGGAATCAACTATCATATATGTGTTGTCTATATGAGCAGAACATTTACTGATTTCATAGCTCTCAGCTGTTAAAGAATACATCAGCAATTTCTAGAATTGTTGGTTTTCTTAGACTTGAAAGGATGCATGAGTTCAGTGCATTTTTATAGTAATGATTATGTTGATGGACAGGTTCTGTGATAAGGGGATACAGTAGGAACTTCTTATCTGAGCTCTTGGCTTTTATTTCAGGCTCCCAGGGTACCTTTATAAGCTGAAGGGCATATTTGGAGACTGCTTTCATTTACATTGTTCTTTGTTATATTTTAGTCCATGGGAAAATGTCTGAGTTTAGAGGGGAGATGGGGAATCTATGGCCTTCCAGGTGTTGGTGGGACTACAGCTCCCATCATCCTTGACCACTGCCTATGCTGGCTGGGGCTGATGTGAGTTGTAGTCAAGCAACATCTGGAAGGCACAGGTTCCCCATCCTTGGTTTGGGGTTTGGCTCAGACAGCACCTTCTTATGTACCTAGTTAGATGCAGTAGCACCGCAATTTGGAATGGAGGGGGAGGTTCCTAGGGAAAGGCACATGCCCTTTCCTTTAGAATTCTCCAATATTCCACAAAGGAAGGCAAACAGCTTGCCTGCACAGCTTGTCTTGTTATGAACTCACTTTACACTACTCTGTGTCAGTTGTGTGTGCCCAAACTCAAGTACTGTGATCAGCCCAACTCAACTGTTGTGAACAGCCAGGATTGGCAGTGCTGAATCAGCCAAACTGATTCCTGGAATAAGTGTAGACTTAGCCAAAGGACATGCATTTCTAGATGTGGTAAATGACTGTGCATTAGAAGAGCTACTCATGGAGATGAGTAGAAGGGAGATTACCCTTGACCTAATCCAAAATGGTGCCAGGATTAAGTTGTTAGCAAAACTCTTTGGAATTTTTATACCAGGGATAGGGGAACTGTGGCCCTTCAGATGTTGCTGGACTACAACTCCCATCATCTCTAAACATTGGCCATGCTGATGGGAATTGGAGTCTAATAACATCAGAGGGGGCACAGGTTCCCCACTCCTAATTTGTACACTGTGACAAGTAGAAAGTTGCCCACCATGGTCACTTTTTCAAAATAAAAAAGGTAAAGGTGTCCCCGCACTTATAGTGCGAGTCGTTTCCGACTCAGGGTGACGTCTTGCGATGTTTACTAGGCAGACTGTATATATGGGGTGGGATTGCCAGTTCCTTCCCTGGCCTTTCTTTACCCCCCAGCATATGCCAGGTACACATTTTACCGACCATGGATGGATGGAAGGCTGAGTGGACCTCGACCCCTTTTACCGGAGATTCGACTTCCTCCTTCTGTTGGAATCGAACTCCGGCCGTGAGCAGAGCTTCAGCTGCATTACTCTGCGCCTCAGAGGATCTTTTCAAAATAGGAAACCTTAAAAATGAGATTTCTTAAGAGGAAGATGAAAAGGAGAAGGGGGGAGAGATAGATAGTTGAATCTCTTCAGGAAAATCTTTAAAATTACAAAAGAAGTTTAGAAAAAATGTATGTAACATATTAGGAAAGGTATAAACAAATCTAAGGGGGCACCTGTGTGTTTAACAAGCTGAGTCAAGGAAGTTATGGAAGAAGCATCCTTTAAGAAGTGGAAGTGTCCAAATGAGGAGAACAAAAAGTCAGAAAAACTCTGGCCAAAAAAAAAAAGTTGACAATAAGGGAAATGAAAATGAGCATATTGCTCAAAAACGTTCAAATAAATGTTTCTTTAAACAGATTACTGGAAACCATCTGGGGATGTGGTTAGACTGTTATATGGCCAACGTATAATGGATAACTAAAGAAAGATGAGAGAGTGCAGAAAAGCTACATGAATCCTTTGCATTGATTTTCATTGTAGATATTGCACAGATATCCATGGCTGAACTGGGCATTAACATTTTCTCGCCCTTACTGAAGAATTAGAATTAGAAAAAGGCTGGAGACCACTATTAAAGCTAGAATAATTAAACATACAGAAGAACAAGCCTTGCTAAGAAAGAATCAGCATGGCTTCTATAATAGGAAGTCCAACATCACAAACATTAGAATTCTTTGCAAGTGTCAACGAAGAGGTAGCTAGGTATAATCCAGAAGGCATTACATACAAACTCCCATCATATTTGACCATTGAACATGGTAGCTGGGGTGAATGGGGGTTGTATTCTAAAACAAGTGAAGGGTACCAGGTTGGATAAAACAGATCTAGAGTAAGAAATGAGCAATGAGCCAGCCACATTTGTGAACAACACCAAATTATCCAGGAAGATGAAACAGCATGCTTAAAATGCACTGTAACAATAAATGAAACAACTGTTTTTGTCCATGATGAAGGCAAAATAGTGAAATACATCAGGCAGACTGTATTTCTCTCCATTTTGAGCATCACTCTGTGGTTTCGCCTCCTTATTTTTTGGATTCTAAAAATCCAAGCAGAATATAAGGTTTAAGTCTAGGGATGGAAATCTGTCAGTTTCAGGTCTCTCATTTTCTCATTTTTCCAATCTTAAAATCAGTTCTCCACATTTCTGCAGCACTTTGTGATTTTTTAAAAAAAAACCTCATGAAAAATCTTCAGCATTTTAATGCAAATTTGTCCTAATAAACACATTTTTGTATGCAATTTTGACCAATGTACACATTTTGATAACCAATATCTCTTAATATAATCCAGGTTTACATGTGATTTTCACTAATATATTCTTTTTTATGCACACTTTCCCCTAATATATGCATTTTTATAAACTTTAGTTGGTTGGAGAACTGCATTGCAAAATTCGCATGCAGGTGAATTTCAAAGGATGGCTGTGTTTTTATTATTTATTTATTTATTTATTTATTGCATTTGTATACCACCGCATAGCCAAAGCTCTCTGGGCGGTTTACAACAATTAAAACCTTAAAAATAAATATACACATTTTTAAAAAGCAATTTAAAAACACATGCTAATATGCCTGGGAGAAGAGGAAAGTCTTGACCCGGTGCTGAAAAGACACTGTTGGCGCCAGGCGTACCTCATCAAAAAGGTCATTCCATAATTTGGGGACCACAACTGAGAAGGCCCTCTCCCTTGTTGCCATCCTCCCAGCTTCCCTCGGAGTAGGCACCCAGAGGAGGGCCTTTGATGTTGAGCATAGTGTACGGGTGGGTTCGTGTCGGGAGAGGCATTCCAACAGGTATTGTGGTCTAAGCCATGTAAGGCTTTATAGGTTAAAACCAGCACCTTGAATCAAGCTCGGAAACATATATATCGTGCCCTTCCTCCCAGAAGGAGCCCAGGGTGGCAAACAAAAGCACTAAAAACACTTTAAAACATCATAAAAACAGACTTTACTGTTTTGGTTCTCATATTATTTCAGAAAGTGCAAATTTGATAGATTCAGCTTTAGACACGAACTGAATCAAATTTATCTCCCATCCCTATTTAAGTCTCATGCAGATTTGCCTTAAGTGTGGAGTCGCATTTACCTTGCTGAAGTAGCGAGGTTTCATTATATGTATATAGGGGTTCCCAATTCAGACAGATGCCCATGCATTAACAAACTTATTATTTCTGATCATTCCCTGTAACGCATATCAGGTATTCCACAGCCACTGAAAAGGCGACAAGGCCTATTGGCATGCCTGTTATCAGACTGACACTTCTACATGTGCATGAAAGGAAAACCATCATATTTGGCATGTTTCAAATATATGTGAGTCACTCCCCCTTACCAACTCGCTTATGCATTTATATCTATTCAAAATCATGTTGGGAAGAATGGTTTTATAAATCTAACTTTAACCTTTCTACAATAGATAGTGACATAATTCCACTAGCTTTTAGCACTGGATTTTATTTCTGCTTTGGTAGATTTTTGGGTCACATAGTTCAGAAACAATGTAAGCATATAATGAAGGAGGAAGAACAGTTGGGGGTCATATTTTCAAGGAATCTGCCAGATGACAATTAGAGAAATAACGTAATCTTCATAAAAATCCTTGCATTGTAATTCTTCCTGGCCTTCAGCTGTGTTTGAAAAGGGCTAGGGGTAATGAACAGAAACTGTAGCTTGTCCTGCTTTTCTAATGCTTAAGAGCTGGAATAACTGCTGTGCTACTTGACAGTTCTTCTTCTGCCAATATTAATTTGACATTTATGCTCCTTCCATTTTAAAGAATGTAACGCTGCATACATTCAGCTATTCCTTAGGGGTGTTGCAAAATTACAACATTATCATTTGTTTCAGTGAAGTAGATGTACGGGTTTATTTCAACTCGTGTATCTTAGGTACAATTTGTCCCTTAGGGTTTGCAACCCTAAACACACTTCTTAAATCTAAGTATGGTTTTAGATATCCATTGATTACCTCTACAATATGGCCATAGTTTACCTGTGCATCTTCGGGGAAGCTCCCACTCCCCGGTGCCTACAAAGGTAAATTACAGGGTAATTTACAATAAAGTGCATAAGAATATCACCATTCTGGGATGGCGTCAAAGAACATGATGTCCCTGTAAGCATTACTAGAAATGGAGGTAGAGTTTTACTTTCACATGCATCATGTAACAAGAAAGTCCAGGTCATTAGACATGGCAAGTACTCTGTGCCCCTGCCACAATGGTCACCCTGATTAAAAGTGTTAGGTATGGAGCAAAAAAACAAAACGCTGCAGTCTTTAATCTTAATTGCTTCATTAATCTTAAGCAATTATATCTTTACTAATTATTTTACACAGATTTCATCTCTTTCTTGCAAGAATTTGCATGTACAACCATGTGTTAATGTGTCAGACTAAGAATGGGGAGATAAGCTTCAGATTCCCACTCACATGTATGGTGGACACATCACCAAAAAAGAGGAAATGTGGACACACATTTGCATAACATGTGCATGAGCTAATTTATATAGGTAGATGCAAATTTAAAAATAACTACAATAATTGAAATACAATATATCTCACCATAGCAGAGAAAACTGTGACCAGGTGATCTATGTGCCTGAGCAGTGTGCTGCGCAGTTGTGAACTGTTGTCAAGCAACTTCAAGGTCCTTGCTCTCCCTTCTTAGATTTTTTTTTTTAATCTTTAAACCAGACTTGGATAAAACAGCACTAGGGATGGAATCCTCTCCTTTTTAAGTTTCATTTTTAAGTGTGGCCCCCTGCTGATCATTAATGATCGGATTCCTTTTTCCTCTTATAGCTTTTCATTTTTCTGATCTCCTCCACTATTTTTTTCTGTTGCTTTGCAGAGAATTATCAATATTATAACAGCTATTAATTCATGAGTCTTCACTGGTATCAGTCTTTATTCTGAACTCTGTAATGACTGCCTGTTTACATTCCTGTTCAAGTGCACTGCAGAGCAGACAGACAAAGGCAGATAATCAAGTCAGTGTCTCCCCCCTCCCCGCTGCTTACAATCAACACCTCATTCCCACATTCTGCTTTCTGTCTGTCAATTACAATCAGCACTTCATTAACTCAGTGAAATGGAATACACATTTGAAGAGCTCACATAGAAAGTAGATGGATAAAAGTATCACTCATACTATTGATGATTTCAAAGTGATTTTAAAAAAAAGAATCGGAAAAAAGAATGAATCAGAAACCGGGAGTGAAGAGTCACTACTTCAAAATTCTCTCCACAAAGATAGAGAATATCAGAAATAATAATTAAACTGATGGCAAATCCAATTATTGCAGAAACAGACTAGCTCTGCCTGACAGAAGCCTGACAGGCCTTCAAACAGACAACCATCTTCTGTAAAGTCTCATCCTATTCCACTCTGTAGCTCACTGGGTGACCTAGGGCCAATCACCAACTCTTAACCTCAAAGACTTCATAGGGTTGTTGTGTGGATATGATGAACTTATGGATAACTTTGATCACATCCACACCATACATTTAAAGCAATCTTTTATCACTTTAACAGTCCTGGCTTTCCCGCCAAAGAATCCTGGGAACTATAGTTTGTTAAGGGTGCTCAGAACCGTTAGGAGATCCCTATTCCTTCCACAGAGCTACAGTTCCCCAATGGGAAGAGTGACCAATTGTTAAACCAGTCTGGGAACTGTAGCTCTGTGAAGGGAATAAGGAAACACGCTAACAAATCTCTGCATCCTTAACAAACAACAGTTCCCAGGATTGTGGGGAGGAGAACCCTGAGTGGTGTAATAATGCTTTAAATGTATGGTGTGGATGTGGCCTTTGTTTTTGTCTATTTTCAGCCACTCTTGGAGCAGTAATGCTGGAATGTGAGCTTTTGAAATAAATAATTATAGTTTTTGCTCATGCCTGTTCCACATACAGCAAAAGAATGATTTTTCTGAAAGGTTTGCATTTTGGTTATTAAAACTAACTTTAAAAAGATTTCTTCAGCTACTCTGCTCCTTTTTTGTAACATTTTCACTACAGCCCATTTCTGAGATATTTTGGAAATTTTCTGACATTTACAAACCTCCACAGCAACACACACACAAACCACTTGCATAGAAATCCTGATAAAAAGCAGGGAAGCAGTTGAAGTTTCATGCTGAGGGAGCAAGTGGGAAGTCAGATGCGATCTGCATGGAAACGTAAAATCAGCATCTGCTGCATGATTACTTCTTTAAATAAAATACATCCTGAAAGTCCTAAACAAAACAGTTTCACTTCATTTTATCATGTACATTGCTATCGAGATCATTTTGTTTCTATGTCAAAATAAAGAACTAAAATAGAATCAAGCCTACCATCCCAGATGTTTGTAATCCTATCGGTGGGGAAAAAAAGCTGAAATGGCACTCAGGTCCTGCTCGCAGGCTTCCCGTGTGCCTCTGGTTGGCCACTGTCAGAACAGGATGCTAGACTAGATGGGCCTTTCGTCTGATCCAGGAAGGCTCTTCTTATGCTCTTAAGAAGTAACTAGATATTATTCCTTCAATAAGTAAATGTTAATATTTACCACAGTAAGAATGTGGAAGAGGCACAGGGTCTCTCTCTGAACTACGAGATTAATCCTTTTCACAGCTAGATTGTGAGCTAGAGTGGTTCATTTGAATTCACTAGTGCTATGGTGAAAATTTCTCCTGTGCGTTTTTGTTTGCTTGTTTTTTTACCATGCTCCATCACGTAATGAGAAGAGACACCGCATTCAAACATTCTCAAAGAGAAGATAAAGTTTCAGTGAAAATCTCATGGTGCAGGGCTTTTGTTGCGCTTATCTTACTTTTGAGGGGGCTGAGGGACATTTGTGAGTGTTTATTCTACAAATGATCTCACCAGGGGCAGCATCTGTAGCCATCCCAGTGGAGTTTGTTTTAATTAAAGGCCAGGGGAAGGCTCATAAGGTAACTTCTTTCACTTAAGGTTTTTTCCAATCAGGACATGTGGGCAGCCAGGGAGGCTGCAGAATGCTGTAAAAATGTTAATGGGGAAGAAAACCCCACACATCGCCCTTTGCCACCTCATAGGAACAAGGTTAGAAATTCTGAATATTAAGTGGTATATAAATATCTGACATAATACATAAGAAATTTCAAATTTTTTCTTTACCCACTGAAATTCTACAGTGACGTGAGGATGAGGCAGAAAAATACAAGCCTCTTTTGCAGGCTTCTCTTTTGCCTTTTGAGAAAGTGGACGACAGATTTTGGCACAGCATTAGATTCTCTGATCTCAAGTAGTTTAAGCTAAGAACATAGTAAAACCAGTAGTATCTTGTTTCAGAAGACTGGGCAGATGTGAACCTCCACAACATGCTGACATGGGTTTAGTATGATGTGATTGTTCTCAATTTACACACTCCATTTATACTGGTGTGACTGAGAACACCATGCATAGCACATTTCTCAGTCAGCTTTTTGCCCCATCAGAGGAAAAAGGAAACCATTATTCACTTTTAAATGTTCCCTTTAGAAACAGTTAAAACATAAAACTGGCCAATTCCCATGAAGGAGGACACCCCACCTCATACAGAACACTGGAGTGCTGCAGTCTCAGATTCTTCATTAATACATCCATTTGCCAATATGGAATTTCAGGGTGCCCCAATTAAATCGAATGCATGCAGAAGGGTTTCATTAGTGTGGTGTGCCTAGAGATGCAGTTCTCAGATAGAGTTGCTGGAAGGAGGCGGCCCTGAAAGCAACACCTGGCTTGGACTCTCAGCAGTGCATTAGTTAGAAACAGGAGAGAAAAACAATCCCACCACTAATGAGCCCCAGGTGAAAAGACTGTTTAACTAGATGGGGGCTTTTGAAAAAAGAAAAGAAATTCTGAATATTTTGATTGATGAGAAAATTGTTTGGCATCCCTAATTGTTCCTTACATTAAAACACAGACTTTGTTTTATTTTTCCCAGTTAAAACATTTGGGCTGCCAACTGCTGAAAACACATATAATGAGTTATGAGGGGGGAAGGAAGGGAGAAATTCCAAGCATGTAAGTAAAGGAGATAAAACTGTGCATCACATTTTGTGTTGGCTGAGTCTTTATGAGTTACGGCGGTGTAATAGGAATCACTTTTAGCTTCAAGGGGTTTATTAAGCATCCATGGATGGACTGAGTTTTCACAGCATTCTCTTTGGAAAAATGTTGAATTGGGCTTTTTCCTTTTGGACAAATTGTCTTTAATAGGCTATGAAAATGTATGTGCGTGCATGCCCAGGGGTGTGCATCTAGTACCATATATTTTGGAAAGTTGTTTTTTGGCTCACTATGCATTTGGACTCCTCTTAAGGTACCGTAACCAAATTTTGTATGATGCTTCCTGAGATCAAGGAGCAGGGTTTTGTCTATATTTGAATACGATTGGGAGCCATTTAAGATGGCAGACTGAATCTTTCAAAACTGCACTCTGATTTTAACCAAATTTTGCATGATGGTTCCTAAGATCAAGGAGCAGGTTTTTGTCTATGTTTGGAAACAACTGAACACCATTTCAGAAAGGACTGAACCTTTCAAAACTGAACTGATTTTATGGATTCTAAGAATTCTCAAGCAATGCCAGGTACAAGGCTGCTTGTACACAGAAGTGGAGGCTGATCCATGAAGGCAAGTAGGAGACTGTCCCACCAAGCCCAGTCTGCCCTCAGGCAGCCCCCACCTGCCTGCCTCCCTACTTTCAACTCATCTAGGGGTGGCACTAGCTGTCAACCTCCTCTTTAGTGTCGGTGTTGCCTTTATATAACTCAGCACGGAGAAGGATAGAGACAAATCCGGAATGAGTTGGCTCTGCCTTTCATGGGCTCTAGTTCATTGGCTCTATTTCCTTTGGCTCCACCTACTGTTGGGCTTCCTGCCTTTTGCCCTACCAGTCTCAATGGGCACTACACAGTGCTTTTTTGTGTGTGTAAAAAATGAGGTGCTGGTACTCATATATTGACAAACGTTCTGTGTGTGTCAGCACAAAATGGCTGCCATGGACAGCAAAAAAAAAAGAGGTGATGGTACTCTGTACTGATGAATATACTGTCACAAAACAGCCCTGTACACATTAGTTTCATGGTGATGTAGGTTCCAGTGTTAATAGTAATCATAACAAGAATAAATATTTTATGATGTTTTATGATGAATTTAAATGCGATAATGTTTAGGAAATCAATTGGAATTATTGTTGGATTGTTATGTTTTGAAATTATTTGAAACAATTGTTATGTTTTTGAATTGATTGCTATTGATGTCATCATTTGCGTTTTTGTAAGCCACTTTGAGCATATTAGTTTAGAAAAGTGGCATTTAAATTCAAGTAAATAAATAAATAAATAAATATGACAGGGCCCTAGGCCTCTGTCCCCAAAACTAGGGTCCCCCAAAAAGGGTATCTTTTCCAGCTTAGGGTTCCTGAGGTTAGTGACTGGGAGCTGGAAGTAGAACCTACCAAAGTATAGTAAGCAGAAGGTACTGCCCACTAACCAGACAAGGGTTGTTGTAAACCGCCCAGAGAGCTTCGGCTATGGGGCGGTATACAAATGCAATAAATAAATAAATAAATAAATAAGGGTAGAAAGCCAATCTCCCATTATTTATAGTAGTCTTCCCCAACCTGGTACCCTGCAGAAGTTTCGGACCCTCCATCAACTGGGGTGGCCCTAACACAAGGCACAGTGAGGCAGCCACCCCAAGTGGCAGATTCCAGGGGGGTACAAAACAGTTGCAAGGTGTTGGGGGCTACAGCTGTGTGTGCCACCTGCCCTGCCCTATGCCCTCTGAAGTAGCCTGCTGCCCTCAGTTACAATGGAGGACATTATCCTGTTATGTGTTGAAGTAAGAAGAGTCTACTTCTGCCAGTCCATTTAACTTCTGTATGTGGAATAGTGGGGGCATCTTGTCCTTTGCCTCCAGCAGCCATATGTCTTGGGGAGGCCCTGCTAATAAGCACAGCTGTGCTATCTGGGGCTAATAGGAGCTGTAGGCCAAAACATTAGGTTAGGAAAGACTGATTTATACTGAGCCCAGCCAATATACTAAGCCACCTGCCCACACATGCATGCGTACATGCGTGTGTGGAAGCTTTCTTGGTAATTCCATTACCCTCAGAAATATGGGAAATCGCAGTCCTGAAGAAGACTTTCTTGGTGGCAGCCTCCAAACTGTGGAACTCCTCCCCGCAGAGGCATGTCTAGCATTTGTTTTGTAGGACCCGCCTCTTTTGCTGAATTTATACTGTTGTCTTTCATTTGGAATGGTTTTATGTATTTTATCACTGTAATGGTTTTATCAGGGTTTCTTTATTGCATTTTCTACTATTGTATCCTGTCCTGGGGACCTTTTGGTGAGGGGGGTGGATAAATAAATAACATTCAGAGGATTTCTGTTTCTTACCACTTGAAGGGGTAATGTTCCACAACCCTGTTTCCTTTATATAAATAGAGTTCTGAGGCAAGAGCATATCGTCAGTGGTTTGTAGTGCCTGACCTGAGTCAACCACACATCACACAGACAATCACATTTTTTGTTTTAAACCTGATTCAAGATCAGAAAGGCCTGTGCTGGATTTGTGCTCTAAATCCTGCAGTACTGGGCAGAAATAGCAATAGCATGATGAGGAATAACCAGCACCCTGAAGTGATGTTTGTCCTTTTCAGTGCTCCAAAGCAATGAGATAGGAGGAAGGTGAAGTGCATCCCAACCAACTACTCTACCAGTTCTTTCACCTATCACTCTCTTCTTCCTACTGTGGGAAAAAAAAAACTTTTGACCAACTGCAGGTAGGGGAAGAAAAAGTTTACGGAGCCACTCCACACCAGTAGCAACATGCCTTGTCATTTTGGAGCTTTTAACGGCCTCACAGGATCTCTAGGTTAGCAGCAACTGTTTCCAGAGAGCAGTATTCTGCCTCCATTTTGTATCTCTTCTCATGATGAGAGATGCGCAGATCTGTCAGTTTTGGGTCTTTCACTTTCTAATTTTTTCCCCATCTTAACTTTGGTTCTCCACATTTCTGCTGCGATTTGGTTCTTGCGTTGTTTTGGAAAGTGTGGATTTGTATCTTCCCTTTATTTTTTCTTTTCTCATCTCTGATCTCATTCTCCTCTCTCACAGGATCCCCTATACAAGCCCTGGAGATTGGAACAAATGTGGAATTGGAAAAAGATCTGGAGTTTATGGATTTTAGAAATAAAATCTACTGTTTGGAATTTAACGTTATCTCTGAAGAAATTAATGAAGATATTAGAGATAAAGTTATCAATGGCTTGGATAATCTTCTGGACTGGAATGATGTGATGGAGCTTGATATAGAGAAAATCTATGGAATTAACTGCAGCCATGTGACAATGGAAAAACTCTTAAGAGATGAGCCAGTGCATTTTGTAAAAAAGAAGAACACAGATATGACTTTACAACAGTATTTCAGCAACTTATTCAGAATGGATGGCAAGAAAATATTTGGGATAGAGGAAATTCCCATCAGACTCTTATTATATGACTATGGCTACAACAGCAAGATTATTATGGAATACTGATAAAGGAAGATTGGACACTGAAATTACTGGACTTAACAGGACTATTGAAGATGGAAGATGGAACTAATAGGGATAATGGAATAATGGCTATTGAAATTATTGGACCTAACAGATTCTGATGAGATGGATTAATCGAAATGTTTATTTGGACTATGGTTATGACAATAAGATTATTATAATTATTAACGAGATGGATTAATTGACATGTTTATTTGGAGAAAAATTGATAGATATATTTCTTAAAGAATTGAAACCTCTCTTTGACTTTTTGTGGAAAGAATAAAGTAATGTTTATGAGATTTGATGATTAATTAAGATAACTACTGGAGGAAAGTGATTTTATAATATGATTTAAGAGACAGGATATCTACTAGCTTGTAACAGTTTTATATAACCAGTCAATCAGCATAAATATATATAATTTAGCCATGTATATTCAGTAACAAGATAATATAGACATAAGCCATCAAAAAGTTATTTAATTAGCTCTTCCATATTACTCCCCCCCAAATTACAAAGGTGTGGGGGGAACGCTTTAAAAAGAGGAGGGGGGAGGAAAATGGTGAAGAGGGGGAAAAGGAAAGAGAAAAATGCTTGTAGAGTTATTTTACTCAACTGGCTCCTAGCCCAACATGCTCCTAACATGCTCCTTCAAGTCTCTTTTATTAGTTTTGTTGGCAGATACTCTGCCTAATGAAGTTTTTAAGCTATTGACTAGATACCCACTCTTGCACCTTTTGAGCCCCAACTCAGAGGATTCCAGAAAAGGGGCCTTGCTATTATAAATGTAGTCTTACAAGTCTGCAACCCCAATGTTAACACTCCTTATTTACACTCCAACACCTTCAGCAGCTGTGAAACCAATTCTAAAGAAGCCCTCCTTGGATCCCCAAGATCTGAACTTTCGCGCAGTCTCAAATCTGCCATTCCTAGGCAAGGCGGTTGAGCTGGTGGCGGCGAAACAGTTGCAGGTGCATTTGGAGGAAGTGGATTATCTGGATCCATTTCAATCAGTCTTCATGCCTGGACATGGGACTGAAACGGCCTTGGTCGCCTTGGTGGATGATATGAGGAGTGCGTTGGATAGGGGCGAACACACCTTCCTTGTCCTTCTGGATCGCTCAGTGGCTTTTGATACCGTTGAAGAGGTTAGGCATAGGGGGCACTGTATTGCAGTGGTTCCGTTCCTTCCTTTCTGGTAGGTACCAGAGAGTGGCATTGGGGGATGAGGTTTCAGATCCTTGGCCTCTCACTTGTGGGGTGCCACAGGGCTCCATCCTCTCCCCGATGCTGTTCAACATCTATATAAAGCTGCTGGGTGCTATCATCAGAAGATTTGGGCTGCAGCGTCACCAGTATGCGGATGACACGCAGCTCTATCTCTCATTCAAATCTTCACCAAGGTTGGCTGTAGAAACCCTATCCAAGTGCCTGGAGTCAGTGAGTGGCTGGATGGGAAGGAATAGGCTGAAGCTGAACCCTGACAAAACTTGAGGTACTGTTTGTGGGAGACAAGGGAAGGTTGGGGGATGTTGACCTGTTGCTCAATGGGGTACAATTGCCCCTGAAAGACCAGGTCCGTAGCCTGGGGGTCATTCTTGACTCCCAGCTGTCCACGGAGGCTCAGGTCTCAGCTGTGAGCCAGGCGGCGCTGTATCAACTCCATCTGATATGGAGGCTGCGCCCCTACCTTCCCAGCCATCTGCTCCCATCTGTGGTACATGCCCTGGTCTCCTCTTGCCTAGACTACTGTAATGTGCTCTACGTGGGGTTACCCTTGAAAACGGTCCGGAAGCTGCAACTGGTACAGAATGCAGCAGCTCGCCTGATTAAAGGCAGCCGCCGGCAAGATCACATCACTCCAGTGCTGAAGGAGTTGCACTGGTTACCGGTTGTTTTCCGGGCCCAATTCAAGCTGTTGGTTCTGACCTTTAATACCCTATACGGTTTTGGTCCAGTCTATCTGAAGGAGCGCCTCCAACATCATCAGGGATGCCAACAAGATCAGCCTCAAAAGGCCTTCTCTCTATCCCACCAGTTAAAAAAGCTAGACTGGTGAGAACTAGGGAGAGGGCTTTTTCAATTGTGGCCCCCACTTTGTGGAATTCCCTCCCAAATGATCTCCGCTATGCCCCCTCTATGATGAGCTTCCACCGGGCCTTGAAGACCTTCCTCTTCAGGCAGGCTTTTGAGGAGGGTTAGGTTTTATTATTATTGTTGAGATTTTTAATGTTTTAATGTATTTGTATGTTTTTATTTTGTACGTCGCCCAGAGTGGCTGGACAGCCAGCCATATGGGTGACTAATAAATTTAATAAATAAAATAATAAATAAAATAAAATAAGGAAAGTCTCTTCTTTTCGCTTCCCTGTTTGTATTTACCAGGACACAAAGGATCCCTGTGCCCTCTCCTTGTTTTCAGATATAAAGCATAAGGAAGGAAAGTTATCTCTTTCTCTCTCACCTCCTTTTATATTCCCATCGCAACTATCTGGAAGCCAAAGCAATTCACTACACAGTCTCATTATATTACTTCTCATCTCACCCCTTCCTATCTCTCTCCAGTCTCTGAGATAGACTTTGCAGATAACCATTAAATTGCCTGTTAATAAAACTCAATTTCTTGAAAAGTTCTGATCTCCTCTGTGTTGCTCCACAAATTTATTATTATTATTTATTCAATTTATTAGTCGCCCATCTGGCTGACTGTCCAGCCACAAATACCTAACGAGGACACTCTGCTACTCTCACTAATGATCTGGAGTTACTCTGTACTCATATTTGCAAAACATGTTTGTTTCTGGGCTAGCTCTACCAGACAGATATCAACCTGCCCTCCATCAGAACCAAGCCATGATTACAGTGGGAAATGATTGCCTTGGCACATTTGAGCTAAGTTCCCTTTTCCCTCCCCCTCTACTATTCATGTTCTGGAAGGGCTTATTCTCAGAACACAGAGAAGTATGTTGGATGCCTCCTGAGCAAGCATGGTCACACAACCTTAGTGAGTAGAAATTGAGACCTCCAAGAAGATGTTAATGTGCCTAAGAGGAGGACTATTATTTTAAATTACAATGGGAAGCCATTTTGAACAAAATCTTGGAGCATAAAAGGACCAGAAAAAAGCAAGATATACCAGACAGTGGGGGAAACATACTGAAAAGAATTGTGGAGATAATACCTCTACCCCCACTTATTTCCTAATTACAGATCTTTCCTGTATTCTGACAGAGAAGCAAAGGAATGAGGAGACAAAAATAAATTATGGCCACAACTACACCATACTTTTAAAGCACATTTTAACTACTTTAACTGTCATGGTTTTCCCCAAAGAATCCTGAGAACTGTAGTTTACCCCTCACAGAGCTATAGTTCCCAGCACTCTTAAGAAACTACAGTTCCCGGGATTCCTTAGGGGAAGCAATGTGCTTCAAATGTATGGTGTGGATGTGTCCTGTATATAAGTTTAAGATCCATGGTGTGGAATATGGATTTGCTTTTTTAAAAAAAAACAACCAGCAGTCTTCACAGCTGCCAGCCAGGAAGTGAATTTGTACAAAGGCTGTCTCCTTCCATTGAAATGAATGGGGACCACTGTGAGTATATCTGAGCACATCTACATTTCTGCCTCTGTGCACATATACGTAAATACTTTGGAATTTACTTGTACACATCTTCCTTTCACAGGAAGGAATGTCAGCAATGATGAGCCATTTTGAACTCCCCTGCCTTATCTAAAAAGCATCCTGCGAAACTAAATTTTCAGCTGTTTGGCAGCTGTACCAAGTTCTAGCTTAGGTTAAATATATTATGCAACCATCCAAATTCTAGAAGACTAATTTAATTGCCATGGTCCTTTGTTAGTTGATGCAAGTAAGTATTGTATTTTCAGAAACTTTTTTTTCTTGCTATCATGTGATGTTGCCTTGTTCTGGGTTTTTTTTTCCTTAGGAGTAATAGAACTTCTCTTCTTTGCTCCAGATGGATCAATTCACAAGAATTGCTGGTTTTTCTCTCCTGGCCTGAAAAACACACTTGTAAATGCAAGCTTTAAGGGTTTTGTTTTATAAGATTCTCCAGACAGTTATTTCTTTTAATGATATCTTTATTCTTGAACTAAACTGCCTTTCCTCCTGTTGGATCAGGGCCACCCTGCCACGGATCAGGTAAAATGAAGAGGGAGAATAGATTTAGAGTGGGGCATCTGTGGCCCCTCCAGCTGTTCCTGGACTACAACTCCCATTGTCCCTGACCATTGGCCATGCTGGCTGGGGCTGATGGGAATTGGAGTCCAGCAACATCTGGAGGGCCACAGAGTTCCCCCACACATGGAAAAGATAAAAGCAGAACTTGTAAAGTAAGACTTTTTAAAGCACTTACCCTACTTTTAAAAGTAGAGAACATCACTAGGGCTCAGCTTTAAAATGTCTTGGGCCATCACTGCATTGCAATTATATTTGGTTGATTTATTTCTCACCATTCTCAAAGTGGCTAACATTACCAGTGCATAAAATATAATGGGTGGTATCCAACAAAATACTTCCTCTAGTGCAAGACTTTTGGCTGTGCAATGGAACTTCCCCTCCAATCTCATCTCTCCCCACACTACCATAAATCTGTTCTGGGGGTTCCCCCAACCCTCTGGAGCAGATTTGGGGAAGGTGTGGGGAGCACGGGGAGAGGAAGGAAAAGTACTGTTGCACAAGAGGAACACCCCCCCCATGTTACTGGTGAATAAAACGTATTGATCATGATATGGATGAAAGAAGAACAAGGAGGAGTTTTGTGGCACCATATTATGGCATAAACAAACACAAAGTAAAATTATTATGGCATAAACTTTCATGGTCTAGAATCCACTGCATCAAGTATAAGGAAGATGGTTCTACATTTATTATTATTAATAAAAAAGGAAGAGTATTCTCAAGAGAACTCGATTTGTCAGCTATCAGCTAAAGTTTTTTCAGCAGCGGCAGCAGCAGTGATGGAAAATACAGGACTGAGATGGGGAAAAATAGGTGGTGGTGATGGGGAAATCTCTTAGTCACTAAATCAGGAGTTGCCAACTTTGGGGGGCCAGTGGCACATTTAGAATTTTAAGAAGGTGCCAAGGGGGCCAGTCACAAAACAGCTGTCATGTCTCAAAGGGCAGGAAAAGAGACAGGATCACAAAATGGTGCAGGCATGCCCTGCCATTGGCTGCCCCATCAATGGGCAAAAAGGCACCTACTGCAGAGAGAGAGGGAGGGAGGGAGGGAGGGAGGGAGGGAGGGAGGGAGGGAGGGAGGGAGAGGGAGAGGGAGAGAGATGCTCTTGGCACCTCTCCTGTATTCAGAATGGCCGGGAGGGTGGGTGTCCAATTCTGGCATCCAAGGAAGGGCGGCATGCTTAAGGGTGTGTGTTCAATGTAGGAGAAGCTAAGTCAGTGCAAACCTGAACTGAGTCTCTTGTGCATTGTGGATTCTGGGAAGGGGGGATATTTTGTGAACATGATAGGCAGTATGACAGGCACATTGGACCCACAAGCACTGAATTGGAAACCCCTGCACCAGATGATTTTATGGAGAAATCCTGTGTATGTTTACTCAAATGTAAGTTACACTGTGTTCAATGGGGCCCCCTGGTAAGCTTACATAACATTTCAGCCCTCACATAATGCACTTATTTATAGTTGAACATTTTAATCCAGCAAGGGCATTACCTGTAGGGAAACCCCTTCCAATGGATGCAGAAGTATACTTGGTTGTTCATCGTAATGTGGATGCAAGTACGCATTCAATCTGAACCCTTCATGTACTGATGAGGATGTGCACTCCTTTCTGCATTTGGAATAAGGATGAGATCATCAGCTGCTTTAATACCTTGTTGCATGCAACCACAGCCAGATCAGAGCCTTTGTCAAAAACCCAGAGAGAAGGCCCACTGGCTAACAGAAGTTCAAGTCAGCCATTTGGTATCCTATTTATTTTCTACGTTTGTTTATTAGTGATCAGACAATTCTTTTGAACCCTGAGGTATTGGGATGAAATGATCTATATGTATTTAATAAGCAATTCTCTGTTGCAAGTTCAAAGTCCATCTTAATCCCCACACCCATTTACAAGGATTGAGGAAAGAAAAAACAGTAGAATATAATAAACCCAAACCAGTAAAGCAGCATCTGGCTCTCCTGCTGAATATGGATTTGTATCTGAGGGCTGAAGAGAGACTTTCCTCACCACCATCTCTGTGGGTTAGGGACAGGCGAGAAATTCAATTCAATTCACATTTCAAGCTGAATCTATCCAATTTTCATTTTCTCAAACAATATAACCATGACACACCCATCTTTCTAAATTCACAGATATTTGAATTTTGCAGTGCAGTTTGCCAACCACACAATGTTTACAGAAATGCACATGTTAGGGGAACATGTGCATAAAAATGAATATACAAGTGAACATACAAAATATGCTTTGAAATTGCTTGCAAAAAAAAGTGTAATCAAAACTGCCAACAGAAATGTATTCATTAGGAGAAATTTGCACTAAAATGCTGGAGAATTTTCATGAGGATTTTTTTTAACAAAACAAATTCACAAACTGCTACAGAAATTTGGAGACCTAAAAGGAGAAACTGAGAGAACTGAAACTGACAGAACTTTCTATCCCTGCCATCCATAAACAGGCCCAGATAGGGTGGAAAGGCACTACAACAGAGAAAGAAGAACCTTTGTCAGCTGAAGGGCCAGATTACCTTCTAGGCAATTTTGTGGGGGCCACGTGCAAGTGGTGGGCACGGCCAAAAGCAAAATAGGCAGAACAAGGAATGTTAATGTTATCCTTATACAACACACACACACTTTCCTCCTTCCAGGCAAGCAAGAAGAACGATCAGAGTTTAAGGGTGCATTCTAACCAGGCAAAAACATGCACAGAGGGTGTAAAGCAGGATCAGTAAGAGGAGAGGCCTGGAGAGAAGAGAAGTGGCCTGGGGATAGGGTTACCAACCGTACTCTTTTAAGAGTACATGTACTCTTTTTGAGATGGTGCAACAGCATACTCCTACTTTTCACTTATTGAAGCCAAATGTACTCTTTTTGAAATGACAAAATGATGGTAACCCTACCTGGGGAGAGTCTTCAGGGCCAGGCAAAGAGGCTTGGAGGACTGCATTCAGCCTCTGGGCCTTAGATTCCCAATCCCTGCACTACAGAGAATGTGAGAATGTATACCCACCTGTTGTGACCCAGGACGGGGGGACTTCGAGGAGGGTGAGTCTGACTTTGAGGACTGGGGCAATGAGGAGGGAGGAGGGCTCGCAGCATGCCCACTCACCTGCCCCCCTGCAGAAGTGCAGCGAGAGCTGTCAGAGAGTGCTCCTATTGGCATTGTCCCCTCGCCTGTGCCCGAGGCGCAGCCTTGCCAACTTGCTGATCCCCAGCCGGGTGCCCAGCGGCTTCCCGCTGCCTGAGCAGACTGTGAGCCCCCACCATTCAGAGGCAGAAGCTGAGATCCAGCCTCCTTCACCCCATTCCCAGCGGCTTCAGAGGCACGAAGAACAATGGCTGGGGTTAAGGAGGAGCCGTTATTTACACGCAACAGAGGAACCTACTTAAGTTGGTGTTGAGGAGGGGGAGAGTTGCTGAGTCAACGTCTGTGGCTGCAAAGACAAGCTTAGTCAGTGTCAGAGAGGGAATTAGTTCCTAGAAAGCATAATTGGGTGAATGAATCAAAAAGCCGTTGACATATCTGTAACCTTAATAAAAAGAGGAAAAATCACAGAACCGAGTGCGCCTGAATTTCTCGGCTTCAGGCAGGACACTACCTTCCACATCCCCATCCAGCACTTCCTCTGCTCCATACGTATTTTTCACACTTGGAGCACAAGGTCCCTGGTGAGGAACTGTTTGACTACAGCTGTCTTGTTTTCTTCTGGAAGCATTTTTCTGTTGTGCATTTTAGCTTGTTATCAGACAATACATGCAAATACAAAACTATTCATTGACTTCCATTGAAGCCAGGCCCAAACATGTCACCTACCAGATCCAACCCCCACCTCAAAATGCTTGAGATGCTGCAGGAAATGTTTTCAGTAGATCATACCAGTACTGGTAGACATTGGCCAATGCTTTAGCCTTGAAAAATACACAACACAGTGCCTCTTACTCCTGGAACAACAGCGGTCTGTCGAAACCAAAATGTTATGTGACAGTATAAACCAAACAGGGTGGGATTTAAATTTAATAGTCCCTTTCACCAATATTTTTCTCAACTTTTTATTCAGGACTGTGAAAAAATATACACAAACCTTTCAAAAAATTATTAGCACCTCCTAATATCTCAGATCAAAAATTTCACTAGGCTAAGGTCTGGGAATTTAGCCAACTAGGAAAACAGTTGCTTAAGATATCATCTTTCCCCACCACACCATACCACACACCCGTTACTTCCCTCTGTCTGTGTTAATACAACTGCCATTTAGAAGTTAAGAGATAAATTAGTTGGGGTGGGGATGACAAGTAAGGCAGGTAACTTTGTATTACTTATTATTCAGTATTAATTGCTATGAGTGGTATTAAAAACAATAGGGAGCACTTGTTAGAGGTCAGATATAGCCATTTAGTGTCTCCAACAACTACGCACATCCTGAAAGCTCACCCAACTCTATATTGAACAGAGATGGTGGAGGATGCTGCATTCAGGGCGCTCTGATTGGCCCTCTAAGAGAGCTTCCAGGTGTGCTGCTTGTTCATCCTGATTTATTTGCAGGGAGATAATAATAATAATAAATTTAATTTTTGTGTCGCCTATCTGGCCGAAGCCACTCTAGGCGACGTACACATTAAAATGCAATAAAATACAATACAAATACAAATACAAGATAAAATACAAGATTAAATAAACTTTGTTTATTTAATGAGCATTGATTCTGATTTGTTTGTGGGGTGGTTAGATGCTACTGTATCAAAGCTAGTTTTCTCCCACACTTTCCAGTACATTTTCCCATCACTTTCCTTATCACAAAAAGTCTGACCTTTTGAGGAAGCTGGTTTGTTGTGCAAGACCTCTCAATCAATTGTGCAAAATGAATTTGCCAGTATGTGATTGAATCCCAACTAAAAATAGCAACAGTCTGGAAGCGCCCTAAGAAACAAAGTGGTACAGCTCCCCTGGAACTGTAAACTTCGGTCAGAAGATTGGTGAAGTCACATGTTTGAATTAGGGCCAGTGCCAGTGTCAAGGGGGTTCTTGGCATTAAGCTGAAGCACAGCCATATCCCTGACACTGTGCACCTCCATAGGCACTGCCCTTGCCTCCCCTCCACACACATTGAATGTAGATCTAAAGAGGAAGAGCCCATAGGATTCCTTTTTATAAGAGGCCCACACACTTACTACATACATCTCTATGCAGCAAAGGCTTTACCTGTTTGAACATCCATGTTCAATGTACAGATTTTGGAACAGGGCTAGTACCACTTCCCCTTAATTATGTGTACATGCAATTAAGGCTACAGGGGGCCAGTCTGCTCACCATTCAGTCCTTCAATAATCATCCACAAGGTATTAAAAAAAATCCTGACACACCTCTATGTATCTGAGATACAGTTACTATTTCCATCCCCTTTGGGTTTGACAGCTGAAGTGGTCACAGAATAGAGCTGAAGGGGCCTATAAGGCCATCAAGTCCAATCCACTGCTCAATACAGGCATCAAAGTTAAAGTATACCTGAGAGGTGGCTGTCCAGCTGCCTCTTGAATGCCTCCAATGTTTTATTATTGTTATTTATTTAACTTGTATACCACTTTATATTTCAAAAAATCTCAAAGTGGTTTACATTTCAACAAAAATCAATATAAATTCTACATTCAGTACAGTTGCTGATAATACGATAAACAATAATCCACATTTTAAGTAACATAATTGAGCAATAAATCTCTAAACAACGTACATAAAATGAAAACAAAGTGAATCATATACAAAACAAAAAAGAATATAACGATTATAAAATATATCTATAAATTCACATGAATATTATAATAAAAGCATGTACAGTATGAAGTATCTTAAGCCTGTTTTAATTGGAATTAACTATTGAAAGGAAACCACTACTAAAAATGGACCCATACAGTGGACACCAGCATCAGAGAACAAAGAAAAAAGATAAGTCTTTGACCTTCACAGAGGATTTGGGGGTGCTGCAACTGGCTGGTTACACTCACCAAAAGGTAACTCTAATCTTGTATCCAACAACATCTTCTGAAGTGTTGGTTTTTTGATGCCACAGACCTCGTGGCCCTTCATCAAGACCTCTGCTTCCAGTGTAGCCTACTCCCCAGGGGCTTCCTCATCCAACTGCCTGATGGCCTTCAGTTCAGTCCATGCTGTCTCAACCATGGTGTCCCAGATCAGCCCTTTGTTCCAGACTTCCACAATCAAGCCCAAGTCCAGGCGGCTGATCTCAAAAAGGAAGTCTTGTTCCCAGCATGGCTGGTCCTCTAGAACAGCAACAGTTGTGCTCTTCACATTTTGTCACATGTGTGGAACTTATCTGGTGGCCCCTGGCACTTTGCTTTCTTTACATGGACTCAGAGGAGGGACATGGTGCCACTGGGCCCCCTCACCTCAGTGGGCTGGGCTCAGGGGTACCAATATTGTTTGTCCTAGTCATCCTCATCCCAGTCGCTGTCACTGCTGCCTCTTTGTCCTGCTGCCCGTGCTCCCCTCCTCATGCCACCAACCCTCCAGGCCAAGGCCACAGCTGGGACTTGAACCAACAGGAGAGGGAGAGAGAGAGAGGGTCAGGGGGAGGAGGCGACAGCGCAGGAGGGCTAGCCCCCCAGGAGGCACAGAGGAGACCCCGTTGCAAAGGGTGATGCGGCCAGCCACAGTGGCACCATGGCCCAGACCAGAAGGGGAGGAGAGGAGGCGGGGCTGCACACCAAGGGGAAGAGCCCACCACCTCCCTATGTAATTGGTTCCATTGTCATACCGCTCTTTCCTGATATTCAGCTGAAATCTGGATTCCTGTAAATTGAGCCCATTATTCCATGTCCTGCACTCTGGGATGATCGAGAAGAAATCCTGGCCCTCCTCTGTGTGACAACTTTTCAAGTACTTGAAGAGTGTATTATATCTCCCCTCGGTTTTCTCTTCTCAAGGCTAAGCATGTCCAGTTCTTTCAGTCCCTCCATGCAGGGCTTTGTTTCCAGTCTCTTGATCATACTTGTTGCCCTTCTCTGAACCTGTTCCAGTTTGTCGGCACCCTTCTTAAAGTGTGGAGTCCAGAAGTGGGCATAGTACTGAAGATGAATGAACAGACGGTAACCAACACTTCATGCAATTTGGAAACTATACTTCTGTGAAATAAAATAGTATTTGCCTTTTTTGCAGACTCATTGCACTGTTGACTCATATTCAGCTTGTGATCAACAATTCCAAGATCCTTGTCACATGCAGAAGCCCTTTAGTGAACCCCATTAGTAAACTGACACTGACCGCAATTAAAAGCTCCTAGACATCTAAGGGTAATAACTTTTTATTTAGGATGTTTTAGCCATGTGTGAGCATTCAAATATGCATCCTCCCCACAGTGGTATTCTGTAATGGTAAATTTCCAGAGAAGGCTTTACCAATTTGTCCTGTCCTTAAAAAAAAATTTTTTTTTAATGTTTGCTGTCTGTGTTACTTTTTAATTTTATTCTATTCTCATTGCTAAGAATGGTTATTAAAGCTTGCAGGCATATTTAGCCACAGCTTTCTGAATTCAGTATTATTATTATTTTATTTTTATTTTTATTATTTCCAGCTGCTACCCACAAACAATAAGAAGCAGGCAGCTTGTGTGGTTACACATTTATTATATTATTAGCCAGCCAGTCAGCCAAATGTTGTTGGATGCCAACGCTGATGATGTTGATTTGTTAACCACACTGAATTTTAATAACATTGAATAGTATTCTTATTTTTCCCTATGCTCCCTATATGACAGGGTCTTTTTTAAAATAAAAAAAAATTGTCTTGGAAAAAGCCAATTTTAAAGGTGGCTAGCATGTAGCTGCGAGCCTGAAATTTGGCAGGGTTAATCCCATCTATAGTCCCCATATTTCATATCCCTATACACATATTATCTCATGATGCTGCCAGCCCATGCCTGCCTGATGCTACCTACACCTTTCTAGTACTGCAAACCTCATTTTTAAAAAATGTCATTTTTTCCCCAAATCTTAAGACAGAAACCGAGGAAACAAAGGCACATGAGACATGGCAAGACTAAGCACTCACAGTCTTTTTTTAAAAAAAATATTTTTGGAAAAAGCAAACATTAAAGGTGGCTAGCATGAAAACCCCTAGAGATACCCACCTGAAATATGGCAATGTTAATTCCCAGGAAGATAAGCAGGAAAGTCAGATAAGACTTGCATTGGGGTTTTAGGTTTGTGCCCTGGCAGTTCCTTTCCCATGGCTTAAACGTCATCTTTGTCCACTCAGGGGTCTCCAATAAGCTGGAAGACTCAAAACTTTAATTTTGAAAACAAAAGCACACACACAAAAAAGGATGCATACTGCTCATTATATCTACATGCACGGAGGAACGTTCATTATGTGATTGTTTCACCAGATGGTGCCACCTTTAATTGTTGTAGTTGAACTAAACCAAGAGGGCCTTGTTTTGTGCAGTGGCTGGATGCTCCCTGTAAGAATTTACAAGATATGGCCAACTGATGATCCAATGTTTGAATTAAGGATGGATGAGAATTTCGATTCACTTTGCATTTCAAGCTGAATTTATCAAATCTGCACTTCCTGAAACAATATGAGAACTGAAACACAGCCATCCTTTGAAATTTGCACTTCTTCAAATTTTGCGATGCAGCTCACCAGCTCACCAGTGTTTACAAACATGTATACACTAGGGAAAAGTGTGCATAAAATGAATATGAGTGAATATAACTTGCAAAAATGCATTATATTATGAGAAATGGCTTGCAAAATGTGTACATGAGTCAAAACTCCCCACAAAAATGTGTTTATTAGGAGAAATTTGCACCAAAATGCTGGAGAATTTTCATAAGAATTTTTTTAAATCCCAGATTGCTGCAGAAATGTGGAAAACTGAGTTTAAGATTGGAAAAAATGAGAAAACCAAAATTGACAGATCTTTCCATCCCTAGTTTGAATGCAAATATATGCCTTGATCCCTGAGTTAGGTATTGTTAGGCTAAGGGCTGTCAGTACTGTCGCTGACTGGAAAGTCTTTTCACACTAGGGCCTCTAAGAATTGCAATCAGTCACAAAGAGACCTAAAACTAAGTTTCTACTTTAAATGGTGTTATACTAGCACTATATTCCTCAGGGAAAAAAACCCTGCAGTGCCTGCCCTAGAGTAAGATCATATGTTTACTCGAAGTAAACTCATTTCAGGATCATAACCTAGAGAGACATAACCAGCAACTGTCTCTCTTTTTGTTGAGATTTAAAGCAGCTTCTGCTTCTCCCAGGCACCATTACTGATCAGCATTACTGATACTGGCTCATTTCCTGAAATAGTTCTGTCTGGGCCACTGGCAATGCTAAAACTGGCCCTTTAATTGTTTGTTTCTTATTTACATCCAGAGCAACCCACCATTTGCTTGTTCATTTGTTAAGGTTTTATTTGTCTTAGCTCAGTTCTAATTTAATTGAAAAAATATTAATTTTTATTTATCTAGGCTATCTACATCTTGTTCCTTGCTCCCACTCCTCAAATGGACGGGTTCCTCATTGCTCATCTGCTTTACCCACTGGCCTGTGTGTACTGTTGTTTAATGCCAGATCAATACACATTAAGACCACACTCATCCATGAGTTGATCATGGATAATGGTGCCGATTTGGTGTGCATTACCGAGTCCTGGGTGGGTGAGTTGGGAGGAGTTGATCTGACCCAGCTTTGTCCACCTGGATACTCGGTGCAACACTGACACAGGCTGCAGGAACGGGGGAGGTGAGTTGCTGTGGTCTACAAAACTTCCATTTCTGCCACCAGGAAACCACTCTGTCTTGGAGCTGGCTGTGAGGGCCTGCACCTGATGTTGGGCCAAGGAGACAGGAAACTAGGATTGCTGCTGGTGTACCGTCCACCCTGCCACCTGGCAGCTCCTCTGACTGAGCTGGCACAGGCTGTCTTGGCAGTGGTATTGGAGGAACCCAGAACGATAGTGCTGGGTGATTTTAATGTCCATGCTGAGGCTGCCTCTAGTGTTCTGGCTTGGGACTTCATGGCTTCCATGACAACCATGGGGCTATCTCATCCATATCTCACCATATAGGGCAGGGTACACCCTCAACTTGGTTTTTACTCCAGACAGAGGAAGGGGTGGTCTGGAGATAGGGGGGTGGATGTCACCCTATTGTCATGGTCAGACCACTTCCTTGTGAAGTTTAGACTGATGGCTCTAATCCTCCACTGCAGAGGACTGTGGTGGACAGATTAAGATGGTCCGCCCCCGGAGACTAATTAATTAATTAATTAACTTAATCCAAATTGAAAGATTAATTAATTAATCAATTAAAATTAACTGGATTCCTGAATGCCCTGGAGGAGTTCCCAGCAGATAGAGCAGGTGACCCTGAGCGCCCTCTCTGGCATTGTGGAGCCCAGTTTGCACCTTGGTACATCAATAAACTAAGGATAATGAAACAGGCTGGATGACAGCTAGAGTGCAAGTGGTGAAAGACATGCTGTGAGGCTGATTGGGCACAAGTAAAACATCATAACTGTGCCAATTGTGGCAGTGAGGGCAGCGAAGAAGGCCCACTTCTCTGCCACCATTGCATCCTCAAGTAGCCGTCCAGTGGAGCTTTTCCATATTGTCAGGGATCTGTTGACATCAACTCCAGGAAATGGAGTCTTAGACCCTTCAGAGGCCTGCTGTGAATTGTTTGCAAGGCACTTTGAGAGTAAAGTTGCAATCTTGTTGCCTCATCAACATCTACTGTAGTCCCCAGAGAGATGTCCAGTGCAATGTCTGCTGCAACATCTTCAGATCAGTTTCAGTTGATGCAGCCTGATGATGTGGACAAGGTGCTTGCGACAATGCAGCCAGCAATGTGTCCTCTCAACCCTTGCCCTTCTTGGCTTATTAAAGCTTGCGGAGGGGGTTTAACCAAGTGGATCCAGGGTGTGGACAATGCATCGTTGTAAGAGGGAGTGGTTCTAACCATCCTCAAAGAGGCAGTGATCTGACCACTCCTGAAAAAGTGCACCCTGGACCCACTGGTTTGCGACAACTACCGCCCAGTCACAAATATCCCCTTCTTAGGGAAAGTGATGGAGAGGGTTGTGGCCCAGCAATTGTAGGTACTGTTGGATGAAACAGATTATCTTGACCCATTCCATTCTTGGTTCATTCCAGTCCCTGGTTATGGGACTGAATAGGCCTTGGTCACCCTCATGGGTGACGTTTATCGGGAGGAGGAATGCAACCATGCTATTTTTACTTGATCTCTCAGTGACGTTTGATACCCCTGATCATGGTATCCTTCTGGGCCAACTTGGTGAGTGGGTATTGGAGGCAATGTTTTACTGTGGTTCCGATCCTATCTCCAGGGTCATTTTCAGAGAATAGCATTGGGTGACTGTATTTCGGTCCCCTGGCAGTTGTGCTGTCGGGTGCCGCAGGGTACCATCTTGTCCCCCATACTGTTTAACATCTATATGAAGCCCTTGGGAGCAGTCATCAGGAGATTTGGGGTGAGGTGTCAGCAGTACGCTGACGATACCCAGCTCTATTTCTCTGTAACATCTGAATCAGGAGAGGCCATGCTAGCCCTGGACCAGTGCTTGGACTCAGTGGTGGGCTGGATGAGGGCCAATAAACTGAGTCTGAATCCTAGCAAGATGGAGACACTGTGGGTTGGTGGTTCCCGAGTTCAGATAATTGGTCAGTTGCCTGCTTTGGATGGGGTTGTACTCCCTCTGAAAGAGCAGGCCTGTAGCCTGGGGGTGCTCTTGGATCCATCTTTGTCACTAGAGGTTCAGGTGACCTTAGTGGCTAGGACTGCTTTTTACTAGCTTCGGCTGGTAAGACAGCTGTGGCTGTTTCTGGACTGGGATAGCCTGACGACTGCTCTCCATGCACTGGTAACCTCCAGACTGGATTACTGTAATGCACTGTACGTGGGGCTACAGTTGAGGTTGGTCTGGAAGTTGAAGCTGGTGCAAAATGCGGTGGCAAGACTGCTCACTGGGGCAGGATATCGCCAACATGTCACCTCGCTGCTGAAAGAATTGCACTGGCTACCTGTTAGCTACTGGGCTAAGTTCAAGGTTCTAGTTTTGGTGTACAAAGCCCTATACAGCTCAGGCCCAGAATACGGGAAAGACCTTCTTATCCTTTATACACCCAGTTGATCACTGCACTCTGCATTGGAGAGCCTCCTGCAGATACCATCTTATCAGGGGGCCTGTTCCACACAACATAGGAATTGGACCTTTAGTGTGGCGGCACCTACCCTTTGGAATTCCCTCCCCTTAAATATTAGACAGGCACCATCTCTGTTATCTTTCCAGTGCCTACAGAAGACCTATCTCTTTCAATAAGCCTTTTAAGTAGAGACCTTATCCCAGTCCGCATCTGTATTGGAATTGCTTTATAAAAAAAATTTAAAGCTTCTTTTTTAAAAAAAAAAATAGATTTTTAAAAACTTTTTTAAAAAGATGTTTTTAAAGATGTTTTGTTTTAATATATTTTAAAGTCTGTTTTTATGATGTGTTAAAGTGCTTTTAGTGATTTTGTTTGCCGCCCTGGGCTCCTGCTGAGAGGAAGGGCGGGATATAAATCTAATAAAAAATATTTATTTATTTATTTATTTTTTATTTAAGTATGCCTGCTTTAATGCAACAATTATATTAGACTGTCTTTTTAAAACACAAAATTCCACCTAGGAGCAAGGAGCAAGACACAGTAATAGCAGCACAATGAGGCAATGCAGGTTAAGCAGTACCAAAAGCCAAGACATCCCAATCACATCAGATGACTCTTCCCACCATGTGCCTCAATAGTACTTTGCAGCTAGTACAGTCTGGTGCCGCAATCATGTTTACAATTATAAAAAAAACAAAAATCATGTCTAAAACAAACAGGAGGACAACAGGGAAAAGCCCTGAAATGTAATGTTTTGGCAGCAACAGTATCTGGATTCTCCATAGTAACTGAGTGAATAAATTGAGTCAATTCCAGAGAAAATGGACAATTTGATTTTTGGATCAGAGGAATAATAAAGCATGGTTGCCTAAATATTTTAATGCATTTTAGTAACTGTAGCATATTATTAATTGAAGCTATAGGGGGCATTTTAGTTATCTCTCTTTTCCCACCAGAGTGTTAGTTTTATCATTCATAGTTTTGGTGTGTGTTGTGTCAAGGGAACTCAAGACTGGATATCCATATACATCTATAGAATTAACCCCATCTATTGTAGACTAAACGAAATTGTCATTCTTTAAAAGCTATCCTTCAGAAAAGGAGATACCTAAATTCAGTCATATAAATGGTGTATAACTCTTTTTTAAAAGACTTACAGCTGCCTGCTAGAGATCATTTGTAACTGAGGTGGGCTCCTAAATCTAAACAGTTGATGCAATAACATTTGTTCAAAGTTGAGAAAGAAATGGCAAATGGCCACATTTCTTAAGATCCTGTAATTGAGTGAAATCTTGGAATTCAGCAGATGACAAGTTCAAGGATGACCCTCTTCTACTAAAGCCCAATTGGAACGCACAAAGCCATCTGAACTTCAGTTTTCATGTGAAACGTTTTAGAGCAGCAGGATTAATGAATGCATGAGAATGTGTCCTTGGATTACGATGCATTCCTTCAGAATGAGAATAAGAAATATGAGAAATATTAAAAAGAAAACAAACTCGGCATTGTTAATTTCTTGCTATGTGGCTGAAATACTTGTAACTAAGTGTCCATAACATGACTTCAGTACTAGTTCATTTTCTCACAAATGCCAGGTGCATTCACTGAAAACAGTTGTAAACAGTACATGATTCTGCTAAGAGACAGTAAAGAACATAAACTACCACTAAACTCCGTTTATAGTCCCCTATAAATGCTGCAAGATCCTCTCTCCTGGAACTAACAAGATAATAAATTTAAATTGACTCACATTTCTAACACGGACAGTGGAGCTCTCTATCTACAAATTGGTCTTTGTAACACTATGAAAAGTATTATCTAACGATATGTGGTTTATTTATGAAAAAAATGTTGTTAGCTAAAGCAAATAATCCAACTCTGTGTAATTTGAAACAAAGGCACAATGTCACAGCAGCTTGTGAGAACCTTATTTTCAACTAGCTGATGAAGACAGTTACTGGAGGAGAGTAACAATAATCTTTGATCTGGTTTATGTAAAATTATAAAATTGTGAAATTTAGAGTTGAACTCAACAAGCTTACCAGCTGTTCCACCAGATAATTTCTTGGCTAAAGGTCATTCTTGTAATAAAAAAGATTTGTTGTGCAATGCCAAGATATAGATACTGAAAGAAACTTGTACACAATCCAAACATCCACAAATTCTATATCTGCATTTCATACCAGAAATATCCATCACTGAGGTATGTGGGCACTTCATTTTAGACAAGGAAGGGCTAGGATTGCACTGAAATTTATTGAAGCCTGGACTCTTGTACGGTAAAGATATCTAAAACTACAGCCACTGAGTAGTACGTTCCAAGAATTCCCTGTTTATGTGCAATTCTTTTTAGAAAGTCCACATGAAAATTAATAAATGATTTTTTCTATGAATGAGTACACTTTATCATTTAAAGCCATAGGCCACAACAATATAAATATGGCAAACAATAATTTTGACTTTTTCAGTAAACAAACCTATGTACACTAAAGAAAACAGAAAAACAATACTTCTTCACCCATTGTAAACCAGGCAATGTCCCTCTACAGTAAGCTATATAGGTATTATAAACAGAATAGAACAAAAGCATGTACCTAGATTTTAGAAGCCTGGCTTAAGCAAATTTGCCAGAGCAAATTTTGTTACTTGGGTGGTAGTGAATAAATCATTGCCTGCAAGCAGTGCACATCTCTGGTCCAGGAGAGGTCTTTTTGACAAGGGTCAAAGGACACAAGATATTTGTGCCCAGGGTGCTCATAAAAAGGGCAACTTTAAGGAACGGGAGATATCCTCAACCTCGCCGGACTCACAAATGCAAAGTCTGTTGGCATGTTGTAGTACCCATATAAACCATGTTAGACCTATTACTTTTAAAGAATTTAAAACCTGATCCTAAACATACACAGCCCAACTTTATGCATGCTTATCACTCAGAGGTAAATCCCACCAAGGCTTATTCTCAAACCTATGCAGACTTGCCCAGACTTCTGAGTCAGCATGCACAGGATCAACAGGTAACTTCTGGACTGCAGAACAAGTCTGCAAGCCAGAGCTGTTTCTGGCTCCTCTGAAAGCAAACTTCATACATGCGCCAGAGGTTTCATTGTCTTTGTGGCTTAGAAGCCCTCTGCCAAATAAACAAACCTTGTTTTAAATTTCACAAGGATTTAAAAGACTTCTCGTGATGATTAGCTGGGAAGCAGGAAAGGGGAGGAAACTGCTGGATTTAAGAAAAAAGCAGAAGTGTTACGTTTACTTATGGTGCTATTTGTGCACTTACAGTGGTATTATTGCAGGATTGTGGCTGACTTACTCTGGCATAACATATTTTTTAGTGATGTGCTGGTGCAGCTGACAACACCCTTCGGGGTGTATTTCCTGACACAATAAATCTTTTGCTCAGGCTCATAAATCAAGCTTAAATCCTAAATCTCCAGCTAAAGAATTTTGTGAATAAACTCTGACTGGGTGTTGCTTCTGTCTGGCTGAGATTTTGCTAACAACACTGTCAGCTGGCAATACTTGAAGTAGGGACGAGCAAACCTGTCAATTTGGTTTCTCTAAGTTTTTCACCTTTCCAATCATAAGTTCAGTTCTCCATATTTCTACATCCGTTTGAATTAAAAAAGTCATCATGAAAATTCATTAGCATTTTAGTGCAAATTTCTCCTAATATACACGTTTGCATGCGATTTTGCTTGTTATACATCTTTTTTGCAGATCAATTTTTCTTAATACAATGCATTTTGAATATATGCATTTTATCCCGGTATATGCATTTTTGTACACATTACCTGGCTGTACAACTGCACTGCAAAAATTGGAGAAGTGCAAATTTTGAAAGATGGCTGTATTTATGTTCTCTTATTGTTTCCGAAAGAGCAAATTAGGTATGCTTGGCTTTAAATCCAAATTGAACTAAATTACCCTCTCATCCCTAATTTTAAATTACTTATTAAAAGAGTGGGTGTGTCCCTGGCTTGTTTATTTGTGCTGAATTAATATTTGCTTGGCAAATTAATTTCAGAATCATCCTACTCAACAAATCAATATTCAGGCAGGAAGGATAATGGGTCACACCAGGTGAAGTGTAAACAAGAGGGACTTTTTTGCATTTAGAGTAGAGTAGCTCCCACACTAAGGCTGCAATCCTAAACAGATTTGGGTAGTGCAGTAAGCTCCATTGGGCACAGTGCATAGGACTGGGCTGTAAGGCTTTCTGGAACAGTGAATGAGAAGTAACTCATGAACTTGTAGGGCAATGAGGTTCTTCCATATGCCCTGTTCCTTCTACAAATAGTTTCTCACTGTTTCAGAAATCCATACAACTCAACCCTATGACTTTTTACTCAGAAGAAAATCACACTGTTTACCCCCCACAAAGCTATAATTCTCAGCACCCTTAACAAACTACAGTTTTCAGGATTCTTTGGGGAAAGTCATGTGCTTTAAATGCGTGCTGCCTGAGTTCATGAGCCTTACTCTCTATTAACTATAAAACACTTGAGAAAGAAAAACCTGATCCTTTCAAAATATTATCTGGCCATTATTGCCACATGCTCTGATAACAATTTCCATGTTAATTACATATTATGAGAAGAAGCAATTTTTTGTCTAATCCTAACCTGCTGCAAGTCAGTTTTCTTGAATCACTCTGAGTTTTTATGTGAGAGGCAATTTTTCTGTACCCTCTACAACCACTGGTGAGGAACATCAGGCCCAGGGGTCAAATGCGGCACTCCAGGCTACTCTATTTGGCCCTTAGGACTCTCCCCAGGCCAAACCCCTCACAGGGCCGGCTTCACACATTCCTTGAGTGTTTTTGCCTGGTTAGAAGGTTTCCTTGGGCACTGATAATACTTCTAGCTTATCTGGATGTTAGATGGAGGTGTGTGTAGAAACTCGCCTACTGCAGAAAGGTAAAATCTACATTCATTTCTCTACCCACATTTGCCTATGGCTCTGCCTACCACCAGGGGCGTCACTACCAGGGTGCGGAAGGTGCGGCCTGCACCTGGGTGTCACCATGAGGGGGGTGACACCCAGAGCTGCCCTGCCCCGCACTGTTGCCCGGCAAGGCTGCTTCAACTCCTCGGAGGCAGGCGGGCGGGTGAGATCGGGAGCAGCGTCGGTGGGGTGAGGGAGGCACGCCGGTGTTCCCAGGCCTTCTCCGGCTGGGTGCCCCTCCAGTGCGCGCCCTCCCAGGGGTATGGACGGGGTGGCTGGCCTCGAGTGCACGCATGTGCGCATGCAAGCCCAACCACCTCGTCCATGCCCCTGGGAGGGCGCGCACCAGAGGTCCGCACCCCCCCTCCACTCCCGCTAGTGACGCCGCTGCCTACCACTGGCATGTGACCCCTGGAAGTTTGTCCAGAAAGTGACACAAAATCTCAGGTCAAAACGACTTCCAACACCTGCTCTACACTGTATAATATCACCATCTCTAATGTCTTTAGCATGATGTAGGGAAGATTCCCTAATCTCTTAACCAGTTTCAGTTGCCCTTTTTGGTACTTTTCCACGTCTGTAAGAGATAGGATGGCCACGGCTGTACAGAATATTCTGAGTGGATGCATCACAGTATCTATTAAGTAGCATCCTTCCAACCTGGCTATCAAGCAATTCCCTTTCTTCTCTACTCCTTTATGGAAACAGTTTGATGCAACTTCCTGGTTTTTCCCCAGATACTTCTTCCCCTCCCCCTCCCTTTTCCTGGGGAGAGACGTGCAGATGAACAAGTGTGACTTCAGGAAACAGATGTGACATCCAATTTTCAGGGGAGGGAGGAAAAAGCACAAAATACTGTTATGGGATTGAGGGTTGAGATGGATGGTTTCTCTGGGTCCCCTTTAAGCCTGTAACCTTGAATCTGGAAGTGGCATCTGCAGTGGAAAGTTTCCTTTGTTAAGCTAGCATGTGAGCAAATGGGTTTGTCAAGTGACCACCATCAGCATATGTAATAACACAGCACAGAGAGATTCTGCTGCTATTGGAACTTTCTGGAGAGAGGCCCTCGTCTCTCACCCCCTTCCTGGGGCCAAAGAGAAGCTTGTGTTTTTAGTCTGCTCTGGAAGAAGGAGCTAGGAAGACACACAGAGAGGGCTGCTCTCTGCACCACGGATTTGGGGTGCCTCCCTATAAGCCTGATGGAAAAGCAAGACCTATTGGACTGTTAATGCTCCATCTTAAGCTCAGTCTGTGAATATGTGAAAATGAACACTATGTATTATAAAGACACCACAGTCTCCACTGACCTTCTTTCCAAGGAAACCAGACCCTGAACTCTCGCACCACTCTGAGCTTGGGGTGGCGCGAACAACAATACCCGCCATTTAGATGCAAAATTAGCAACATACGAAGAACCAAGCAGATTATCTCATGTTTCCAAATCAGTCATTGTTAACTCTTGCCATGTCAGAGGGGTGATCCTGCCAGCTTTACACTGGCAACTTTTGATTTCAAAACTACTGGCCCACTTGGCAGAACCAGATGTTGATGCCATCCATAAGTGGAATGTGGCAAGTCGGGGACAAAACTGGGTGTGAGTTTATGAGTTAAATATTGAGAAGTTGGAGGAGTGGTGTCAATAATACAAATGTTTAAAAAGCCTTTATCAAGCAAGTCCTGGCATTTCTAAACCTGACTCACATATTGATGTGAAAGTATCATGGGGCCAGGATGTCCCACAAAATCCCAAAAGCACTGTATTCAATCCTGTTCATGGCTCTTTGCACTGTATCTTCTTGTGTTTTCTCTCTCTTCTACTCATTTGGTGCCATTTTATTCTCTGTCATTGGGTGATCTTCTTTGATGATGGATCGCACAGCGAACATGTTAATGACATATGGCTGCATAGGCAATCAGATGTGGCTATGTGATGATGTCATAAAGTCAAGTCAAAGGGAAGCATTGCCCTCACTCTAGAAAGAGAGCTGTACTATGAACACTTTGCCACTAGTTCCATTCTTAAATGGTCATGGGAGGGCAATTCCCCCTGTCTTTTATTTTACCACTTTTTTCAGAACCAGATGCTAATTAACCCCCATAATCCATTTTTACTGCACAGAGCAGGAGTAATTGATGTCTGGTAACAGTCCCATCAGATGATCTGGTTTGTATAGTTGCATGTTGCAACACAAGAACATAAGAACATAAGAAGAGCCTGCTGGATCAGGCCAGTGGCCCATCTAGTCCAGCATCCTGTTCTCACAGTGGCCAACCAGGTGCCTGGGGGAAGCCCGCAAGCAGGACCCGAGTGCAAGAACACTCTCCTCTCCTGAGGCTTCCGGCAACTGGTTTTCAGAAGCATGCTGCCTCTGACTAGGGTGGCAGAGCACAGCCATCACGGCTAGTAGCTATTGATAGCCCTGTCCTCCATGAATTTGTCTAATCTTCTTTTAAAGCCATCCAAGCTGCTGGCCATTACCGCATCTTGTGGGAGCAAATTCCATAGTTTAACTATGCGCTGAGTAAAGAAGTACTTCCTTTTGTCTGTCCTGAATCTTCCAACATTCAGCTTCTTTGAATGTCCACGAGTTCTAGTATTATGAGAGAGGGAGAAGAACTTTTCTCTATCCACTTTCTCCATGCCATGCATAATTTTATACACTTCTATCATGTCTCCTCTGACCCGCCTTTTCTCTAAACTAAAAAGCCCCAAATGCTGCAACCTTTCCGCACCATAGATTTATACAACGGCACTATGATATCGGCTGTTTTATTTTCAATACCTTTCCTAATTATCGCTAGCATGGAATTTGCCTTTTTCACAGCTGCCGCACACTGGGTCGACATTTTCATCGTGCTGTCCACTACAACCCCGAGGTCTCTCTCCTGGTCGGTCACCGCCAGTTCAGACCCCATGAGCGTATATGTGAAATTAAGATTTTTTGCTCCAATATGCATAATTTTACACTTGTTTATATTGAATTGCATTTGCCATTTTTCCGCCCATTCACTCAGTTTGGAGAGGTCTTTTTGGAGCTCTTCGCAATCCCTTTTTGTTTTAACAACCCTGAACAATTTAGTGTCGTCAGCAAACTTGGCCACTTCACTGCTCACTCCTAATTCTAGGTCATTAATGAACAAGTTGAAAAGTACAGGTCCCAATACCGATCCTTGAGGGACTCCACTTTCTACAGCCCTCCATTGGGAGAACTGTCCGTTTATTCCTACTCTCTGCTTTCTGCTTCTTAACCAATTCCTTATCCACAAGAGGATAACATTCCAGGGTAATCCACAAACACAATTATGCATATGGTTAACTATAAACATATGAGTTATGACAGAAAAATAAAAAATGAACTTTTCATTTTAGTCAGTGCATAAGCTGGATGTCTCTCTCAGCAGCCTTTGGGATCAAACCTTCCATCAGCATTCCCATTAATTTTGATGAGACCACTCATAAGCATCTCTACTCAAAATCTGATCTGCAGCATTTAAAAACGAAACATGCTCTCCCTGACTTTGAGCTACTGATAACATTTCATACTACACCACAATATGACAAGCATGGCTGCCATAAAGTAATGCAGTATCAATATTTTTCAAGCAAGAAGATGTGTTGTTTTGCAAGGCAGATGGTTTCCAGATCTGCTGTTGTCACTCATTAAGATAGTAAACCAGACCTCTACGAATTACAACACAGCAAATAACTTTAATGCAAGATATGGGTGTCTGTGTGTTCTCAAATCATTCTCTCTCCTGGTTGCTTTAATCATTTCAGCTTGAGAGTTTGCTTTGTGAATCTGTGTCAGGTTTAGAACATGCACAAGACCCAAAAGAATCTAAACTCAAAACTGTGGAACCTTTTGCCTTATATCTTATATTACTAGAAGGATATCAAGAGAGAATCCAGCCACCTAATGCCAAATTCAGAACCCCATATTAAAGTCATGTAAAATAGTTATTGGGGGAAAGTGCATTTAAAAATATATCCTGCTGTTTTGAATATGTGCTAACATATTAGTAGACATTCAAATTGTTGATAGTAACATATGGTGCCAAATTTAAATGGTGCCAGAGGCAAGCCATGTTTGTAAAGGAACAACTGGGAGTGCAGGCTCCTGTTTGTTCCTTTGCAACTGCAGCATGCTTTTAGCGCTGTCTAAATTTAGTACTGAATGCAAGTCCAGCTGGTGATCCACTTGAGGGCTCCTGAGTGGGACCTCCCAAGTCGATCTAATGTCTTCCAACAGCAGCACTGCAAAGTGGCCTTTTTCTGGGGGTAGGTGAAAAAAAGAAAAATCTCGGAAATTTTCTCAGAAAAATGTCCTCTGAGAAAGTTTTGCTCAGCTCTTGCTTCAGCACCTTTGCTGCAACATTGGCCTTCAGAGATCATGCCCACAGAATCAGTAAAATATAGTCTGGTAATATGAAAGCTGGAATATAAGTATCTGTCTCCAAGAGACTGGAGGACAGGGATCAAAGTTAGAAGGTTTGGCTTTAAGGCAGTCTATTTTAAAAATTAGGCAGTAGTTGGAAAAGTCTTCTCAAACTGTGTATGTCTTACAGATTATACAACTGCATGTTCCAGTAAGCTGTCTGCCCCTTAGCTAGTTATTGACCTTCAACTGTCTGTGATGAGATCAGAGAGATGGTTCTCCATCTCCACCACAACATCCTTGATTGGATAGCATGTCTTGGTCATAATCTTGTCACTGGTGCATCAGCCAAGTGATAAGAGTTGCCAACCTCAGCTCACTGTCCTCCTATTCCTCTCTCACTTCCTCTGACAATGTACTGCTGCTGTGATAAACCAGGAAGAAGTGGAATCAGTCTGGGGATTAATGACACATGGTCTGCTGAGAAAATGATCAGCAGCCACTAAATGCAGATGGTTCTTTTTAACTGTATGGGATGAAGGAGAATTCACTTAGAAAAGGTGATGGGCATCATAGCGCTGACAAATGCCCAAGGTGAGGCCAACATTGCATCACTTACTCTGATTGGCTATCACACTACACTGTCTCAGGCTTTCTTTCTCCTGAGGGTCTGTAGCGTGATATAAAACATGACTATAAGAAGCTACCTTATATCAGGTATTTGTCCATCTTGCCTAACATTGTCTACTCTGCCAGGCAGCAGCTTTCTATGGCTCAGGCAGCAATTTACTTAGACACATGCTACTTGAACATTTTTTTTACAGGAGATGCTGGGAATTCAATGTGGGACCTTCTGCATATGCTCTAACATTAAGCCATGGACCTGGAACTCTTGTGTGCTATACCTGTGTTGTTCCACTGAATTCTAGCTCCATATGGGGTCCCTTCAGAGACAGATTTTAGGTTGTTAAAGATGTTACTGAAATAGGATGGGCACTTACGAATTGACAAACAATAGGAAATACATCAACAAAGGGGAGCACAAAAGAGGATACAGATTTGCATAGAATTTGAATATGCTTATATACATAGATGCAAATTTATAAAGTTAAAGAGAAATCCAATACTACTCACCACAGTGGGGAAGACTGGGACCAGGCAACATGTGTACTTCCTCAGTCAACTGTTCAGGTGCTAAGTGTTAATGTGCTATGTGTTGATGGGTAATGCCAAGACCTCTGCTTTCCCTTCTAATGGTCCTTTACCTTTACACTGGGCTTGGACTAGACAACCCTTCAAATAGAGGACTGTCAAATAAAGGATTATCCTTTGTAAAGTAAAACACATGGCCAACCTACACTGAGATATTCCTGTCTCAAATTTGTGGTAAATTGTATCTTTTTTCTACAGTTATTATAGTACTTTGCCGATGGAGGATTGCATTACACCAGGATTGCCTCGAGCTTAACATTCACTGGCAGAGTGGGACCATGTGATTGTGCTGAAAATGATGCAGGCAGAGGGGATGTTATGTTGCTCTTCACTAACAATGTCATAAGCACCAGCCAGTCAGTGCTCATAACACTAATGATGTCACAGGTGTCAGTCAATCAACACTCAAAACACGCACATGGCATTTCACGCAGCACTTTCAATAACAGTAGTTACTGAACAGGCACACTACCTAGGAAAAATATCACATGTTTTCATTTAAAATAGGTCTCCCAAGGCGGCACATTTTCCCCACTGATAAAATACTAGTCTGAGTGCAGGTAAAAATGCACTCTCTCTGCAACAGATGTGCTATCTTGAGGAAGAAATGCTGGACCCTACAACCAGATTATCTAGGAAGGCCCTTCAAGTTCCAAATTTCAGGCAAGAGAATATACAAATACTGTGATAAAATCACTTTCTGTGCTTGACTTTAAACATTCAAGTTTAGAAAGTTTAAGTAGGAAACCTGAGTAGCTAGATGGGTCTTCTTCTTGTGCCTTGATACCATGAGACACATCTGTTTGGCAGGTGCATGCTCTCAATATCAGGGACTGCCCCCGTTGTTCACCCTATTTAATCACTGTCAGTCTTGTCAAGACTCCATGTTATCTGCAAAGGAAATGTTAGAGGTGCCACCCTAAATGTTTTAAGGTCACCATTACATTGTTTTGCATACATTAAGCAATGTTTTTATCTGAACATCTTTGCACAGATTATTACACTGAGGATAGAACCTGCACATGTACTTGAACTCAGCAAGACATTGCAAAGTACTTATGTATAGGATTGGAGTGTAAACCTTATCAGGAAAAAACACTAGATCAGGAGTGGGCAATCTTTTTTCTGTTGAAGGCCACATACCCAACAGGAGTAATCTATCGGTGGGCAGAGTCAGAGCTAAGGATGAATAGAGCCAAAGACAAAACTGTTCTGGATCAACTAATATGAAATACAAATCAACAAGTTTCAAGTTTCACCATGACTACCTCAGATTAGAATTCCCAATCTAAGGTCTACTAAGATGTAAAACTCACTGGGTTTAATGGGGTTAACTCTTAAACATGTATACAGAGAACTGATTATTTAATTACTACAACAGACCAATGCAACTACTGTTCTAGAAAGGAACTAAAAATAATTTGTCACTGACTTTAGTGTACTACACACATAACAAATCCCTAGCAGTTTGTTCTTAGATATCTGGGGAAAACCAGTTTTCTCCAAGTCATACAATCAGAAAAAGGAATCAAATAGATTCTGAAACTACATAGAAAGCCTGGGTGACACTACTTTTAAAAGCCAGGAAAAATAAGAAGGAAATGAAGGAAGAGAAGAGATGGAAGAATGGGACAGCTTCCAGAGGCGTCAGAGGCTGCATAAAATGAGTTCAGGAGCTGCAGGTTGCCCACTAAATGATGGATGAGAAATTATAGAATGAAAAGCAATACTATTTATTGAATTTATTTTCCACCCTTCATCCCAAAAGAGCCTAGGGCAGCAAGCACGAACAAAACAATTTAACAAGAAAAGGAAAAACATACTAAAAACAGTTAAAAGCATTCCAAAACAGTTACAAGTGTGCATTGAATACCAAGCTCTTGATCTGTGAAATTAAGAATCAGTTCACACAATTGTTATATTATCATCATCACCTTTATCTCTTACCCCAGGAGTACCGGGTGGCATCCATAAGTTTTTCCACACAACAACACTGTGAGGTAGATTAGCCTGAGAAATACTGGCCCATCATCACCCAGTGTCCTTGGATGACGGAAGAGATGGGGAAGACATTTGATTCAGTTGCATTTAAAGCGAAGTCTATTAAGCCTGTACTTTCTGAAACAATAAGAGAACCAAAACACAGCCATCCTTCAAAATTCACACATATCCAAATTTTCCAATGCAGTGCTCCAACCAAACAATGTTTACAAAAATGAATATGTATTAGGCAAAAGTGTGCTGAAAAATAAATGTATTAGTGAAAAATAACATAAAATGCATTGTATTAGGAGAAACTGCAAGCAAAAATGTATATGGTAGTCAAAATTGTATACAAAAATGTGTTTATTAGGAGAAATTCACACTAAAATGCTGAAGAATTTTTCATGAGTTTTTTTAAATCTACATATTGCTGCAGAAATGTAGAGAACTGAATTTTCAATTGTAAATATCAGAAACTGAAAGAATTGAAATTGACAGATAGTTCCATCCCTAGATGACAGCTGATTGTATTCAAATCAGCAGATTAATAATCATATTTGGTGATAAACCTATGTAAATGTTTGGCCAGTATATTGCATTCAGGCTTAGTACCTAGCAGAATTGTAGATTTGGGGGGCTTATTTCATTTTATCCTTCAGCGTATCTCAGCTGATGTGCGTGTAGACCATCTGCCTTTCTAACTCATTTTATAATCTGATAAATCAGGCAGGTGCTTACAAAAGCTCATGCTGTAATAAATCAGTTACAGTCTTTAAGTGATCGGATCATTTTATCTTTTTTGAACAGATTCCTGTGCATGGAAGAGAGAGGTAAACCAGGTCTGATAACCAAAGGCCCAAATCTCTTGCAGAATGAGTCCTTCTGATTCTATTCCTTTCTGATCAAGGTTGATTTACCTACAAATATTTTAAACTGTCTACTACAGATGTATTTGGTTTTGCTGCGGATTTAATGTATTCCAAAGTATTCATTTCTTTCTTTAGGTTTCCATCTGATACAAGGTGAGAAGTACTTTATTTTTTAAAAATGATACTTGGAAAAATAAAACTTTGCAAGACCTCAGCAATGTTATTTGAAATAAACCTGCTGATTCAACATTAGGATCAATCAGAGCTCCTTTCAGTACCTTGTTTTCTTTGCAGACCAGCCACAATTTAAGTAACATTAGAATTCACACCACTTGCTACTGATTAGGATCCATATTACTATGCTAAATGTATTAAAATTGTGTTACTTTTTCATACATGTAGAAAATATTAGCTTAATGAGTACAGTTATTTAATGGATTTAATTTTGCATGTACCTCTGGCTGGAAGGGACACAGGGGCTTAAAGGGAACAAGAAGAAATTTGAATCAATTTATTTCAGATTTTCAAATTTTACTTTTATCTAAATGAGGGCAAATGGCACAAATGTAGTACATCCACACTTCTTTCAAGTATATGTTATGTTTTGATCGCAATATGTTGTATGATAACTTGCAGTGGCTACATTCAAGGTGTTTTCTTTGTCTTTATAATCTGTATAAATGAATGGCCATCCATTTTCCTAATTAAGGTTGCATTCCTACACACACTTAACCTGAAAGTAATCCCTCCTAAACACAATGGGATTACTTTAAGTAAACATATGTAGGGTTGCACTGTAACATGCTGAATGGCATATTCCCAATCCCTCCAAAGATCTGAGCATGTAAAAATGTTTCTGCCTTGCTAAATAAGCCTAAAAGTAAATGTAAACATTGGCTAAAACAGGAATGATTTCCTCTCCTCCTAACATCAGCAAAGTTGTGCAGTTTCTTTTAGGTAGGACCAAATATCACCTTAACCCTTTCCCACTTGCAAAAGACTGCTACGTTGTTTGCCTTTTGCCAATTGCTTTACCAACACCAAAAGTGGGAAATAGACTCTTAACTGCAGTTCACATTTTCTAAAAAGCAAAACTGGTAGGGCGACTAGGGACCATCTGGTAGAGGGAGAAACAGGAAAAGGAGCTAGATATAAGACAGGAGTAGCGAATGGGGTGCCCTCCAGGTGTTGTTGGACTACAACTCCCCTCATCATCGCTGAAGCTCAGTGGCAAAGCACCTGCATTGAATGCAGAAGGTCCCAGGCTCAATCCCTGACCTCTCTGTGCAGGGCTTGGAATGTCCCCAGCCTAAAATCCTAGAGAGCTCCTGCCAATTAGTGCAGACGGTACTCAGCTAGGTGGGCCAATGGACAGTATAAGGCAACTTCCTACATACCTATTACCGTAGGCTTTGCTGGTGAGGCTGATGTGGCTTGGAATCCATCAACACCAAGCAGGACATCAGTTGGCTATTCCTGGCATTAAGATGTCTAACTGTTCTTCACGTTATCCAGCTAGCTTATAAGACCCTCAACATCATATTCCCCCCTCCCCTCCCACCCCACCCCAGGTTATCACTCACAATACTTCCCAGGCACATAGCTTAATATCTCAACAGCAAGAGGCAATAAAAAGTATACAAACCTCTCCTTCGATTGAGGCTTCCAAGATTCCAGTAACTCTCCTCCCCCCTACACCCACACCCACACACCTACCTACCTCTCACAAGGAAAGCTAGGAAGTGAAAGAGGGAGATCAAAATGATCAAGAGACTGGAGCAAATCCTTTATTAGGAAGGGTTATAAAGTTGGAACTCTTTAGGAACATGGTAGAGGGATATAAAACTACTGTATGTATTGCATGGAGGACGTGGATAATTAAGGAGACCATTTTCTTCCTCTTCCATAGCTAGAACGTGGGGCCATCTAAAGAAAATGAATGTTGGAAGCTTCAGGACAGACAAAAATAAAGTAATTCTTCACACAGTGCGTAGCTAAATGATGTCATTTGCTCCCCCAAAATGTAGTGACGGCCTCCAGTTTGGATGGCTTTAGAAGCAGCAGTGTACAGTAGGGCCCCACTCATATGGCGGGTTACGTTCCAGACCCCTGCCTAAAAGCGAAACCCACTGAAAAGAGGAACTCATTCAATAGAATGGTGCCCAACACCCGAAAAACGCCGTAAAAGCGGAACATGCACTGTATGTGTGGAGCCTTACTCTAATTGAAAGCTGCTGGATTAGCGGAACACCACAAAGCAGGCCGCCACAAAGCAGGGCCCTACTGTAGTGGCAAATTCAGAAGTGCAGGGTCCCTTCACAATAGTCATGCCACACACACCCTCACTCACTTGCTTGTTCTCCATCATCATCTCACTCTCCTCAGTCCTTTCCACACATGCCTTCTCCCACAACAATCAGCATGAAAAGGGAGTGTGTTAGCTACTGAGAAGAGTCTTCACTTTCACCTTTCCTTTCACTCTGATTGGCTCTAATCAGCAAGAAAGGACAAGGAAGTGCCTTCTCTCACAACAATCAGCATGAAAAAGGAGTGTGTTAGCTACTGAGAAGAGCCTTCCTCCTCACCTTTTCTTTCATCTCCTTTCACTCTGCTTGGCTCCAATCAGCAAGAAAGGTCAAGGAAGCATATTAGAAGACTCTTCTCAGAGACCAATACACTCCCCTTTCATGCTGATTGGCTCGTAGGATGCTGGAGACATAGGCACCCAGCTGGGACCCTGCTATCAAAAAAGTAAGGGGTCTAAGACCCCCCAGAGACCCTGAATGATTACACCCCTATTTAGAGGGGAATTAGAGAAATTCATGGAGATGAAGGCTAGCAAAGGCTACTAGTCATAGTAATACTGCTATGTATACTAGCCTCAGAGACAGTGTGCCACTGAATACCAGTGCCTGGGGACCACAAGCATGGATGTGGGGATGCTATTGCATTCCTGTTTTGCTTAGGGGCTTGCCAAAGGCATCTGCTTACAGTAGGAATACACTCACTGTTCTGCTGGTTTAAGTGCATCTCCACCTCTCTCTTCTGAAAATGGGGGCACACGAGGGTACTCAAACCCCACCTCTTTTTACTGTAAAAGCTGGTGGGAGCACCTTGAATGTGTTTTTTTTTAAAATCAGCTTCACAGAGATTTTGCAACTGATCGGCAGATCATTCTGTTCCCCCTCCAGATATGGCTAATGGAAATGCTTTGATCTGGCGACTAGTGTGTTTACAGCCTTAGTCACTGTGAGAACAGAATTATGGACTCAATGGGTCTTTGGTCTGATGCAGCAGGGCTCTCTTTACATTCTACAGTGAGAAACCAGCATTTTGTTCACCTGGTAGCTATTTTTATTTATTCATTTCATTTTCATTACCTTTTTAAAATTAAAAATATAATTGCCCCTAGTTGGGACAAGATCCTAAAGGAAATAGAGCTCATTAATTTTAAAAAACAGCCTCTGTAGCCAAGGACCCAGGACTCTGTTTACTAACATTATTTTACGATGCAGAACTAAGCATTCTGGCAAAGGACCTTGTAAGTTCCATGGTCATCACTGCCAGATTTTCTCATAGCACATTACTGGAAAGAAGCTTCCTGTTTGACGCTGGACAAGGAGCATGGCTATGGACTGGGGCTCTTATGGAGAAGTTAACACAGAACTTAAGGGTCATCAGAAGCCAAGCAAACATGGACCCATATTTTGCAATTTGGCAAGACTTTGTTTTATATGCAAACACAGCTGGCAACAAAATAGGTCCACCCTCTTATGTTACTGTGTAGAGGACTCAAGGGGAAGTGTACACAATAGCCATTAGGGCCCTGCTTGATGATCTCTGCTGTCTCCACTTTAAAAGAGAAAACTTCCATTTAAGAAGCATCTCTCCAACTTGCTGGACCTGTCAAGACATAATTGAATGATAGGCTACACTTTTTTGTCTTGCCTCTTTAGACCATATTGTTATGTTGTGTGTTCCTGTTACCACATTTTCAATAAAATTATATTTAATATATACATATTCTTCATTGTATCACTTCCTGATCACTTTGTGTGTTTTTTTGTTTCACCATCTTCTATGCCAACCAAATCAGTCAAAGGGATGCATGAGCAATGATTTGGGAAATAAATAGTCTCTTCTCTGTGATACTTCCTAGAGAGTCAGTCCTCTAACAAAACACTGTTGGGAGATTGGGTTGTGTGTGTGTGTTACTTTATTCTGGAAATACATGCTTGATAGGAAAGAGTTCTATATCTAGCTAACTAGCTATGTTGGAGCAGTCTGCACTGGTCCCAGTGCAGCTCTCATGCTGGTTGAGAGGGAGAGACAAAGGAAAAATGTCTGCTCCCCTCTCGAGAGAGAAGAAGAAACTGGGAAGGTGGGAAGGAACTGGGATCAACATCCTTTGCATATCAGTCTAGCAGGAAGGGGAGAGATGGCAAGGATCAAAAGACAGGTATAGCCTGACAATGAAGAGGTCTCCTCCCTAGCTGCCCTTTTTAACCCCATGCAGCCTCAACCCACCAAGTTGGAGTTGAACCTCATACATTCCAACATGTGTGGTATCATGACTCGCTTCATGGCTTCTGTTGTGAGCTTCGCTATCTCTGACTTCAAGGCAGGGAGGAGAAAAGTGTGGGCTTTCTTTTCTGGCCTGCTGTTTGGCTGAGCATCACTTTGGCCAAATTGTTTCCGCGGGGGGGGGGGGTAGATCTATAAGACTACACATCAGAAATTTCTAGTAATCTTTAAAATTAACCTGAACAGGAACATCGTTTAATACAGCTGAGGGGCTTCCACAGTTGCTTTATAAAGAAGGGGCACTTCCCCCTCCTTTTCCTCCCAATCCTGATTGACAAAGAGAGCAGAATCCATTTTCTCACACCACAAGATATCCATTACACGAGAACTTTCTTCTGGCGCCAGGAGGTATTTAAAGAGTTTGCTTGCTTATTCCACAGGGGAAAGTGTGCTGAAAGTTAGGGATACCTGAGCATAACTGACCATTTGACAAACTCAGAGTGGGGGGTGGGGAGTCTCAGCAATTAATAAGGCCTCCCCCTCCCTTCTTTCTCTCCAAGTTTATTAAACAGGAACATTTTAGAGCAGCAATAACAAAAACAAATTTGTCCTGCACACAAGTAGATTGGGGCTTGGAGCAGACTAGAGAGCCTGGGCTCAGACCCCAAGAACAAAAGGGCACTCTTAGGCATGGTCACTGAAGAAGTTAAGCCCCACTGGGTGTGGAAGAGCCTGAAGCCGCAATCCTAAAAACACAGGGTAGAAAGCCTCACTGAAAACACTGGGACTTACTTTGGAGTAAACAAACCAAGGATTGCATTGTAACTCAGGTAGGTGTGCATAGGTTTGCGGCATGACAGAGCAATCCTAGGAACATAAGAAGCTGCCCTATCCTGAGTCAAATCATTGATCCATCTAGCTCAGTATTGTCAACACTGGCAGGCCGTGGCTCTCCAGGGTTTCAGATGGGAAATCTTTCCCAGCTCTGCCTGAAGATGTCAGGATTGAGCCTGGGACCGTCTGCATGCAAAGCACATGCTTTACCATTCAGCTACAGCCCTTCCCAGACCAATTTTACTCAGACGTGAGCACCACTGTGTTGAATACAGCTCACTCATAGGTAAGTGTGCATACGATTGCAGCAACTCAATTGATATCTAAATCTTGGTTTAGAGGAAATCCTATCTCATGTGTATCCTTCACCTGTATAGTCCTATTCTACCTGAGCAAGCTCGGGATCCAGCTGACTGTGATCAAAAATGCACAGGTGGGACTTCAGCTAATAGGTGCCAGTCCCTCTAAAGCTGCAGTCCTTACTCGGAATGAGATGGGAATAAATCCGATTCAGCTAGCAGACTACGGATCAGAATGTTCGAAATTTCCTCCCTTTTGCAGTACTTACTGGGCCTCAGGGACTGCCACAGCATTGGCTTCCCAGCAAGCAAATCAGTCAAGGCTTGCACCCTAAATTCGATGAAACACATTTTATGTAGGTATTTACTTACTTATTTATTAGATTTATATCATGCCCTTTCTCCCAGTAGGAGCCCATCCCTTTATTGGGGGTCGAGGAGAAGATTGGAGTAGGTGGAAGATCCCTCTTGGATCATCAGCTGGTAAGACTTGAGTCAGAATCTTAAAAGCTACCAGTCTGCCTGTGTACCCTCCTTACCTGGGAGTAAGCCCCAGTGAACAGAGTGCAACTTCCAAATACAGCTTAAATGCATCGGAGGACTTGATGGGTTTCCGGCTCAAGCCTATGTCTGTCTGCTTGGAAGAAAGCCTCCTTGCATTCAACCATGTGCACACTCACCTGGACGTCAGTGCCACCGAACTTAATTGGGCTCAGGACAGGACAGGCTTGCTCTGCACGTTACTTCTTTTTCCAGTTGGGCGGTGTCGATTCTTTCCGGTGACGCCAAGCTCGAGTTAGTCTACTCGCCCCATCCCTTTCCTTTCTTGCCAGGAGAGGAGTTCGCCCTTCATCTGCTTTGTTTTAGCTTACACAGTTTACTGGCAGGGACGGGCAGTTTGAAATGCCCCCCCTTCCCTAGAGATCAGAGCTTTTACCTGTTAGAGCCACGTGCAAAAGAGGGCTGCAAGCGGATGCTCCACCACTGAGTTAGAAGGGCCCTTTCCCCGGAACTGAGGCCTTTCATACAGAAATCTATTCCTGGTCTATCCCACCCCACCCACCTTTCCTTCTTTCAGTAGCCTACTTTGGGGGGGAGGTTGTTGCTACTGTTACAGAACTGGAAATCAGAAATCACCCAGAGATCTTCCTTCTGTCGCCGCTTAACCTACTTAGAATGTTGTCCTCTCACACGAGGCGGCGGAGCAAAACTGTCGTGGATGAAACCACGAGAGTCCTCTTTTTCGCTCCCCCGCCGACTTTCCTGTGTGGGTTAAAAGCTCGATTCTTTGCTGCTAGCCCATTTCGCGCCTCCGCAGCACCGGGAGGGGGGGGAGGTGAAGCTTCCCAGAGAAGAAAGGCTGCGCTTTGCGTGCAACGGTGGGAGAGAATGCTTATCATAGGATCAGGCAGTACGTTGGATCACGCTTCGGCGACCATTTCAGCGGTGGTCTGTTTGTCCTCCCTCATATTTGTAACTTGTTCCTGAGCAATATCTGCCAGTGTGGGTGCAGTGGACAATTTCTCCTGCTGCCCGATCCTCTGCCTGCCTGCTCGTAATTTTAAAATGGCAAATCGCCTTGGGTGCAACAAATGAATAAAGAAATAGTGGCCACTGAGTGCAATGGTATGTGTGAGTAGAACTGCAACCTCAGTGATTCATTTTCCCCACCCTCCTCCCCTCCCAACCACTTGAAGTCGTGTGATTGGTCCTCGAAATCCATTAGATTTCCTTACAAATAGTTTGGGGTACGAATGGGCTCAAAAGCCGCGCGCGGAGGAGAGAACTGGGTGCGTGAACGAAAGTGAATGAGCATAGCTCATCATTTGATAGGACTGTTCATTTATTTCTGTGTTGCTTGCCAGAAGAAGCGTTCTGTAGAACTGGGAAGCTTCCTCTCCTTTTGACCCAATCCAGACATATCCAGTCGGCAGAGCTTGGAAAAGTTACTTTTTTGAACTACAACTTCCATCAGCCCACTCCAGTGGCCATGCTGGCTGGGTCTGATGGGAGCTGTAGTTTAAAAAAGTAACTTTTCCAAGCTCTGCCAGTTGGGTACTTCTGTGGTGCTGGTGTGTTCCCAACAGAGCCGCGGCACAACAAGCAAATCTCTCGACATTCGCTCCCACAAAAGCAGTGATGGCCACCAATTTGGATGCCATTCAGAGGGGACACATTCATGGAGGATAAGGCTATCAGTGGCTACTAGCCATGATGGCTATGGTCTACCTCCACTGTCTGAATACTAGTTGCTGGGAATCCCCTGTTGGAATACGTGGTTCAACTCCAACTTGTGGGCTGAGGCTGCATGGGGTTAAAAAGGGAAGCTAGAGAGGAGACCTTCTTGGTTGCATGGCTATACCTGTCCTTTGATCTCCTGCTGGCTCTCCCTTCCTGCTAGACTGATATACAAAGGATGTTGATCACAGTTCCGTCCCCTCCTTCTTACTTCTTCTTTCTCTCATGAGGGAGAGCAGACATATTCCTTTGTCTCTCCCTCTCCTCCAAGTATGTCCCCTCCTTCTTACTTCTTTCTCTCATGAGGGAGAGCAGACATATTCCTTTGTCTCTCCCTCTCCTCCAAGCATGAGGGCAAGCACAGGGCTCAGTGTTTGTGGCTCCAACTTAGCTAGTTAGCTAGATATAGGACTCTTTCCTATCAAGTATGTACTTCCAGAATAAAGTAGTTATTTCTTATTTTAAAGCTTAAAGTCTCTGACTAATTTGCAGGGAAGGTATAATCTTTAGCAAGGATTCAAACACACACACATAAGCTCGCTCAGAACTCTCCGTTTCCAGCATCGCAACACTCCGACATCCCCAGGGGAGAGGGTGCTGTTGTTGCACTCTGGTCCTGCTTGTGGGCTTCCCATGGGCATCTGGTTGGCCACTGTGAAAACAGGGGGCTGGACTCAATGGGCCTTTGGCCTGATCCAGCAGGGCTCTTCTGGCGTTCTTAAACTCTAAGAAGGCTTAAAACGGAGAATTCTAGTCTGATTATGACCAGGCTGTACCTCTTCCTTAAATCCAACTCAAATGCCACTCTAACCAAGACTACCTATGTGATATACCAAAAAGAGGGTGGGCCTCAGTAAAAGTGGAGGGAGGGAGGGAGGGAGGGAGGGAAGAAAGAAATAGCTGTAATCCTACACACAGTTATGTGCTGGAGGAAGCCCTGCTTTACTCCCTTACGAGTAGCCATACACGGGGCCAGCTACCTGTCACAGAGTGGCAAAATTGGGAATGGAGAGACTGATTGAGCCTTTATGTGTTTGAATCTTTGCTAAAGATTACATCTTCCCTGCGAATTAGTCAGATAGTGACTTTAAGCTTTAAAATAAGAAATAACTACTTTATTCTGGAAGTACATACTTGATAGGAAAGAGTTCTACATCTAGCTAACTCGCTAAGTTGGAGATGCAAACACTAAGCCCTAGTGTTTGCTCTCATCCTTGGAGGAGAGGGAGAGACAAAGAGAAGATGTCTCCTCTCCCTCTCAAGAGAAAGAAGAAGGAAGGAGGAAAGAGATGTGGTCAACATCCTATACATATCAGTCTAGCAGGAAAGGAGAGCCAGCGGCTACCCTTTTTGTCGGAGAGTGGCGACGCTGGAACGGAGATTTCTGAGTGAGCCTATATGTGCGCTTGAATCTTTGCTAAAGATTCTACCTTCCCTGCAAATTAGTCAGACAGAGACTTTAAGCTTTAAAATAAGAAACAACTACTTTATTCTGGAAATACATACTTGATAGGAAAGAGTCCTATATCTAACTAACTAGCTAAGTTGGAGATGCAAACACTAAGCCTAGTGTTTGCCCTCATGCTTGGAGGAGAGGGAGAGACAAAGAGAAGATGTCTCTTCTCTCTCTCAAGAGAAAGAAGAAGGATGAGGAAAGAGATGTGGTCAACATCCTTTGCATATCAGTCTAGCAGGAAGGGAGAGGCAGCGGGAGATCAAAGGATAGGTATTAGCCTAGCAATCGGGAGGTCTCCTCTCTAGCTACCCTTTTTAACCCCATGCAGCCTCAACCCACAAGTTGGAGTTGAACCACATATTCCAACACTACCAAGGCTAGATAAAGAGTTTCGTTGTGGGAGAGAAGGCAAAGGTTTCCATAGCGGATTCCTTACATGCAATCTTTTCAGTTCCCTCCCCCTGCCCCAACAGCAATGTTAAACCTTTAACAGTGTGATCCTATATGAGTCTACTCAGAAGTAAGCCCCATTATGTTCAATGGGACTTTCTCCCAGATTATTGGCAATAGGACTGCAGCCAACAATTGTCTCATTGACCACTGGCAGAGCTCCCCCCTCTCCATACACCTATAGCCAAGATTCCTCAGATAATGACATTTAAAAAGAAGCACACTGTGTGACACAGAAGGATGCTCAATTCTTGGCAATAAGTCCCCTGTGTGTTCAACTCGATTTATTTCCAAGTCAGTTACTGAGGATCAGGAAACTTCTGAGGCCGCCTGGTCTTGCTTTGTGACTGGGTTATATAATAAAGAGAAACCTTTGGAGGTATTTCATCCTCTGGCCCTTCGCAAACTGCTTGGGAGTTTCGCAAGAGCAACGTTGCACCTTACCCCTCCTTTTTTTTGCAATTTGCAGAATTGCTACAGGCTATCTAGAACTTGAGAGCCAGTGTGGCGTAGTGGTTAGAGTGTTGGACTATGACCTGGGAGACCAGGGTTTGAATCCCCACATGTTGCTGGAGCAAATTTGGGTAAGCACAGCAGAGAGTAACAGCAGTCTGAAATGTGTGTGTGCCAGCGTGCGTGTGCATTTACCTAAGAAAGCAGGCTTTTACCCTGCATCAGGATCACTAAGACTTGAGACTTAGTAAAATAAGAAAAGCTACTTTATTTATAGAAATACATTGTAGATAGAAAGGCATACCTAGTTCTAACTAACTAACTAAGCTGGAGGTGCAATACCCATATGTGGGAATTGTCCTCATGGCTAGGAGAGAGAGAGAAGAAGAGAGGGCGGAAGAAGGAGGGGCAGAAACAATGGAAGGAAGTCAGTCAGAGCATGACAGGTAAAGGTAATCAAGCCTATCCATGTGGAGGACCCTAACTCTATCTCCCTTCTGGAACATAAACAAAAGAACAAAACAGGAGTTGCTGTTGCCTCACTTCCAACACCATACAGCCATGAAGCTCACTGGGTGACCTTGGGCCAGTCACTGCCTCTCAGCCTCAGAGGAAGGCAATGGTAAACCCCCTCTGAATACCGTTTACCATGAAAACCCTATTAATAGGGTCACCATAAGTCGGAATCGACTTGAAGACAGTCCATTTCCATTTTCATCTAGAACTTGCTATTTTAAAATGAAAATATTAAGGATTTCCTATCTTTCTTTCTCTTTTGCCTTTCAAATCCCCTTTCTCCCGCAACCACTCGTCTGTCTAACCATTCCATCATTTCCTACTTAGTTCTAGATTGCAATAATAATACTACCCCCCAAAAAGCCCCTTTTAAAATGATTTCCCTAAAACTCTTTCCAAGAACTGAAAAAATTACATTTCCCTTTCACAGCAAATCCAAATACCCGAAGAGAAATGACCATTCAGCCAGGAGATCTATATGGACTTAGAATTGCTTCCCTTCTCTCTAGCTGCCACAGCCACGCCATACATTTAAAGCACATGGCTTCCCCCCAAAGAATCCTGGAAACTGTAGTTTGCTAAGGATACTGGGAACTGTAGCACCTTCAAGGATAAACAACAGCTCCCAGGATTCTTTGGGGGAAGCCATGTGCGTCACATGTATGATGTGGATGTGACTCTAGTTTTTCTGTAGTAGGTGCAGAGCTTGGAAAAGTTACTTTTTTTTGAACTACAACTCCCATCAGCCCAATCCAGTGGCCATGTTGGCTGGGGCTGATGGGAGTTGTAGTTTAAAAAAGTAACTTTTCCAAGCTCTGAGTAGGTGCATAGGAGAGTCAACCTACCTTGACTGCTACATCAAGGATATGGGGTAGACTCTCGTGTCTCAGCTACCGCAATTCTTTGCATGGGAGCCTGGAAGTTGGGGGGGAGTAAACCATGTTTATGCCAGCGGAATGCTCAGGGCCCGTTCACAGTCACAGGTGCACTTACATCGCTTGATGACTGGCAGATATGTGAATTTTCTGTTTTAACTCGTATTCCTGCATTGAGCAGGGGGTTGGACGCGGTGGCCATATGTTGGAAGTTGGGCAAGAGCAACTCCTGTTTTGTTCTTTTGTTTAAGCTCCAGAAGGGAGATAGAGCTAGGGTCCTCCAGATGGATAGGCTTGTTTACCTTTTACTTGTGATGCTCTGACTAACTTCCTTCTGTCGCTAGACTGTTACGTCTTTAGGGAAGCTTACCTGACCCTCCTCCTTCTGTCCTTTTCCTTCCTTTGTTCTCTGCTCTCTCTCCTACCATGAGGCTAACCCCTACATCTGGGTGTTATGCCTCCAACTTAGTTAGTTAGTTAGTTAGAACTAGGTATGCTTTTCTATCTACTATGTATTTCTATAAATAAAGTAGCTTTTCTTATTTTACTAAGTCTCAAGCCTCAGTGATGCTGATGCAGGGTAAAAGACTGCTTTCTTAGGTTAATGCGCACACACGCTGGCACACTCTCATTTCAACATCTGCTGTTACTCTGGTGCTGTGGTGTTGCTTAAAATGAAATTAAGCACACAAATTACACACAGCGCAACAAGGGTTATGGGCCCAGCAAACTAAGATGAATGTAAGTTGTAGCTGAAGCTAAAAGTGCTTGCCTGTAATTTACAAGGGAGACTTTAAGTTAGAAAGAAAAGCAGAACAAAGATAGAAAAGATGGCTGAAGTATCTTCGCTCGAGAGATGCGTTCCAAGGCTGGAAAAAGATAACTTCGAACTATGGGATTTAAGATTTAAAGCCCTTCTGGAAGGAGAAGAGTTGGAAGGAATCCTGACTGAGAGAGAACCCTCAGCTGATGATGCGAATGCAATGGCTTCATGGAGACATAAGCATGCAAAAGTAAAGTCTCTGCTTATTTCTGCTTTATCAGATGAAGCATTAAATATCTGTACAGGCTGCAACAGTGTAAAGAGATTTATGAAAAACTGCAGGGAGTCTATAACAAGAAAACAAAGAGCCACATCATGTTTCTGTACAAAGAGTTATTTTCTCGGAAAAAACTAATGAAAGAGGCAGTCTGGATAAATATATAGAGCGATTTTTAGAACCTCTTGCTAAACTTCAGAGATGTGGCAGAGTATTAGATGAATAATTACAGAAAGGATTGCTTTTAAGCTCTCTTAATCAGGATCATAAATTAATTTCCTGCATACTGGAAAGTTCTGATCAAAGTCTAAGTCAGCTTGTATCATATTTAAAGGACCAAGACTTTTGGGAAAGGCAGGAAATGAAGGCTGTGCTGAGCAAGCAAACTTTACTGTGGGGAGAAACAAACAAAAGGTAGCCACATGAGTCACCACCCGAATCCACAAAAGGGCAGAGATAAATACAGCAATAGGGGTTTCATATGCAAAACTCCAAAGCCTGACTTCCAACGGAGACTGGCTGAGGTGAGGGAAGCCCCCAGGCAAACAGTCTTTAAACAAGGACAAAGGATGTCTCCACCAGAGAATTTTAGCTACTATGTGCCTTATCAAGGAAGGGGTGACTGTAAAAGCAGATTTTTAATTGACCCAGGATCCACCTCACATATTATAATTGATAGGAACCTGTTTAAAAGTTTTGAAAGTCACAAGCAAAAGATACTGACAGCGTCTGGACAAGAAATTTTCTCTGAAGGAATAGGGACAGTGGAATTATTATGCAAAGTGGCACATGAGGAAAGAAAGATAGAACTGAAAGACTGTCTATATGTTCCAGATTTTAAAGACAATTTAATCAGTGTTACCAGAATATTAAAATCTGGAGGCGAATTTCATATGAGTGGAGAATTTTGCCATGTTCTAGATAAAGGAGTAATAAGTTGCACTGCAAAGGTGAAAAATGGACTTTTAATTCTTGAATGCTTAGAAACCATGCATGCAAATGTGGTCAAGGAAACCAATGATTCTGGATGCTTGCATACCTGGCATAGAAGAATGGGACATGCCAGCCTAACCAAAGTTACTGCTCTAGAGAAAGAGAATTTGACAAGAGGCATTAAAATGAAACAGTGCAATTGTACACAAACTTGTGAGTGCTGCATTAAAACTAAAAGTGTGAGACCAAACTTTCCTAAGAAAAGTGAGAGGAAAACCAAAAAGCCTCTAGAGTTAATTCACACTGACCTTTGTGGGCCAATGAGAATGCCCTTCCAAGGTGAACATAAGAACATAAGAAGAGCCTGCTGGATCAGGCTAGTGGCCCATCTAGTCCAGCATCCTGTTCTCACAGTGGCCAACCAGGTGCTTGGGGGAAGCCCGCAAGTGGAAATTTATACATGCTTACTTTTATAGATGACTACTCCAGATATACTACCATGTATCTGATAAAGGAGAAAAGTGAAGTACTTCAAAAACTGAAGGACTATGTTAGGATTGTGTCCAACAAATTTGGCAGAAAGCCACAGATCATAAGATCTGACAATGCAGGGGAATATGTGTCCAGGGCTATGCAAGACTTTCTCCATGAGGAAGGCATAGAGCACCAGACTACAGTTGTATCCAACTCAGAGCAGAATGGAGTTGCAGCACACATGAACTGGACTCCTGGACAAATGATTAATTTCTTGCTGGAAGATACACATTTACCAAAGCAGTACTGGGGAGAAGCTGTGGTTACTGCCACTTACCTGCAGAACCGACTTCCTACATCTGCAACCAACAAAACACCATTTGAACTGTGGCATGATAGGATACCAAGTATGTCTCACCTTCGTGTATTTGGGTGCAAGGCCTTTGTGCACATCCCAAAGGAAAAGAGATCAAAACTTGACAACACTGCCAGGGAAGTAATATTCATTGGATATTCTCCAACGCAAAAGGGATACAGAGTAATAGATCCCAAAACTGGCAAATTTGAAGTATGCAGAGCTGTCCATTTTGATGAAAGAATGTGCGCACACTGACCAGAAGGAGCGCCACACCAAACAGATGACAGCAAAATGGAAGAAGCTGAGTTATTCTTCCACCACAGAAGGTATAACAATATACCTGCAGAGGAAGATGAGGAGTCTGAGCCAGAAGAGGCAACTGAGCCAGAACAGGCATCAGAGCCAGAAGGGGCAGCCGAAGCGCCAGCACCCAGATGCTCTGAACGCACCAACAGAGGTGTGCCACCAGAGAGATTTGCTTACCTTGTGAGAGATGAACTTCCAGAACCAGAGACCTGGAAAGAGATTGATGCCTTACCCAAAGCCGAAGCTGAGAGGTGGAGGCAGCCAGCCAAGGAAGAGCTGGAATCCCTACACCAAAGTAATACTTGGACACCAACCAAGCTTCCTCAAGGAAGGAAAGCTGCAGGCTACAACAGGAAATTCAAGAAAAAGCCAAATGCTAAAGAAAAGTCTGTATATGAGTACTGTTACCAAGCCAGATGTGGTGGTAACCGTGGGATACCTGTGCTGAAAAACCAGCTCGCCAACCAAAAGGGACTGGGAAGGAAGCAAGGATGTAACAGACTCTTGGAGTCAGAAAGGGTGAGTTCACACACCAAGTACATAGAAATGAAGCACCCACCTACCGCAGAGGACTGCTCAAGATGGAGTATTGTCCAACAGAAGACATGACTGCAGACGCTCTCAGGAAGGCGTTGGGCAAAGTCAGACATTGCAAGCTGTGAGACAAGACGAATCTCGTGGACTAAACCAAACACTGGTTGAGAAGGGGTGTTGGAAGTGGGGCAAGAGCAACTCCTGTTTTGTTCTTTTGTTTAAGCTCCAGAAAGGAGATAGAGCTAGGGTCCTCCAGATGGATAGGCTTGTTTACCTTTACCTGTGATGCTCTGACTGACTTCCTTCTGTCGCTACACTGTTACGTCTTTAGGGAAGCTTACCTGACCCTCCTCCTTCTGCCCTTTTCCTTCCTTTGTTCTCTACTCTCTCTCCTACCATGAGGCTAACCCCTACACCTTGGCGTTATGCCTCCAATTTAGGACTAGGTATACTTTTCTATCTATTATGTATTTCTATAAATAAAGTAGCTTTTCTTATTTTACTAAGTCTCAAGCCTCAGTGATGCTGATGCAGGGTAAAAGCCTGCTTTCTTAGGTAAACGCACACACACGCTGGCACACTCTCATTTCAACATCTGCTGTTACTCTGCTGCTGTGGTGTTGCTTTAAATGAAATTAAGCACACAAATTACACACAGCGCAACACCATATAGGCATCTTCCACTATTCTTTTATTCTGATACTAAAAAGCGTTGTGTTTGAGACAAGGTGCGCTGATATTCAAGTTCTTTCTGCAGTTTTCGATCTGCAACAAAGCATCTCCGCCGCATAGATTAAAAAAAAAATAAACTCATGGTTAAGAAAGATACATCATTCCTTGATTCTCTACGGGAACCCATTTTTTAAAATGTACTTTAAGGCAAAAGTGAAAGTTGCCCCTAAAAATCACTGGAGAAATCCGAGTTTTTAAGGCGGCTGTGATTGGGTAATGTGTCTGCTCTCGAACAAATGTGGAGTGTCTCCGACATTTTTATATCTCTGTGATTCGCACGTGCAGGTCGCCTCTTGGTGCAGCCCTTAAGTGGTGAACATGCATCTGTGAACCAGTCACCTCTGCTCTTGTGGAATGAGATGGGTCAACAGTACTTTCTCGCACATTCTGCTGTTTTGGCATTGAGATCCTATGAGGCATTTAACAGCGCGCTCATATACATGTCCCTTCAGATGTAAACCCCTAGTGAGTTCAATTAGACTTACACCTAGGTAAATATATGCTATAGTACAGAATCAAAACATCTCTGTCCCTTTTGTCTGTGATTCGTAGAAACACACAAGAGGTCTGTGTACTAATTTGCACCCTGGAATTACTCGACATGACTTTATGGTGTACCGTTTTAGCAGGCACTTTTCCCCCTGCAAAGCCGTCTGTAAGTTTAAGAAATAGAAATAGATCTTCTTCTGCTTAGCTTTTGTGGTGGGTTTCTCTTTGGCAGGCAGAGGGCTGACAAATAGCGTCCCGTGATGATGTGATTGTCGCCGTTGTAAAATAAACGCTTTGCTCTGGCCGGTTCCTGGTTCATCGCCAGGCTGCTTACCCACCATTTATTTATTTATTTATTTATTTATTTATTTATTTATTTATTTATTTATTTCATTACATTTTTTAGATTTAAAAAATTTAGATTTAAAATTCATTTAAAGCGTATGGCTTCCCCCAAAGAATCTAGGGAATTGTAGTTTACTCCTGACAGAGGTACAAATCCTAGAATCCTTAAACCACACTTCCCAGATTCTTTGCGGGAAATCACCTGAACGGTGGACCCCTCCACGTTTAACATACCAAGACACTGATAAGAAGCTATCTGGCAGACTCTTCTGGAAGCCATCATTTCCAGAGACGGGACGATGGCTGATTTATACGCTGCCCTAGGAAACGATTTCGGACATCCAAAACGGTGCATCGCCGATGGAAGGAAACGGGCTCAGGTCTTTGGAGCTCACAGTTCTGTGTGTCTGCTCGCTTCGCAGCCACGCCACACCCCTGCTTTCACTGGCACCAGAGTTGTGACTTCTGACTGAAAAGTGTTTGGGCCACTAATGCTTATTCTTTTTGTCTTCATTGACATACCCCTCCCTTTCCCCTAAAGAGCCTTCTACAACCCTAAAAACAACTTCTCCCTGGAAAATGTACACCTGATCTCTACAACAGCCTTATGTGGAAGTAGACTCCGCTGTGCCAGTGGAACTGAACGGATATAATCAAAGTTCCGTTGAGACCAACGAGACACACAACACAATCCTAAACGTGCTGACTCGGCTAACCTAGGAGTCAGCATCCCTGAACCCAATGGGATTTAAATCCGAATAGATATGGACAAGATTTCACCGCAGGTCCCCTGGCCCTGAGTTCAGCGGGATGACTGTGGGATGGCTTTTCCGTGGCATGTTTCCTCTTCCTTGCTGTTACTCCTGTAGCAAGCCAGTGAGGCGTAGCGCTTAGAATCCAGGACTGCGGAGACCTGGGTTCAAATCCCTATTCAAGTCATGACTCTCACTGGGTGACTTCGGGCTGCTCACCCCCTCTCAGCCTAATCTACCTCGAAGGAGTAGGTGAAATGAGAGAAATGGGAGAAGGAAGCTGCCTTATACCAAGTCAGATAAATTGTCCACCTAGCTCAGTATTGTCGACACTGACTGGCAGTGGCTCTCCAAGGTTTCAGGGGTCTCTGCCAGCCTTACCTGGAGATGCCGAGGATCGAACCTGTCGGAATTCTCTATTGAGATTCGTAGCAGAGTTGCGTAGCGCAGCAGAACGGAGAGTATTGAGCGAGCTTAGTGTGTGTGTGTTTGAATCTTTGCTAAGATTCTGCCTTCCCTGCAAATTAGTCAGACAGAGACTTAAAGCTTTAAAAATAAGAAACAACTACTTTATTCTGGAAGTACATGCTTGATAGGAAAGAGTTCTATATCTAGCTAACTAGCTATGCTGGAGCAAGGAGCACTGGTCCCAGTATTCGCCCTCATCCTGGTTGAGAGGAGAGACAAAGAGAAGATGTCTGCTCCCCTCTGGAGAGAAAGAGAACACAGAGAAAGGCGGGAAGGAACTGGGATCAAACATCCTGTTGCTTATCAGTCTAGCAGGAAGGGAAGAGAGGGCAGGATGTATAGCCTCAAGGAGCAAGAGGTCTAGCTCTCTAGCTACCCTTATTAACCCCATGCAGCCTCAACCCACCAAGTTGGAGTTGAACCTCATACATTTCAACACCCCTTCTCAACTAGAACTTGGTTCATTCTACAAGGTGCATCTTGCCTCGTAGTTTCTGGTGTCAGACATTGCCCAATGGTTTGGTCAAAGCATCAGCTGTCATCTCTTCTGTTGGACAGTAGGTCATCTCTAGAAGTCCTTTCTCCCTTATGCCCTTTAGGTAGTGGAACTTCACATCAATGTGCTTCATGTGAGAACTTTGCCCTTCTGATTCTGCGAGTCTTATGCAGGCTTGATTGTCCTCAAGTATTCTGATAGGCTCTGGTTCAGATATGCCCAAGTCTCTCCATTTTGGTTGATGACTGTGCCGAGGTATTGATAATCCTTGACATATTATGATTATGAGCAATGCCGTCAGGAGTCTAGACCAAGAGGCTAGACTACTAGCAGGGGCACCCATGACAGAATGGTCAAAGCTGAGACACCAGACTAAGATGCATCCAAACTCAGAGGAAGGCAATGGTAAACCACCTCTGAATACCTCTTACCACGAAAACCCTATGAACAGGGTATCCAAAATGCAAAACGATGATGATAGGGACAGCAGACCCAGTTCTCTGCGTGCAGTCAAAACAGCACCACCCATGCACAAGGGGGAAGTAAACCACGGTTTCTGTAAACCACAGTTGGTTTACAGAAGCAAAAAATATTTAGAGGGGGGGAAAAACCGCAAGGGAAGGGACTGCCAAGTTTTCTAGTATTTTAGGTGGCTTGTTAAGATGGGAAATTACGATCCCGATATCTTCATTTTGGTCCAGCATCCAGACTAGTGCTTAATCATGGAAATGATGACATTTTCAAAAAAGATGGGAGTGCCTTTGAGCATGTACAGAGTGCCTGTTATTCGCCCGTAATCACCATCCACATCGTGTGTGCATACTTATGAGATAAAGAGAGAGGACAAAAAAGTGTCATTTCCTAATGAGCCTGAGCCCGACACCTCTGTTTTGTAGTCTTTAAGCTCTGAACCCCCACGTCTGTGAAGTTCAGCCCACGAAGGAACAGATTGCTTTCAGCGTGGGGGAGAGGGGAAGGTAAGATCGCAGTTTTAAGAGCTGGGCATCCACATATTCACAACTGTTTAGAAAAATCCAACACTTTCCTTGCCATTAATCTTTAGTAAGGAAAGAGTTCAGACTGCACCTGTATAAACAATCCAGAGAAAAGGGGGAGGGGGAGAGGCGGAACCTGCACGTCTACCTCCGATGTGTGTGTGCATTGATACGGATATTCCCCGGGTACTCTTCAGTATTGGGCATGTAGTATGGCCAGCCAGCCACCTGCTTGGGAGAAGAAGCCGAGGCAGCCCTTATGGGCCGGTGTCAGCCCAAGTGCAGGGCTTCCATGTGCCAAGTTGGACACAGTGTGCATTTCAGAGCTTCCACCGATATTCTTGCCCATGAAAAGGGACGGGGGACGGAGGGAGGGAGAGGCCCCGAGTAAAGAACAGCATTTTCTAAGAAAGAAAAAAAGAAAGAAAGCCTTCCTGAGACCTCGGGGTTTTATTTATCAGCTTGTGGAAAGCTGTGCCAAGAAGGGAAACGGCGGAGGCGGTGGTGCCAACGCCACTCTGGTGGGAAGACGAACGGAACAAAAAGATTGCAGATGCAGGAATTAGGGACCGAGATTCCCACCTGCTGCAGTCGTCAGAGGCGAAGGAACACCCGCAGCCCCGGCCTTCTGTTCCTGCCAGGGAACTTGGCCTGGCCAAGGGGATTGGTTACATCGCGAAGACGCTTCCCCGGGCATAACCCGCCTCGCTGAGCTCAAAAACTGCCCTCCGATCCTATTCACAGTCATTCATCCATAAACGAAGCCCCACGGATTTTAGAAAGAAGTGTGCGCAGGATCGCAGCTGCAGTGCTCAGGACTTTAGGAGGGAGGGTGCGCGGAGCAGTTTACAAATGAGCTCGCTCGCTTCTGTTCTCGGATGGGCCGCACCCATTGGTTTGAGCGGCCCTGAGCTGAAGCCTTCTAAGCGGGATCTCAAATCCTTTTCATTTCGGTAGCCGTTTTGGTGTTGGACCTTTTTTCTTTTCTTGCTTTTAAATTGCTTTAGGCTGGTTTTAACGTTGCTGGTCGCTTTTTAAATTGCACGTTTATAGATGGCTTTACCTGTTTTAATACATCGATTTTATTGTTTTGGCAACTGTGCAGCACTTTGGAACAGTTGTGGAAGGAGAGACAAAAACACATTGAAATAAATACATAAATAAGTATATCTATGTGGACTGAAGTGCTTAATTTGAGAAAATAAAAAGTTTTGAAAGCGAGTTAAGTTTACCTCAGATTTTGTCCACAATCAAATCCTAGATATGTGGGATGGCGTTGTAATTACTCGATGATATAGGAGAAGCATTCTGCACATGTTCAGTGACCCCGTATTTTATTATCATTTCGCATATTACCAGGTTGAGTCTTGATAATAAAAGGGTTGAGCCCTGGGGAAGCCTGGCTCAAATTAAACGCTGCCAAAGTACTCTTGATGTGTATTGGCCTTTCTTCCAAGTAAATGTGTTTATCCCATTAAAGTGAATGACAACCAAAAGGCGATTATTGTTCGTGTCACCAGATGGTAAATTGTGTGTAGCCATTTTCTGTAACAGTATTCTGTACAAATTGCTTAATGATAAATACCGCTGTTTTCACTGGAATTTACTTCTAGGCAATGTCAGATTCCACGCTTTCTCTTTACATTCTCCTACGGCACCAGAAAAAAAATCGGGCGAGGGGCACAGACACACACACACAATCTGGAGGGATAGAAAGGGCAAAATATAGTTCTAGGTGGGGGCGAGCTCCTTGTTTGGGGGCGCTTGCCCCCCTTTTGTGCTACCCCCGGACATGGCGAAAGCCCTATTTTATTTCCAACTAAACTGCTCAGGCTTGAATGGCGTTACTCAGTTTCTCGACTCTAGAACAGTAATTTTACTTCAGACTTACACTGCAGAGCTTCTGCCTCATCTACAAAGCAAACCTGTTTGTAGGTAACAAATCAAGGTTATCAAAATCTACTGCAGGTATAAAATCCACCATTTAGGCTGATACAGTCTTGGAAGCTTGGAGGTTCCGCTCAGTATCTGCTACATCCCCATGCAAACCAATCCAAGTTGTGCTGCATCCCAACACTTGCAGTAGATAACGGGTTGGGATTGTTGGGATTGTCGCCTACTTTAGGATGGGAGTTAAAGAGAATGTTGGACTGGATAGGTTTTCGTCTGACCCAGCAGGGCTCCTCTTCCGTTCTTACTGTATATTGTCAGTTTCATGCCAGCCTCTAATCCATTTGGCCAAGCGAGCGCGGCGCCATCCAACGCAGTTAATCGTTAACTGCGCACAAGACCTCCGTTTGCTTCAGTGTCCATTAGCTAGCAATTATGGAATAGAGCGTCGGATTATTGTTTTTATTTTTTAAAAAACACATGCGTTTTATTTGAAATTCCTAGCGTCCAGGTAGTTCACTAAATCAATGAAATTGAAAAGAGATTTCCCCCCTCCCTAACCCGATCCCGCTCATTGTTTGTTGTTGTTGTTATGTGCCTTCAAGTCGACTACGACTTATGGTGACCCTATGAATCAGCTACTTCCAATAGCATCTGTCGTGAACCACCCTGTTCAGATCTTGTAAGTTCAGGTCTGTGGCTTCCTTTATGGAATCAATCCATTTCTTGTTTGGTCTTCCTCTTTTTCAACTCCCTTCTGTTTTCCCCCGCATTATTGTCTTTTCTAGTGAATCGTGTCTTCTCATTACGTGTCCAAAGAATGATAACCTCAGTTTCATCATTTTAGCTTCTAATTATAGTTGTGGTTTAATTTGTTCTAACACCCAATTATTGTTTACTAGAAAGCATTTTCCTTTATTTTAATGCAAAGTACTTCCGTCCCAAGAAAGAGGGCATAGGATTTGCGGCCAGAACACAGATCCTGATATGATATACACGATCCGATTGGATCTGCGCACAAGATCGAGTCAGTGGTGAAGTTCAGCCATACCATTCCAAGGCAGTGGACGCGACAAAATCCACTGTTTTTAGTGACGGTTCCTTCCACAACCGCATGATTGTATTTAGGTAGGATGCCTGTGGGTAGGCGCTAGAGATATTTAAGATTTTATTTGCTGAAAATCGCAGCCCCCTTTTCATCACTTCCAGCATGCATTTTGCGCCCAACTTCCCACCCCCGACAGCAAGGGCAGGAGCAGCAGAGCCCCTGTTAAGGTGGTGGCGGTGGCTTTAGGCGCTCTTGAATTGAGCGCGCACAACCCTACAAGCGCAGCGGCGCAGACAAGACAGTCCCCGCCCGCCGCGTTGAGGCAGGTCTAAAAGTGGGGGAGCAACTTGTGCACGGTCTGCCCCCCTCCCGCGCTACTCTGGCTACGAAAGCGCGAGACCTCTTTATTCTTGCCCCCCCTCCTTGCCCCCCGCGGATGGTTTGCCCCGCTCCCCTCTTGGCATATATAAGCCCATCACTAGACAGTCCCCTCAAGCCGCCGGGGCGCTTCTCTTGGGAGAAGAGGGGGAGAACTGGAGTGTTCTTAGGCGGGCTCCTGCTCGCCTCTCTCTCCTCCTCCTCGGCGTTTGGGGGTGGGTCATGTCTACAGGCTCCCTGAGTGACGCCGAGGAGGTGCCGGAGATGGACCTGAGAGGGTTGCAGCTGGGATACCCGGTGCCGCCCCGCTCCAAGCGGCGTCCCCGAGGCGAGCCTTGCCCCTCAGCGGATAATTCCTCTGCTGCGGAGGAGGAGGAGGAAGAGGACGAGGAAGACGCGGAGACGGCGGGGAGCTGTGGCGCAAGCAGCAGCAAGAAGAAGCGAACCAAGGGAGCTTCCGCGGCGGGGGCAGGCAACGGGGGCAAAAGGCAGCAGCAGCCGTCGCCGGCGGGCCGGAGCGCGGCGGCGGAATGCAAGCAGACGCAGCGCAACGCGGCCAACGCGCGCGAGCGAGCCCGCATGCGCGTACTGAGCAAGGCGTTCTCGCGCCTGAAGACCAGCCTGCCCTGGGTGCCTCCAGACACCAAGCTCTCCAAGCTGGACACGCTGCGCCTCGCCTCCAGCTACATCGCCCACCTTCGGCAGTTGCTGCAAGAAGATCGCTATGAGAAGGGCTACGTGCACCCCGTCAATCTGGTAAGCAAGGCTTCTTGGTTGGAGCCGTTCCTGGGAAGCCAGAACCGGAGCTTAGCCTCCCCTCTCCCGCCCCTGCGGTTGTCCCAGCAACCAAGAGGACCCCCACGTCTAGGGTTCGATGTAGGGGGTTGCAGGGCAGAAGGTGATGTTGGCTGGGCACCTCATGCCCCTTGAATTTGAAATATCTCTCTGGGATCTTTGGAAATCGGCCCGGACTCTATATGACCTTGATCCTCGGTACCTGTCACTTTCGAAATTCTAGTTTTGGTTTTGCCTAAACAAGGGTAAATAGTTAACTATTAGGAGCTAATTTATTTATTAATTTGTGTGGTGTTGTTTTTTAAAAAACCCAATCTTTTGCTTTGATAAAGCAGTTTAATTTCTAGTAGCTTACTCCTGTAAACATAAATGGAGCTGACTCCCCAATCTTAGATAACAACTTTCTGGGGCAGCAAACACAACTTTTGAGAGTACATGGACATTGTTGCTGTAGGCGAGGGAGAAGAATGTACAGACATGGAACTGTAGTAGCCTCTGAGAGATGGGAAAACTTCATTACCTGCTAACCTTGCTGATTGCACTTAGCAAAAGGTGATTTCAAGTGTTTGTGTGTAACCCTATGCTGATGAACATGATCTCACTCGAGTTAAACTAGGGATGGGGAAATTGTGGCCCTCCAGATGTTGTTGGGCCCTGACTCTCATCATCCCTGTTGGGATGGTACTGCCTGGAGCTGATGACAGTTGGAATCCATCAGTAGCTGGAGGGCCACAGGATCTCCATTGCTGATTTAAATCACCTTAGGTATGTATTCCAAAGGAGACTTGAATTTCAGGCTCCTTTTCTCTGTTGTCAGCAGGAGCTCTGTCTTTGGATTCCCACCTGTCTTTGAAGAGATCTCTTTGAATTAGTTGTGGGTCTACCAGCATGGCAGTAGAATGGGAGATGCTGCATCATATGTGCTTCTCCCTGCAGCACATTACTTAAAGCCCTAAAATTCAAACCTATCCAGTGGGCATCTAGAAAAACACAATTGCTTTGTTGGGTGAGGTGATGCCTGATATACCTTTCTCTTTCCAGCACTGGCCAAGACGATGCTCCTGGTGACAAGTGAAGCAAGGAAAGATGACCATCCCTTTGTATGTCCCAGGATATAAAACCTGTCACTAATTTATAATCCCCACATTTTTGGTAATGAATTAGCCAAGTTATGTACTGAGCGAAGAACTTTTTTCTGGCTTGACCCTACTGTCAATTTTTGCTGGATGGATCTAATAGGAGAGAGGGGCTTCCTGCTATTTTTCTCCATGCAGTTTTGTAATTTATAAAACCTCTATCAGTTTCTCTCTCCCATTGGTTTCTAAACTACAAAATCTGAGCTTCTTCATTTTTTCCTTCATAAGGAAGATGTTCTAATTCCTTGATCATCTTGCTTTCTATCATACCTTGTCCAGTTATACAATATCCTTTTGAGATGCAATGCATCTCAGTGCATCCCAGTGTGGTGTAGTGGTTAAAGTGTTGGATTAGAACCTGGGGGACCAGAGTTTGAATCCCCACTCAGCCACAAAACTTACTGGGTGATCGTGGGCTAGTCACTGCCTGTCAACCTTACCTCCCTCACAGGGTTGTTGTGGGGATTAAATGAGGAGAAAAGGTGGGATAATAAAACAAAGAAATAAATAAATAAACTGTTTAAAAACTTTCCAAATACTCTGAAAACTCAACTTGCCATCTGTTGAGCTTCAGGGTAGAAACACACTCACTGTTCTGCCAGTTCCAGTGTGTCTCTACGTCTCTTCTGAAAATGGGGGCACACGATGCTACTCAAACTCCACCCCTTTTTCTTGTAAACCCTGGTGGGAACTGCTTGAGTGCATTTTTCAAAATTAGCTTCTGAGAGATTTAGCAACTGATTGGCAGATTAACCCATTCCCCCTTCAGGTGTGGCTAATGGAAAAGCTTTGATCCAGAGACTAGTATGTTTACAGCCTCAGTTTTCAATGTGATTTCCACACGGACTCAAGGTCTGTGGCCCACTGCAAGCTCCCCATTACCCCTAAGATATAATGAACCCTTTAAAGATAGCCATGAGAAAAAGAAACCACTTCAGCCTATATAATCACTGATATAATGGCTCTAGGGCTCCAATTCTAACCCACTTACCTGAGAGCAAGTCCTGTTGAATTCATTTGGATTTATTTCTGAATATACATGGCTAGAACTGCACTGTCATGCATTAATCCCTCAGGTCCAAGAATTACTGAAATGAAACACTTGTTTTCATGATGTGGATTTTTTTGGGGAGAGGGCAGAATACTTTTTGCATGCAGTTTTAATTGATGAAAGCTCATAAGCTTTCTGTAGCTGGCTGACAACCTTAAAATATATGTCTATGTAAAACTGCATCAAAGATTATGATGCTCTTTTTACATTCATATTGCATTCCTATCCAGCCTCTCCTCCAAGGAGCTCAGTCAAGTTCTAGCTTCACAATGACCAAGTGAACTAGATCAGGCAGTAAAGATCTTCTTCTTCAAGGTCACCCAATCAGCTTATAATAGACAAGTGTGGATTTGAACTTGGGCTTTCCATATCTAAACCCACTCACTTAGCCACTTCATCACACTGGTTGTCTGTATTAAAGATAATTGTAGACCTTTGTAACAACGCTAATGTGTGAACAAGCTGTACCAATATAACTTAAATCCTATATATCTTAATAAAATCCATGCTTTTTAAAAATCCATGATAAAACCCCTGCTGACCTAAAATGCAGGACTGTGTTGAAGATGTACTTTAGCAATAGGTGTCAAGTTTTACAGAAAGTAAATTAGACATGTTCAGTATCATTCCAATATGCTATGGGCTTAATATCTAGATTATTTCTTCATGCTCTGTCAATAGAGGTAAACCTTGAGCACCGTGACTTCCCCCCCATAAAAAAAAGACCTTGCTGACATGAGTGGTCTACTCACATTGAGATGTAATGTCTGTATTCCAAGGCTCTGCTTCCATGAAAAGAAGAATTCTTAAGTCAAAACACCAGTAACTCACAGCAGAAATTTGCTTAAATGTCTTGAAGCAGCAGATAAGTTTATGGAAAGAATCTTGCAATCCACCTAGACATGGACTGATGGACTCTTCTGGAATGTCTTGGATTATTTTGGAATTTAAAGGGGGGAAGTGAGAGTTCTGATGTATGCAAAACCAGATTGTGGTTCATTACTGTTTGTCAAGGGTTGGTAGGCTGCTGTTAATAATGTACAGTAAGAAGAATGTGCTTTAAGCCTTCATCATTTTTTCTCCTAGCAGAATTAAACATATTAAGACAGAATTAATTCAATTCAAGTGCATTGAATGCTTTTAAAATACCCTTTCAGGAAACTGCTTTTGCAGCAATGTTGAAATGGTGGCAGGAAGACAAAGTGCAGCAGAATTTTTGGCATTTGCATATTATCACCCCTCTTTCTAACATGGAATACTATTTTAATTTCAGACCTGGCCATTTGTGGTTTCAGGAAGACCAGAATCTGATACCAAAGAGGTTTCAACAACCAACAGATTATGTGGAACTACAGCTTAGTTAAAGTAAGCAACACTCTTGCTGGATATACTTACAAACCATCCTGACTTTTATGGACCAAAACAAACTGATGCAAAGAAATCAACATTGTTCAGTGTCTAAACGCTCTCCTTGTTTGTTTGTAAGGGAAAAGCACTTAAAAATATAAGGAAGAAGGATAGAAGTAATTTACCAAACTTTCAGCTACAGTGGTGGGTTTGGAAAAGTCTTTTATCAGCATCACTACCTGAAGAAACTCTTCTGAAGCTTTTTGACTAACTGAAGATATACAGGAGAATAACTTTGATAGCATTAACAGCATGGACCAAAAATATAGATTGTACAAGCTAATCCGAAGCAGTGTTATTTGTATGCCAAAGGAAAGTGGTATTCTAGACTTGTGTGTAAAACTCAAAATTTATAATATATTTGATCTTATGTTCTTGGCAGCTATGTGATAGCAAAACTACTGTCATCTTAGCCATTTTTTTTTGTAAAAAAAAGATGACAAGACAGTTGTGCCTTCACAACCTACTCCACAAATATATTAAATTATGTGGATTTAAGCCAAACATATTCATTCTCATTGAAGTTTGTGGGGCTCATCTTTTTATATGCAAATATGAGGTCTTGAGTAGGTCATGGATCAAAGCCATAGATAAGTTCTTGTTGGACTGGGGCTATTGATCATATTTTTGTACTTGAGGTGTAGTACAGATAATTTTCAATGGATGTATTCAGCAAAAATGTCCGAAGTTGCCTTAAACTCAAACAGGAAGCCTATTAACTTAGACTGGGGAAAAAGTGCTATATAAGAAAGTGGCAATTTTATAATGGTTTAAGAGATTGGAAAGGGACAAACCTTTCCCCCCCCCCTCAAGCCTTCTGGTGTTAATGTCTCTGTGGTTCTTTTGCAAATGATGTAGTAACCAGTATTTCAAATGTAGATAACTCTATTTTTATACATGATATTAAAAGCTTTGTTGCAAGGATGCTGTGGATTCTTAGTGATGATTTGATGGAAAAATCTAACTGCTGAAAAATCCAGAAGAATCTAGGACTCAATAGCTGCAGTCTTCTGCGGAGCAAATTCTTAACTACTCCAGAGCATATCAGAGGATTATTTGAATTTTCCATTTATTTGATTTTGCATGGAACAAGGAATTAAAGGTGTGCATGAAAACAGAGGTGTGTCACTTCATAGCAACAAGATAATTGGCAAGTATTGGTAGAAATTCTGGTAAGTAATTACTCTTGCAGTAGACAGAGAAAAAAGAAAGTGAAAATGATTCACCTTTTGCCACTGCACGGTTCAGCAATATGATGTGCTGCTTTGCAGTTATTTGTTTGCTTTGGGAAAGGTTGCTGAGGTTCCCCAAATGGAAATAAATAATTTCCATTTCTGAACTCTTCAAGATTAAGGATTCTGAAATGCTTAATTTTCAAAGCATTTCTTGTGACTTGCTTCACTGTGGTCATGGGGAAGGAACTGGTGATTACAATAATATTTTGAAGATGCATCATTCCTATTTTAAGGAGAATGTTAATTTTATGAACATTTCTATGTGTACTGACTTAATAGCCAAAGTTCTGGGCTTAGTTACAGAGAAGTAGGGACATGAAGAAGTCATATCTTTTTTTGAGGGGGGGAGCATTCAGATTTCTTCTTTCAGTGGCAGCCTTCCTAGAGAAGCCCTCCTGAAGATGGGGGTCTTCTGGAATAGTACCCATGAGGCTCAATGAGGTGTTGCTGAACAGCAAAATTTGTCATACTTCCCCCCCCGCTGCAATAATGGTGAAGACATCTCTGGTTAAACTCTTTGGGCTTCATTTCCTCTCCAGACAGCATTCTTGCTGAACCAACATATTGTAAAAACAGTTGTCCATAAATCACTAAGCAAGAAAAGGCTAAAATCAATGAATTGGATTGTGTAGATCAGAATTAATTGCATAGATTTACCTTTGAGTTTAGTATATGTGGCAAAAGAATGTGAAATGGTGACTTATGCTATAACTGGAGAAATTCTCTTGAAGAAAGTTGAGCAATATGGTATTTCTGTATTCATGTAATGCTTCTCTACCCTTATCTTCTGCAGAGAAGAGTCAAATAGCTAAATCAAATCCTTTCCATTAATGATAATGATAAAAATTGGGCTCATGTTTTTTGCAACACTAGCAACCAAGAGAGAGGAGGTTGTTCAACAGTTTCTATTAAGTGCTGTGTGATGAGCACAGCCAGCACCAGGCATGACTGGGTCCTTGGGCACCAGCCTGTCCCGGGCCCACAATGCTATAGTCCAACACACCCCAATACAGGCAGCACGGGGCAAATAAGCCCATCCACGTGCCTCACCTTCCTCTTGTGTCATGTGAATGCTGTGTGCATATAGCACACATGCCTGCCATCAACCAACATGCTGGCGGGGGCATCAGCTCTTTAGGGAAGCCCCCTGCCACCATTTTGGATGATGGCAGTAATGCGCGCACAGTGTGTATAGTATTCACAATGATGGGAGAGGTAGGTAGGGCATGTGGGCAAGCTTATTGAAACCTGCCCTGTCTGTATTGGGTGTGTGTGCCTGGGAGCTCCCTCTCTGTGATCCACAGCAGGGTCAGGTTGCAAGACCCAATGTTGCCATGGATCATGGAATGGGAGCGCCACCCTCCCCACCCTAAGGAGGGGCCTTCAGGGCCCCTCGGCTAGGGCCCAACCTGGCTGCACTCTGGTACCAGCCCTTGTGATGAGCTTCTTTCTGGACTTTGGCTATTCTCTGGAGCTGTTCCCAGCGGTAATTGGTTAATAACCCTTAGAGACTGGAAAAACAAGGAAATAGTTTAAATAATCTACAGTGGAATGAGTGGGGAAAAAGATTTTGAAGCACTTAAATAGTGCTGAAAGGGAGGAAAAACATTATGGTTTGGATCTTAATGAAGGTTCCATGAAAGGAAAGTCTTCTGTTCGTGGATGGGACTGATCATGGATCTATCAGAGAATCCTGCTGGCAGAAATGATAGGACAGTTTTCACCACTTTCCCCCTCATGTGCTACCTTTCAGGCTGCTCCAGAGAGGAGAAAGTGGCTGGAGTTGCTCTAGAAACATCACATGAGTTGAACTCTGCTCAGGGGCCAAAATCAGGGGCCTAGCCAAATATACTTTTTTTGTGTGTAAAATAGTATAGCTCTATATTTATATTTGCAAAAGTTTCTATACCACCAACAGCAAGGGAAAAAAATCATGGTGGTAAGCAACATAAAATCAACAATAACATTACATTCATAAAACAAGGACAAAATACATGACAAATGAGTGACTTAGATTAATACATAAACATAGTCAGATCATCTCTCAGGGAGAGCATGTGTAAATAGATGAGGTTTAAGAAGGTGCCTAAATGCCATTACTGTAAGTCTTTGGCTGATCATCATAAGTGCTTCTTAAAGGGCACGTGCAACCACCTTAAAAGCCCTGGTCCTTAGTGGACATAAAATGAACTTTGGGGTGTTAATCTATATGGAAGTTGCTTGTTCTTGTCTGAATATTCTACCAATTAAGAAAAGAAAAGAAAAATAATGGATTTCACAGAATTCTCTAAGGCATTTTCCCAGCCAGGTGTTCTTCTGATGGTGTTAGACTATAGCGCTCATCATCCCTGATAATTGACTATGCTGACTGGGGAATTTCAGTCTTCTGGAGGACATTAGGTCAGAGAAGGCTGCTCTAAGATATTCCACCTTTAAACACGTCCACACCTCTCTAACCTTCTGTGGAGCAGATAAATGTGGTGAAATCGGATGGATATACCCATTCACTACCACAAAGTGTGATACCATTCACTACCACTATTTCTCCTAGTTGGTAATTTGGAAAGAACATTCCATGTGTGTGGCTGAGGGAGCAGCTTCTGGTAATATGCATACAAATCCTATACCACCCTATGTATTATCATAAAAATCTCCTGTTTTTAGTTGCTGTGATAATTCTATGCATGCTATGGTAGATGGTCTTGCACATGACTGTGCATATGGCGATGAATGATGTTTAAACTTCTCCTAGACAGCACAGTTCTCTATATATTTACTCAGAAATAAGTTCCAATGAGTTCAATGGTGCTTTTTCACATAAGTGTGTCTAAATTAAAGGTCTAGAGTTGGTTGGGAATAAGAAAATCTTCCTTCAAATAAGGAATATTAGCCATGTATTTCTTGTTATCTTAGTGAAAAGTTCACATGGCCAGTAAGTCAAAAGGTGCTATTTAATTAAGTTCTACTCAGAGTAGAACTATTGAAATTAATGAATCCAAGGTAGTCATGTTTATTGACTTCAGTGAGTCTACTCTGAGTAGGCCTGTCATTGAAAGTCACCCTTATTCTTTTAAAAAGAGAAAACAACTGTGATCTTTTTGCCATGTGTACTTTCCTGGAGGAAAAAGTAACATTTGGATTGAGTGCAGTGAGGGTGGTTCCAGAAGAGCCCTAAAATACATTTCTGTTTTTAAAATCCTTTCATTTGTGTAGAGCTTGCTACTAGTAACTGGGCATTTGGAACATAAACCACAAGGTCTGAAAAGCAGAGTAAAGTGAGTGTGGTTTTAAGAAATATCTGAAATGAACATAGGAAATTCACCTGGTCCATAAAGCAATGTGCATAAAGGAGGGACACATGCATTCATATCTTGCAAGTCAGAGTGGTTTGGCCTTGGACAAGTAACTACCTCTTGGCCTCTGTTTTCTTTGTACAAAATGCAGCTTGCCTAAGTGACTTGTGAGGACTAAGAAGACTCTTGAGTACTGTGAACTACCAATGGGTGAGTTTGTAATTTGCTCATTGAATTACGGAGCCCAGTGGTATAAACTCGGACAAAGGTTCTCTATTGTTGGAAGATTTCAAAGTATCTTCAATTGTTTGCACAAGCATGTTACCATAGTGCATCCTGGGAACATAGCATGCGTAATGTGTTCTTTTCCACCTCCATGCATTTTAACATCATGCATCATCATGGCACATACTTCTCTAATTGGCTATTTTCACATGCTTTGTTTACAATTGCGTATTGATGCAGAGCAGAGGCAGACCAAGTTGCTTCAGCAACAAAAATGGCTGTAACTAAAGAGTTACAGTAACATGATCCTGCATAGACTTTTCATTTCCTTCAGAAAGCAAAAGGTTACAGCAACAAACAACTGATCATTTACAAAATGGTGGAGTTTGGCTGCTTAGTCATGCCAACTGTACAGGATATAAATTAATTATATATAAATTGTAATCAACCTGTTTGAATTATGAAAAAATTTGAGGTGTTTTGGATTGAATTCAGGGCTTGTAATACATTTGTGAATTGCCAACCAAGCTGACTTATGAAGCAACTAATTTTGAGATTGGGTAGCATCACTACTCCGAAAACATTTTATTTTTAAAAACCATGCACTTCAATGCAAAATAACTCTATCCATGTCTTTGAGTGGATTGTCATGTTAGCAATCTTAGTCATATGATCTCATCTTTACAGAGATAAAGGATCGAATTTGTGTTATACATTAGCAATGTTATAAATTTGCACATTCATAACTAGTTTACATATTCTGGTCCCTAGACCTTATGCTGGTGGTGCCTTCTGAATATTGTTTAGTAGTCACCTATGACTAAGTTTCAAAATCTAAAATGAAGGGCAGCTGCTGCTATGACACACAGTTAACAATTTTTGCTAAAAGAAATTTAAAAATTGATGGTATCTGTTGTATTCTTGGCGCCATCTTGTGGTTGATGTAAATTGCTATGGATGAAGATAAATTATTTCTTTACTGCATGGTGATAATCACAAGCGATAAATCAGTTGATAAAATCTGTTCTTCGAGCCAGTATATTTTTTAATTTGTGGTACATCCACAAAGACACTCTTGATGGTCTTTTAGTTTATGCTCATTCCATTTGTTCTTCAGCTCTTGCTTTGTGGGACTATGCCCCACTTACTATAACTTAAGGCAGTACTAGATGGGTGTTATAAAGAACTAATGTGGCTATCTTAAATGGGGCCATGAACAATGACTTGAATACATAAAAAAATGAGAAAGGGGAATACCCTTGTACAGTTTTAGCTCAAGCAAAACTTTAGAACATTAAATATATATAATCAAGTAGCTCTGTAGTCACCATGACATTTCTTGCATGTGAAGCCCACAGTCCAAAAATGGAAACAGCATTATCCAAAATGTAAAATCAAGAAGCAAAACCTGAACTTATTTCAGGGCTTATCTAACAGTTGCACTGAAAATATCCTGAGATCCTTGGAAGAAAGGTGGAATATAATAAATAATACCCTCTCAATGAAATTACGGAGGCTTAAGCAGTTTTATACATCTTTATGGTCTTCAGAACCACTGATGAAAAACCTACTTATTTTTGGAGGGACTGGTGAAAAGCTGAAGGAAACTAAAACAGTCTCAGCTGGGATAGTTTGGGAAAGCAGGCCAGGTCAGCTAAGTTGCAGTTTCTGATGTCCAGCTAAGAAAATCTATTAGTATAAGCCTGAAAAGTACATAAATAATTCTTTTAAAAAACCATTCAGACAGTTCTTTACTCTTTGAAGCAATTTTGGGGTTTTGAGATGAGATGAAACTCTTAGGAAGAACTATGAAATGTCATGACTGGTGTGGAGAAAGAGAATCATAGAATAGTAGAGTTGGAAGGGGCCATCAAGTCCAACCCCCTGCGCAATACAGAAATCCAAATCAAAGCATTCCCAACAGATGGCTGTCCAGCTGCCTCTTGAATGCCTCCAGTGTCGGAGAGCCCACCACCTCTCCAGGCAATTGATTCCATTGTCGTATGGCTCTAACAGTTAGGAAGTTTTTCCTGATGTCCAGTCAAAATGTGGCTTCCTGCAACTTGAGCCCATTATTCCGTGTCCTGCACTCTGGGACAATTGAGAAGAGATCCCGGCCCTCCTCTGTGTGACAACCTTTCATGTACTTGAAGAGTGCTATCATATCTCCCCTCAGTCTTCTCTTCTCCAGGCTAAACCTGCCCAGTTCTTTCAGTCTCTCCTCATAGGTCTTTGTTTCCAGTTCCCTGATCATCCTTGTTGCCCTCCTCTGAACCTGTTCCAGTTTGTCTGCATCCTTCTTGAAGTGACAGACCAGAACTGGATGCAGTATTCAAGATGAGGCCTAACCAGAAGGTACAGTCCAATCCTATGAATGTTTCTTGGAAGCACATCCCAAAGTGTGCATATCCCAAAGTGACTGTGCATGGGGCTGCAGCCTCAGTAGCTCCAGTTTTCTTATTTTTCTGGCCTGCTCCAGCTGCATTTTATTCTGTATATTGTTGTGTTTTTTAATATTTAAACATTTTTATTTTGTACATTGATGTGTCTTTTCACTGCCTTGAGACTTTGGTGAGAGGCAGCATAGAAATGTTTTTAATAAATAAAAAATATTTTTAAAAGTTAAACCCAGTATCTCCTATCAGGGTTGGAGGCTGCATGGAGAAATACTGGCAATTCCAATCTAGATTGCCCTCTGGTGTGCAAAAATCATAATACAGATGCAATGTACTGGAATTGGAACTGATCTGTGCTGCTTCCATTTCAGGTTTTATCATCCCTTCCACCCCCAAATCTACTACCATCTTAATTGTTTGCATCAGTTAATGAAAAGTCAGTAGACTAACTGCTGCTCATTTAGGAGACAGATAAACCAATTTGTTCTTGATAACTAAAGTTCAAAAACCTTGCAGTTCAAGTCCCCCCCCCCACTAAAAAGGGCAGAAGAACATATAGAGTGGTATTCGATGCTAATCCTTACTCACAGTAGAACTACTGGAATTATTAGACACGAGTAACTTGGATTCATTCATTTTAATGGGTTTACTCTGAGATGGACTTAGTCAAATACAACCAAATCTCCTAGTGTAAGCCTATCCCACTCCTCCTACTTGAACCAGCTTAACCCAATTAAACTGGCTTGATTCAATCAACATTAAATCAATTGTGGATCACAGCCAGAGAGTGGAAATGAAACCTCTTGGAGCTGTGTCTCTCAAAATGTTTGACCTCAGCTTCCTTATCTGTTTTATTTATTTTCTTAAGTTTATGTCCCATCTTTCTTCCATCATGGAACCCATGATATTTTCTGGTGGCCCCAGTCTATCATCAATTATCTGTCCTCCAAGTTAATGCACAGAGATCCTTGCAGTCATAAAGCCTGCTGCTGTGTGCAAGGATTTGTGCACTGGGGAAGTAACCCTACACTGGCATTAGAACGGGAATAATCAGGATACTGCTGTACCTTTTGCAAAGCCATGCACATAATGTAGGGATAATGGGACAAGAAAGATACAGTCACTCTCCACTCCCAAATCCAGTGTGGATCTGCAAAGATTTACTACCAGGAATCATTCAATCATCTTAAAGTAGGTCTTGGTTGGTAGTGGATAGGGTTGCCAGGTTCAGTGCCTGAGACTGATCCTGTATCTTTAGGAGAAAAGAACGTCAGCCAAGTGCAGGTGTTCTTGCAACACTGTAATGGGAAAAACCACAAGGTGGAATTCTCCCTTCCCCCTGCATAACTTTTAAAGATAAGTGATGCCACCTTCTTTGGGATTTTATGGAACTTCATGTTCTTCCTCTGGAGGCCCAGCCATAGTTTGGGAACTACTGTCTTAAAAAGGTACTTGTTTTAATAAAAGGTATAGAATAAGTACAGGAAGCTCTAGGGAGACATACTGACTAGGAATGGGGGATGAATTAGATTCAGTTTGCATTTAAAGGCAATCTGCACTTTCTGAAACAATATGCAAACTGAAACACAGCCATCTTTTTAAATCCGCCCTTCTCCACGTTTTGCAATGCAGTTCTCTAGTCAACAAATGTGTACAAAAGTGAATATACTAAAGTGTGCATATAAATGCATATATTAGTGACAATAACATACAGAAATGCATTATAGTGGGAAAATTCAAATTACTTTCCAAATATGTGTATACAGTAGGGCCCCGCTTTATAGCACTTCGCTTTACAGTGCTTTGCTAACACAGCAGTCTCAATTAGACGCAATTAGACTAAAGCCCCACCCATACGGCACTTGTTCCGCTTTTATGGCGGTTTTTGGGCATCACGCGCCATTCTATTCAATGGGTTCCGCTTTAAAGCGGTTTTCGCATTACAGCAGGGGTCCAGAACGTAACCCGCCGTATGAGTGGGGCCCTACTGTATTAGGCAAAATTTGTATTAAAATGCTGGTGAGTTTTCATGAGGATTTCTTTTTTTATTATTAAATGCAAACTGATGTGGAAATGTGGAGAGCTGAACTTAAAGACTGGAAAAAATGAGAAACGCAGAGAAACCAGCATAGGTACCAAGGTCTCAAAACTTGCACAGTAGTGTCATTGCACTCGATCAGTAATCCCCCCTATACACACACATCAGGTATTCATATAGCACAGCCAGGTGGGGCCCCTTCTGGACCCTGTAAAAGACACCTGACACAGCAGGCTTGTGATTCTACGCTGGTTCATGCAGTGGTTTAAAGAGACCTTCTGGCTTCGTGTAATGTTTTTAAAGATGGTTGGAGACAAATTTCAGTGAATGGAAATCTGGGAGTACATTTTACATTGAGGCACAGATTCCCACAAACTTGAAAAAATGTTGGCTTTAAAGAGTAGTAATCTAAATTCATATTAGAGGGTGTTCAGGAAGAAACTCCTTCACTTCTATAGATAATAATGAAAATATTAATATAACATCTCTCGTGTTTTTCAATTGTTGTTTTTGTTTCTTTCAGCCTGGTCCTAGCCATGCTTATTTGAAAGCAAGTCTCATTCATTTCAATTAGCCTTTGTCTCAATTATGTAGCCTTAGGATTACTGATGAATAGCCCGATCCTCTGTATAGTCATATGGGAGTAAGCCCCACTGATTTTAATACGCCACATAAATGCGCGTAAGATTGTGAATTTAGAGGTCCAGTCATTCACACACATTTTGAGTTTGCATTCATGGGAACGTAGAACCAATATCGCTGGTGACTGTGCTAAGTGGGATCAAAATGACTACTAAATCTGGATCTGATTGTGGCTTTTAGGCAAGCTGGTTTCTCACGTACTGAAATTGGACAGAATGTGCACATTACAGTTTCTAAAAAGAACTATCACATCAATCAGTTGTTTGGGAGAGCTAGGGCTGTACTGAATCCCACACTCTCTCCCTGGAGAACTTAGGAGTGATTACAGCTTTTTTGAAGAGGGCTATGCATCTATAGCCGGGGCTGCTGGACTAGAGAGAGGAAACATATGTATGGCACATGTTTCTGCAGGCAGTTCTTCATCTGGCCAATGATATGAGTGTGGATGGTCCAAAGAAGCAAATGAGTTAATGCCTGCCCATCTTGTTTCAACAACACAACTCTTTCCAAGTCACATTTTCTTGTTGTAAAGAACTGCATCTTTTCTCCTATCTGCAGCCCAAAGATAAAACTGAGTAACAGAGGCATTAAGTCATGCCTCTACTAAAGCGGGTAATGAATGCATACTTACTATGTAGGACTTTGGCAAGTAGTTTCAAGTAAACCAAATAATTTCCTGCTGTGCTTGCACTTCAGCCAGATCCTTTCTGGCCAACTTCTCTAATGCCTGGCATTAGGAAAAACTGTTGATTGCAACAAACGTTGCTGTTGAAGGGAGTACTTAGCCACAGATAAAACCAATTAGCTGAACTGTGTTTGTCAAAGGCAAATTAGAGGGATCAACAAAATACAATAAGCATTCATTTTAACTGCATCCTTTTGTGAAATCAAGCAATCTTCTTCATGAGCTTTTCATTCTGGAGGGATCACATAGAACAAAGTTCAGAGTTTTGCGGTTGTATCCAACATAACAGTAATTTGCAAGTTCCCTCTTCTCCTTCCCCTGTGAGCCCTCTAAATCTGTTCTGGGATTTTCTCCAATCTTCCAGAGCAGATTTGATGACAGTTTGGGACATGGGGGGGGAGAAGAAGGAGGAAGTCTCATTGCACTAGCCCTTGCATTAGTGCTATTATTTAGTTAAATACAATCCATTGTTCCTTACTTGTGTCACGTTTTATCAGTGGGCCCCCTGGTGGGGGTGTGGTGTATTTATTTATTTAATTATTACATTTGTATTCCACCTTTCTTTCATCAAGGAACCCAAGGTGGCATACATATGGTTCCCAGGTGGTCTCTCATCTAGGCACTGACCAGACCCAGACCTGTTTAGCTTCAGCAAGGTGGTGGCCTCATGTGCCTTCAGGGCATAGCCTGGGACATATTCTCAGCATATGCAAAACCATTTTGGCCCTTGATGCTGAGTCCGTTCCTTACACACATTCTTAAATCTATGTCAGGCAGGGACCAGGAAATGGACACAGATGAGTGTTTTTGAAAATGAAATGGACTGCCTTCAAGTTGATCCCAACTTCTGGTGACCCTACGAAGAGGGTTTTCATGGTAAGCAGTATTCAGAGGGGGTTTACCATTGACTTCCTCTGAGGCTGAGAGGCAGTGACTGGCCCAAGGTCATCCAGTGAGCTTCATGGCTGTGTGGGGATTCAAACCCTGGTCTCCCAGGTTGTAGTCCAACACTCTAACCACAAACATTACTAAAACATGTTGGAGACACATGAATTACACATGAGTTTCTGAAAGTTTTGACCAATTTGTGACTATTGGCTAACATATTACAATGATATACAGGACTCTTCTGCTCACTTTCCTACAGACATTTTAAAAGTGGTATTCAATGCTAGTCCTACTCAGAGTAGCTCTACTGAAGTTAATAGACACGGCTAATTTAGGTCTATTAACTTCAGTGGGTCTACTCTGAGTAGGATTTAGTTGAATGTAACCCTAAGAGCACTAGATTCAATCCTTACCCAAGTGCTGGACAATGGTTTATTTGAAGATAGTAGGCTACATACAGCTAACTATCTCAGTTAAATCCTTTTTGGGCTGCAGCTCAGTGGTAGAATAATAGAATCACAGAATGAAAGAGTTGGAAGAGGGCTATAAGGCCATTGAGTCCAACCCCCTGCTCAGTGCAGGAAACCAAATTAAAGCATACCTGACAAGTGGCTGTCCAGCTGCCTCTTGAATGCCCAGTGTCGGAGAGCCCACCCACCTCCGTAGGTAATTGGTTCCATTGTCGTACTGCTCTAACAGGACTTTTCCCCTGATGTTTGGTTGAAATTTGGCTTCCTGTAACTTGAGCCCATTATTCTGTGTCCTGCATTCTAGGGTGATTGAGAAGAGATCCCGGCCCTCCTCTGTGTGACAACCTTTCATGTACTTGAAGAGTGCTATCATATCTCCCCTCAGTCTTCTCTTCTCCAGGCTAAACATGCCCAGTTCTTTCAGTCTCTCCTCATAGGGCTTTGTTTCCAGTCCCCTTATCATTCTTTTTGCCCTCCTCTGAACCCGTTTCAGTTTGTCTGCATCCTTTTTAAAGGGTGATGTCCAGAACTCGATGCAGTACTCAAGATGAGGCCTAACCAGTACCGAATAGAGGGGAACAAATACTTCACACAATTTGGAAGCTATTATTCTGTTAATGCAGCCTAAAATAGCATTTGCCTTTTTTGCAGCCACATCACACTGTTGGCTCATATTCAGCTTGTTATCAACAACAATCCTAAGATCCTTCTTGCATGTAGTATTGCTGAGCCAAGTATCTCCCATCTTATAACTGTGCATTTGGTTTCTTTTTTCTAGGTATAGACCTTTGCAATTATCCCTGTTAAATTTCATTCTGTTGTTTTCAACCCAGTGCTCCAGCCTATCAAGATCCCTTTGAATCTTGTTTCTGTCTTCCAGGGTATTAGCTATCCCTCCCAATTTTGTATCATCAACAGATTTGATAAGCATTCCATGGACCTCCTCATCCAAGCTGTTAATAAAAATGTTGAAGAGCACTGGACCCAGGACCAAGCCCTGTGGTACTCTGCTTGTTACCTCCCCCCAGTTTGAGAAGGAACCACTGATAAGCACTCTTCTGAGTACAATTCTGTAGCCAACTGTGCATCTACTTTAGCTAGCTTGCAGAATATCATGGGGCACTTTGTCAAAAGCTTTGCTGAAGTCGAGATATATTATGTCCACAGCATTTCCACAGTCTACCAGGAAAGGTTACCTGATCAAAAAAAGGAGATAAGATTAGTCTGTCAGGATTTGTTCTTGATAAATCCATGTTGGCTTCTAGTAATCACTGCATTGTTTTCAAGGTGCATACAGACTGACCATTTTATAATCTGCTCCAGAATTTTCCCAGGGATCGATGTCTGGCTGACTGGTCTGTGGTTCCCAGGTTCCTCCTTTTTGTTCTTTTTGAAGATTGGAACAACATTAGCCCTCCTCCAGTAATCTGGCCCTTCACCCATGCTCCACAATTTCACAAAGATAATAGAGAGCAGTTCTGAGAGTTCTTCAGCCAGTTCCTTCAATGCTCTAGGATGCAGTTCATCAGACCCTGGAGATCTGAACTCGTTTAAAGCAGTTAGGTATTCTTTGACCATTTGTCTATCCCTCTCAAGCTGCAATCCTGCTTCTTCAATTTCACAGGAGGGTCATAGACGTTCTTTTGGAAGAAGACTGAGCCAAAGTAGGATATGAGCATTTCTGCCTTTTCTTTGTCATCTGTTATCATTTTGCCATCCTCATGGAGTAGCTATACCACCTTTCCCCCCCTCTGTCTTTTATTGTGGATGTACCTGAAGAAACCTTTTTTGTTGCTATTGGCATCACTTGCTAAACTCAGCTCATTCTCAGCTTTAGTCTCCCTGACACCATCCCCTGCAATTCCGTGCTACCTGTCTGTATACTTCCTTTGTGGTCTGGCCTTCCTTCCACTTCCTGTATGTGTCCTTAGAGCATTGCTTTGCATGCAGAAGGTCCCAGGTTCAATTCCTGGCGTCTCCAGGTAGGAATGGGAATGTCTCTTTTCTGAAGCCCTAGCCAGCCACTGCCAGTCATTGTAGACAATAGTGAGGTCAATGGACCAATGGTCTGATACAGTATAAGGCAGCTTCCTATGTTCCTATGCTACAACTTAGGGCATGTGAACAGCAGAGGATCCGGCTGTCAGAACTCTTTTACCAAGGATTTTGTGTGTCGTTCTGGCACTGATGAAAAAAGGCACATAGTCTCATTCCAGCCCTTTGCATGTATTCCTGTGAGTTATTATGAACAATGTTTGCCCATAAACATTAACAAAAAGCTCATCTTCTCACAAAAAGGAAGGAAAAACCACAAGGATTTGTTACAACTTTTAATGGTCATGTTATCGTGGGTAAATTCTCATGAAGTATTTGCAGCATATGCCCCAATTCTAAAATCAATCAACCAACCAACCAACCAATCAATCAGTCAAGATCTTTAACAACCCCAGCAATAACATGGAGTATCTGATGAATGATTTCATTACATGTACCAAAGGTGAGATATACATGATGCAGGGTTCAGAACTGGCAAATTTCAAACTCCCACATTTCCAAAAATGTAAACATGAGGAGAGGAGTTTTAAGCTTCTGTCTACAGAACATATACAAGTTCAAGGAAAAGAACCATATAATCTAAAGAGATTCATAAATTAAGCTCACTGGACACTAATGTCTTTAAAATACTACTGGGCTTTCACACTGATATATTCTCATTCTCTGTCATAATCAAATTTCTTTGATTAAAGGGTCTGCTACAGCTTTTTAATAAGGCCTGATAATGCCACTTTGGCTGCAGTTCTTCTTCAGTACGAGAGAGGGAAGTCTTAACCTACTAATCCAGACCTGGGCAGCAGATAGATATATGGGAAAGCTATTATCATGTTATGTCTGACTGTAAAAATGATTGCATAAATGAGAGAAACAGGAATTCTTTGCAACATCTTATGTTTGAAGGAAAGGATTTTGTTCTATTTTTTAAAAAATGGGGAACACTTTTTCATGTGACGTTTATCCAAATGTAATACAAATGAGTGAAATTCTTTGAACAACAGAGCACATTGCAGCTTGTGGTAAGTATAGGGTGGCCATGTGTCCCACCTTACAGTCCTCTGTTTGAGGGCTGTCCAGTCCAAGTCTCTTTTAAAGATAAGAAACCATCAAAAGGGAGAGCAGGCACTTTGAAGTTGCTGATCAAAAGTTAGCAGCACCTGGTCAGCAAACTGAGGAGGCACACAAGTCATTTGGTGTCTTTCTCACCATGGGAAAATGCATTTCTGTTTAAATTACAGGAATGATTTCTCAATATGTATCTATACATATATATCACCATATACAAATTGGTATCTGCTTTCGTTGTCCCTTTTTTGTGTGTGCAATGCATAATTGGCCATCCTAGATAAGTAAAAGATCTTACTTGGAATCCTGTTGTTGCCCATGCATGTCTTCATGTCTTGATCGCCAAACAGAAGCCCATGACGTCAGTTCATTTTCTAAGCCCCAACAAACACAATTTACTCATCTGTATTATACTCCTGGGCCTCTGTTCCTCCTTCTGTTGCAGTAATGGCATAGTTGGAGATAATTTTAGACTCTGGACTTTCTCCCTTCCCCTTCCTCCCAGTTTAGATCATAATATGTATTGCTTCTCCTGTGACAGTCCCTGGGGCCCCTCACAAGGGCCTCTCCCCGGAGGTCACTAACATCAGTCTCTCAGCTATTCTGAGGACAGACTTCCCTTAAAATACCTGCTGTTGCCCCCACTGGCTTAGGTAGTAGTCTCCAGGTCCAGCATCAACCTTCAGGGGGCCCTTTTTATGGTGCCACTGATGGGCCATGACCCTCTTACATACGCATTCCCCAATGCAGATGCATTTTATTTGCTGCTACTGCTGCTGCCACTGCAATGGCATCTATACTACTTACCACCCTCCTTGCTGCTGCTGCTGCTGATTAATTATCCACCGTTCACCAACAGGTTGCAGGATGGGTTACAAGAATTTAAAATTCAGGATCAAAAACAGTTAAAACAAATTACAGTCATAGGAATAGGGTGGATCCTGAAATTAACATTGGAATCAAGTTCAGATCCCATCCATGATGGCAACACATCATTTTAATGTACCCAAAATGCATTGTCCTGGTCTGTAGTATATCTATGATTTCATTGATTTATGGGCCAGTGCATTTCATTATGGGTAAATTAAAATGAGGGCAGCCACTGTAAGGTGACATAGCTGGTCAAGCTGGCAAAGAGCCCTTCTGAGCCACTGGGGCTTGTCCCAGGCCTGGTGGACTGTCTAGTTTTATTATTATTAAAGTACATCTATATCCGACAGATAGGTTGAGATACATTTGCCTTGAAATCCACCCAGACCAGAACACAGAAAGTTAAATATAAACATGTATTTAGGCTGCAATCGTAACTGCTGAGCCCCAGTTCCCCCAGGTGGATCAGGGAAAGGTGTCAGAGGAGGACGAGGCTTTCGAGGACACTGAGGGAGGGGGAGATGCTGACAGCCCACAAGTTCCCACGGACAGCCCGCCCATCGACGCGGCTCCCGCTCCGACTGCAAGCACTCCAACAGCGCCACTGGCAAGCGATCTCACGCTGGGGTGCTGAGTCGACTTACTCCATACGCTGCAGAGAATGTCTAGTTAGCTTAGTTAGGGTCATTAGTGAGTCAGCATCGTTAGGTCTATGAAGTGCACTGCTTTTGATGTAACCATTACTTTAATAAAACAAGAATTAATCCCAGCCTCACCTCCGTCTTGTGTCTCGCACTCTGGGCAGGACACTAACAGTGGTTGGCAGCAGGTGGGCTTGATGGAGTGGCAGAATCAGCTCCAGCATTTCTGGTGTTGTGCTGCCACCGTGTATAGGAATACCTTTCCCCCCAAAGGAGACATTGGGACAGATCTTCTGGACACAGGGAGGATTTCTTCAGGAGTGGTCTCAGAGCTCCTCCATTCAAGGAGGCTGGGATGAGTCATGCACTCACTTCTGGTAAGGTGGGCAGAATCTAATTAACTCTTGAGTCAGGAATTTTCAGATACATGTTTTGAATATCCTGACTTCCTAACCATTGGGTCCTGTTATAGCCTACATTTTAAAGAAAAAAACACCCTTACATTTGATTTTTATATCAGTTTTCTTATTCTTACCACTGTCTTAGGGGCATATAAAAAAATGAGCAAAATGTGCTGAAGGCTAAAGAAAAATTGAGGGGTATGGAACCATTACAGGATCATTCCCTGTCTTTCTTTGCCTGCACCACTTGTCTTTTCATCAGTTCGTACTTTAATGAGTCTGTTAACTGAGCACCGTGTAAATGTGTTTACATTTTTTTCTGCATAGAGCTCTATACCTTAAGGGACTCAATTCTGGCTTTTTGTGCTGGCATCTACACTTAGACAAAAATGCTTACTTGGTCATGTAATAAGGAAATTTGTGTGATTTACATTTTTCTGTAGCAGATATTGGCAGCCTGGGCATTCTCTAATAAGCCCGTGATGGTGTTTCATGATTTATGGTGTCACTAGAGTGCCTAAATTACAGCATTTGGTTATAAACAGGCTCTGCTAAAATGAGAAGGTGGATGCATTCACAGAAAGCAAAGATTGTTGTTGGAGCACTTGTGTGAGACCCACAAAGTTCACTGGGTTCAAATCCTACTTGCACACATTCTCACATTCCTTGTATTTTACAGACAAGGGGTAATGATCCTAACAGCAACTGCCCTGCAGCTTCAGTGAAGTGAAAAATTAAAGAGTTGTTTTTACTGAGTAACTTGACTCTGTACAGCTGGATCAATAGTCAATATTTCCAGGATTTTTCCTGCAGGCTAAACATTGCCTTTATTTTATTTTAATCACCAAACATTTCATTGAGACTCTTCTAGGCACAGAAAGTGCTGGAGTATAATTTTTTTGGGGGGGAGGGAAGCTAATGTGAAACTGGTTCTCCTTCACAGAACTTGTGGATATGTGCAAAGTTAAACTAAACTACATGGTAAGGCTCTCAAAGGGAGAGGATGCCAGAACAGTCACTAAGGGAAGCACTAATGTTAATGGTCTGGCTTCAAGTCGATTCCAACTTATGGCAACCCTATGAATAGGGTTTTCATGGTAAGCAGTATTCAGAGGGGGCTTACCATTGCCTTCCTCTGAGGCTGAGAGGCAATGACTGGCCCAAGGTCACCCAGTGAGCTTCATGGCTATGTGGGGATTCGAACCCTGGTCTCTCAGGTTGTAGTCCAACACCTTAACCACTACACCACACTGGCTCAGCCAATGTGAATAGCATGTATCAAGTTGGGATGGGTGAATCTGCATTACAAAATTCAGATAAGTGTGAATTTTGAATTTTGAAGGATGGCTGTGCTGCTTGTTCGCAGATTGTTTCAGGAAATACAAATTAGGTAGGTTCATCATTTAAATGCAAATGGAAGCAAATGCCTTCCCTGTCCGTAATCGCTAATTTGGTAGGCTCACAGTGGAACGAAGTTCCTGCTTTATGTATTGATTGTAAGTGCTTGGATTAACTCAGGTGAGAATCATATATAGTACTGGTTCACACAGATATGTTCATTACTTGATGTCAGGTGGTGACTTGCATGTGGGACGTACCATCACAGATCTCACACCATCAGTGGATGTTCCCTATAACATTTGTACAGTGATGTGTGTGAACCAGTCCTTAGGACAGAGATGGATAACTTGTGGCCCTCCAGATGTTGTTAAACACCAACTTTTACATTGTCGGCTGAGAAACGTTTTGTGACCTTCCAGTAGATTTGGGCAAGAAAACATGTCAGACACTTTAAAAAACACCAGTCTGCAACCTGGTTTTGCAGGAACAAATCCTGTATTTGGACGTTCCTGGTGTATGCTTCCCTATGTTAAAGTGCATATTCTTAATCCTCATATAAGGGCATTCTAGCTTTTGAGTGAGCATATGTAGAGGAGCACACTTAGGTGAAATGCAAACGTGTCCAGATACCATTGCAGATGGAGTCCATGGAGGCAGTGAAACCCACATCTCAACCAAAAGCTACTTGGATTCTTATAAAGAATGTCACCAGACCCTTCACTCCCTCCTTTTCTTCTTCTTTTTCTTGTTTTTCCTCTTCTTGTCTTCTTTCCTTTTTTCCTGTTTGTTCTGCTAGTGAACATGGGTGTCTCTCTTTCTCTGTGTACAGAGAGGTACACTTCTGCCTAACTGGTGGAAATCCCTGCTGAAGCAGATGATGTGCATATGCTTCCTGGATGGGTGAATCTGTCAATTTCCGTTTCTCATTTTACCAGTCTTAAGTTCGGTTCTCCACATTTCTACATCAGTTTGCAGCTTTTTAAAAGTTTGCATGAAAATCGAGCAGCAATTTTAGTGACAATTTCTCCTAATATATAATTTTCAATGGAATTACCCGTAGTATAGGGCTCATCTACACGGTGGTGTACTGTGTGTTTGGTGCTACTCACATTTCCTTTAAATTTGCATGGTTCTCACGATGTTACTGGCAAACAGAAGCTATCATGCAGTTTTCCCCCTGTGAATCTGTACTAACCCAATCCACTGATAATATGAAAAAGGAAGAAAAAAAAGTCTTCACTCTGTATCTCTAATGTTTGCAGATGCTTTGCTCCTATGCTTTTAGGTAGGTATGTCAATCGTTCCCCTCTCCATGCCCACTCCCTCCTCTTCCCTTTGTTCATTTTATTTCCTGTAGGCTGGCAAGCAACTTCTGGTTGCTCTCCTCTATTCTGCTGGCCTATTTTGTGTTGCTGCAAATGGTGCCTTTCTTTTCTTTTCCTCCTAACTTGTGTGCAAAAGCATAACACTGCTCAAACAAAGATTTGTATTTCAGCTGTATCCTACCAGGGAAAACACAGATATTCACACTTCCAGGGTTTTTTTAAAGGAAGCTTCTGGAGCTGTAGAATAGAATGAGCATGCTTGGTCACCTTAGCAACCAGAGGGAGTGAAAATGTATAATTAGAGGGTGGGCCACAAGGAAAAAGCAAGACTAATCCTCCCCAGAGGAATGTCTGCTTGTGTGAATGGGAAAAAACAATTGGCAGCTAACTTTTGAGCAGGAACTGCAGACAATGCAAATGAAAAGTGAAGGTAAAAGAAATGTATTTCCTACAAACAAATGCTCCCATATAGATGAGTCCATAGACATTTGCAAAGCAATTTCCCCTAATATAATGCATTTTTGTATGTTGTTTTCACAAATATAAATACTTTTATGCACACTTTACCCTAGTATATGCCTTTTTGTACACATTCCTTGCCTGGAGAACTCTATTGCAAAATTCAGAGAAGTGCAAATTTCAAAGGATTGCTGTGTTTTGTTTCACATGTTGTTTTGGAAACTGTGGATTTGGTACATTCGCCTTTAAAATTTAACTGAATTAAATTTCTCCTCTATCCCAAGTGTGGAATGACATTTTTGAAGTGTTGAACTCTGGCAAAGGGAGCTGTGTGTAGGCAGCTGCTCTGTTCCTCCACCCCATTGTGCACATTTTAAAGTGTTCACAGGGTAAAAACAGCACAGTTCATAGGCAGTGTAAATTCTGAACTTTGTCTAAAAGGAATTAAACCCTGCTTCAAGTAAAGTTTATCTTAAACAATTGGAGCAACATCTTATACAGAAAACTAGCCCCATTATTATTTTTTTAGGCATTATCGGAGCACCAGATTTTCAGATGTGCTCTGTGCTGCTTGCAACATCTCAACAGAATGTTCTTAGTCTTCAAGGATGCATATCTCTAACAAAATGGTTTTTAGCTGGCTTCCTAAAACAACTGGAGAAATTCATGGTGGATAAATCTGCAACCCAGATGTTGTAAAACGAGTTTCAGTAAAGTGGGTCAGGCTTAAAATGTGGATTAAAATGAAGGGTGAGCCCCCAGTTTAAAGTGTTTTGTGTTTTCTTCACACATTTTAGGTTAAAAAAGTGTAGAATTTATATGCATCAGAATAATCTTAGAGCTTAATAAACCCTTAACATATAACAAGCTGTGCAGTCTAATGCGTGATTACTCAGAAATAAGCCCCACAGTATTCAGTGGGGCTTACTCCTAGGTAATTGTATTTAGGATTGCAACCTAGAGAAATTGTGTGAATAAGTTGGGGATAAATAATATAGTTATACAACAATGTGTATTATTTATTTATTTATTTTGTATCCCGCCCTTCCTCCCAGCAGGAGCCCAGGGCGGCAAACAAAGCACCAAAAAACTTTAAAACTTCATAAAAACAGATCTTAAAATACATTAATACAAAGCAGCATAAAAAACAATTAAAAAAACAGCCTTAAAAAAGACAACTTTACTTTTTAACACAGGTCCATAATCAGGAACAGAACATCCAAATCTATGAAACAGGTACCTACTCACAGGCTGCATTCAACATCACTGGTCCTATTCTTGTGTCTTGCACATATAAAGGGAAATAAATCCAAAAGGAACAACAAAATTAACTTTTCTCAATCACAGCCAATGAGGACGAGGGAAACCTCATCTATCCTAATAGTGAACTTAGTTCTCAGATTGCAAGTCTTTATGTATCCATGTCAGCACCTCTCATGGACAAGAGGGAGGTATCAGCAGGCTGAAAGTGGACACCCCAATTTTTGCAGAAGTACAAAAAAAAAAGCACGTTGGGGAGAAAAACAGTAGGAGGAGAAGCTCCCCAAAGCAGCCCAGTGAAAACTGAGCATGGTCAGTGGGCTGGACCCATAATGTTGACTCACTCACTGGCCTCGCTCCCTCGGTCATATCCTGTTTGCCCTCTGTAGGGTGAGTTCTAAATTGCACAAGGAGCTTAACATGATTCCAGCAGGCTCCTTGCTGCAGATGTCACCCTCCAATTCATAGAGGACAGCAGGACTGGATGACAGGGATGCGCTTGAGGGGGCTGATGCCACCTAGTGCACCGCCATTCTCCCTGTCACATGGTTCTAATCGTGTCAGGGCTTTAGTGCCTAAACAGAGCTCGTCTTGTCTTCTAGGTGCTAGGTTAAGGCTGTTATATTATCTCCCGCTTTTAGGGAGATCTGGAGTGCTTCCAGAGGAGTTTTCATTGTGGGATCACTGCTCCTCATGCATGCACATTTTTTACAGCATCCACAAAACATCATTGCCACAAAACACCAGCCAGCATTCTTCCCCCTCCCTCAATTCGTTTCTGGGGGAAACCCGGTAAGTTTTTTAAAAAGTCCTATTTGGATTTTTGTTATATTGCTGTTGCTGGTAGTTTACAGTTTTCAGCTGTTTTAATGGTGAATTGTGGGCTTTGGCTTATTCTGTTTTACTTCTTGGAGGCCACTTTGGGTGGGCCTTGTGTGGAAAGGAAATTCTTCAATAATATTAATAGTCACTGCACAATGTGCAAAGAAGCAGATGCAAGGATTATGGGAAGTAGCCATGCAAACACTTAGCTATCCGTGGTATATGCCATAAGAACAGAGTATATGCCAAACCCTGAAAGATGAAAGCACCCTTTAGATATTAAACATTGCCATGATAATGATTGTTACTGGATGCAACACAGATATTTTAATGATAATTAGACCCTTGGAAACTAGGAGAGGGGAGAAGGCTGGAGAGCCATTGCATAATTTTGCAAAGCCTGTTTAAATTAATCCTGTCGTTTATTAAATCTGCTTATTTCAGTAAAAATGTAGCACAGATTTGGCAAAGCTACTGAATATAAAGTTTCTTTGTGTGCTTTTTACTTTCCCTTACAGGTTCTCTTTCCAAGAGATTGCAAGCTTAGAAAATGAAACGGGTGTGTGTATACTGAGGATGGATTAGCTGCGGCACACACACAGCTGTACATGTCTGCCAACGTGCATCCCAAATGGAATTTATTTTGAGTTATCACAGGTGAAACACATTAGCTCTATCCGCCCTGGAGTCACTTGGAACCACACATTTAATTCAGTTCACTGCAATGTCTACCTAGGGGGCTCATTCATAAGTACTATTTAGTGCACTGAGGTATTGCAGGAATGATATTTTCCCAACCAAATACAGCTAAATGTATTTATTATATATGTATTAGTGATATTTATATAGCCATCCCATAACATAAATACCCTGGGCAGCTTGCAAAACAAATATGCAAATAAATGCAATTAAACCTGGGAACACAAAACAGCTTTTTAAAACACTAAGAGGACCAGACTGTAATACAGGTTGCTTGAAGGGCCTAGGTGAAAAAAACTATTTTCATCTGGCACTGAAAAGGCCACAAAGATGACACCAGATGAACCTCTCTAGGAAGGCTGTTCCATAACCAGAATGCCGCTATCAGAAAGGTCCTCTCTCTGATGGTCACCCATCAGTTTTGTGGGGGCACTTGAAGCCTGGGCTTGTATCCAACCTAGTGCTAAGTCAGGGTCCCATCAGTGCAACAATGATCACTAGCACAATGGAACTCCCCCCTTTCCTCTCTTGTGTGCCCCCTAAATCTGTTCTAGGGGTTTCCCCAACCCTCCGAGGCAGATTTGGGGAGGGGGAGGGAACAGGGCAGGGAGGGGGAAGTCCTATTGTGCCTGCACTAATTCTTGCTTTGATGTGACAAGGTCATGACCTCTGAAGAAGACCTTGAAATTCAGGCAAGTACATAAAAGATAACCTGGTTCCAAGCCATTTAGGGGTTTAAAAAGTTAAAACCAGCATTTTAAATTAGGTGTGGAAATGGACTGGGAGACAGCACAGCTGACAAAGCATAGGTGGAATATGGTAACAACGCCCAGTCCCAGTTAATCCTGTAGCCCAACTGCAGTTTCTGAACCATTCTTAAAGGCAGCCCAGTGTACAATGCATTGCAAGAGTCTAAATGGGAGGTTACCAGAGCATCAGCAACTCTGACCAAGCTATCTCCATTCAGGTAATGTCGCTACCATTTCAGCTCCTGCCCACCATTATGCCAAGTATGTCCCTTCTCAAATATACAACACTAATTAAATAATGTCTAGTGGTAAGATAGGGAACAGTTGTAATTTCTACCTGTGAGAGCCATCTTCCCCAGCCCCCAGGAGATGTCTACCATCTCTCCCAAAGGTGTCAAACTGACTACCTGGCAAGCAGGGCAGGCACCAAGCAGGGCTGGCACCAAAGGACGGTCAAGTTGGGCCCTGGCCGAGGGCCCCTGAAGAGCCCTTCCTGTGGGAGTAGCTCTTCCTTCTGCAACCCTCAGCAGGGTCAACTCCTGACCCTGCCACAGATTACAGAGACGGAGCTCTCAGCCCCCCCTAAAGACCGTGTGGGCCCATGGCACCCACCTGCTCCATCTACCTCTCTTCCCTTTCTGTGAATGCCCTGTGAGCTGGGCACGCACCTGCCATCAACCAAGATGGCAGCAGAGGCTTCTCTAAGATGGCGGTGGGGGTATCAGCCCCTTCGAGAAGCCTCCGCCACCAACTTGGTTGATGGCAGCGACCTGCGCACCCAGCGTGCAGGGCATTCACAGAAAGAGAGAAGAGATAGGTAGAATGATCTCACATGGCTGTAAGGGGGGCTGGGCCCAGGGGGCCCAGGGCAGGCTGGCGCTCAAGGGCCCAGTCACACCTGGCACCAGCCCTGCTAACAAGCATGACATGATCTTTGATTGGCTGGAAACTGCCAGCTGTCGTTCAAGACCTAAGTGGGTCCTGAGCTCTTAAAAATGAACTGTAGCCATGTAGTCTTTGCCCTCCACTGACTATTAGAGTACCTGCCACTGACAATCTATGCTCATGAGGAGACAAGAAGCCTGAAGTAAGTACCTAAATGCAGGATAGCTAGACTTGAACTAAAGGGGTTTTTTTTTGCTTATTTTCTTGAAGCAACCTTCAATTATCCTCTTCTTGTTGAATAAATTTCATATAATTTGGCTGTTGAGGACTACAGTGTGTTTATGTCAAACTCTAAAGATTATTGTCATCTCCCATGTGCCTAGACACTGGCCGCATACTACTTGGGTGGGTGAGTGGGGTTTGAAAGTGAAGCAAGCAAGCTGAACCCCAGGGTGGGATACGCAGCTGGATGCTAGCCCTGTTGAAAGGGTTTTTTTCCTCATGGGAATCTGATTTGGAGCCCCTTTATATGTAATTGCCTTGACAGCCCAGAATTCACTTCCATCTGGGGGGAGAGGATGCCAAGAAGGGGAGTAGGGGAGTAGCATACTGGGTAGTTTGGGGATTTGACTGGCCTACCTTAAGAGGCAGTTGTGCAAGGATGGATATGAGGAGGCTCTCCTAACCTTCCCCTTCCATTATAAAGCTGATAAAAGGTGTCTTGTGCTCCAGGGTTGGACCTGGGACCTTCTGCATTGAAAGCATATGCTCTGCCTCTGAGCAATGGTCCTTCCCATCTAGACAGTAGCGAGCTAGATGGAACAATGGACTGACTCAGCTTCCTATGTAACCCCAAAATATGATTGTCAAGAGGTTGAGCAGTAATTCTCCCAGCACCACCTTATGAAAATAACCAGCCAACTAGGAGTGGCCAAGACCAAGTGTGACTTCCCATACCCAACCTGTACAGCCTATCCAGAATGATGGCATGGAGTCCAAGAGAATCAATCGAGTTAAGGTCCTCCTGTCTTTCTTTCAACAAAGATCATTCCACAGGGCAACTCTGGGAGTTTCTGCCTCAGAATAAGGGCTGAGAGTTAGTTGACATGGATCCTAATAATCAATTTTGTCCAAGAATGACTGGAGTTGCCCAGCCACCTCTTACTCAATCACTTTGCCCAGGAAAAGGTTAGCTACTGGCTTATACTGGTCATTAATGCCCTGGTCTAGGCTAGGTTTCTTATATCAATCATGTGAAATTATAAACCATTTTGCCAATAATAACTTTATAGCCAAAGTTGAATAGTACATTTTACAGAATCACTGTGGTCCACTAACTAGTATGATGGGCCTTGACCTTGCATTCAAATTCCTGCTTGTGTTGTGGGCTCACTTCATTGTCTTGGTGACTCACCAGCCTTCTTCATTTTTGTAGAAAAAAGTCTGCTTTACAGCATCCCTGCAAGGTAGGGTTGCTTCTTATTACAGTATTACAGATGAGAAAGAGGTTAGCTTCTTGATTAAAGCCACTGAATGAGTTCCAGATTGGATTGTAATATGAATAAAACTGTCCATCTCAGCAGGTGTTTTGCAGGCCACCTAGTCAATCTCCAAAGTGCGGGATGCTAGAGCAGATGGGTGTCTGACCTCTGGTTGAAGATCTCCAGCAAGCCAAGCACTCATCTAGGTAATTGTTGGTCCCACTGTCAAACTGAACTTACTGTCTAGTTTCTTCTAATAGTCAACTGAAATCTCACTTCTGCACCCATTAGACCTGGTGCTGCCCTCTGGGGCAGCAGAGAACAACTCGGCCCTCTCCACTGTAGGATAGTCCATGTTTTAAAGAGTACTATCATGCTTCCCCCCCAAGTCTCCTTTACTCCAAGCTAAATATATAGTCATTTCCTTCATCCTTTCCTCATATGACTTGTTTTCCATCCTGCTTCTTCTTCCAGTTTTTTTATATCCTACTTAAACTGTGCCACCCAGAATTGGATGTAGTTTGTGCTCTGGCCAATTGAGATCTGCAGAAGAGACATTGAGATCTCGGTGCTAAGATCTGCAGAAGAGGCCCTGCTGCTGACAGTTCCACTGGCCTGTGAAATTCATGGAATGGCCACATATGAGAGGGTCTTTTCTGTGGTGGCTTCCAGACTGTGGAATGCCCTTCCCTTGGAGGTGCATCTGGCCTTGTCTTTGTACACATTTTGATGTCAGGTCAAGATGAACCTTTTTGCAAAGGCCTTTGATGGTAGAGGATGAGATCAGAATTTCCCTTCCATTTTACATTTATGTATTGCATGGTTTTAACAGAGCTGTATGTAATCCACACTGGTACTGTGAAGAGAGGGTTATCAATACATAAATAAAATTGTATAGCTTTGAGGATAAAGATGACAGATCACAGCAGCACCATATATGCTTAATGGAAATGGAAACGGACTGCTTTCAAGTCGATCCCGACTTCTGGCTGACCTATGAATAGGGTTTTCATGGTAAGTGGTATTCAGAGGGGGTTTACCATTGCCTCCCTCTGAGGCTAGTCCTCCCCAGCTGGCTAGGGCCTGCTCAGCTTGCCACAGCTGCACAAGCCAGCCCCTTCCTTGTCCGCAACTGCCAGCTGGGGTGCAACTGGGCTTCTTGGGACTATGCAGCTTGCCCATGGCTGCACAGGTGGCAGGGCACATAACCCCTGAGCCGCTCACTGTGGGGATGAGTTTTAGCTGGCCCTTGACACCCAGGAGACACAAGCGGGGATTTAAACTCACAGACTCTGGACTCCCAGCCAGGCTGTCCTCCTCACTGTGCTATACCAACTGTATGTATGTTTAAAGTGCTACATAAATTGTCAATAATTTATAGTATTGCTTAATGTTTTTTAGACTTCTTTCCTGACTGAAAATTAGTACAGGCTACAGCACTGTTTCTAAAACTCTAAAGCATTTTGATTAAATTATATAGCCAGGCATTATAGGACTCATACAGTTTTCATGTTTGTGCCTTTGCCTTGTTACTTATACATGTCAGACCTGGAGGTGAAAGAAGCTTTAAGGAAATCTTTTTCACCTTGTAAAAAGCTGGAAATATCAAAACGATACAAGCAAATCTAATCAGCATGAACATTCTGCCCTAGCAGTTCACTTCAATGGCATATTTCAGAGTGAAGGTAATAAGCAGCAAAGAAGCTCACTGCATAGCATTCTAGGTTCTACATTTGAATGAGGATGAATAGCGTTCAGGGGTCTAAATTAATTCATTTCACATGGGATTATGCCATTTGAGGGAGTATGTTTTTGAGATAGTCTAGGGGAAAAGTGAATGGTGGTGAAGATTTAAAAAGTGTAATATAAGGTCCTAGATGCTTTTAAACCTATGTGGCTTACGCACAGAACAGAAAATATTGAAAATGATTCACAATCAGTTCCACCATTTAACTGTTGAGTAACTTATGTTCTTAGCTCTACAGCGATGTTACCGTCATAGCCTTTCGTTCTTAATTGGAATTATATGATAAGAGCATACCCTAGCATGAAGCTGTGTTCATCTTTTAGTGTGGCAGGGTAGCATTAGTCCTTTATATATATATAATATTGCAGGATGAGCACTTTGAGTAAGTAATGTTTTATTATTTTTGATGTTTTGAATGTTTTCTACAATTGTAAGTCACTTCAAGATATTTTATATAGTGAGTGATGTATAAATGTAACAAATAATTCCTGTGTGAGGGTTACACAAATGGGTTTTCAGTGGCAGGGCCGACTCTGTTGAACTGTCTCCTCTGTGAGAAGTGCTTTGCACAGATTCCTTCTGGCTTTTTGTCACTTAGTAACAATGTTTTTGTTTAGTCAAACATTTGGCTTGCCTTCAGTTTGAACTTTTTAATTTTCTGGGATACTTTATCCTCTGCTCTCTGTTGTATATCAGTTTGAATTTTGTACTTGTAATTGTAGCTGCATATTGTTCCCATTACATTCTAAGCTGCCTTGAACACTGTGTTGAGTGGAAATCCTGTAAATAAATGATATAAAATGATATAAAATAAACAAGTGCCCATTTTTCTTTAATGGCAGTCTGTTTTTAATGGTTGTGGGTAAGGCTTTCAAATTTTTGGGTCTTAAATATTTATGATTCCCTATTAATAGTTACATTGGTTTGGAATCTTTACAAGAACAATGTATATTGCAATTGGCAGCAGACACCCAGTGAGTAAAAACACCTGACAAAATTGTATGTGAAGATCACACAAATATCAATGATGGATCCCAAAGGGAACCTTTCCCCCTCTTTCAGTGTATTCCTCTATATAGAAAATCTCATGTAAAATAGTCATAGAGACCAGCTTCACAGTTTAGATGGTGGCAAAGGCAAACCCATGCTTGTCATAGTGGGTTTCTTCCCATTGTTGTGTTAGTGTCATGTGAGGTGTTGCTGCACCGCCATAGTATTATCAGAAATCCCATGTCATGCAGCAGACACCTGCAGTGCCAGTCCTTCCCATATCAGCATCATTTCTACTCCCTGGAGGGCTAATGGCACCAGCACATGACCAAGGCCAATTCAGCTCCAAAATCAGGCTTTAACCCAGATGGGAATGGGTCAAGAGAATCTGTTTCATCCAAGGCTACTTGCAATCTTAGTATTATTATTTCCTCCACATATTAGAATGTTTGCATGGAAACATAAAAGGTGAGTTCTCATTCCCCACAACTTGTTTTTTCTAACCTAGAGAGAAGAAATAGGTGAACAGATTAGAAGCCCTTGTAGTTGGCTTCATTTTTGTTTTATCTGGCTGGAAGAAATAAACATTCATGTGTGAAGTATTACTGTTTCATGTCTCTGTACACAACTAATTTCCCCCCCAGGCATTGGCTTCTATCAAAAGCTTTCAGGTAGGTTCTTTATGTATTACGCTTCATTCTTTTGCTGAATTTCAGATTTGAACATTTTTAGAAAGTTTTTTTTTAAAAAAATACTTAATTATCATATCCAGATCCATGAAATATGCCAGTAATGCAGAAATTTGTGTTGGTGGTGGTAGTGTGTGTGCGTGTGCGTTTGTGTTTCTGCTCCTCATCCTTGTTTCTCCCTGCTAAGTTGTAAAGTGATGAATTGATGCTCAGTAATTTACTTTTCAAGAACTTTCTGTTTACATTCCAGCATCTGGCCTAGAACGATCCTTTATAAAGTATAACATTTGAATTATGCTAGTATTTAGAATAACACTCTGGGTTTTTGTAAACCAGTCACTGAGTTGGAACTTTATGACTACTGATTCCCAATTTACCTGTGATCTTATTTTATCTACACCATCCAACATCTGGCTTTGCTTTGAAATGTTACAAATAGGGCTTGTGTGCTTGCCCAATGTATAATGCCACAGCAAATAACAGAGAAGGAAACCCAAGAAAGTGTTGTTGCTAAATGTATATGGGTCCAAGAAGAAGCCTTTAGTGAAGTCTCTGCAATACTAACTTTTTTCATATGGGTAAGAGTGGAGAAAAAGGAGCACATTCAATACTAGTATAAAAGTGCTAAAAAATTCTAGATCTGCATTGATCATCAGATCACTTACTCTAGAGCATATTCACTGACCTGAATGAGGTTACTCAGAAGCAAGGAATTGATGGAGACCATCCTGAGTGAATTAGGGTTGTAAAAGACTTTAATATGATACATTTTGCTTTCATGTGGTAGCTGCTGTTTCTAGGGGGACTCACTCTGGTGTGTGGTGTTCAGCATGTCAAGCTCACGTACCTGGTTCTTCTTAAAATAATATCACATTATCATTGGTTTGAAGCAGGGGTGCAGGAAAACATGGAAAGTAAATAGTATAGGATATGTGTAACCACTTTCCAGCAGAATAAGCAAAACATCTAATATTCAAAAAGGGATTCATTTGTGGAGTCTTCATTTGTTAGTAGTCCCAGATCCTATGAACATTTGGAATGTATTATGAATAGAATCTTAAATACTCATGGCCTTCTTGGGAATGTGCCAAAGCATCAAATAAAAAGGTTCATGGCAAGTTAACCATGGAGGGGAACTATAACTGAATGTCTGCAGGTCTACCACAGGGAATAATGCCATTACAGTATAACTTTAGAATAATTTTTAAATGGTATGATTGTATGCAATTATTTCAATCTGCAGCCCTCCCTAAGCCAATTTAAAAATAAGCACTGTCTGAATAAAACACCCTATATAGCTTATAGCAGGGGTTGCCAACCTTGTACCCATGGACACTAGTGTGCCCGACAATGCCTCCTGTAGTGCCTGTGAAAGATCTCAGTCAATATCTCCTCAAAAATCCACAATGCACAAGAGACTGTTGGCTCTTCTTGTTCAGTTTCTGTTTACACTGGCTTAGCCTCTCCTACACTGAGCACACATACTTAATTTAAGCATGTCCACATTTCATTGGATGTCAGGATTGGACACTGACTCTCCCATCTGTTTTGAAAAGAGATGAGATGCAAAGAGATTCTTTCTGTGAGTGCAGTGGTGACTGATATAGTTCCCTTTTCCCATTGATGTGGTGGCTGATGCCTGCACCATTTTTCCTGTCTCTTTTGTTGCTCCTTTAGATGTGTCAGCCATTTTGTGCTATGCCACACGCCTACAGCAGCCATTCTGTGATTGGTGCCAATGGCACTTCCTAAAAATTCCAAATGTGCCCACTAGCTCAGAAAAGGTGATGAGCCCTAGTTTATAGGGTGCTTTTATTTTGTCAGGATTAGAGGCATCATAGTCCAGCACTTCTGGAGGGAGTAGAACAAGTTGGATGAATGGTGTGGCCTGGAGAGTGGATGTGGCCTACGAAAAGTCCCAAGGGCCAGAAATAGAGGCCAAGAGGACCTCATCTGGCCCCTAGGCCTAAGGTTCAGCACCATTGCTATAAGCATAAGAAACTGTATCTTGTTACACCTCTCTTAGTTCCTTAGTGAGGTTAATGTTTTATATCAATAAAGACAAATAAAGTAAAATAATCTTATATGTGTCCAAAAAATACTTGGATATAGACTTTTGTCATGTCTTCAGGGAAAGACTTGTGGCAGCCACCCTTGAATCCTTCCAGGTCTGACACATGTATAGGACAATCACAATTACATTCCTGATGGATCTGAAACAAAACATTGAGGTGCAGATAACTCAGGGGATATCATGATGGCTTACTAATATCTAGGCCACTCTTCAGTTAAACTCCCAGATCAGGCGCAAAAACAACAAAAAGATAAAACCATGCATATATAAAGATCTTATTAAAACATATTGCAGAAGATAAAAAAATCACCAAGACATTTTGGTGCCTGAGACAAAGGGCAAGATGGTACCTTCTCCATTCAAAGTACAAAAGCTGATTAGACCAAGAGTTGAATCCTGCTTCAACACTAGCGTTGCCAGGTCTCTGGTTTTCACCCAGACACTCCGGATTTTTCGGGTCCTTTCCCAGTCTCCAGGTGAGTCACCTCAATCTCCGGACTCTCAGCTTTCATTTTTTTAAAATTAAGTTTTTAGGTGGTCTGGTTCAAGAGATATACACCAAAACGTCAGCTGCCCCCCACAACTTCTGTTCAATGAACTCATAGCTGGCCTCTCTAACCCCACTCTTTCAGGTTTGTAGCCAATAAGTGAAGTCAGGGTTGTGATTGACAAGGGATTTGTTGACCTCCAGGCAGTAACTAGAACCCATTGCAAGGCAAGAAAACTGTTGTTTTTTCCTGCTTGTCTGAAAATCTCATGAACTGAGTAAGTTTATAGCTTTCAGCAGAAGCAAAAGTATGTGTGTGCAGGAGATCTAAATGCCATTACAATGTGTTATGCTTTTCTAATTATGAGCAGTCAAACAAGTTTAAATTTTCCTGGGCTGTTGAATAGTGCAATGTTTTGAAAACCTTCCCAATATGAAGCTTTAATTCTATACTCATTTTTCTAGGAGCAAAGCTAATCCTACAAACCATTGAATTCAATAGGACTTACTTTTGAGTAGACATGGTTAGGATTGTGCTGTAAATTAATGGGGCTTTTGAGTTAACATTAAAGCAATTAGGCAGGACTTACTTAGGTATCACTGCTTTTATTTTGTAGGAAACTAATTCTGTTTTTTTTAAAAAAAATTCTTCAGTGACCAACTGGTTTTGACAATAAACTATTATATGGGGTGTATGTATTTTACATCTCCAGTGTGTGTATACTGTATATGGGGTCTTTCCCACATCCCTGTGAGGTAGGGTTCCTGATTGGAAACCAAGGCAGCTCACAATAAGAAGAAAATCACCTTAAAATCCAATAACGATAAACCAAGTATAAAACAGTTGCATAACAGCTTAAAGTGGCATGATTCTGAATTTTGGGTTGGGTGAGTGAAGTTCCTTATCACCTGAGGTTGCAGTTCTGTGCACACTTTCCTGTTTGAGTAAGCCCCATTAAATACTTTAGGACTTGCTTCTGAGTAAACATGCATAGGATTCCACTATAAGTATCTTTTCAGGCTGTGTAAATAAATAACATCTTTGACTGTCATGCTTATATAAATGTTTGTTCATACTATGTCCCAATAAGTATCTGATTTCACACTATGATTGTACATTATTATTTCCTCTACATTTTAAGTGTGTCTTCCTGGGGGTGGTCATGGTTCCCCTCTGTTGTTTTCACCCTGAGAGGCAGACTAGGCTGAGAGATGGTGAGTAGCCCATGGTCACCCAGTAAACTTTGTAACTGATTTCCATTTTAAAAAATTAATTAAAACAATTTACATGCAGGCAATGTTTATGAAGCAGATCCACACAATACATTTAAAGCACATGACTTCCACAGAAAAATCCTGGAAAGTGTAGTTTTCCCCTCACAGTTATAGTTCCCACCACCCTTAACAAACTACAGTCCCATGATTCTGTGGTGTGATTCATGTACTTCAAATGTGTGTCAAATGTGCTTTAAATGAATGGTGTGGATCTGCCCTAAATATGCTGTGCATTCATTAGTGAATTGAAAAGAACAAATTTAAAATATTCTTTTTAAACAGGGGAAGGGCTGTAGCTCAGTGGTAGGGCATATGCTTTGCATGCAAAGGTTCAAAATTCAGTTTCTGGAAAAGACTATTGCCTGGAATCGTGGAGAGCTAATGCTAGTCCATGTCATCAGTACAGGGCTAGATGGTACCAAATGGCCTGAGTCAACAGAAGGCAGATTCCATTGTTCCTAAAAGTGGAAAGAGACCCAATGGCCACAGTGACTCTAAAATATATTTATGTATTTTATTTACAACATTTATATACTGCTTTATCGTAAAAAAACTCAAAGTGGTTTACAGAAGGAATTAAAACAATACAATTATTGGCAAAAACAGTTAAAGATAGGTATTTAAAAACATTCAAAATAATAAAACCAGCAATGAGTTAAAAACAGATAAAAAACATAACAGTTTCTACATGCCTAGATAGGCTTGCCTGAACAAAAATGTTTTTAGCAGGTGCCAAAATAGTACAATGAAGGTGTCTTCCTGATGTCAATAGGAAGGGAGTTCCAAAGTGTAGATAGTATGTGGCACCCATAACATGAAAAGCACACCTTGAACTTGTCCTGGTAGCAAATTGGCAACTGGTACAGATTTCAGAGCAGAGGTATTATGTGCTGATAGGGTCTCACACGTCAGCAATCGTGCCACACTATTCTGCGCTAACAGCAGTCCCCTGGTCAGGTTGTGCTATATGGGGATTTCTGTAACCTTGGTTGACTGGCTGCTTGGATTTTTTTAGTTTTGGGTTTTGGTTAGGAATCCTGACTGGTTGTGGGATGCTGAATTTTCTGCCTTACTCATAGGAATCTTGTTGTGGTTGGTATGGAATTGCATTTAGGAAATCATCACTGTCTTTTCTTTTTCTTTTTCTATTTGGATTTCATTTACCTTTAACCTCACTCCCTTACATCCATAGAAGCAACAACAGTGGTTCCATGAGCTCAGCTCAACCCCCTTAAACCCACTGATAATGTACTTTGTTGGTTGCATGGCGCTTTGTTTCTTGCCCAATAGTGGTAAAAGAGTATTCACATACTGGGAAGTGTGGCTGCAATTGCTGTTGTTCCAAAGTTACTGCCTGTGAAGGTTGACCAAGCCATGTGTGTTTTCTCTCTGTCAATTATTACTCACTGGAATTGGGTTGGTGGTCAAAGTGAGTTTATAGTAGCTCACATGGTAGGTGGAGAAGGGTAGAGAATCTTCTTACTCTTACTCAGTTCTCAAACCCCTTTCTGAAGTGAAGGGTCAAATCTGTAAAGAAGTTTGGAGCAGCCACATTAAAAGGCAGGCAGGACATTCCAGGCAGGAGGCTGCCAACCCTGCTTGGATATGGATATCTTTGCAGAGGATCCTTAGTCAAGCTTTACCAACAGCACAATCCAAACTATACTTCTAATCAGAAGTAAGTCCTATTGTGTTCTATGGGGCTTAGTCCCTTTGTAAGTGTGGTTAGAATTGCATCCTTCAGGGGCATCCATCGTTACTCCTGAGTACTCCCATGTAACATCTCCACAACACAAGGCTCCTTGCTTCCTGAAATGGCCTTGTGGTGACTGGACTGGCCCATGGGCACTTAAACCCTTCTTGTCAGAAGCAAGTAGGCTAAATCAAATGTTCCCTACTGAGGTGCCCTAAGCAGGTGAGAAGGAATGGCCCCATCACATCAGCTGAACCTGGGAACACCATCTTTTAGCTAAGATTTCTATCTTAATTTCCAATCAGAGAAATGTTTTCTTTGAATTGTATGCTCCAAGCAACTGTGGTTGATGCTTAATGTGTCATATTTAATGACATCACTAGGGCCCATCCCATGACATTACTAGGGCCCATCCCATGACATCATTAAACCTGCCCCTGAAATCTCAGGGTTTGGAATGCTTCTGACCTGACAACCCTGTTCAATACTGGTGATAGGAAAGAGTGCTCTACTGTACTCAAGGGCAGTAGGCAAGATAAGAGGGTGTAGGTAGGAATGTGGCACACATCTCAGCATCTGCCTCAGTTTGCCTGTTGGTAGGGCTGGCCCTGAAAATCATAACAACAGTAAGAAAAAACCCCAGCAAAGCAGTGGTGATGAGCACATTAGCTTCATCACCAAGCCATCACCCTCCATAGGTTAGAGGTTGTGCAGAGCTTGTTCTACTCAAGTAGGCTCCCTACATAATGTTGAATCCTAGAACATAAAGAACTAGCATCTCACAAGGAACCTATGTGAGCAGAAAAAAATCCCTGATTCAGAAGTTATCTTCCCCAAGTTGTGGGGAATGATGGGGGTTGCAGTGAGAGGCAGTGGTGGAGCTAGCTCACTCATCCTTGCTCTTCCCCATTAGGATTAGAACACCACGGTATGAAGGACAGACAGAAAGATAGATAAATAGGTAGATACAATATTTTATATTTAAACAGCTGTTCAAAGACAGAATGTATCTTTATACTAAACGGTGGGACCTTTCTTCAGTTACCCAAATGTCATTTTCTATTTGGTATCCACTATATAAGACATTTGGCATGGAGCGCTACTTTACATTTCTAACAGTGACACCCTTGAGAAAATAATTCACAGCTTTACAACTATGCCCCCTGCTTTTCTGGATGGGAGGTTTTCTAACATTCCAACCCAACAAAGACTTTGTATCTGTCAATCTGGTGAAGTTGAGGACATTATACATTACCTACGAAGATGTCCCCTATATAAGTCCCCAAAATTAAAATTTCTTTCCTGCACCCTTCGCTCCTCGTCAAATAGACCTTCTCTGGAGCAGATATGCATCCTGTTAGCAGGGAATGACATATTTATAACCACTCAGGTGGCAAAATTTGCTCTAGCTGCAGGAAAAGTAAGAGTTAGTTACCTAAAACACCTTGTGGGATGAGTGGGATGTGCCCCTGCACTAGTCTAACCGTAGTATCTACACACTAAGACATGTGGTGGGTCAGGATATCTCCCTCTCAGGAGAGGAATTTTTTATTTGAACTGTACCATTGCTTTTCCAACATAGTGCCCTTGTGATGTTGTTAGATGATAACTCCCATCATCCCTGACCATTGGCCATGCTGGCCAGGGCTAATGGGAGCTGGAGACCAACAACATCTGGAGGGCATCACATTGGCTATCCCTGTTCTAATGTGGCTCAATAAGAAATGGAAATCAAGGTTAAACAAAGGGATACAGCCATGCAAACAGAGCTAGCTCAGTTCCCAGTGCTCCCCCTTGAGTTCCATGGGATAAAATGAATGAACTTTTTTGGAAACTATTGATTTCAGGCAAAAACCACCTGTGTCCCAGACGTTGCTGTGAAGGGTTGATGCACACACCATACACACATAATAAGAGGCATTTTGCTGGTACGTGATAGTAGTAGCAATAGAAGCCTACTTATAGGCCTTTTTTCTATCTGAGCTGAAAGGGTTATCTAGTGATTCCTTGCTACTAACCAATGCATTTCTGCAATTCTTACTTATTTAAGAATTCTTACTGCAATTTACTTAGGTCAGTCTTATGGGAAAACAGATTCCATGCTTGTTCAGCTTCTTCTATTGGACATACTGATCAACCACCAGCATACAAAGGCTACTCAGTCTGTCATGACCAGCAAATCCGGACTTTCAAAACTGGCCTTGGCATGCCTTGGAGTAGCAAATAATCGGTAGTTTCTAAGTGACAATATTTGATCTGCTCCTCAAGGTCAATATGAAAATGCTGCTGTTTTGATCAGGTGAGTTTTAAAGACTTCCTGACATGCCATGAATGTGACAGAGCCGTCATTCATGAAGATGATACAGTTACCTGCTCAGAGGTGCAAAGGCAAAGCTGACAACCTGGCCTTTGTTACAACTGACGTTAAAAGAAGGTCAGACTGAGAGGCTGCAGACAGACATGTCAACTTGCAGCCTGGGATGGTGCCGAAGGTGCTTCCTTTCATTCAATTTGGAATCCAGCAGCTTGTAAATGCTCTTGATATTTTGTCTCTTGCTACTGGCTCTTTGCTTTTTGGTATTTAACAGTTTGTTCTTGGCAAAGAATCAAGCTTAATTTGAATTGGGGGGGCAGTGGCAGAGGATGAATAAACCCTATGGGGTTCTTTAGAAGCATCTGATGGAAATATACAAGTTGGCATTGTGCATGTTGATTCAGTTTGAGCTCCAATGTTTGATAGGAAACAATACATAAGAAGAGACTGAGGACTCTGCAGCATAAACATTCCTTACAATATGTAGAATAACTGCAGTCTTCAGAAAGGTTAGTTGGGCATCTAATGAGCACTGAATTTTCAGAATCTTGGGGGTAAGTGGTGTCAAAAGAATACAGCAGGTTTGTTCAGTGCATCATCTTGTAAATTAGGAAAAGATGCCCCTTGCAACCATTGTGTTGGGGTTGAATTTCACAATGCAATGCCAGCCGCCAACAATGAAAGAAAAGAAATCCATCGTCAATGCTGCTAATAGCATTGGCACGACAGTGATTTGCTATGATTTGGGGCATGCTGTTTATGTAGACATGCACAAATTATAAAACTCATGCATCAAAAGTGGGATGAAACTTCACACTTACAGGCTTATGCTGGTCAGATTTTATATTTCTAGCTTATGTATTTGATCCTGATCCAAGTAGGGTTATTGGCAATACTTCTATTGCCTGCAATTGTAGATGTAGCCCGGTTTACCACATGCAATTACAGGATTCACAGATCATTTCACAATGGCTGGTAGTCACTATCCAAGCATCTCTGGAGCACTGAGTATGCTAATGAACTTGCCACTGGGTCATGCTAATGTGGACGTTCTCTAGGTTAGGGCAAAAATTCATTTTGAAGTTGATACAATTGCTGTAAGAAGAATCAATGGGAATTATGAACTTTAAAAAATATATATCCTTCAAATCAAATCTTTAAAACCGAATATAAAAATTAAATTCAAAACTTGCATAGTTTAATGAATTGCACAGTTCATTACACCTCTTGTAGAGCTGTTTGGCAACAAGAACTTGTTACCTCTATAGTATATTTGCTTTGGGCAGTATTCAACTAATATGCCCCATCAGTGCAAGGATTTCCGCTTGTGCAATGGGTCTTTCCTCCTCTTCTCCCCCTGTGTTGCCTGGGCCCTCCCCAAATCTGCCCTGGAACGTTGGATAAAAACAAATTTAGGGGGAATACTGGGGGGGGAGGAGAGGGTGGAAAGTCCCAGTGTGCAAGCAGAAATCCTTGCACGGACAGGACTGTGACTTACTGCTACACTGGATACAATCTTTTATGTATCCAGTATTCACTTCTTCTGCTTAAGGCTTGCCCGATCAAAAATACTCTACCTCCATATGATTTTTTTGTGCTGCAAGAAGAGCTATTCTATTCACTTGGTTTTTTCAATGGTGAGTTGCACAGAGTGGGTGCCACAGGATTTGGATGACAAAACAGCAGACTTAATTGGTAAAATTCACCCACCCACCTAATCCTCGGTTCTGGAAAACAGCCAGAACTATGCAGATGGCAAACTTTGAGATTTCTTATTCAAGAATTAACTGATGTATATTTGTTTTTGCTTTTTCTAGAAGCACAGATACAGTTTTAAAGCCGTGCCATTTGAATTATTGCATACAATTCATTAAAAAATACTTTATTTCAAACTCTGAATTTTCAAAATGTAAAGCTAGGGTTCTGAAATATTGTGGAATGTGAATTTTAAAGGGACTGGGGACTGAGCAGGAACCAAATGAATCATTTTCATGAAAGAAGCTATATCCAGAGCTTGGAAGTAATTTGCTACAAGTGCTTGTAATTAATTACTTTTTTGAGGAACGAGTGGGTAGTTCCTTTACATTTTGATTATAATAAAACTAGGAGTGATTTTATTACTTTTGAGGAGTAATTGTAATGTTTCCAGCATTACTTTGGGGCATTACTTGGGGGGAGGGAAGCAGGGGAAGTCTTTTGCTCCTCTGATTTGTGGATGAAAATCATGTGCCTCCAACTGGGCTTATGAGCATCGTCGTTCTTCCCTCATGCTCTGTGGGTGGGTAGGAGGCAATGAGGGAGGAGGTGGACAGCGAGATGGGGTGGAGTGGAGAAAACAATTGTTTAAACAACTGGATGGTGGTGGTGAAGAAGTGGAGGGAAAAAGGAGCTAGAGGGCAAGAACATGGATAAAGGAGAAGGAGGCAGCAGCAGAATGGAGATAAAGAACTGTGTAGGTGAAAGATGACAATGTGTGTGTGAGAGAGAGAATACTGTGTTTGCACTTGGCACACAAAGTGGCCTCCACCACCCTCTCTGGCTACTGTGCTGCATTTGCAGTATTTTAACTTTTTTGCATCTCGGGAAAATGCTTGCTTGGGTGAGTGTCCCTTAGTTGGTGGCAGGGCAGGGTCCGGGAGGTGGTTAAGTGAGAGAGATTATGCTTGCTGGCTGGGGGGGGGGGGTTGCCCTTGGTTTGATGTGCAAAAATCTGAGTAGTGGCCTCTGCCTCCCTCCCCACCTCTCTTACCAGCGGAGAGACCACAATTGCTATCTTATGGATAAAAAGAATTATTCTACTACCTCTATATATGTGTGTTTATTTTTAATGTTGTTTTAGGCTACTTAGATGTGCAGCAGTCAAGGGCAGCACCTTGTAGGCATTTTTTTAAAGTAACTAAAATGTAACTGTAGTGATTACTTTTGAGAAAAAGCAAAGTAATCAGTTACTTTCAGAGCAATTGTAATTGTAACGGTAATTATTACTTTTGGGGGCTATGTAATTGTAACTGTAATTTATTACTTTTCAGAAGCAATCTTCCAAGCTCTGGCTATATTCTACCCTTCAGCATGGCATTCACTGTTTTTGTAACATACCTTTCAGATTTCTTTGTAGTACTGTGATTTAATCCGAAATATTTGATGATATGTGTCAGAACTATCAGATATTACACCTATGTTTTTTCCAGATTAAAATTGGCAACAGAAATGTATTTCTGATCATTCTGTCCCCTCGGCATTTGTAACTCTATCACTCATTGTATGGGGAAGGCCAGTAGCTCAGTGACAAACATCTGCCTTGCATGTGGAAGGTCCCAAGTTCAATCCCCAGCATCTCCAGGTAGTGCTGGGAGAGACTCCTGCCTGAAACTCTAGAGAGGCACTGCCAGTCAGTATAGCCAGTGCTCATCTAGATGGACCAATGGCCTGACTTCCTATGTTCCTGCTACCTTTTTAAACTCTGTAAACATTGTCCATCTACAAATGAAATCCAATGGCTTCCATCCACACCACTTCCACATTATTAGTGGCCCTGCTAGCACAACATTTCACATCTGGCTATCCTGTGGTGTCGGACTAAAAAACAACAACCACATTTTACAGTGGGAGATCCAAGTTTGATTTTCCACCTTTAAAAAAAATTTAAATGGCATTTCAGCAGAGAGTGCTGGGCTGCTAATTTGACTGAGGATGTAATGCTGGGGCGAGATCACTATTCCCCTCTCAGAGCTACAGTTCCCAGAGTTTCCTGGGAAGAGGGATTAATTGTTAAACCACCCTGAGAGTTGTAGCTCTGTGAGCGGAACGGGGTCTCGTAACAATTCTCAGCACCCTTAATAAACTACATTTCCCAGGATTGTTTGGGGGAAGCCTTAACTGTTTAAAGTGGTATAATACTGCTTTAAATGTATAATGCAGATGGGGCCATAATGTATAATGCAGATGGGACCTTTTCCCCATTTGTATTTCATTTCCTTTGCACTAAAATGAATGGTCTTTGCATTGCATAAATAATGAATAACGAAAGCAGAACTGCAGTGAAGCAGAAACAGTGCTATGTGCAATGAAGACAGGGCGGAACAGAAATCAATGCTTTTTTCCTCACTCTTCCTAATAAGTATGCTTTAGTATTCCCTATACAGATGTGGGCCCACTAGAGGGACCACACGGCTGAACCTCATGAGCAGGCTGTGTCTTGTGTTTCATGCTTTCATGCTAAAAAGAAATGGCACAAGATTCTTTTTCTTCTTCGTCATTTTCCTCCCCCTGCTGGACACTGGAACAACGCAACATACAAGGCTCAAGAAATGCCTGTCAATCAGATGTTTATTACAATCAACTGACCAGTAAGACAAAATACAAAGTATAAAAAATAAAATCGCAGCCTCAGTGAGGCAATTTTTTTGTTTTATTTTCTTTTAATGACAAGCTAAGAACTAACAATCATCACAGGTTTAAGGGACATGAGAGTAATAAAGGTACTGGACCCCAGGAGGAAACTATGCAGAAGGGTCTCTAAAGGTCAACCAGGAAACTGTCTCATAAGAGAATCTATTATACAGTCTCTAATTCCCTGATAAAAGCTACAGCAAGAATATGAGAGACCATTTCAGCCTCTGAGTGGTTACATGGACAGCATCTCTCTTTAAAGGGAACTCTACTAAATTAGACATCTAAAATCTTTGAAGGTAATGCATTAACATGCATCAATAAAATAGCTCTTCTGTAAGGTATTGTTAGAAAATTTAAATATGGCAGACAATTGTTAGACCAAGTCAGGCCCCATAACTGTGGAGTGTATGGCCCATTAGCTAGTGCATGTAGCTCTTGTTCATATATATTCTCTGTTTAAGACTTGCACTAATTCCAAAGACAGCATGTAAGAGACAGAAAAACCAACAGCACAAATTTTCCCATTAACTCACTTTCCTGCAAAGAGTCAACCAGGACCTGATATGTCTGAGAACTGGAAGACGCAGAGGAGCTGTCACTCCAAGGAATGCTATACTTTTCCAAGATCTGAATGAGGTCCAAAGGTAGTCCCACAACAGAGACACTATGTTTGTTTGTTTGTTATTGAGGCACTATGATTTATTTCTTTGCTGTCTGAAATAATGCCTTCTTCCATATCAACTTGGCTGTTCATTTAGGAAGGCCTTCTCCATGGTGGCACCCAGACTGTGAACTCTCCACTGAGATAGAGCAGGCACCTATTGTGATGAACTTCTGCCAGGTGTTAAATATATATATCTGTTTATTCAAACTTTCACTAGCTTCTGATAGTAATTGAACAATTCTTAATAGTCCTACATTGTTTTTATTGTATCATTTTTATTATATATTTTTAAAAAGCTGTTTTGCATTGAATTCTTTTAACATACACCACCTTGGTTTTATTTTAATGAGAAATGGTGTCATAAAATATGAATAAATAATATAAAAATATTATTTATTTTAGTCCACTTTTCAGTTCATAAAAAGACTCCCAAAGCAAGCAGCAACAACTGCTGCTCCATCCCCCCCCCAAATTTAAGAACAAAAAAATTGAAGTTTGCAGATTAAAACTTTTAGTAGTAGTAGTCATAGTAGTAGTGGTAAAACACAGAAATAGAATAAGAACCCACATTTAAAACATAATTCAATAGAGAAACTTTCTGGGCACTGCCATGAAAGCCATTAAAATGCCTGGGAGATGAGAAACATCTTGACCTAGCTTCTGAAACTTAAGAGCAAAGGTGCCAGGCAATGCTTCCTGGATAGGAGGTGAGTGTAAGAGGACATCTCCTGTTGAGCCTAGCAACAGAACCATCTGAGGTGGGTGGATGGGAAGCAGGGTGTCCACCCTGCACTTTTCCCACCCAGCACGCATGGTGCTGGTGGCTACAGCTGGCAGCCTGACTAACTGATCCTGCCATCTCCCATGCACCTGGTGAGGGTCTCCATCTCCTCCCTTCCTAGAGCTAGGCAGGGAGGTAGGAAGAGGTGGTAGAGGCCAAATGTCTCCTTGGCATTGTAGGTGCCAAAGCAACAGGAAAAAAAATGAAAAAATAAGCTGGGGGCGGGGGAGAGGAGGCTGCTGCTTCTGGGAACAGAAGAAAAACATGTAAGCAGATGGGGAGAGGCTACTGCTACTGATATCAAACAAAAGTAAACTGAGAAGAGAAGAAATGCCACCCTGGGCTCCTACTGAGAGGAAGGGCGGGATATAAATCAAATAATAAATAAATGAATAAGAAATGGCTGACCCACCATTGCCATGAAAAGGAGATGGGGTGGCACAGGCAGGGAGGAGATGAAGGCAACGGGGGCCACACAGTGTGACTTGTTCTGGCCTCCACACACAGACACATACGTAGGGGAAGCCCTGTTGAGTAACAACAGGTACTAGTTCCACTCTATTTGGCATTGGTTAGGCCTCATCTTAAGTACTGTGCCCAGTTCTAGACACTACACTTTAAGAAGGATGTAGACAAACTAGAAAGAGTTGAGAGGAGGGCAATGAGGATAATCAGGGGACTGGAAACAAAGCCCTATGAGGAGAGACTGAAAGAACTGGGCGTGTTTAGCCTGGAGAAGAGAAGACTGAGGGGAGATATGATAGCATTCTTCAAGAACTTGAAAGGGTCACACAGAGGAGGATCTCTTTTGGATCATCCTGGAGTGCAGGACATGGCTCAAGTTACAGGAAGCCAGATTCCAGCTGAACATCAGGAAAACTTCCTATTAGAGGAGTACAACACTGGAATCAATTACCTAGGGAAGTGGTGTGCTCTCTAACGCTGAAGGCATTCAAGAGACAGTTAGCAGCCATCTGTCAGGAATGTCTTAACTTGAATTCCTGCATTGAGCAGGGGGTTGGACTCAGTGGCCTTATAAGCCCCTTCCAACTCTACTATTCTATGATTCCATGATTCTAAGGTCTTTCTGAGTGCTGGCTTGTTCCTGTATCCTTGGTTGTTCTTCTGACTTGCTCCTTGAACCAGCCTCCTGGTTGGTTTTTTCCTTCCAACTGACTCTTCAGTCTTGACTACTAGCTTGCCCCATGGCTTATCTCTAGTGCCTGCCTGTGGCCCAGACCTAACACTGTTTTAGCCATTGCCATTGCAAGATATGCTCTCGGTGGCTATGATGTTGATGGTGGACCAGTGGGTGTTTTGCATGCATGTAGCTAGCCAGTAGGCAATGCCCTCCCACCCTGTTCCTTCTTGTCAGCTGCTACTGCCCTAACGTTTGAACAGGACTTGTGTATAGATGATCTATCCTAAAACCAGAGCTTGGAAAAGTTACTTTTTTGAACTACAACTCCCATCAGCCCAATCCAGTGGCCATGCTGGCTGGGGCTGATGGGAGTTGTAGTTCAAAAAAGTAACTTTTCCAAGATCTGCCTAAAACCTGCTGCAGTCTAAACCCTGCCCCTGATTAGCATGCTGCTTCTGTTTCATTAATGAGGTACTAATCTTTCTACAGTTTTCCTCCATGTAGTCTAGCCAAATATTAGAGAATTTCCTTCATCCACCCATTGGTTGACTGCTCCATCCTGCATTATAAGAACTTTTCTTTGTGAACCCTCATTGTGCCCAAGGCACAAACATCCTTGGAGATGAATGATAGTCTGGAAGGAAAAGGCACAAAGAGCAGCACTGGGACACCAAGGGACAAAAACTCAACCTGTCAACAACTGCAGCAAGTGGCACTGGAGGAGACATATGTGAGCTAAAGCTTTAAAGGGTGCCGAGTTAAAGATCCCTGCACTAGCTTAAATTTCAGACAAATCAATCAAGAAGAGGAAGTACCTTAGGGATTAATTATACCTCATCATCATTATATAACAGATCTAGCCCACATACAACCCCAGTCAACACTTTTTTTTAACTTAAGATGAATATTTCCCATTCACCATTTATTATAATTGGGCTAGTATACAAGAAGTCCACTTCAATTATTAATTTGATCTTCTCAAAAAGGCTTATTAATCTTCCTGGAAGCAAGTTGAAACTGATTTGAGGTTAACAAAAGATTTCCTCACCATACACTGTCAATCAAAAGCTATGAAGAAGATGTACCCAGAAGTGTTGCTCAGGATGCCAGCTGTCAAACAGTTCTAAGGGATAATGTGTAGGTAACAGCAGTAATATTGTTTCCACTGGCCCTAATAATAAATCAGGAAGCTGTCCTCTACTTTGTATTCCAGTGTGCACCTACATGATTTGAAACACCTGCAAACATCACCAGACTCTAGAGGAAAGGAACCTCTTAGTTCTAGGATTGTGTTGCCAATATATCATTTAGATTTAGGACTGCTATGCTGAAAAGTTCTTCATTTTCCCCAACCATTCTCTAACAATTAAAATGAGAATAAAACTGCATTCAAAAATTATCAAAAGGAAATTTTTTTTTGAGAAATTCTCATGGTGTTGTGTGCTTGTTGTTGTTGCTGCACTTACCTTACTGTCAAGGTGGTCAAGGGTTGTTTGTGAGTGTCCTTTCTTGCATTCTACAAATATGCAAATATTAAAGGGAAATTTGCACCAGAATGAATATGTTAGTGAAAATAACATTAAAATGTATTATAATAGAAGAAATTACTTGCAAAAATGTGTAAATTAGTCAAAATTGCATACAAAAATGTGTTCGTTAGGAGAGATTTGCGCTAAAATGCTGAAGGATTTTTTTTAAAAAAACCCCATAAATTGCTGCAGAAATGTGGAAAACTGAATTTAAGATTGGAAAAATGAGAACCTGGAAGAACTGAGAGATCTTTCCATCCCCCTCCCCCTCCCACGGAAAAATCACAGAAATTTCTCCTATTTTCATTAGCTTCAAACTGGACACCTTTTGCAACATCACTACTTGAAATCCTTGCAGGCAGAGTAGGATTCAACGGTGAAATCGTTTACAACACTTTTATAATAGAGTTTCATACAGAAGGGTGTGAACAAGGCATATGCCCAATTTACAGCTGCTTTTAATGGATATCTCAATGCTTTTACTGAATTATGCATACTTTATGAATGTTTGATTCCTTTTAATCCCAAAAAAAGTTCTTAAATGTGACTTTACAAAGAAAAAATGCAGAATTAAAATCACCAAGAAAATAACCACAAAAATGGAGGAAACATACTCCAGCTAGAATTCAGCGGCATCAATATCAGGAGCCAAGGAACAGGTCCTCACTGGCTGGTGGAAGGATAACAAGGAAGAAGTGGCTAGGCAGTGAGCTAGATGTTCCAAAGGAGAAGTACAAGTTTAATTTTCACAGGGAACCTGAGATGCCTTTACTGGGAATATGGTCGTTCAACAAGATTTTGACATCTGTTAAGATATATCTTCAAATAAAATTTGCAGATGAGGTGACTGGACAGAGCTTGCCCTGGCCCCACTGGCTTCTCCTCTTTGGGCCTGCTCTGGGTATAAGGCAAGGTGGGCAGAAATAAGAGGGAAAGAGTGTGGTGGGGGCTTGGGGCCTAGCCAATGGTGCTGATCTCAGCACTTCTGCTGCGTCTTACAGAGAACAGTGCCTTGTTCTTGCTGGTGAGGTCTGTTGGACTGAAGCTACTGTTGTCTGTTCACCGGGAGTGCCTGCCTTCATCTTGGTTTTGCACTACAGCCATACTTGACTTAAGTCAAAATTATTTGTTATCCTCTCAAATCAGCCTTTCCCAAACCTGATGCCCTTCAGATGTTTTGGACTACAACTCCCATCTGAGCTGGTGACTGATGGAAGTTGTAGCCCCAAATATCTGGAAAGCACAATGTTATGGAAGGCTGTGTGAAGAGGAAAACGAAAGGTCTCTCGTCTCTAAGTTACAAAATGGAGGACGGCATTTTTGGACGTCACGAAGATCAGGTCTTGAAAAAGCTGAAGAAGAGCCAATTTGTGTCCTTTCAAATTGAGACTGTCTTACCTCCGGAGCAGAGCATATCTAGTATAAAAAACCTGGCTGAATGCAGTTCTCTTATCGTGACACATTTAAATATTTTTTCTTTTCTTTTAAGAATGTTATTTGTTGTTTAATTTTGAGAATTGCATTATTGTATTGATGTATTATGATGTGTTGTTATATTCGTGTTTTTGTAAGCCGCCTTGAGGGCCTTTTAGCCATAAGGCGGGGTATAAATTTAATAAATAAAAAAATAAAAAAATAAATGTAGCACTGAGTCATCAGGTCAAACACGGCAACAAGTGAAGTTGAATTACAACAAGCTAACTGACATTCCTTAGTGTGGTGAACTAATAATAATAATAATAATAAATTTTATTTCTGAGTCGCCTATCTGGCCAAATCAATGGCCACTCTAGGCGACGTACAATTTCATCAATTAATACAATAAAACCACAAAAATCATAATAATAATTAATAATATCAGTATTAAAACTAAACCACCCCAGAGGTCCCATAGGCCTGCCTGAACAGACAGGTTTTCAAGGCCCGGCGGAAACCTATCAGGGAAGGGGCATGGCGAAGATCGAAAGGAAGGGAATTCCAGAGGGTGGGGGCCACAGTCGAAAATGCCCTCTCTCTGGTCCGCACCAGCGGTGGGACCGAGAGAAGGTCTTGCGCGGCTGATCTCGTCAGGCGGCATAATTGGTGATGCTGGAGGCGCTCCTTCAGATAAACTGGGCCGAAACCGTATAGGGCTTTAAAGGTCAATACCAACACCTTGAATTGGGCCCGGTAAACAACTAGTAGACCTCTTCTGCTTTGTATTTCCTCAGAGAACCCTAACCTCAGCTCTGAAATCAAAGACTCTTCTCCATGAATGTAGGTGAAGTCTCTGAATCTGAGGGGAAAAAAATAATAACTATTCTGGAAGCAGGCTGTTTTGATAACTACTGTAATAGTTGTGAAACATAACTGAGACCCGATAAGCATGGTTCCACCAAAGACTTCCAGGCTGCTTCATGTGCAGTTCTTGGAATTTAAAAGGAACTGAGTTACAGACTGAAGCTTGGATTCCTGAAGTTATTAAAAATGCAGTGCAATGGGATTAGTAAACTAATAGATAGTGCCTTCTTTGGACTGGGCAATATAGACGACCTAGAAGTGAAACAGAATAATCTGACAAAAGTAAACTGCACAATTTGAGGACATTGCAGCAGCTCTGTGCCAGCCAGAATGTCACAAATAGGATCAGTTGCACTGAGGTTCTGCCAAAAGCTTTCTGAATTAGAGCTGACTAGATGTTGGGCTGAGTTTACTGGTGATATTTAAATTTGAGTGATAACAGAGTCAGTCACATCGCTGATGGTATCTTTAAGGCACTTTACAGATTATTTTTTTTTCTACACAGAGAGAACCATCAGGGGAGAAAAATACACATGTAGACCTGTGTACCAGTTGCATGTAAAAATAAAAGTCTCTGCTTTGCCACAGTTGTGTGTTTTTGGAAATCACCATGGGCAAGTCTGTTTCTCTTCTCCCATGTAAGTTTTGTCGTATGGCTTGGCCTTCTTGTGCTCTAGAAGGGTTAAACAGATGCTCCCAATAGTGGGGTCATTGTTATTTTTAAACATTGGCTTTAAAAGAATCTCCTTGCAATCTGCAGTTGTCTTGTTGAAAAGAAATTGGCTGTAAAAAAGCATCTGCTATATTGTCCTGTAAGATCCATGAGTCTGCACTAGTAAAGTGTATCAAGTTATCCCCCATTTGATAGACAATCAGTATACCTGAGAGCTAGCCTTTTCTGACAAGGTTATTTCATCTGATAGAGTATCAAATGGCTTGTTGATTATTCTGACTTCAAAGGCCACTGATGCTGATATCTTCAAGGTGGTCTGTAATGCTCAGAGTGATGAGGCCACCTGTCAATGTGGCTGCAAAATTAAAGAGAATCTGTTGGGAAACGAAGGGTAAACTTCCTCTCAGATTAGCCTGATTAGCCCTGAACAATTTAACTTCTACAAGTCAGGCTAGCTACTATGGGAAAAAGCAGACCTAATATCTTGCTTTTAAAAAGAAGTGCATGGACTAGTTTTTATGCAAGGGGAATTTTTCCATTCCACATTCATAGATTTGGATGGGAAGTACTCAACAAATTATGCCTTCCAGATTTTAAACAATACATGAAATCATCACATGATTTTTTAAAAAAAGGTGCAATTCCAATGTTACCAGTTTCTCCTCCCCAAAAAAGCTTTATTTATCAGAATAAATAACAAACAAAAGGCTGAAATAAAATAAAACATCAGTGTGCAAATGTACAAGTAAGAATAGTCTCTTCCAGTAGTGGTGGATACAGTAAAGGTTATCCCAGTCCATCACCAGATCAGTATGGACGAATTAGGCTGCAATCCAATAAACATTACCTGGGAGTATGTTCCATTGAACACAATGGAGCTTACTTCTGAGTAGACCTGTATTGGATTGCAGCCTAAGTCTCTGTCGTCTTTTATTCCAACCAGATCAGGAACCCCCAGGTCCAGGTGTGAAGTATCACCCAGTAAGTCCCAGTGCAATTGCTTCAGAGGAAAAGTCAGGCTACCAGCTATACACATCTTTATAATTCTGAGGAAGGATGGTTTGGTTCCAAACTATGAAATTATTTAGTAAAGGAATGTTACCAGTTTTACAGTTTCATTGCCAATCCGGGGGGGGGGGGCATTTCAAATTGCTTTATACATCTAGTATAAAGAAAGCTCATTGGCCACTATATGTTGGAAGTATCTACAATATAAAGCCCATTGAAATGAATGGTGTTTTCGGACTTCCGGGAAGGGTGACTTCGCTTGTGCCTGCTTTTGAGACGGGCTCCCGCCTCTCAGTCAGAACATTTTTTTTGACTGATGAAATTTCTCCCGGGCAGGGAGAAACGTAGAGATCAACCTCAAAAGCCTGTTTTTGTTGGGAGGACTGGATTTCATTAATTTATGAGAAAAGGTCTAGCCAGCAATGCCGGACGGACTTCCGAACAAGCTCTATCTGATTAATGCGATACGTTTATCTTTTCTTCAAAGAGAAAACGGACTAACAGGCAAGCACCCTTCTTTCTATTAATTTTTTTACTTGGTTTAAATTGTTGCAGCAAAAAGAGATTTGTCAAATGAATCAGCTTTAAAGAACTTCTGGGTGAGCTATAACTCTTCTCTGTTATTCATGAAATTAATAGCTTATCTCTGTTTCTATTGCAAAAAGCTGTCCTGGAAGTGCATTCTAAAGATATAAACAGAAGAGGGATTTCTATTCCGAGGAACATTATATTGTCTGGGACTATTCTCTTTTTGGTCTATTTTATTTTGACGAATCTGCTTCTTCACGACGCCACTAACTGTTTTGATGCTGGGAACTAAATTTGTTTTGTGTTCTTGAACATAGAGAGATAAGGCAGGCTGCTCTGTTTATACTGTGATGTCATCAAGCCTGGAATATTAACCCAATTGTTGCTGAAATAAGAAGTGGTTCTTCTTTATTTTTGTTTTGTTTTGTTTTTGTGGTTTTAAAAATGGCAATCAAGAAAGTGGCTGAGAATCTGGAAGTAATTATGTTTCAGAAAATAATGGATGAGATTGAGATAACGAAACAAACCCTGCGACAGGGCAGTAAGGAGCTGAAAATTGAACTGAGCAAAATGACGCAGGAGGTTAAAGAAATAGGGGATCCTGTGAGAGAGGAGAATGAGATCAGAGATGAGAAAAGAAAAAATAAAGGGAAGATACAAGTCCTGGAGATTGGAACAAATGTGGAATTGGAAAAAGATCTGGAGTTTATGGATATTAGAAATAAAATCTACTGTTTGGAATTTAACGTTATCTCTGAAGAAATTAATGAAGATATTAGAGATAAAGTTATCAATGGCTTGGATAATCTTCTGGACTGGAATGACATGATGGAGCTTGATATAGAGAAAATCTATGGAATTAACTGCAGCCACGTGACAATGGAAAAACTCTCCAGAGATGAGCCAGTGCATTTTGTAAAAAAGAAGAACACAGATATGACTTTACAACAATATTTCAGCAACTTATTCAGAATTGATGGCAAGAAAATATTTGGGATAGAGGAAATTCCCATCAGACTCTTATTATATGACTATGGCTATGACAGCAAGATTATTATGGAATACTGATAATGGAAGATTGGACACTGAAATTACTGGACTTAACAGGACTATTGAAGATGGAAGATGGAATTAATAGGGATAATGGAATAATGGCTATTGAAATTATTGGACTTAACAGATTTTGATGAGATGGATTAATCGATATGTTTATTTGGACTATGGTTATGACAATAAGATTATTATTATTATTAACGAGATGGATTAATCGACATGTTTATTTGGAGAAAAATTGATAGATATATTCCTTAAAGAATTGAAACCTCTCTTTGACTTTTTGTGGAAAGAATAAAGTAATGTTTATGAGATTTGATGATTAATTAAGATAACTACTGGAGGAAAGTGATTTTATAATATAATTTAAGAGACAGGATTGTTATATATTGTAGACCTATAACTGATTTGATCTGCGACAAATGGGAAGTCAACATTTTATTTTTTTGTTTAATCATTTTTGTTTTGTTTTGTTTTGTTTTGTTTTTTGTCTTTGAATGTTTTATGATTTTGTTTTGTATGTTTTATGAAAATTTGAATAAAAATTATTGTAAAAAAAAGAAAAGAAATGAATGGTGTTTTCACAACATGCTCATGCACAAGCCCCTTCTTAATGTTCGATAGTACTCATACAGAGGAACATTGCAGCGCATTGTGCTGAGAGCTTTTTAAAAAATAGAAGAATCCCATTGCCTGGCATGCTAAATAGGACATAAGGGGCCAATGCCTTCCTTGTGTGTGCACTAGGGTTGCCAGGTTCAGGGCCTGAGACTGATCTTGTATCTTTAGGAGAAGAGAAAGTCAGCCAAGTGCAGGTGTTCTGGCAACCCTGTAATGGGAAAAACCACAAGGTGGAATTCTCCCTTCCCCCTGAACAACTTTTAAAGATACAGAAGACCTCTTGGAGGCTGGGCCTGGCAACACATAAAACTCATTGCACATGAGAGGGGGCTACTGGCACAGGAATTCCTTTCCCTAGAATCTAGCTCTTCATATGGAAGAGAATATTCTGTTTCTTAATTCTCCTGTCCAGTTTTTTTTCAATAAGTACATCTGTAAAAAACACACACAAAGCCTCTCAGTAGGAAATAATGGATCCAATACTCTTCTTTGTCTGAAGATCCTTCCTTACCCCTTCATTCCTTTTTTGTGAGTGCCCTCACAATCAACCTGAGAAGTAAGCCACTTACTCAAGGCCACATAAGAACTTTAATAGAGACTGCTAGATCAGCTCAAAGTCCCATCTATGGGAAAGGGTCAGCTCCATAGCAGAGCATCTATCTTACAGCCTCTGGTGCTGTTGTTGCCGTTGCAACCTCTCTCGCCGGGCTTGGTGCTGCCATCTGCTGGTCGTTCTTGGTGCGGCTGGACGCGGCTGCTGTGACTGTTGCTGCTGCTCTGCCATTGTTGGATCGCTTCAGGTCCGTTCTGTCGCTGCTCGGCTACCATCGCAGCGGCTCTTGCTGCTGCTGCCCGCTATTACTGTGGAGCGGGGCTTGGACGCTGGTGTGGAAGGATATTGTGCTGGGTTGACTGGAGTGTGTATGGATACATGGATGTGTGGATGTGCGACTGAGATGTAATTTTTAATTATATTGATTTTAACTGTATTTTATTTTGTTTTATTTTTGTTATTTATCACTTGGGGGTGGGTTTATGGCCTATTATTGTTTTAGACTGGGTGGCCTGTTGATTGGCGGGCAGGGATAGAGTATGTGCAAGTCAGGAGGGGATATGACAGGGGAGGTGAGGGGCCAAGTCATTGAAAGACTGGGCGGCAGGCGCTGGAAAGGTGCTGTAGGCAGACCACGCCAGCATAGGGGAACAGGGGGTAGATGCATTATACCCATCCCCTGTTCCGGGTCTGCCCAAAACCAGATGATAACTGGGGGATGCAAGGTTCCTACCGACCTTCGTCTGCTGTTGTGCAATGCCAGGTCTGTGGTACAAAAAACTTCACTCATCCACGACATGATCTTGGATGAGTGTGCAGACCTGGCATGTATTACGGAGACTTGGCTGGATGAGGCCTCTGCACCCATTCTCGAGGCCATGTGTCCGCCGGGTTTCCGCTGCGCACAGCAGCCGAGGGTGGGCAGGCGGGGAGGGGGTGTGGCAGTCATTTACCGGGAGTCCTTGGTTTTTGCCAGATCTCCTCTCCATAGGACCAAGTTTGTTGACTGCATGTACTGGAGGTTGGGCCCGAAGGGCAGTTTAGGGATCCTGCTGGTGTACCGCCCACCCCGCTGCACAGCAGACTCCCTGGCCGAGGTGCTGGAGGTGGTCTCGGCTGTACGGGCGTTGTCCCCAGAATTGTTAGTGCTGGGTGACTTCAACGTGCATGCCGGGACCACTCTCACTGGAGCCCCTCGGGATTTCCTGGAAACCATGGCTTCCTGGGAACTGCACCTCAGTAATACTGGGCCCACCCATGTAGCCGGTCATGCTCTCGACCTTGTGTTTGTCCTGGGAGAGGAGAAAAGTGCTCTGAAGTTGGGAGTGGTTCTTTCCACTCCTGTGTCATGGTCAGATCACCATCGGGTAAACATGGACTTCACGCTGCCACACCCTCTCCGCAGGGGTGATGGACCTATTAGAATGGTCCGCCCCAGGCGCCTGATGGATCCTGATGGATTCCTGACTGCGCTAGGGGAACTGGAACCTGCTGAAGGTTGCCCGGTTGAAACCCTGGTGATAGAGTGGAATGGAAAGATCACCGGGGCGTTAGACCGGGTGGCTCCGAAACGTCCTCTCCCCCTGAATAGAGCTCAGTTAGCACCATGGTATACACCACGGCTGCGTATTCTGAGACAGGAGGTGAGACAACTAGAACGCCGGTGGCAGAAATCCCGCTCCGAAGGTGTCCGGACACAAGTTAGAGCAGCAGTACCTGCCTACCAAGTGGCAATAAGGACAGAAAAGAAGGCTTTCTTTACTGCCTCTATTGCGTCTGCAGAGTGCTGTCCCAGGAGGTTGTTCCAAGTGGTCCGAAGCCTGGTCGGTCCAGTTGCTCAGGAACCCTTGGAACAGTCAAAAGCCTCCTGTGACACTTTGGCTAAGCACTTTGCTGATAAAATCGAACACATACGGAGCTCGATCCCTTGCGCCGTGGATACAGTGAATGAATCGGAGTTGATCGGTTGCATGCCGGTATGCTGGGATCATTTTCAGCCTCTCTCTTCTGAGGATGTGGACAAGGTGCTCTTGACTGTAAGGCCTACCACCTGTCTAACTGACCCTTGCCCATCATGGCTCATCATGAGATGCAGAGAGAAGTTGGGTGAGGGGATCAAGGCGGTGGTAAATGCATCCTTGAAAGAGGGTGTGATGCCATCAGCCCTCAAGGAGGCAATTGTAAAGCCCATCTTAAAGAAGCCCTCCTTGGATCCCCAAGTTTTTAATAACTTTCGCCCAATTTCAAATTTACCATTCTTGGGCAAGGTCATTGAGCGAGTGGTGGCCAATCAGTTGTTGACACACTTGGATGAAACGGATTACTTAGATCCATACCAATTGGGCTTCAGGACTGGTCACGGAACTGAAACAGCCTTGGTCGCTCTGGTAGATGATATGAGGAGGGCATTAGATAGGGGAGAATTTACCTTCCTTGTCCTCCTCGATCTCTCAGCGGCTTTTGATACTGTCGACCACAGTATCCTTTTATATCGCCTAGAGGGATTGGGAATAGGAGGCACTGTATTACGGTGGTTCCGCTCCTTTCTCTCTGATAGGTACCAACAGGTGGCATTGGGGGAGGAGGTTTCAGACCCTTGGCCTCTCAATTGTGGTGTGCCACAGGGTTCTATCCTCTCTCCCATGCTATTTAACATCTATATGAAGCCGCTGGGGGCAATCATCAGGAGATTTGGGCTGCAGTGTCACCAATATGCAGATGACACTCAGCTCTATCTCTCATTTAAATCTTCACCAGAGTTGGCTGTGGAGACCGTGTCCAAGTGCCTGGAGTCCGTGAGTGGATGGATGGGAAGGAATAGGCTGAAACTGAACCCCGACAAGACCGAGGTACTGCTCGTGGGGGACAAGAGAAGGTTGGGAACCGTTGACCTGAAGTTCAATGGGGTGAGTTTACCCCTAAAGGACCAGGTCCGCAGCCTCGGGGTTGTACTTGATTCCAAGCTGTCCATGGAGGCTCAGATTTCGGCTGTGAGCCGGGCAGCTTGGTACCAACTACACCTTATACGTAGGCTGCAACCCTGCCTTCCTGTTCATCAGCTCCCACTAGTAGTACATGCCCTGGTCACCTCTCGATTAGATTACTGTAATGCGCTCTACGTGGGGTTACCCTTGAAAACGGTCCGGAAACTACAACTTATTCAAAATGCGGCGGCTCGATTACTCACAAACAGTCGTCGCCGGGACCACATAACGCCAGTGTTGTTCGATCTACACTGGCTTCCAGTTGTTTTCCGGGCCCAATTCAAGGTGTTGGTTTTAACCTTTAAATCCCTACACGGTCTCGGCCCAGTTTATCTAAAGGAGCGCCTACAACGCCACCAATCATGCCGCCTGACAAGATCGGCCACACAAGGCCTTCTCTCAGTCCCGCCAACCAAAGCAGCTAGGTTGGCGGGCACTAGAGAGAAGGCCTTTTCAGTGGCGGCCCCCACCCTCTGGAACTCCCTCCCACAAGATCTTCGGCACATCTCTTCCCTGAATATGTTCCGCAAGGCCTTAAAGACCTGGCTTTTTCAGCAGGCTTTCGGGACTTCTGGGGAGGCTTAATATTCTTCTGTTTTAAATGCCTCCTATTATGTATTGTTTGCTCTTATAATTTATATATTTCACTGTATTTTTATATTGTATTCTGCCATATTTATTGTATGTACGTCGCCTAGAGTGGCCACTGGCCAGATAGGCGACACATAAATTAAATTTATTATTATTATTATTATTATACAGAAGGTACCAAGTTCAACCCCCAGCATCTCTAGGTAGGGCTGGGAGAGTCTCCTGCCTGAAACCCTGGAGAGCCCTTGACAGTCATTCTAGACAATGCTGGCCTACATGGACCCATTTAGTGTAAGGCAGCTTCCTATTTTCCTATCTAGTCCAACTTCCTGTTCTCAGAGCTTGGAAAAGTTACTTTTTTGAACTACAACTCCCATAAGCCTCATCCAGCATGGCCACTGGATAGGGCTGATGGGAGTTGTAGTTCAGAAAAGTAACTTTTCCAAGCTCTGGTTCTCACAGTGGCCAACCAGATTCCTATGCAGTGGAGGTTGCTCCATAAGGGCAAAAGGGGTCTGCCCCACCAACCTAAGTCTTCCCTCAGCAAGCCCTACTTGACTGCCTTCTTTCTTACAATCAGTCCAAGGGTGGCAATGGCTGTGAGTTTCCTCCTCTTTAGTCTCAGTGTTGTCCTTGAAGAACTCAGCAGGGAGGTGGATGGGGACAACACTAGAATGATTTAGCTCTGCCTATCATTGGCTCTGGCTTCACCTACTGTTGGTCTCCCTGCCTTCTGCCTCACCAGCCCCCATCGACACCAGCCACCACTGAGCTTATGGGATGCCCTCAAGCAGAACCTGAGTGTAACAGCTCTGTCCCCATTTGTAATTCCCAGCAACGCAAAGCATATATGGCAAAAGTTAGCAACGATCGGAGATCTAAGCCTACATCTCTATTTACTGGGCCATTTTGGCTCTTCCATGGCACAATGGCTGACAAAAATAAGTAATTAATAACCACATATAGAAAAAAATTAGATTCACTCCTTCATTTGTAAAATTATGTTCATCCGTCTGATGCTCTTAGAACACACTTTTGCTACCATGTGAATATGTGGCATAAGACTGCAGCCAATTGTACCTCCTTGGTATATATACCTATATGTGTTTGCCACATTTGGGGATTTCTGCTGACTACTAGCAGAAGTGGGAGGATCTAAGAAGGGATGGGTAGAAGGACATTTCCACCTCCTCCAAACTCCCTCCAGCATGGCAGATTAGGGGTTTGGATTCCTACATCTTTTAGAATGATTTTGCAGAGGTTAGCATATATCTGGGCATCTGAGTAACCATCAAATGCAAGTGAACTGTGGGAAATATTCAGAAATGAAATGTTTGAGGATCCTCCTCCCCCTTAATGTCTCAACAGGACAGTTATAAAAATGCACTTAAAACGTGTGATTAACAAATGAGTCTTGAGAGTTACCAAGACCACAAAATCGGCTCCAACTTTCAGAAGAGGAAATGGCATAAAAGGCTGGGCTATTTTATATTAGACTGTCTATGAAAACATAAGCAAATCCAGAGCAATTAGAAATAATTGAGGAAATCCTTCATGCAGTTGATTGCAATGCTATTAAAGCTAAAGCATATTTCCTAGATGCTCTGAGGTGCATAGGAAAAAGTTGTTTATGAAAATATGTCACACATATTGCCTGTATAAAGGAATAAAGTGCATTTTTGTTGTTTGGAATGGAATAGCAGCATATTACTAAAAGGTAGGAGGACTTACTCGATTTAAGTGATGTCAAAAAAAAGTTGTACCATCACTATCTACAAACAGCACTGAAGCAAAAGATATACAAAATGTAGTATTGATTATTTAGGATGAAACATCAGTATCTCCCAAAATTGTTTTTGTGGCCATTAATAGATTTAAAAACAAACAAGATTTAATGAAATCAAGGGATCTCCTTTAGAGAAAATCTTTATTTCCTTGGTTGATATATCTGACAAATATCTCTAGTCGTAGCTCATTCCTTGAGTCAGACCACAAGAAGCAGTTATTTGATTTACAGTCCACTTTGGCCAATATTCAAAGCGTACAAGTTGACACAAAAATATGAAAGCAGATTCAGACAGAAGATTTACACAATATCTCCTTGAGTTAGGAAGTGGAACTATGCCTATAAGCAGATGAATATCAAAACTGTGCAATAAGAGTCCTTAAAACATATGCACTATCTGATATAAAAAGCTGCAGTATATGGAACCGAATTCTCAAAAGAATCTGTCCTTGCACATCCTATTTCTTTTATCCTGGCTCCTAAGGATAAACATGGTGACATAAATAACAATATCATTTTCTAAATGATATATTGTAGGGGCGAGTGACTGAAATATGTGGCGTTTCTCAATATTTTCCAAGTTAGTGGATTACTTCCAAGTAAGCTGGAACTGGAAAAGCGAGGTCTTTGGATATTATTAAGGAACTTTAAACCCCAATGTGTTTTAATGAATGGAACTCAAATGCAAGTTTTCTTTAACTGTTTAGATCTTAAACAGCAGCAGCAGCTGGTAATTACTATGAACAAGGAGACTTTATGGGTTGTATCCCATGGTGATTTTGCACTAATGAACAGCACTTTCACTTGTGCAAGGCAAGGCAACAATGTTTTCCCAATACCTCCTACCTACTTCAGTCCTCTGTGCCTGCAAAAAGTTGCTCCGGAAGCTGGGGAACCACTTGGAACAGTATGGGATATGGTGTACAGCAGGTGTGGGGAATCTTTGCACCTCTAGATGTTACTGAGCTACAACTTCCATCAGCCCCAGCGAGCATGGCCAATGGCTAGGGATGATGAGAGTTGTCATCCGGCAACATTTGGTGTAGAGGGCTGCAGGGGATCACTGAAAATTGTTGCATGAGCGAAAGTGACAACTCCTTTCAGAATGAAAAGAACATTTCCAATGAGCGTAGTCTTTGCTACAACAATCAACAAAAGTCGGGGGCACATATTTAATACTTGTTGGAATATATTAACCTGAGCCAGAGTTCAATCATTTTGTCTATATGTATATATATAAGCCCAAAGAAAGATCTTCTGATGAATTAAAAATTAAGGGGTTTTAAACACTTAATACAAGGAAACTTTAATGTGGTAGAAAGAACACACACTTCAGTAGAGAGCACACACACTTCTAAGACCCAGAAAATGTATGATTACGTTCCTGGAAGAAATATACAAAATAAAATTATGTTGAAGATTTGAAGATATTTTTAAGAATACAAAACTATTTTGTATATTTTGATGGTGAAATATTGGATAAACAGCTAGGAAATCATGTAGAGAATAATTATGTCTGTTTTTAAACAGCTGCAGGCAGACTTTAAAGATGGTTAGAATCAAAGCTTTCTTTACTGGGAAAGATCCAAGGTTTTAATATGTGTGGTTCACCAAACTTTTTTTAAAAAAATTAAAATTGATGTGCTGACTCTACACTGAAGGAATGAGAAATGAAAATTAATGCATTTATATGGGGAAGCAGACATTCCACAGCAGATGGCTCAATGGTTTTGGAGAAAAAGTAGTATATTTAGACCCATGGGAGAGGTGGCTGCAAAAATTCAGGTTATTAAAAAATTCTTTGGACTAAAACAAAAATAAAATAAAATACTATAATGGATGTAATCACATAATAAACACATGTTGAAAGGTGTTGAAAGGGGACAACATAAAACAGCAACAGAAAACTTCTCAGTTGCTTCTGTTGTGGAAGATGAAAACATAAGAGAGCTTGCTGGATAGTCCATTGGCTCATCTAGACCATCATCCTGTTCTCACAGTGGCCAACCAGTTGCCCATGGGAAACTTGCAAACAGGACTTTGCAAGAGCACACCCCTCCTGAAGTTTACAGAAACTGGTAATTGGAAGCTTACTGCTTCCGCCTATGGAGGCAGAGCATAGCCATTGTGGCTAGTAGCCACTGATAGCGTTTTCCTCCATGAATTTGTCTAATTCTCTTTTAAAGGCATCCAAGTTGGTGGTCATCACTGCCTCTTGTGGGAATGAATTCCATAATTTAACTTTGTGCTGCAAGAAAGAGTATGTTCTTTTGTCTGTCCTGAATCTTTGAACATTCAGCTTCATTGGATGTCCATGAGTTCTAGTGTTCTGAGTGAGAAAAACATTTCTCTATCCACTTTCTCCATGCCATTCATAATTTTATACACTTCTGTCATGTTGCCTCTTACTCACCTATTCTCTGAACTTCAGCCTAGTGAACTTGGGAGGGTTGAGGTCTAGCAAGAAAGGGGATTAGAATTATTGGTCTCAAGTTTGGGTTCAGGCCACCCCTATGAACAAGCATTACAGAAAATGCTGTGTGGGACACTCCCTTTTCAACATACTCAGATAAGGACATATCTAAATAGAAGAGGTAGGAGATATGCATTAAATAGAGAACATCAAAATATGAAAAATTATTACTAAAGAATAAATTAATGATGTTCTCCAGAATATACCATATATCATTAACATTACAAGGAAATGAATGTGCTCACTATAGGAAAAAATGGAATCAGGATTTGCAGCCACCTGTCAGATATTCTTTAAGCTGGACTCCTGCACTGAGCAGGGGGTTGGACCCGATGGCCATATAGTCCCAACTCTTATAACAACAACAACAATAATAATATCCTGGCCTTTTCCAGCTAAAAACAATCTACAATAAAAACAGTTAAGAACAATTCCGATGCAAACAATAGAGATGCTGGAAAGTGGGATAAAGACCTCTACTTAAAAGGATGGTTGAAACATGAAGGTTTTCAGTAGATGCCAACCCCCCCCCCCCAAAAAAACAGTAGAGATGGTGCCTGTCTAATATTTAAGAGGAGGAAATTCCAAAGGGTAGGTGTCCCGAGCTGCATAGGTTTATCAGAAGAAGTGGGGAGGTGTCTGTCTGTAATGGATCTATCTTTTTGTTTCCCACTAATTAAAAAGAAAATTGTATTAAGAGGGCTTTTCAGTGGCACTAGATACCCTGGAAGTCCCTAAAGATTGGGAGGAAAGATGTTGGCACTGCAAAACAGAAAAGAAGGTTTTATTTATATGTTGTAGGAGTGGACGGAGGCAAAGCAATACTGGACCATGGGTGCTGATTATAATTATCAAAGAAATATTCTGTATGAACTTCCATTAGATCCTCTCTCTTTTGCTGTTAAACTACATGAAAAGAACAAATAAGACCTACTCATCAATTTTATATATTGCTGTAGGATTGGGGGGATTGAGATGGATGGTATCTATGGGTCCTCTCCCAGCCTATAATCCTGTTCCTGTGGAGAGATACAGTTTGTATTAGAGAGACTTGCTAAACTTGTCAAACCAGTTCCTTTCTTTGTCAAGCTAATAGGGTGGCCAAGCCTGTCAGCTATTCCGTTAACATCTGTAAGAGTTGCCATGGGAACAAATGGCCAGGGATGCTCCTTGAGGAAAGTGATCCCCACCCCCACCCACCCCGGAAGTAGCCTTTCTGTGGGTTTTAGAGTGAGTCTAGGGCCCTGTTCACACATAACAGTCAACGAGTGTACAGTCTGTGTACCTGGGTACACAAGTAGTTGGGCTGTACATTCGTCCAGTTATTCACATGTAACATTCAATGGGTGTACAGTCTATGAACCTGGGTACACAAGGGCCCTGTTCACATGTTACACTCAATGAGTGTACAGTCTATGGTATACAAGTAGCTGGGCTGTATACTCGTACAGTTATTCACATGTAACATTCAACAAGTGTACAGTCTCCATTATATACACATTTGCTGCCAGGAAAAGAAAATGGCTTCAATGACACTTATTAAATGTGCCACTGAAGCAATTCCCTTTTACTGGCAGCAAGGCAAGGCATGCTGGGTCTGTTATATTTCTTGAAACCGTTTCCTGTCAAGGCACACATTCAATAGAAAGTTCTGGCAGAAATGGGAATGCAGTCTTACTCTTTTCATTTTTCCTGCAGATTCTTAAGTGTTTAAAATCAAAATACCAACTTTGAAAAAGAAAATACCAACTTATGTAACTATCATGATTATAGTTATTAAAATATTGCATTTTTCATTGCCTGTTATTCTTAAAGTATGTATGGTTTTTGATGCAGGCTTTCATGGAACAATCTTATACACATCTACTAAGTCCTATAGAGATCAATAGGACTTATAGATAAATCTGTGTAAGTGCAGACCTAAATATATTGAAAATTTATATATGAAAATATTTTGAGGAGGAGGGGACTGCAACCAGAACAAGCTGCTTAAGAATAAGAACTGAAATGATTTTTCCAACATGGTACACAATTATTTCTTGAGGATATCATGTGTTTTAATACACAGAACTATACTCAGAATATAAACGTGGGGGGAATTATTTATCAATTGGGCTTTCCAGCCTGCTGCTCCCACTGTAATATACTCTGTCCCCTGGAAAGCCTTTCCTAGTATTTGGTAAACAGGAAAGCTCTGGGCTGTGGTTTTTATGGTTTTTCAGAAGAAATGTTTGTAGCTCAGTATCAAAAAGTGATCATCAGTATCTCTTTTTATTATCTATGTCATAATGTTTAGCTTTCAGATAGCACTTTAAATGAAGGGTGGGCAGAAAGTAGATCAAAATGTATTGGTATATCTCAGGGTGACTCGCAGAAGATCAGTGAGGATTTCAGACTCCTGTTTCACAATGAAAACAAGAAACTGACCACCCCACCATTACATTGCTGAAAAGGAGAAAGCTGGGGGTTAGTAATCAGGAGTGGATTTTTGTGTGGAAATACTGTGAGCTCAGTTCTATTCTAGAACTCAAAAACAAATCCCTGGGCTAAGAATTATTTAATTCTAAGTGCATATATTTTGTGGCTTGCTCTGGTTGGTGGATCTTGGGTTTTTGTAATAATAATAATGATAAAAAAATCAATACCTAAAACCTGAAGTCTAATCATCCTGATCTAGAGTATTAGGCAGGTTTGTGTTACCATAAAAACATGTGATGCGGCTACTTCTGGCAACAGTTTCTAATGGAGGCAGCCACTATCATATGTTTGACCATCAGGTGTGCCTAATTTTGATGCATGACACTTGACACAGAAGGTGAGAGCTGCACAGACATGAGCAAATCCACATTTTTTTCTTCTCAGTTTCTTCTGTATCTTTACAAGTTGTGCAGGGGGAAGGGAGAATTCCACCTTGTGGTTTTTCCCGTTACAGAGTTGCCAGAACACCTGCACTTGGCTGACTTTCTCTTCTCCTAAAGATACAGGATAAGGCCCTGAACCTGGCAACCCTAATTACCACTGATTTCACTAGGTTTTAAAAGACCAAGGAAGAAAAGTATAGTGAGTAATTTATATTGTGACTTATAGAGGTACTGTAGTGTACAGGTGCAAATGCCAGTGTGGTGTAGTGATAAGACTACTGGGTTAGGGCCTGGGAGACCTGGGTTCAAATAATCATTCAGCCATGAAACTCACTGGGTGACTTTTGGGCTAGTCACCTTCTCAGCCTAAACTACCTCATGGCGCTATTCTGAGGATATATTGAGGAGGTACAGGACTACGTATGCCACACTGAGCTCTTTGCAGGAAAGTTGAGACGTAAAGGAACTAAGGCATTAAATAAAATTAAGGTTACAATTCTATGCATATTTACCTGCAAGTAAGCTCCATTGAACAGTGAAAGTTACTTTTGAGTAAACCTGCTTGGGATTATGTTGTTAAGACACAAGGGATAACTATTATCCAAAGTTTCTCTTATTTATTGATAGTTATTTCTCCACAATATGTTACCTAGCCATTAAGTTATTTTATTATTGCAATTGTGATTGCAGCTATTATTCATTACATGCCACAAGGGTTTAGAGCAAATTTAAAGCAGACTTTTTGGAATCTATTTGTGGCACAATCCTGAAGAGTAGTTGTGCTCAGCTCCACATGGACAGCATGCAGGAAGAATCAACACGTGAACGAAATACCTCTTTCTTCAGGGTATTGGTACACATGGTGATTTTTCAAATCACCATGTGTAGACTCTTTCTCAAGAGGATCTGAACCCAGGTACAGGGGGGCTCCTATCTAGGTACAGAGTAATGTGTGAATACCCCCTAAGTGATGCTGGAAAGCTGGAAGAGACAGACAGAGAGGCTTGCTGGCTCTCTGTGTCTGAATCCAAAGCCATGTTTTGGGGTGCCTCCCTGGAAGTCTAATGGGGAAACAAGATATGTTGGGTGTTAATGCTGTGAGCCCCTCCATCTTATGCTCAGGTTGTATATATGGGTAGATAAAACCATACATCTTAAAGACACCGCAGTCTCCACTGACCTTCATTTCAAGGAAACCAAACCCTGGGTATGGAAACCAAACCCTGAAAATCACTCACCGCTTGGAGACTGTGGTGTGCTCAATAATATTTTATTCATGCAAGAGAACCGATTTTATGGGTTGTATCCAATGCTATGCCTGCAGATCTGCAATGGTATTTCTATTTCCTCTCTTTCCCCCACTCAGTCCCCAAGATCTGTTCTGGAGGCTCCTCCAATCCTCCAAGCAGAGGGCTGAAGGGGACAGGAGAGGGAGAGGAAGCTCTGTTTCTCCAGCAGAGCTGCAGTGTTGGATACAGCCCTATGTATTTATGAGTTAATGCCTTTCTTAAGGTAATCATATGGGGTGCATTAAGAGAGGCCTAATTGGATTCTAAACTTCTTTATTCTTATTTATGTGTTAATAAGGTATAATATAGTTTTGCAATATCTTATATAATTAATTTAGGTATTTATGGATATCTTAAACAGTAAATATACACCATCTTATCAGGAGGTCTGTGTGATAGAAGCTTATACTCAGAATAGCTTAGATATGTGGGGATTTGAGTACCTTGAGAGTTTGGCAACCAAGCACACAGTCCCTACTGTCCAATTCATATAACACTGATTAACAACACAACAAGGTAGGACAGAGCAAAACTTTGAAATAAAAAGGGGCTCTTCAGTTCAACTAAGTACCTGATCCTAAGCCACACTTACCTTCAGGCTTTTGGTCTCCTTGGGTAAAAAGCTGTGTGGATGGTCAGTTGCAGGCTTTCAGGATGGAGGGTGAGGGATGGACTCTGGGGTGGCCAACAAGAGAAAAAGGACTGCATGTCATGAAAAAAAATGGATTGTCATAGCTTAGTTTTAAAGGTCCCTGTCACACTGTGGGTTTGAGTGACATATGTCAGTCAGGGCCAATCAGATCACAAGTCACATTTCACAGTTAAGGGGAGGTGGGGAGTGTAAAGAGTTGCCAAACACTATCTGAGGTTCTAAGGAAACTGGGTTTCGCAGTGTTAATTGATTCCCCTTTTCCTGTCAGACATGCTAAGACTCCATCCTGTGGTTCAGGATTTCAGGCAGGTTTTACATGCTGACTGTTAGCCAAAATGGAGGAGCAAGAGACCAAAGTTTTCTTCACAGTCCATGCTGCACAATAGAGGAATTGGGCCTTTGGCACCTACTCTTTGAACTCACCCACCTACCCAAATATTACGCAGGCCCTGTCTCTTGTTGTCTTTTCAGCACCTACTGAAGACCTTCCTCTTCCAACAAGAAGCAGAGATCTTTCTCAGTCTGCATTTATACTGGATTTTTAAAAAGATGTTTTAAAGATATTGTTTTATCACTTGTTGTTTTGCTGGCTTGGGCTCCTTTGGGAGAAAGGGTAGGATATAAATATAATAAATAAATATATATTGTTGATGTTGGTTGTTAATAGTGCTTTGTTATGTTATTTGCAAATCATATGGCAAGAATCAGATAACAGAAATAAAATTAGAAAGAACACAAATGTTGATTGAACTAGAGAAGCAGTGTGATATTTCTCTTAGTTGTGCTCTGCTTCCATCCATGTTTGTTCCTGCAATGACGCATATACATAATTTGGATATAACAGTGTAAAAACCTGTCCATCCTTCAGATATGCTGTCCACTTTGGGCGGGGGGGGGGGCAGGATTCTCTCCAGGTCTCTTGGATGTTTGTCTTCTCAAACATTTGTTTGATGTTTTTATAAAAACAGCTTTTCTACTGTATATTTTTACACTTTAAACACTGATAGCTCAGAATAGCTCTGAGGTTGGCATGAATGATCTCCGTAAACCTTTGAGATAGTAATGTCATAGATAGTAGAGAAAACAGAGTGGTATTGTCATCCAAGAAGTCTCTTCTCTAGTGCTTAATGCATAATTTCACTTAGATTGAAATGAACTTTGTACATTCCTGCTGCCTAAACTGCCTGCCTATTAACCTTTGCTATGTGATTGGATTGTTGCCTGTGATCTCACAGAAATGTTGAGAAATGATAAAAACATGAGTTATATTCTGTCTCATATTAAACTTGATAAAGCTAACTTGTAGTCTTTGCCTTTTTTAAAAAAACGATCTATATTTAGAGTCAGTTCAGGAAAAATTTAAGGGGCCTTTTGAGATCTTAGAACCACATATCATCATGGCTTCTTCTCCCACACATGGGTCACCAAAGCAAACTCCTTCCCCCACGGGTTGCCAAAGCTTCCCCTGCCCCCCGTGGGTAGCCAAAACTTCCCCCACTCCCATGGGTCACCAAAGTTTCCCCGCAAACCCCACAGGTTGCCAAAGCTCCCCCTTCCCTCCTTCATGGATCACCAAATTTCCCCTCTCCCCCACCAGTCACCAAAGCTCCTCCCTCCAAGGGTCACCAAAGCTCCCCCTGCCCCCCCACAGGCCACCAAATCTCCCCCTGCTCCTCATGGGTCACCATCCTGCTTGGCCACTAAGCTGCTGCCGCCATCACCACCACCAGACCCCTATCCAGCCTGTCGCTGCCACTGGTCTCCCTCCTGGCCTCTCTCTCATGCTGCAGTCACCACCAGAACAGGCCTCCTGTCCAGACTGCAACCACTGCCACTGCCATGTAGCCCGCCTGCTCACCTGGTAAGCCGTCTTTGCTGCCAAACCACTGATGTCCACTGCCTGATGTCATGACAGTGTGATGGCATAACAGGTTAACTTTTATTATACAGGAAGATATTCTGAAGTAAGCTAATTTTCATAAAGACCTTTCTCTCATATTCTCTCATACAGTCATACAATGCTTGTCAGGACCCACGTGAAATACATATGTACATTCCTTATGGGTAATCTCACACATTCTCTGGTTAATACAAGCAACAAGCAACTGAAGGTTTGCTCACCTTCTGGAGAGTAAAAACCTGTAAGAATCATGCCATGACTTTAAGTCAATATTATTGTCCACATATTGCAGAGGCAGAACGAGAACCTGGGAGAATGATAGCCAATCAATGATTGCATTCAGTGTCTATATTACTAAATAACTATAACTGGATTTCTATTGTCACTTTCCCAAATTGGTTCCATTCCAGGCAATCATTCTGTGATTTAATAGGGGATTCATGCAGTTTAGTTATTAGCAATGTGATTGCTGGGTCCAGAGCAGTTTTATAGCCAAATTTCTGCATTATTAACCATGAAGCAGTAAGTAATATGGAGGCTAAGAACATGTAAAAGAGATCTCAAAGTAGATGGGAACATTACTTAATGAGTAACTCTAGGCCTTTCTTTTCCTTGTCTTTGTCCTTCTAGCATTTGGCTTCATAGTAAATGAAAAGGCCTGCTTGAATTGTGGGGAGCCAAGAAAGAGAAGATGGGCCTCTGACCCCTAGACAGACCACAGAGATCAAAGACAGTCCCCTTAAGATGTTATCTTTTTTGAAGCAAGTGGCCACAATGTTTTGTGATGCAGCAGTGTGGAAAACACACAAATAACCAGGTTAGTTAGTGCTGAGAGAAGAATGATTGACACTGTGGCTCAGAAGAAGTAAGAAATTGGTCAGAATAAAAGATTTGGTTTTAGTTTACATAAGAGTCATTTACTCTCTGGAGAGATCAGGCTCAGATTTTTTTTAAACACACACACACACACTAGCAGGATTAAGTAAATATTATGGCTGCAACCTAGAGAAAGTTAGACACGCCCTGTGCACAAAGTAATTAGTCATGGCAACTCACCATATTTTTAAAAGTCAACATGGCCTAAAGGATAAGCACAATGGATGCTCTACAAGGCAGTGTAAAAAATATGGGCTGGGTTAGAGTGAATTCAGCTCCTTGGATACAGCCATATTAGAGAGTCCTTCTCTTTACTTCAGATATCTGTTTGTTGATTGGATGTGGTTATCCATTTGGAGGGAGGGGAAATGCACTGCATATGATCAAAAGAGCTGTTTTTTAATTTTTATTTTATAAGTTCCAAGCATTTAAAAACAGTGTTAGAGAGGAATTCTGATTCACATTAAGCCCTACTCTGGGGAAAACACAGGAAGCTGCCTTATATCAAGTCAAACCATAAATGGGTCCATCTAGCTCAGTACTGTCAACCCTGACTGGCAGCACCTCTGCAGAGCTTCAGGCAGGGAACAGTCCCCATCTCACCTGGAGATGCTGTGCATTGAACCTGGGGTCTTCTGCATGCAAAGCAGATGCTCTACCACTAAGCCACGACCAGGATAGGCAAAGATGGCCAAACCTTTGGACTTGACCTCAGGCAACATAAATGTAATAAAGCTATTGGGATTTGGGCTGCTGCTACAGGACTGCAGTAATACTCTATCTGGCACAATATTTATGCAAAGCAATTCTCTGATAGGGACTGAACATAGGAGCTTTCCTCCTCAACACTTTCCCTCTATATGGCCAGAATCATTATCAGTGGAGAAATATGAGCCAGTAACATTGAAGGGTACGGCAATTAACTTCTTAGTACCTGAGTTTGCTTAGATGTAGAAAATCTATAATATTAACCTTCCTATTGTGTTAAATAAATGTCCTTTCCCAGCCTATTTTTATAAACGCAAATGCTGGGAGAAACAATAGAGTTTTTGCAGTAAGGTGGCAGGCCTACTATGGGATTTCCAGTCCAGAAAGACTCAACAGATTATACCCAGTGGTAGTTGGTGCCCATTGGAGCTGCTGGAAGGCAGAGAGGTCAGCATTAGGCAGAGCCAGAGCCAATGGCAGTCAGATCCAATTAATTCTAGTTTTGTCCCCATCTCCTTCCCCAATGACATCTACAAGACCAGCACTGATGTGCTCTGGTGTTTTAATCCCTCGTGTTTTTAATTTTGTATAGTGTATGTTTTTGTTTTGTAAGCCAGTTTGGGACCCAGATGGTGAAAAGTGGTGGATAAGTTTTAGAAATAAATATATGAAGCACTGAGACTAAGGAGGAGGAAGCTGACAAGCAGTGTTAACTCCCGGACTGGGTGTAAGTAAGAAGGCAGGTAGGTGGGGGCAGCTAACAGTAGAATGAGGTTGGTGGGGCAATACCTCATTTGCCCGAATGGGCCAGCTTTCTCCACTGACTATATCATTAGTCCACTTGCAAGTTCAAACTTTTTTCATTTTAAAAGGCTTTTCTAAAATATGGAAAGGTAGTTTCTGTTGGAATATGTGGTTTAACTTGAACTCGCGGATTGAGGCTGCATGGGGTTAAAAGGGTAGATAAAGAGGAGACCTCCTGATTCCTAGGCTAATACCTATCCTTTGATTTCCTGCTGACTCTCCCTTCCTGCTAGACTGATATGCTTAGGATGTTGACCACATCTCCCGGTCTCCTTCCTTCTTCTTTCTCTTGAGAGGGAGAGCAGACATAGTGTTTACATCTCCAACTTAGCTAGTTAGCTAGATGTAGAACTCTTTCCTATCAAGTATAAAGTAGTTATTTCTTATTTTAATGCTTAAAGTCTCTGTCTGACTAATTCCAGGGAAGGTGTAATCTTTAGTAAAGATTCAAACACACAAAGCTCACTCAGATGCTCAAATACCTAATTTTGCTACTCTGCAACAGTTTCCCCTATTTATACTTTTATGGCTTTAAAATTTTGTGTTTTTTAAAATACTGTGCATTACCTTGTATAATCTGATATAAAAAACAATTTATATTCACGGAGGATAAGACTACCAATGGCTACTAGCCATGATGGTGGCTTCTACCTCCAGTGATAGAGGCAGGATGCCTTTGAATACCATTTACTAGGAATCACAGATGGGAGAGTGCTATTGCACTCAGATCCTGTTGGCAGTGTTCCCATAGGTATCTGTTTGTCCACTGTGCTGGCTAGATGGTCCTTTGGTCTGATCCAGCAGGGCTCTTCTTATATTTTTAATATAGGTATAATTAATATATATATATAATTAATATGCATTTTTATTTATTTATTGTTATTTATTAAATTTATATCCCAGCCTTCCTCCCAAAAGGAGCCCAGGGCAGCAAACAAAAACACTCAAAGCACTTTAAAACATCTTAAAAACAAAATACTTTAAAACATATTAAAACAAAACATCTGGAAAACATATTCAAACAGAACATCTTAAAAACATATTTAAAAAACATCCTAAAAAGCAATTCCAACACAGATGCAGACTGGGATATGGTCTCTACTTAAAACGCTTGCTGAATGAGGAAGGTCTTCAAATAGGCGCCAAAAAGATAACAGGTGCCTGCCTAATATTTAAGGGGACGGAATTACAAAGGGTGGGTGCCACTATACTAAAGGTCTGCTTCTTATGTTGTGTGGAACAGATCTCCTGATAAGATGGTATCTGCAGAAGGTCCTCAACTGCAGAGCACAGTGATCGACTGGGTATATAAGGGATGAGACGAGTTTTCGCGTATCCTGGTCCCAAGCTGTCAGGCTTTGCACACAAAAACTAGAACCTTGAACTTGGCCCGGTAGCTAATGGGCAGCCATTTCCCTATAAGTCTGAATGGTAGATAAAAAAATATGTGATAGATACATATATATATGATATTTACATGCACACAAACAAATTACTATTCAAACAGAGGGAAGGGCTGAGCAACTGTTATTCTCCATTATTCTTCAGTGTGAAAGGTGTGTTAGGATTAAAAATACTCTACCCATCATCCCAACCCTTTTCAGAAGCCTCAGTGCATCTCTGTCCACAATGTCAGTCAATAGACTGAATTTCCCAACTCAAGAACAAAAGGTGAGGCAGATTTCATTTCCTGTGACTGAACTTGACCTTCAGATTATTGTTATTTTTTTTTACCTTCCTTAGGGAAAGCTAGTAGCCTTTTAATCACTAGTCACCAAGCTATTCAACTGTGATTTCTCTGTTAAATTAGTCAAAGAATTGATTTGGGGGGGGGAGAGAGAAAATATGCACATAAATAACGGTGAAAGGTGTATTTTGGTTTAGTTGCTAGAGAGGACGGGGACAAAAATGGGAAGGAAATGGGAAGAAAGGCCATTGCCAAAAATGGTTCAGCCAGCCTATATCCAGTTATTCTTAAAAAACAACAACACCCTCCTATACAATGAGATATTCATTGCAAGGAGAACAGAATATTTTTCTTTCTTTGCTCTCTATGCATCATCTCCCCTGCATGTTGCCACAATCTCTAAGATTGCCTGAAAGTGACCTGAATCTATGTATCAAGTCTCACAAGGAAGGCACTGTAAAAGAGGCTCACACTGCCTGCCTTGCGACTGTGGAACTCCCTTCCATGGGAGACTTGCCAGAATTTAAGACTTTTGGAAGCAAAGTAAACCTATTTTTGGCTAGGTTTTCTGCACCTGGAATTAAGCTGACAACGGAAGAAGGCTTTAGTAGTAATACTTTATCTGCTTTAATCTGATTTTAATTGGCTACTTTAGGTATGTTACTTTAAGAAATATAAATCAAGCTGCAGTAAGATTTACCACATAATATACAGTTATGTCACCAGTTTTTAATTTAAGTGGCCTTCATTTATCCATTTACAACATTTTCAGTGGCTGTGGATGTGCTGATTTTTGTGATGTAGTTGCGTGATGTAGAGAAAATGAAGTTACATGATTCTATGGGGAAACAACTCATGAGGCAAGATCAACGTACAGCTACAGGATATAAACATTTCCTATATTCTACCATGGTTACTGAAAACATAATTGTTTGAACAAGTGCCATATAGTGGTAAGAAGAGTGCTGGACTTAGACCACCATGATGTTTACTGGGTAACCTTGAGCAAAACACTGTCGCTCAGCCTAAAATACCTCACTGGGTTGTTGTGAGAAAAACGGAAGAGAAGCCAGTTCATGTTGTCCTGAGCTCCTGGAGGAAGGATGGATGCACATGATATTTGTCAGTCCAAATCTGTATCTATCTTGGACTGAAATAGTTTTTATATATGAAATTGTTTTATATATGTTTTATTGTTGATGTATTTATTGTTTAACCGCTTTGAGATGTTTCCTAGGAAGCAATTCATAAACAGAAATAAATAATTTTAAAAATTGTATTTGATTTTTATAAGCATTAGTTTTTGGCTTCTCCTGTTGTCCAAACGATAGAAGAAACAGTGGAAAACAGTTATGTGGGCCAGATTTTATTTATTTATTTATTTATTATTAAATTTGTTAGTCGCCCATCTGGGTGGTTGTCCAGCCACTCTGGGCGACGTACAAGATAAAACAGTATATAAAACAATTAAAATTTAAAAACAGTAAAAAAACTAGCCCATCTCAAATGCCTGCCTAAAAAGCCAAGTCTTCAGGGTCCTGCGGAAGCTCATTATAGATGGGGCATGGCGTATATCACCTGGGAGAGAGTTCCAGAGGGTGGGGGCCACTACTGAGAAGGCCCTCTCTCGAGTCCTCACCAGCCTAGCTATTTTGACTGGTGGGATCCAGAGAAGGCCCTCTGAGGTCGATCTTGTTGAGCGGCATCCCTGTCGATGCTGGAGGCGCTCCTTCAGATAGGCTGGGCCACAACCGTATAGGGTTTTAAAGGTTAAAACCAACACCTTGAACTGGGTTCGGTACACAACTGGTAACCAATGCAACTCCTTCAACACAGGAGTGATGTGATGTGATCTCTATGGCGGCTGCCTGCAATCAGACGCGCCGCTGCATTCTGTACCAGCTGTAATTTCCGAACCGTTTTCAAGGGTAACCCCACGTAAAGCGCATTACAGTAGTCTAGGTGAGTGGTGATCAGGGCATGTACCACTGGTGGGAGCAGATGATTGGGAAGGTAGGGGCGTAGCCTCCATATCAGATGGAGTTGATACAGAGCTGCTCGGCTCACAGCTGAAACTTGAGCCTCCATAGACAGCTGGGAGTCAAGAATGACCCCCAGGCTACGGACCTGGTCTTTCAAGGGCAATCGTACCCCGTTAAGCACCAGGTCTATATCTCCCGGCCTTCTCTTGTCTCCCACAAACAGCACCTCGGTTTTGTCAGGATTCAGCTTCAACTTATTCTTTCCCATCCAGCTACTCACCGACTCCAGACACTTGGACAGGGTTTCCACAGCCAACCTTGGTGAAGATTTAAATGAGAGATAGAGCTGCGTGTCATCCGCATACTGATGACATTGCAGCCCAAATCTCCTGATGATTGCTCCCAGCGGCTTTATATCGATGTTAAAGAGCATTGGAGAAAGGATAGAACCCTGTGACACCCCATAAGTGAGGGGCCAGGGATCTGAAACCTCTTCCTCCAATGCTACTCTTTGGTATCTCCCAGAGAGGAAGGAATGGAACCACTGCAATACAGTGCCCCCAATACCTAACCTCTGCAGGCAATCCAAGAGGATAGCGTGGTCGACGGTATCAAAAGCCACTGAGAGATCAAGGAGGACAAGGAAGGTGCCTTCGCCTCTATCCCATGCCCTTCTCATATCATCTACCAAGGCAACCAAGGCTGTTTCAGTCCCATGTCCCGGTCTGAAGCCCGACTGAAATGGATCTTAGAAGGCACAAGAGAGAGAATTTACTTTGGGGAGGGGATTAATGGGAGTGAGGCTAGGGACTGCTGTAAACAAAGCACATTGTCTTACTCCTTGCCGCAAAATATTTGCCTCGAGGGATCAGCCTCAAAGACCTGTTTCAGCAAGAACTGCTATAATTCTCTACCTAAGTAGCGTAAAACTTTACATAAAATTCTAGAGCTTTGCCCAAAGAACACACAACCATCTTTTGCCATGGCAGCATAATAAATGGAAATGGAGAGTAGCTCAAACATTGTCTAGATGCCACCTTTGTTATCTTTCTCCATTGTTTTTTATGGAGAGCTCTCAGTTTTGTCTTAGGGTGTGTATATGTCTAGGTCTACTGAAACTGGAAGCTCAAGCATTGTGTCACTAGACTTTTTCTGTCTCTGTGATTGTTGACATTAGTATAACAAACAATAAAGTTAGTTCTCTCCCATAACTTATTGTACAACTGTGAGATCCCTGCACTTTGCACAGAAAGTGTGGCAGCCTCCTCCCTAAACCAAGAAAGTAGTAAAGAACATTAATACTTCCTATCCCAGACACTGGAATGCCTACAGAACAGATTAAACCTTATCTCTCACTCCAATTTCCAATAGAATGACTGACATGTGGGTGATTTGTGTTGTGGAATTTTTGACTGGGTTCTTTTTGGAGGAGACCCAATAACAAAGCCAAAGCCTGTTTTAAGGTTTTTTTATTCAGCAAGGCGCTTTACTGAAGCAAAGTACATAACTCGACCAAAATGGTGGGTGGATACAGACATATATATGTCCCTACATTCGTCATTGCCATAGCAACGGTCTCATCCAATTATTCTATGCTGCTGTGATGCTCTGCCCCCTTTACCAGCCACCCTCCTCTATGCATTCCTGCGATATCAGTGTCCTTGGCACATGTTCAGTCTGCTACAGCAGTTCTATTCACTATTGTCTACATGACTCCCCTGCTCAGAAGGAACGGTGGCCAGAATCCTCCTCATTTGTCATACAGCAGAAGCATGGGACCACGTGAGCCATGGACAACCACAAGGAACAGGGTTGAACATCATCCTTGCTGTCTCTGGTTTGGGCTATTTGTTCCAAGAAATTTAAGTCTGCAGACCAGTTACAATGGGGATTTCTTGTAATTTCAATGTGTATGCCATTTTACATTGATAGATGCAAATGTAGCACTAATTACAATACTTGAAATAAAAATGCAGTGCATAATAGTGGGGAAAACTGGTGTGGTTTGCACAATACAGTAGGTGCCATGACTTTTGAATCCAGCAGTGATCTGGACAGAGAGCTGGAGGCTGCAGGAGCACCACATGGGGAGCCAGGTTCAGGACGCACAGCTGATTGCTTAACATAAGGAGACCACTGCATCTGAGGCAATTGGGCAGGAGCCACAGAGGAACCTCCCAAACCACCAGGGCCTATAGGGCCAGAGCCCACACCCTCACAGGCACCTTTCCCTGAGCCTGAGGGACCAGATGCCTCCCACCGCACCTTACCAGTCTGGTATCTCAGGGAACGCACCAGGACAGAGACTGTGGAACATAGGAGGAGTGCCTTTCTTCAGGCCAGAGGGTTGGCCTTTTAAGTGGGGTGAAACCTGGAGGAGATAGTCTGGAGACAGAGGCTTAAAAGGCCTCAGTCTGTTCCCAATCTTTGTTAGAGCAAGTTGCTTGCTTGGAGGTATCCATGATCTGGTAAACTTTAACCAGTCTTGCTGCTTTCTCTGAAGGATCCGGCATTGGACCTGAACATGACAGTAAGCCCTACTATGCCTTACTGCAAGGATAGGAACATGGGTTTGGCTGGAAGACTGGATCCTTACCTTTCTCACTCCCCACATATGTGGCAGATTGGTAGGGTGGTGATGTCAGGCAACCTCTTTTTGCCTGTGCGAACAATGAAGTGACTGTTAGGACTTGCAAAGGGCTGCGGACAGGGCTTTGCAGGTGCTGCTGGTCAGTGAAGACTGAAAGCTCCTTTTGGCCCAGCCTCATCTTTACCTTTTCCACATCTGATGTCATATATGATGTTGGATGTTGGGTAGGTGGGTCTGGCTGAGCCAAAACAGCCTCACAGGCCAAATAGGGAGGCCTGGTGGGCCTAATTAAGCTCTCAAGCCAGAGGTTCCTGATCCCTGGCTTACTGGGACCATGTGAATGGGTGTAACCCATACTTTTGTCATGCCCTGTATTAGGAGCAGTGGAACAGAACTCCAGCATGCATGCATGCACAAGGTGTGACAATTATCTTTTCCCCTGTTCTTCCTAGACCTAGCTATTGGAGCATGCTCAGAATGTAGCCTTTCAGGGTGGGCTGACTGCTCTGGGAAGATTCCAGTAGCTCACTCTGGCCCAGGAAGAGAAAGGCTGTTCCAGAGGGGTTGGGAACCCCTGCAGGCTTTGTTAATTTACAGGCCTGCTTTTGACTATTTGCAGGAATGTGCTGGTAGGAAAATATCAATTAGGGGTTCTTTTTTAAAAACAATGGAAGAAAGTTATTGCTTTGATAGTATATATATGAGTCTTAATAGTAATTAATAATAGTAATTAATAATTAGTATTATGTATATATGTAAACATAATTATATAATGTATAATATAATAACACTGAGGGTCACACCCAGTTGTACTTATCTATAACAACTATGGAGATGCCATCTCAGGTTGCCAGGTTCATGGAATGAGACTGATCCCGTATCGTTAGGAGAAGAGAAAGTCAGCCAAGTGCAGGTGTTCTTGCAACACTGTAATGGGAAAAACCACAAGGTGAAATTCTCCCTTCCCACTGCACAACTTTTAAAGATACAGAAGACCTCTTGGAGGCTGGGCCTGGCAACCAAGAGGTCTTTTGTGTCTTTAAAAGTTGTGCAGGGGGAAGGGAGAATTCCACCTTGTGGTTTTTCCCATTACAGGATTGCAAGAACACCTGCACTTGGCTGACTTTCTCTTCTCCTAAAGTCTCAGGCCCTGAACCTGGCAACCCTAATTGCCAACGGATCCAACAGCATTGACTAAGAGGGAGAACTCCTGGATATACTTCCTGGACACATTGGCACCACATGGCCTGAACCTGGAGGACAGTACCACCACTACTTAGCTTCTGGAAATGAAGCCCCTCTGAGCATTCCATCCTCAAAGCTCTATAACTGTCACCTTGGTAACAGCATTTGTATCTTAGCAGCTGATGGTGGAAGCCATATAGGTTGCATTACTGGATATATACTGGGATTGTATATGTTAAGAGTGTGAAGATTTCAGCAGTCCAGCCTGACCCAGAAGGAGAGACGCCTGCAGACTTTGTTAACTTAAAGTCCTGCTTTTATTTATCTGCAGGACTCAAGCACAAAGAAAATAGGAGTTTGCCTTCTTCAAGTCTAAAAGATTATGAGCCATTTCAGTTAGGCTGTTGTTTTGTTGTTCTGTGTACCCTAAAGGTGCTGAAAGTATTTGTAGTCTTTATATGAGAATGCTTTTGTTGCTATAAATCCATAGCAAGAGATGGATTTTTAAGAGATGGGTTTCAAAGGTACTGAGTGATATTCAAGGTTAGTTAGATATGCAAGATAGACCCATTGAAATCAATGGACTCAAGTAACATGTCCATGGATTTCAATAGATCTGTTCTGAGTCTGAATTAGTTGGGTATTACCCACTGAGAATTAATAATACTTTGTTTACACATACACACTGTTGTATTTACTTTAAAATATTTTATATTTGTTTTTATGTCCCTTCTTTACTGCAATTCATGGTTGGACTCATACAACCATAGGTGGGAGTTGTGCTGTCAAAACTGACTGAACCATCCCATGCCTTCTGCAGATATAGAGATGGTAGTGAGTGGGTAGGCAGTGATTTCTCTTTTCCCCTAAAAAGGAAGAGACTGAGTCAGTGTTCGAGTTATAGCAGGACCATCCTCTACTCACATTTTGTGATGAACTCCATATCTGTTTTAGAAGACTAAGATCATTTAGCTAAAATTTTGGGGAGTGAGACCTGTGGAATTCATTAATTAGCTTTTACCAATAATTTGGGCTGAATACTATGGATCACTGGCAAGTCCATTCAGTGGGCTTTGGCTCAGAATTCATACAGAATTCCCATGAACTCTGATAATGATTATTGTGCATCAGCTTGCACTACCATCCCCTTCAGAAAACTATTCTATAATTTTCCTATATTGCATAGAAAGGAAATACCAACATATATTTTTAGTGCTGTTCTGCTTGTACAGCATGTCTTGACTTTTCCTGTTTAATACTTAATGCTGATGTCCTGGAAGAAGTGAGAGTTGGTCATTTCCCTTCTTTTTGGCTGCCAATCTGTTTTCTTTAGGACAATAAAGTTCATGAGCAGCTTCCTGTTTGAAAGACATTCCCCATGGCTATTAGTTATATTGACTATAGAAACAGCAAAATGAATTTACTTGCTGAAAGAGCAATGTACTTGCATCACACACGTTGTTGTAGTAGTAGTCATACATCTTTGGTTATCATCATCATTATTTGCTGTAGCAGCAGCAGTAGCAGTAGCAGCAAGGTTATGGAGAGAATGCATGTCCTCTGCTCAAGCAATGGAAACAGCCTTGTTCTTCATTATAGAGTAGAACGCCAAATTCATTTTCAAAGTTTGGCTGCTAATTCTTTTATACAAATTGGGACTGGGAGGGTACTGGTGGAGAAGCAGCAGGCAGAAGGATGACACAATCTATCCCTGCCAGCTGGTTTCCCCCTGTAACCTCCCACCCTGCAGCTTCAAGGTCTGCATACTAGTTGAGTGAATCTTCACATCTGGGATAGTGCTGGTTGCTCCCAGCTACGAGGGTGAGATAAGCAAAGTCTGTGGAGATAAGTGGGGAAAGGGGTGTATTTGTACAGGGTCATGGGGGGGGGTCATACAACCGTTACTTTTTGGGAGGATGGTCCTAGCCAGATCCTTGTGTATGAGCCAATTAGCATGAATGGGGAGTTTGTTGGCCACTGAGAAGAGTCCTTCTCCTTTCATGCTGACTGGAGCCAATCAAAGTGAAAAGAGGTGTCAGCCACTGAGAAGACCCTTCTCAGTAGTTAACAGAGCCTCTCCTTTCATGCCGAATAACTCCTAGGGGTGTCTGTTCTAATGAAGTGTGGACTCGTGTGATGACAGGGAGAGCAAGGGAGACAAGATAAAGTGGGAAAGGGGGTATGGCTGTATGGCGTAACTATCATGAAGAGACCCTGCATTTTTGAATTTGCCACTACACTCCTGGTGGGGAACAAGTAAATTGGCCATCCATTGGTTTTAGCAGATATGCTGCACAGTAGGAATTTCCATGTCAGAACATGACGTGAAAGCAAGACCTATGTAATACTTTGTATTAAAGACTTAAAGGGTATGATCTGAAGGTCAATGATGCAACAATCGTGCTGCAGCTGAGCAGGTCTGGGTCTGGTCACTGTCTGAAATACTAGATGTAGCTCTGTGAGATCCATAATGGAAGAAAGATGGGATAACAATGGAATAAAAACCCAATACTGAGCCATTCTGAAGATGAAGGTATCTCTTCATATCGGTCATGTTCTAACAAATATTATGGGGGCCAAATCACAGCATCAAAGTTTGGAATTAATGTGCACCCAAACGGAAGGATATGGGTGCTTCATTTTCCAGAGATGTAGCAGTTTCAGTCTGGAAAAATGGTGAGTTGGTTACTGAGAGACTCTGTACAGTTGCAGTCTGGCTGACCAACTCAGGAAGTGGGAATGCCGAACTGATTTAACAAGGAAGGGAACAGAAGGTGTCTGACGTAACTTACATGGCAAGAGAATAAGAAAAGGCAAAGATGTGGGAAGTAGGAGGAGATGACAGAGCCACAAGATCCATTGGCTCGGATGGCTAAAGAAGAAGGTCCTTCAAACAATATATCTGTTTTGATCTGCCAATGGAAGTGCAACTACACACACAAATTACCAGTGGAAATGCAATAACCAATTGCTCTCTATATGAGCAACACTTTTTATTGCACTTTGCAGTAGCATGTGGCACAGAATGTCATTAGAAACAAGGGAAAATACAGAGTAGTCTTCCATACAGTGTGCCCTGTGAGTGGCAATTAAGTTTGCAAAAAATACCAGCATAGCAAGGTGATTCACAAACAAAAGGGGCTTCAGTGTGGATTGCCCTTGGAAATGGAGCAACTGACAATAGCTCAGCAGGGAGGCTCCTGCCCTACATTTCTTCTCACAGGCCATTGGCTTGATGGCATTTGGAATCCTAGGGGAGGGAGCTTGGTGGAGATGTCCTTCTTCCTTGCAATGTCAGCTGTGGTACAGATTTGCTTTCTTTCTTTTTGCCATCCCTTTTCAAGAAAGTATTCCACACAGCATATAGTTAAACTATGCTGCTGGCTACTTTCACAAGTGCTACTTGAAAGAAACAAAAAGCTAAACACAACTTAAATGTTGCTTTAAACTTGTAAATATAATTAACGTAGCATGTAAAATGAAAAGCCATTATTTTAAATTCACGTGACCGTTCCTAGAGAAATGGCTATTTAATTTGAATGATCTGGTAAACATCTATCTTTATTTTCCTATTGTGAACAGATGTAGTCTTAAGATGTGTAGTATCAGTTGCCAGACATAAGGGCATTATATACACAAAGTACAAAATATTACAATCTGAACATGCCTAATGTAGAAATGGTGTGATATTGTACAGATGGAAGATATTAAAAATAGTTAAAGTGCTATCACTGTTATGGTGGCATAAGCAAGGCATGAGATAAATTGAGTTGCCTCTTCTATTGGCTTGGACAAGAGAGTTTTAGGGTGTCATGATGACAGAATGTCTGAGCCAATTTGTTTCAAATTAGAAAAATTCTAACACTGTTAGAGTGTTAATATACCATTTTTGAGATTTCTGATTCTCCCTGTAAGGAATTTAGAGGCAAGAAGCCAAAATCTGCAGACAAAAAGACTCTAGATTATAAAATGCTTATTCATGTGGGTTTTCAAATGTGCCTAAACGGGACCATGTGTGTAGTGCTCCTAACCTATGTTTCCTCAGTGTAAGAATAATTTGAACTATTTCTTTATTTAGAGGTATCCCTTAACGACAGCGGGATTACCCCAGAATGTGAGGATATGTTTTTCAGAATGTTAATTCTGGGCTTTTTTGGTTCAGTTCAAATGTTGTACATTTCCTTTCATTAGCTATAGTTCACTCATTTGAAGGAAGTGTATAACTCTGGCCACTGAACAATACTCAGATTATTCATCTCTTTCACTATGGTTTAAGAAAACATGGCCATGCATACCCCTAGATAATAGGAAGCTCAATTTAGTAACTCACTACTATAATGTAATGACCCTTTTCCTCAGGGAGCTGCTTTTGAATCCAACCCAAACTAAGGCAAAGGAAACTCATTTTGACTGTAATGGCTACAGGCATAATAAGATTAGGTTGACAAAATCTTGTTCATTTTTTTTACAGCCTAACACATGCAGTTTAAAAACTCATCCTCCACTTGGAGGGGGAAAGAGTGGTGTCACCTTGTGCCTCATAGGTTTATATTTTTTGTTTTTCCCATATGAAGGTTGGCTTTTATAATGAAAGGTACTGCACAGCTTGGGGATATCAGTTCTGATTATAAATATTCAGGGAAAGTTATTTCCTAAGCTCAGTAAGACTAAATAAGCACTTTAGCAAACCACACATACTAAAGTGCTCTTGTATAGCCCATTTACCAAAGGCCATCATCCTCTTCATTTCCTGCCCTTGACATATGCTTAGTTAATTCATCCATTTTGTGTATATTTCACACATTATAGGAACCTGAGGTGGTTGGCAGGTGGCAAGGTCTTTCAGTTGTTCAGAACACCATGATTAACTGTGGCTGCCTTTATGCTGGTATTTTACATTAGCTTTAAGTTATTAGCCCTTTGGCAGTGTTAAATAGCCTGTATTCATACATTTACAAACGAAGCTACTACTTCACCAACGGTGCAAGCATTTGCTTTTACTTCCTGTTGAAATGTATGCAAAATATCTTTGTGAACACTACATGGCTGTGACTATTTCTACATTTACCACTATTTCTATCACTATTTCTACATTTTAACATCAGACAAAAGAAAGTACTTCTTCACGCAGCACATGCTTAAACTATGGAATCTGCTCCCACAAGAGGCAGTAATGGCCACCAGCTTGGATGCCTTTAAAAGAAGAGTAGACAAATTCATGGAGGATAAGGCTATCAATGGCTACTAGCCATGATGGCTGTGCTTAGCCACCATAGTCAGAGGCAGTATGCTTGTGAAAACCAGTTGCCAGAAGCCACAGGAGGGGAGAGTGCTCTTGCATTCAGGTCCTGCTTGCAGGCTTCCCATGGGCATCTGGTTGCCCACTGTGAGAACAGGATGCTGGACTAGATGGGCCACTAGCCTGATCTAGCAGGCTCTTTTTATGTTTTTATGACAGGTGGTTCCAACCAGGGCTGTGGAGTCGGAGTCGTGGAGCCGGAGTCGGAAGCAATTTTGGGTGGAGTCGGAGTAGGTAGAAATGTACCAACTCCGCCTTCAGAATAAATTTTGATTGACAAATTTTTAAAAATATAAATCCAAAATGTCAAAGAAGCTTCCCATGAAGTCAGCTGTAGTTGAGCATTTCACCATAACTCAAGATGGAAAATATTTTGTGTGTCGGTGTATGACACAGGACCCAGATGAAGACAAATGCTGTGATGCCAAGATCAGCGCATATTCAGGCAGTGATAAAAATGCTCCTATGAGAGCTTCCAATTTAAAAAGACATTTACAGCCTTTTCCAGGGCTGTGGAGTCGGAAGCAATTTTGGGCGGAGTCAGAGTCGGACAGTAGAAAAATAGAAGAGTCGGAGTCGAAGGTTTGGCGTACTGACTCCACAGCCCTGGTTCCAACATGACTATTTATTACAGGGGTGGAGAACCTTTTTCAGCCTGAGGGCTGCATTCCCTCATGGGCAACTTTCTGGGGCCTGCATGTCAGTGGAGTGGTGTGTGGGGACAAGAGACTAAAAAGTGGACAGAGCAATGAATGTGACTCTGTAATGGGAAAAACCACAAGGTGCAATTCTCCCTTCTCCCTGCACAACTTTTAAAGATACAGAAGAACTTTTGGTTGCCAGGCCTGGCCTCCAAGAGGTCTTCTGTATCTTTAAAAGTTGTGGAAGGGGAAGGAAGAATTCCACCTTGTGGTTTTTCCCATTACAGAGTTGCAAGAACACCTGCACTTGGCTGACTTTCTCTTCTCCTAAAGATACAGGATCAGTCTCAGGCCAAGAACCTGGCAACCCTAATTCAGAGGTGGTTTACCATTGCCCTCCTCTGAGGCTGAGAGACCTTGACTAGCCAAGGTCACCCAGTGAGCTTCATGGCTGTGTGGGGATTCGTAGGTCATAGTTCAACACCTTCAGGGAACATCTAATTTAGCTTACTTGCTTCTGGCAAGAAAGGTTTACGTGCCCTCAGGCCAGGCCATTGTAGGAAGAAAGGAGCCTAGTGTTGCAGAGATGTTAGATGGGAGCACAGATGGATGCCCCTGAAGGCAGCAATTCTAAACATGCTTATTAAGGAACTAAGCCCCATAGAACTCAATAGGACTTACTTCTAAGCAGATATGGTTGCAGCCATGTTAAGGACAAGGGAGGGCCTTCTAGGCAAGCAGTTGGCAACTGCCTGTTAGCATTGTGCTGTTGCTAAGACTTGACTGGGGATCTTCCACAAAGTTATCCATAGGCCACTGCAACTTTATGTGTTGGCTACTGTTCTATCAGTCTCTATTCAAAGAAATCAAACAATCACAATTACACAATTACCTCTAGTATTAAGGTAAAGGTAAAAAACTGAGGAGAGAGAAATAAAACCAATAGCACCAGGTTAGAAACAATTTTTTTTATTTACAAACACTGTCTTTTAGAGAACAAAGTCAAGTTACATCACCAATCAAACTGCTAATCATAATCCAATTGCTAGTCCCAACTAGAGTAGAGACCCACTGAAGCAATGGAATTTACATGGTGTCAATTAACCAAGTTCCCATCGATTCAATGGGTCTACTCTGGTTGGGACTAGCAGCTGGATTTAGGCATTTATCTCTCTTACGAAAGAGAAGTGGATGACATCCAAGGGATGTTCTCCAACATTACAAACAGTATTACTGTCTATAAAAGAAAAACAGAAATAATGAACAAGGTGCTTTCACTGTAGGAACTGGTTTTAAAGAACAAAAAAGGCTGAGTTTAGAATTTGTACTTCTCCTTTGAAACACAAGCTTTAAGCAACCTTTGCTCTTCCTTCACATATTTGAAAAAATCTGTACAGTTCATGCCAAAGTTTAATTTGACACAAAGCTCTGCTTTGAAAAGGGAAGGTAACATACGGTTCCTGTTGTCAAGTGCTCTTGACTGTGCTTCACAAGTCAAACAAATGATCCTCCAAAGTTCTTTACAGACTTTATCCTTCGCTGCAGAGACAGGAATGAGTAATGGTTAAGAAGATTCTCTACCCTTTCCTGGCTACCCTGTTGTGGGCAGCTATAAACTCACTTTGAAAGACAACCCAAAACTAGTGAGTAATAATTGCCAGAGAGAAAACACCCATGGTTTGGTCTACCTTCACAGGCAGCAGCTTGGGAACAATTGCAGCCACTCTTTCAAATATGTGAATTCTCTTTTACCACTATGGGGCAAGAAACAAACTGCCATGCAACCAACAAGGTGCATCATCAATGGGTTTTAGGGGGTTCAACTGAGCACATGCAACCACTGCTGTTACTTCTATGGATGTAAGGGAGTGAGGTTAAAGGTAAATGAAATGCAAACAGAAAATGAAAAACAAAAGACAGTGATGCTTTCCTAAATGCAATACCATACCAACCGCAACAAGATTCCTATGAGTAAGGCAGACAACATAGCATCCCACAACCAGTCAGGATTCATAACCGAAAACCAAAACTAAAAAAATCCTGGCAGCCATTCAGTTAATGCAGAAAGCTGCGGCATGATTGCTGACATGAGTGAGATCCTATCCGCACATAATACTTCTGCTCTGAAATCTGCATTGGTTGCTGATTTGCTACCAGGCCAAGTTCAAGCTGTGCTTTCCATGTTATGGGTGCCACATAGTACTTGTTCTGCTCTTGTAAGAAATCAGTCCTGTAAAGTGGCAGCATTTTGGATACTTTGTTCATAGGGTTTTCGTGGTGAGAGGTATTCAGAGGTGGTTTACCATTGCCTTCCTCTGACTTTGGACACATATCATACTTTGGACACATAATGAGAAGACTTGATTCATTAGAAAAGACAATAATGCTGGGAAAAACAGAAGGGAGTAGAAAAAGAGAAAGACCAAACAAGAGATGGATTGATTCCATAAAGGAAGCCACAGACCTGAACTTACAAGATCTGAACAGGGTGGTTCATGACAGATGCTATCAGAGGTCACTGATTCATAGGGTCGCCATAAGTCGAAATCAGCTTGAAGGCACATAACAACAACAACAACAACAACAAAGTGGCAGCACCTATGCTTTGGAAACTTTTCTTTTTAAAAGAAAGTTTTTAAAGCTTTTAAAAATGTTTTTAAAGATGTTTTGTTTTCAAGCTGAATATGAGTCAACAGTGTGATGTGGCTGCAAAAAAAGGCAAATGCTATATTAGGCTGCATTAACAGAAGTATATCTTCCAAATCGCGTGAAGTATTAGTTCCCCTCTATTCAGCACTGGTTAGGCCTCATCTTGAATCCTGCATCCAGTTCTGGTCTCCGCACTTCAAGAAGGATGCAGACAAACTGGAACAGGTTCAGAGGAGGGCAAGAAGGAAGATCAGGGACTGGAAACAAAGCCCTATGAGGAGAGACTGAAAGAACTGGGCATGTTTAGCCTGGAGAAGAGAAGACTGAGGGGAGATATGATAGCACTCTTCAAGTACATGAAAGGTTGTCAGACAGAGGAGGGCCGGGATCGCTTCTCAATCATCCCAGAGTTCAGGACACGGAATAATGGGCTCAAGTTGCAGGAAGCCAGATTTTAACTGGACATCAGGAAAAACTTCCTAACTGTTAGAGCCATACAACAATGTAACCAATTACCTAGAGAGGTAGTGGGCTCTCCAACACTGGAGGCATTCAAGAGGCAGCTGGACAGCTATCTGTTGGGAATGCTTTGATTTGGATTCCTGCATTGAGCAGGGGGTTGGACTTGATGGCCTTATAGGCCTCTTCCAACTCTACTATTCTATGATTCTATGATATATTTTAAAGTCTATTTTTATTATTTTTAAAGTGTTTTTAGTGCTTTTGTTTGCCACCCTGGGCTCCTACTGGGAGGAAGGGCGGGATATAAATCAAATAATAAATAAATAAAAATAAACTTCATTCACCCAACCCAAAATTAAGAATCATGCCACTTTAAGCTGTTTTACAACTGTTTATACTTGTTTTATGATTATTCAAATTAATACACACCAGAAGCTGCAACAGTCTGAGAAATAGAGTGATATGTTTCTCCCACCCAGGCCTCTCAGTGACAAACCACAACATTCCCCACCAGCTGCAGTTTTCAATGGGTGCCTCATGTAGAGTGCATTGCAGTGGTCTACACAGGAGGTTATCAGAGCATGGATCACTGAGGCCAGGCTATCCCACAGTAAAGTCACAATGTGTGGCGCAGGGGCTTCCTGATTCAGAGTTCAGTTGCTCAGCCACTGAGTTACGCTAGCTTTGAAAAGTAAATAAACAAAAATTGCTTCTTGTGTTAGGATTTTCACAGGAGGTGTATCACTGCCAGTGCAAGGCATTTTGCTGCCTGAAAAGGAGCCCAAATCCCCACCCTCCACAATGGAAGGGCCAACGTTAAAAAAAAAAAATCTCATGGCACAATTCAAAAATTAATTCTTGCCTTCATCTATCCCACTGATTCTGCTACCTAAAGCAGGTCACTTCACCGGCCCTGGAATGTGTACTTTTGACAAAACCTCATTGGCTGGTTCTATTTTGTAAGGAAACTTTAGAGCTTTTACACTCACACACACACACACACACACACTTTATTGCTATTTCTGTCTTTTCCTAACGAGACGGGAGGCAGGGCGATTGAGCTTTTTAACCAGCAGGGAGGGCAGGCGGGATGGGGAGAGAACGGGGTGGGGGCAGGGCGATTGAGCGATTGACCTTTTAAACCAGCGGGGAGGGCAGGCGGGGGGAGAGACCGGGGCTAACACACGCACACACACACACATACACCATTGTCACTCATCTCCATTCTGCTGCTGCCTTCTCCATCATCCTTGCCATGGCTTTCTCCTCCACCATCAATTTTTTTACTCTCTGGCGCTCCACCCCTGCCTCTTCACCTCCTCCCTCGTGCCGCCTAACACAGAGCACGAGGGAAGAGCAAGGCTGCACAGAAGCCCAGTGTGAAGCACATGTCTTCTGTCCACCAATCACAGGAACAAACGACTTCTGCTTGCTCCCCCCACAGTAACGTCCACAAAAGCCAGAGATTCAGGGACACAGGGGTGAGTCTGACTGGAGATCAGGACAGCAAGCGTGAAGCTGGAGTCTCTGGCGGGATGCCGGAGAACTGGTAACGCTAGGCCTGAGTCATTTAGGACTTTAAACACTAATGTGAGCACCTTGAATGGGGCCTGGAAATGAATTGGCAACCAATGCATCTGTTTTCGAGTAGGGATTATGTGAGTTCTAAAAAGAACCCCAGCCAGTAATCTGGCTGTTGCACTTTAGATCAGCTGAAGTTTCCAAGTTGTCTTCAGGGGCAGCACCACCTGAAGCACATTACACTGATACAATCTGGAAGTTACTAGAGCATGCTGTACTGCAAGTCATCTCTGTCCAAAAGGGGCTACAGCTGGTGAACTAGCCAGAACTAGAAATAGGTACTCCTAGCCACCAAGACCACCTAAGTGACAATGTTGGATCCAAGAGTATCCCCAACCTACGAACCCACTCCTTCCAGGAGAGTACAACCCCATCCAGAACAGGCTGTCTTCCCATCTCTTGGACTTGAAAGCTTGGAACACATAACACTTCTGTCTTTTCAGGATTCTGTTTCAGTTTGTTGGCCCACATCCAAGCCATCAATGCCGCCGGACACTTGCCTAGCACTTCCACCATCTCTCCCAATTCAGATGGAACAGAAAGATATAGCCACTGATCAGGCAACATGTGCAGATCCACCGGCTTCCCACCGGTGTTCTTAAGCCTGGACTAGAACCAAATCTCCAGAGGCAGGGGCTAAATAGAAAGAGTGGGATGCTGTTGCATTTATATCCTGCTTGTGGGCTTTCTGACTGGCCACTGTGGTTAACAGAATGTTAGGCTAGATAGCTGTCTGGTCTGATCCATCAGGGCTTTTATGTTCTTCTGACACTTGTCTTTGTTTATAGCTAAATTTGCATCTTTATATCCATTCACCGTAGACACTATGCTAATTTGTTTCTGTGAGGGGTTGCTTATCATCCTGCACAACCTCATTTACATTACAATACCACAATGATACATTAAGTTCACCCTTCCATTTGTTTTGCACATTGCATCAAAATTATTTCTTTGAAAATTATGCATGGATGCTAGGGATGGGATCTGTTGGCAGATGCCACTTTGAAAGCACTCTGTTGACCTAACACGTAGTATCAAATCAAATTTGTTCTTTGCTATCTGCTGCTTTTATTGTTCTGATTTTTCCTTGCCCCAATATATTAATATTAATATCAATATTTCTTTCAAAAGTTTTATACAGGCGGGCCCCGCTTATACGGCAGGTTCCGTTCTGGACTGCTGCCGAGAAGCAGAAACCGCCGAGAAGAGGAACCCATTGAAAATAATGGTGCACATCGTGGGAAAATGATGCAAAAATGGCGCGTGACAAAAAAAGCGCTGTAAAAGTGGAACAAGTGCCTTAAAGCTGGGACTTTCCGGAATTGAAAGCCGCCGCATTAGCGCAACGCCGAAAGGCAAAACGCCATAAAGCAGGGCCCGCCTGTATTTTGAAAGAAAATATTGATAATTTGACTCCTCCACTGTGACTGAGGCTGGTCAGTTTTCAAGTTAGCAGAGACTGGATGTTTTCCTTTTGGAAAGGAAAGGAGAAAAGCAGCTTCCAGTGCTCCTGCACCCCCATCTCCTCCTCAGCAAGTCCTGTATCCTTAACATGGCTGAGACTTAGCTTGCTTGCTTCAGCTTGGAGCTTGGATTATTTGAATGGAGGAGGAGGGCAAAGAGAGAGAGGAGGGGAGGGGGGAGAGAGAAACCTGTACTGCTGTGATGTGACTACAATCGATAAAGGAATAATACATTTGGGGGGAATCCAATGTTGGGGGCAAACCACTGAAGTTAGGTGCAAACAGGATTGCTCTGCAAAGATGGAGAATATATGGACCATTGAAAAATCCATTGATGTAAATCCAGATTCAGCAGAATTCTAACCCATCCCTAATGGGTGCACAGACAGAACTGCAAAGCTATTCTTTTAGTACTTTTTTTTAAAGTTCATGATCTTTGAGAAGAAAGTATGTATGCAGGGCTGACGCCAGAGAGTGGCCAGGTTGGGCTCTGGCCAAGGGTCCCTGTGGCCCGGTGGGTCCCTGAAGGGTCCCTACTTAGAGTGGGAGGGTGGTGCTCCCATTCCGTGATCCATGGCAGTGTCAGGTCCTGTCACCCAACCCTGCTGTGCATCGCAGAGTGGGAGCTCCCAGGCATCCCCCCAATACACAGTATGGCCTTTAATAAGCCTGCACTCATGCCCCACCTACCTCTCCCATTAATGTGAAATGTTGTGTGCAATGTGCATGCATGCCTGCCATCACCCAGGATGGTGGTGGAGGATTTCCTAAGGGGCTGATACCCTTGCCGCCATCTTGGTTGAAGGCACACATGCGTGCTATTTGCACATGTCATTCACATGACACAAGAGGTAGGTGGGGCGTGTGCATGGGCTTTTTAGCCCTGCACCGCCTGCATGGGGGGCGTTGGGCTATGGCACTGCGGGCCCAGGGCAGGCTGGTGCCCAAGGGCCCAGGCATGCCTGGTATTGGCCCTGTATGTATGCATGGAAAATGCATACCGATTGGGACAACAATAACAAAAAACAATGTAAAATTTGTAAAGCTGCACTAAATATTCTCCAATCTAGATTATTTGGGTAAAATAGCAATTTTAGCTAGAATGATTATTTTAAAAAAGAAAAGAAAAATCCAATTTGATGCTGCCACCATCCTGACTACCTCTTCTTTTTTTCTTCCTGGAGCACTAATATGTATGATCCCAGCCAGTCAGGGATTACACAATAAATAGGATATCATCATGATACTATGCAGCCAATCAGATTTGGCTGTGAGATGTCATCATAGTGCAGGTGAAACAAAGTGAGCATGACAACCAGTCAAATGTAAATGAATAGGCAAACATTTCTCAAAAAAGTCATAAAATTGTCAGAACAGACTACTTTTGAAACTAAAAATATTTGATGATTAAAAACTGAGTAGGTACATTTTAGCCCTAGAAATAAAAAGAAATGTGGTGGAGAATAGAGGCAGAATGTCCTTAGACTATCTGATGCTTCATGTGTCCTAAAGTCAATCAGTAACAGTGTAGATCTTGTTTTAAAGCCCTGCACTGTGGCACTGGAAGCTGAGAAGTAGCCTTTCTTTTCAATTAACTTTGGGTCTGTGAATGATTTTATAAACCCAGGCTGTCTCCCTGAATGCTACCTCCATGGCCTTGTGAAAATGTTGGTATCTACTAGGCATTAAAAATGTCTTATATTCAGCTTTGCTGGGACCCACCAATAGGAATATGAAGAAGCAAAGTTCTAACTATCTGAGCTGGCTGTCTCATGTTGGCAAATTGGATCAATTTCCTCCAGTTCTGTCACTCTTAGAACCAAATTACATGTAACTGAGCATCATGAGTATGCAGCCCCGTGCCATGTTTGGTTTTTAATCACAAAGCACCACTGTGAAGGCTGCAGTTTGAAGCCAAAGACCCTGTGTGAGGCTTTCCCTTCTGATGTTTTCCCCTTCATTAAAGATGGGGGGGGAGATGTCAGTACTCAGCTTGATGGGAGGCAATTATTATGAAAAAAATCACTGGAGGGGAAAGATTTAGAAGCCCCTCCTCTCCACAAGGGTTTTCTGCTGCAGGCTGCAGCCTTGGAAGCTGAATTTGGTAAGACAGAGTGAGAAAAAAGGCAAGGGAAAAATACACATTAAAAATGTACACTTACATAGCAATCCTATACACATTTACTTGGGATGGGAGTAAACCCATATAATATAGTGGGATCTTCTTCTACAGGAGAGTATGTGAGTTCAAATCCCTGCTTGTGTCTCCTGGGTGTAAAGGGACAGCTAAAGATCACCCCCACGGTGAGTGGCTCGGGTTACGTGCCCTGCCACCTGTGCAGCTGTGGGCAAGCTGCATAGTCCCAAGGAGCCCAGTTGTCCCCCAGCTGACAGTTGCAGACAAGAAAGGGGCTGGCTTGTGCAGCTGTGGCAAGCTGAGCAGGCCCTAGCCAACTGGGGAGGACTAATCAGAGGGAGGCAGAGCTTGGAAAAGTTACTTTTTTGAACTACAGCTCCCATCAGCCCCAGCCAGCATGGCCACTGGATTGGGCTGATGGGAGTTATAGTTCAAAAAAGTAATTTTTCCAAGCTCTGGAGGGAGGCAATGGTAAACCCCCTCTGAATACCGCTTACCATGAAAACCCTATTCATAAGGTAGTCATAAGTCGGGATCGACTTGAAGGCAGTCCATTTCCATTTTTTCTTCTGCAGGATTGCACTGTCAGCATTATGTGTAGTTTAGCCCTTGCTTCCACTTATGAAAAAAAAGTTTGCACGATCTATCAGCAACCACTTTCAAACTGAATACCGGCATTTCCACGGCTGGTGTAAAACCAGTCAAGAGCAGGGGTGTAGTTGTCTGGGACCTTGCAGGGTCTTGGACACTTTATGTCTTTTGAGCAGTGTCCCTATCTCTCCAGCATCCTGGGGACCAATCAGCATGAAAGGGGAATGTGTTAGCCACTGAAACGAGTCTTCTAACATGCTTTCTTGTCCTTTTCTGCTGATTTGAGCCAATCAAAGGAAGTGAGTCAGCGACTGAGAAGACTCTTCTTAGTAACTCTCTCTCTCTCATGCTTATTGGCTCCCAGGGACGTCTGCTGTTGTGGGAGAAGAATGAACAAGGATTTCATTCTCAATCCAGCAGCAAAAAGGAGGAGGAGCAGGAGGAGGAGGATGGGAGGGGGGCATGGTGTGACTATCATGAAGAGACCCTGCACTTCTGAATTTGCCACTACACGACTGCTCAAGAGGTGTCTGATCCTTTTTCATGGGTGAGGAAACTGTGCCTTACAGATGTTCTTGGACTATAGCTCCTATCTAGAGTTAACAGGTCTCCGTTTTTCGGCTGGAGTCTCCAGTTTTTGGGGGGGCCCTCCGGCTCTCCGGCTAGCACCCTTTAATCTCCGGACTCTCAGCTTCAATTTAAAAAAAAAAAAAGTTTCTAGGTGGTCTGGTTCCCGAGATATACACTAAAATGTCAGCCACCCCCCTGCGACTGTTTAATCTATTTAACTGATACGACGCTGAAGTTGGTTCCTAGTTCCCAGTTCCTTATTTGCTTGAAAGTTCAAAACACTAAAAAAGAAGAGTTGACGACTACAGCAACTTCAAACCAAATTTAACATGTCTCTGAACCCCAAAATATATGTTGGGGTACCCTGTATGATATATCACTGTGATCGGGGGACTCTCCACGTCAAGAATAACAATACATTTATGCAATCAAAATCATCAGGCTTCTGATATTATCATAAATACATAATGATGTCATAAAATCATAAAAAATAAGTAACTGGGGGTACCCACCCCAAACTCTGCTCTGGAACAGGACAAATCATATACCCCAGGAAAGGGGAGGGTGTCCTCTATGAGATGCCACTGCATCCCGCCTGGCCCAGAGCTTCTGCTGGCCGCAGGGCACAGAGGAGGGCATCTATGCAAAATCAAAGCAGACCAAAACATACAGGAAAAAATAAGTAACTGGGAGTGCCCACCCCAAAATCTACTCTGGGTCTGGACTAATCATATACCCCAGGAAAGGGGAGGGTGTCCTCTACAAGATGCCACTGTGTCCCGCCTGGCCCAGAGCTTCTGCTGGCCGCAGGGCACAGAGGAGGGCATCTATGCAAAATCAAAGCAGACCAAAACATACAGGAAAAAAATAAGTAACTGGGGGTGCCCACCCCAAACTCTGCTCTGGGCCAGGACAAATCATATACCCCAGGAAAGGGGTGTCCTCTACGAGATGCCAGTACATCCTGTCTGGCCCAGAGCTTCTGCTGGGCACCGGGCACGCACGGGTGCATCAATGCAAAATCAAAATGGACAAATACACATAGAAAAAAATAAGTAACTGGGGGTACCCACCCCAAAATCTGCTCTGGAACAGCACAAACCATATACCCCAGGAAAAGGGAGGGTGTCCTCTATGAGATGCCACTGCATCCCACCTGGCCCAGAGCTTCTGCTGGGTGCAGGGCACAGAAGAGGGCATCTATACAAAATCAAAGCAGAAAAAGACATACAGGAAAAAATAAGTAACTGAGGGTGCCCACCCCAAAGTCTGCTCTGGGCCAGGACAAATCATACACCCCCTGAAAGGGGAGGGTGTCCTCTATGAGATGCCACTGCATCCCACCTGGCTGAGAGCTTCTGCTGGGTGCAGGGGAAGGATGAGGGCATCTATGCAGACAGAAAGGGTAGAGAATCTTTTTACTCTTACTCATTTCTCAGACCTCTTTCTGAAGTGAAGGGTCAAATCTGTAAAGAAGTTTGGAGCAGCCACATTAAAAGATAAAGGCAGGGCATTCCAGGCAGGGGGTTGCCAACCCTGGTTGGATATGGATGTCTTTGCAGAGGATCCCTAGTCAAGCTTTACCAACAGCACAATCCAAACTATATCTACTCAGAAGTAAGTCCTCTTTAGTTCTATGGGGGTTAGACCCTTAGTACGTGTGTTTAGAATTGCAGCCTTCAGGGGCATCCATCTTTACTCTCGAATGCTCCCATCTAACATCTCCACAACACTAGGCTCCTTTCTTCCTACAGTGACCTTCTGGTGACTGGCCTGGCCTGAAGGCACTTAAACCCTTCTTGCTGAAAGCAAGTAGGCTAGATTAAATGTTCCCTACCCAGGCTCCATCTTTTAGCTAAGATGTCTAGCTTAATTTCCAGTCAGATTTTTTTTTAATTGTACGCTCCAAGCAACTGTGGTTGATGCTTAATGTATCATGCTTAATGACATCACTTGGGCCCACCCCGTGACATCACTCGGGCCCGCCCCATGACATCACTCGGGCCAGCCCCTAAAATCTCAGGTTTTGGGATGCTTCTGACCTGGCAACTCTACTCCAGTCAGTATAGGCAGTGGTCAGGGATGACAGGAATTGTAGTGTAATGATATCAGGAGGGCCACAGATGTTCCCCATCTCTTCTTTACTTGATCTTGGAAGAAGGCAGAAATGATGGTCACTCAGCACCTATTCCTGCCATAGTTTGTCAGAATAGATTCAATTTCCCAGAAGTGGTGCTCTCCAGATGTTGTTGGCCTCCAACTCCAATCAGCCCCAGCCAGCATGGCCAATGGTCAGGGATCATGATCCAGCGACATCTGGAGGACTGCAGGTTCTCTATTCCTGCCTTAGTCCATTAACTTGTTCTAACATCACTTAATGGGGAAAGCTATGAAACAGGGTAGGAGAACATAGGAAGCTGCCATATACAGAGTCATACTGTTGGTCCATCTAGCTCAGTAATTTATACACTTACTGGCTGTGGCCCTCCAGGGTTTCAGGCAGGATTCTCTCCCAACCTTACATCCTGCCCTTCCTCCCAGAAAGAGCCCAAGGCAGCAAACAAAAACACTAAAAGCACTTTAAAACATCTTGAAAACAAAAGACTTTAAAACATATTAAAACAAAACATCTTTAAAAACATATTAAAACAAAACATCTTAAAAAGTAATTCCAGTACAGATTCAGACTGAGATAAGGTCTCTACTTAAAAGGCTTGTTGAAAGAGAAAGGTCTTCAGTAGGTGCTGAAAAGATAACAGAGATGGTGCCTGTCTAATATTTAAGGGGAGCGAATTCCAAAGGGTAGGTGCCACAGCACTAAAGGTCAGCTTCCTATGTTGTGCAAATGAACCTCCTGCATGAGGCCATTATCTGCACAGTGCAGTGATCGACTGGGTATATAAGGGGTAAGACAATCTTCCAGGTATCCTGGTCCCAAGCTGCGTTTCTTCATTTTGTTATAAAAAAAAATGGTGTGCATCATCCAAACTCTATCATACCAATATAGTAGAACTATAATGAGACATCCAAAAATGTTACAGCCAATCTGAACAAAGTAGGTTCATCTACCATGAAACTCACTGTGTGATTTCAAGCAAGTTTCTGATCTTGTATGTTCAGTGTGATGATAAAATGAGATAACTCCCGTAATTGCACTAAGCTCCTTAGTGGAAGGATTAGGATCCAAATGTGAAAAATACAAATATACTCTCATCACCAGCTGGCATGGTCAGTGATTAGGGACCATGGGAGTTGTAATCCAACTACATCTGAGGGCCACAGCTTCCACACCCTTGATCTACTGGACGGCATGCTTCTAAGTGTAAACAGATTTACCTTCTGTGTAAATTTCTTTGCCACTGATTTCAGATTGAGCTGTTCTATCCACAGCTAAGTTAAAGACTGAGACATAGTCAGTTGATGCATTTCTTGGTTTACTGTCAGGAAGTTCCTCCAACCACTATTTATTTGTTTGGACTTACTACATTTGGATCCCCACCTTTCCACCAGCTTAGTGCAATTACTAAAATCATCTCATTTTATTTTCACACTGACCTGATCTTACAAGATTGGAGGTTAGCTTGAGGACATGTGAGATTCATGACTGAAGGACAAATTACACATCAAACATACCTGAAGCTCTGATGTATGTGCATGTGCACATGTAAATGAGGAAAAAAAATAGTCCCAGAAGGCTGTGATTGAGAATAAGAAAGCTGTAAGGTATGCAGATCTGTGTGGAAATAAACTTTTCTCCACTAGTCATCTTTTGACCCAATATCACTCTACTCAAACTGTTTCTCCCAACAACTCTGTATTGGGAAAGATAAGAAGCCAAAGTACATCAGTCCCAAAATATAAGTCTCAAAAGCAAGAGGAATATTTGCATCAGCAATGGCAAATTAATGTAAGCATAAATATTTAAAAATGCAGGCTTTCCCCCTACCAATGGTAGTCTATTATCTAAACATTTTTGAAGTGCCGCCATTGCTTTTTTTAAAGCTTGTGTCCATAAGGACTAGAAACACTCTTTTAAAAGCCAACATCAAGATGCTTAGAAGTCTACCAAAGCAATTTCCCAGCCTGTCACTGTAGGAAATGCCTCAGTTGTAGAAACGCTATCTTACATGGGTACTTATGTTTATATCCCTTTCTTGTATTTTTCAGCATAAAAGTAAAACAAAACAAAAACTAGTGAACATTTCCTTTCGAGACAACATACCCAAATGTTGTTTCATGTCTTTGCAGGAAGTACCTGTCTAGCCTGTTGATCCGTGACACAAACTGAGGGAGTTGCTCAGTCTAGAAAGCCTCCTAGATAGACATAAAGCTCATTATTCGCAGGTTCAGCTTGAACATGTCATGAATCTCCTAAACTTCCTACAATTTTCCTTTCTGATTGTCTGTGATCAGTGCTGTATATATTAAACATGGCCTGTGGTGCGCCATGGACACCTTTAACAATGCTGTTAAATCATTCACTGGGTGGCACCCAAGAGCCAGCTGAGAGATGTATTGAATTGCAGACACTCTCTAATACACACATTTAAACAATTTCCTCCGTCTTCAGTGAAATTATGCTAATATTTTAGTTAGGTTTCCTTAAGTCTGGAACTCAAATTAAGTCTGTCTGTTTCGTTTTTATGATAGCACTTGAAATCACTTGCAGACAAGGGGCTGTTGGATCATGAGATTTATGGTAGCAATGCCACAAAGGTGAAACACATCCTGGGGAAGAGGAAAGCAATATGTAGAGCCGTTGTTTTTACTGCAGTAAACTTTATGGCAGTATTAAGGGAATAGTTACAAATCAGTTTGATGGTGTTGATTTCATTGAGAATGAGTATATTTACACTTGCAAGCTTTCTCTTAATAATATCCAGCATGTTTTATACAATGAGGTTAGTGGAGGTGAGTTGAAGCATATTTCAAGGGTGACAAAAACTGTTATTTCTTACCCCCTGTCCAACCTTTTAATTTACTTTCCCAAAATGGTCTTGAAATAGCCCCTCCAAGTCTGAGTCAAGGATTGGTTATTTTACTGAGAGTTTCTGAAGATGCTGCTGAATCTTTTTTTTTTTTTATGTTCATATACTTTGAGCACATACATATAATACCCATTAAAAAGAGGATGTGTGTGTGAGTCTCACAGTTAATTTCCTAGACAGATGGTGCTTTGGGGTGAATTTTCAAATGATAAAGCATCCTCCAAAAAACAAAATCAGTGTGAAAAGCATTAATGTATAGGTTCTCATAATGCCCAGAAGCAATTTATCTTCTGGTGAATTCAAGCATTCTAAAATATCTAAGTTTAACACAAAGAACTAAGAACTTAAGAAGATCCCTGCTGGATAAGACAAAAGACCAATCTAGACCAGTATCCTGTTCTTACAGTGGCCAGTCAGGTGCCTATGTGAAGTCCCCAAGAGGACATGAGGACAATAACAAGTTGACATTTGGTTTTGTATTTAAGGCATGGGTGGAGGACCTGTGGCCCTCCAGCTGTTGATGGAATCCAACTCCCATCAGCTACATCCAGCATGGCCAGCGGTCAGAGATGATGAAAGTCATTATCTAATAACATCTGGAGAGCTGCAGGTTCCCCATCCCCGATTTAAAGCCTTTTAGGGCATAGTCCTATATATGAACCAAAATAAGATTCACTAATAGGCAAAAAAAATAGGCAATAAACCATACGGTTTAAGAATGTACCTATAGCCCACAGATATGTCTATCAAACTTTAGAAGCAGGGAAATTGGGCAGCTATAGTGAATGCACCAGGAGAGCAGGAGACCTGACCTCCTCTCTGAGATACTGGACTGCCCTACAAATTTGTGAAAATGCAAACACCATTTGGGCGGGTCTTTCACAGTCCAATCCACTTCCTGTGTAGCTTGGAACAATTTGGTAACATGTGCCTCTGAGGATATGGTGAGTGGTGGCAACACCTGCATTCTCCAAAGATGGAGAATTATATTTTTGTATGTTTGTTGGTGTTCTTACTTTGCTTCTTTCCTGTGTTACTAATGTTTCTACAGAGAATTTAAACTAGAAAATTTTATTTCCCTCATTATTCATCCTAGAAATCTGTGCCAAATTTATTTTTATTAATTTCAACACCTCTTTATTGGTCAATGTCATATGATGGTGAAGACAGCCTTTTGAATTTCAAATTGTTGGTTATGTTGTATTTCTATTTTGAGTGCATTAACAGTCGAATCTGAAACTGCAGTTTGATGTAAAATCAGACTGATTACAATATGTTGCTACTTCAGCAATGACTGTAGCTCAGGGGTGGCCATTCCGTGGCTCTCCAGATGCTGCTGAACTACAGCTCCCATCAGTCTCAGCCAACACAGCTCATGGTCAGGGATGATGGGAGTTGTAGTCCAGCAGCATCTGGAGAGCCACGGAGTAGCCACCCCTGCTCTAGCTGTTGGACTGCCTTACAAATTTGTCAAAATGCAAACACCATTTGGGTTTCTGTGTGGCTTAGAAGAATTTGGTAACATGTGCCTCTGAGCATATGGTGAGCGGTGACAACACTTGCAATCTGCCCAAATAACAGAAACAAGATATGTGCTGTGCTGATCTTGTTTTAGCAGGGAAGAAGCAACATTATTAAGACAGTTGACATAGTTCAGATAGTCACTTTAAATATGTCTGATTTACTTTGCAATTTTAGTGAAGTTTCCTATAGGAAATAATTTTCTTTTGCTTCTATATCTGTGAATATGTGAAGTACAGCAATACTTTGCAAAATTTATACTAAAAAAGTCCAAAACTAATTATGGAATAATGGCACTGACTATTCTGCAGAATAGTCTCCAGTGGACATCAGGAGTGTCTCAGTTTGCACAAGATAAAACAGTGGGAGGTGAAATATATTCTAGGTGTGCTCTATGTTTTTAATTGACTGTGCCCACCTTGCCTTAAATGAAGTGGTTTAAACATAGCAGCATAAAAATATGCATCATGGGCAGGCTCAGTTTGTTTTTTCCAACAGCTAGAGTCATTCCTGAAGGAGCAACATATTGTAATCAGTCTGATTTTACATCAAACTGCAGTTTCAGATTCAACTGTTAATGCACCCAAAATAGAAATAGAACATAACCTCCAGTTTGAAACACAAAAGGCTGTCTTCACCATCATATGACACTGCCCAATAAAAAGGCTTTGAAATTAATAAAAATAAATTTGACACAGTTTTCTAGGATGACTAATGAGAGAAATAAAATTTTCTAGATTAGATTCTCTGTAGAAACAATAGTAACACAGGAATGAAGCAAAGTAAGAACACCAACAAACATACAAAAATGTAATACTCCATCTTTGGAAATGGCAGGTATTGCCATCACTCACCATATGCTCAGAGGCACATGTTACCAAATTGTTCCAAGCTACACAGGAAGTGGATTGGACTGTGAAAGACCCACCCAAATGGTGTTTGCATTTTGACAAATCTGTAGGCAAGTCCAATATCTCAGAGAGGAGGTCAGGTCTCCTACTCCCCTGGTGCATTCACTATAGTTGCCCAATTTCCCTGCTTTCTAAAGTTTGATAGAAATATCTGTGGGCTATAGGTACGTTCTTAAACCGTATGGTTTATTGCCTATTAGTGAATTGACCTAACAGGGTGGTATTGATTTGAGTTCATTCTTTGTCCGTAAGCCACTGCTTTTACCAATCGACATTTTCCCTCAGAAAAAATATTGATATTTATATGGATATTTTAAAAGGAACTGTCCATATATTAAAGGAAATGTAGATAAATTAAAGGAAATATTTATTATTTATTTATTTATTTAAACATTTTATATCCCGCCCTAGTTCTTAGAATTCAGAGCGGTGAACAAATAAAACAATGTCTATTACAACTCAATACAATTAAAAGATAAAGTTAAGAAAATCAAAATTATACAGTAGTTATAACCATTTAAATGTTAACTTTAAAAGCTTGAAGAAACAAAAATGTTTTTAACTGACGGCGAAAGACTGTGAGTGAAGGGGAACATCGGATCTCTGGTGATACATTGGAGGAGATATTAATGAAATATATATATTATCAATATTTTAGACACAGATTTTATTAAAAAAGAAAAATCCATTTCTGAAAATAACTATGGAAAATCGCTATTAAAAATCTGACCTGCAATGATAGTGAATAAGTGAATTAATGGGAAATTCTGTACCAAATCCAAACTGGGTGGAATTCTAGCACATCCCTATTCCCAGGTAAGTATGTATGGGATTGCAGTCTTATGAGTTGTAGCCAATGCTAGTCCTGACTAAGTTAGTTACGTCTATTAATTTCAAAGGGTCTGTTCTGAGTGGGACTAGCATTAGATACATCCTAATAATTTTCTAGCTGTTTCCCCACACATATCTGAATAGGAAAAATATAAGGTCAAACTAAATCTCAACCAATGATATTCTTTAGATTGTTACCTTTTATTTCTTTTTATTATTATTTGTTTACTAGCCTCTACAGTTCTTTGCAGTCTTCTATATCCCATGGAATTTGGGATATTGTGGACAATTATTTTCACCCACAAAGATGAATGAGGCAGGGCAAGTTTGCATAAGTTATTTGAAACACCACTGACTTAAAGGATCTTATTCTTAAATGTGCATATGTTAACAGTTGACATGTAGCTGGATGGGCATATTCAAAAAGCAACTTTTGCAGTAAAATAAATAGTGTACTTAATATAGTTAAGTTACAGTACTATATACCACAGACTGTGTATAAGCCATCAAGTCACTGCCCAAAGCAGTGTATTGAATATTAAGAGCACACAGAGAGCAAAGCACATCAGTGAATGTTAATCAGCTTCCTGAATTTTTCTATAAGCAGTGCCTAGAAACACAACGGAACTTTCTGTTGCTAGGAGAGAAGGGAAGGAATGATTTTTGGGTGCTGAAAAATTACACTGGAAGCACTTCAGACAGAAAATAATATTCAACATTAAAAGTCCTTAAGACAGCTAAGAGAAAAATCTGCACGCGGAAGGCTGGTGTCTCGGTTTCTCCTGCTCATATAAAATACATCAGACCCTTCACTGTTCATTATGGAAAATAGAACTCCCCCCCCCATTCCGTACTAGCCTTGATTGAAGGAATTTCTTTTCAAATGCAATATGAAACTTCATGGATTCTTGCAGCAGACAGCTTCAGGAAGAGTTGCAAAAATGAAAATGGAACAAGATAATTGGGATTTTTCTCTGGGTACAGTGTATTGTCTACATGACACACTTTAGGCATGCATACAGAGCAAAACCTACCGAGTTTGTGACTGAATTGACAGATTAGTATCCAAAGGGAGCAATCCCGGAGATTGCAGAGGCAGGGGAAATTCTGTGGTGGAGCATACATCACATCCAAAGATCTGCTGGTCAGCTGCAGCCAGGGTGGGAAGTGGAGGCCCTTCTGCCATTTGTTCCAATGAGAAAGAAATTACTCCCAGTTTTGAACCCTTTTCAGGGAATGCTTGGGGAAACAAGGGGAAAATTTTATATCCATGACCTCCCACAATATGGTCCCCCATCCCCTGTTTTCCCCATATGTCTTCAAATAATCTTCATAGACATCCATGGAGCTTTCTATGAGCATACTTGGAAGTCTCCAGCAGTGAAAGTGCTGCCCAGCCAGTGGATTTCTCTCTTTGACAACAAAGCAACATTTATGCCAGTCTCAATGACCCAGCCAACTTTAGGATTGCTCTGTTACAGTGCAATTCTGTGCATTTTAAAGCATGATCTGAGCACTATTGGTTTCCATGGCTTATTCCTAATTATTATTTTTTAAATGTAGTTTTATTAATAACATATTTTTACATATTTTTTAAAAAATTATGTATTGTTCATAAATTATGGAATTTTAGTTTAGTTTAGTTTTGTTGTTAGGGCCTATGGCTTGAGTGGGGAACATTTTTCAGCCCAAGGGATGCATTCCCTAACACAAAACCTTCTGGGAGCCATAAGCCAGCAGCGGGTGGGGCCAGAAGCAAAAGTGGGTGGAGCAGGAAATGTTAATTAACTCACACATCTTTCAATTCTCTATCTAGTCAAGCAAAAAGACTTCAAGGATCCATTCTAACTAGGCAAAAAACACAAGCAGGGTTGGTGAGGGGTGTGGCCTAAGGAGAAGTGGTATGGCTGGGGAGAATCCCAAGTGCCAGAGAGAGATGCCAAGAGGGCCACATTTGGCCCATAGGCCTGAGATTCCTCATCCCTGGCATGACATTAAAGCATATGACTTCCCCCAAAGAATCCTGGGAAGTGTAATTTCCCCCTTACAGTTATAGTACGCACCACTCTTAACAAACTACAGTCCCCATGATTCTGTGGTGGGATTCATGTGCTTCAAATGTGTGTTGAATGGGCTTTAAATGAATGGTGTGGATCTGCCTTAGTATGCTGTGCATTCATTAGTGAATTGAAAAGAACAAATTTAGAAGATAGTTTTTGAAACAGGGGAAGAGCTGTAGGTCAGTGGTAGGGCACATGCTTTGCATGCAAAGGTCCAAAATCCACTCTGGAAGAGACTATTGCCTGGAATCCTGGAGTGCCAGTGCTAGTCTATGTCATCAGTACTGAGCTAGATGGTACCAAATGACCTGTGTCATTTGGTAGATTCCTTTGTTCTTAAAAATGGAGAGAGACCCAAGGGCCATAGTGACTCCAAAATTTATTTTTGTATTTTATTTACAACATTTATATGCTGCTTTGTTGTAAAAAACCTCAAAGTGGTTTACAGAAGGAATTAAAACAATAAAATTATTGGTAAAAACAGTTAAGGTATTTAAAAACATTCAAAATCATAAAACCAACAATGAGTTAAAAACAGATAAAAACATAACAGCTTCTACATGCCTAGGTAGGCTTGCCTAAACAAAACATGTTTTTAGCAGGTGCCAAAAAGAGTACAATGAAGGCACCTCATAATGTCAATAGCAGAGCTTGGAAGATTAGTTTTAAAAAATAATAAATTACAGTTACATGGCCTAAAAAGTAGTAGTTACCGTTGCAATTACAATTGCTCTGAAAGTACAGGCAGGCCCCGCTTATGTGGCAGGTTCCGTTCTAGACTGCCGCCGAAAAGCGGAAACCACCGAAAATCAGAACCTATAGAAGAAAATGGCATGCGATGAGAAAAACCACCATAAAAGCGGAACAAGCGCCTTTAAGCGGGAACATTCCACATTTGCAGAACACCGCATTAGCGGAACGCCGAAAAGTGAAGCACCGTAAAGCAGAGCCTGCCTGTAACTGGTCACTTTACTTTGTCTCAAAAGTAATCACTACAATTATATTTCAGTTACTGTTTTAAAAAAACACCTACAAGGTGCTGGCCTTGGCTGCCACACATCTAAGTAGCCTAAAACAACATTAAAAATAAACACACACATACAGAGGTAGTAGAAGAATACTTTTTATCCATAAGATAGCAATGGTGGTCTCTCCACTGGTAAGGGTGGTGGGGAGGGAGGCAGAGGACATTACTCAGATCTTTACACGTCAAACCAAGTGCAACCCCACCCCTCAGCCAGCAAGCATAATCTCTCTCACTTAACCACCTCCTGGACCCTGCCCTGCCACCAACTAAGGGACACTCACCCAAGCAAACATTGTCCCCTGAGATGCAAAAAAGTTAAAATACTGCAAATGCAGCACAGTAGCCAAGTGCAAACACAGTATTCACACACACATGTCATCTTTCATCTCCACAGTTCTTTATCTCCATTCTGCTGCTACCTCCTTCTCCTCCTTTATCCATGTTCTTGCCCTCTGTCTCCTTTTTCCCTCCACTCCATTCTTCACACCACCACCATCCATTTTTTTAAACAGTTGTTTTCTCCATTCCACCCATCTCACTCTCCACCTCCTCCCTCCTCACCTCCTACCCACCCACAGAGCATGAGGGAAGAGCAGCGCTGCACAGAAGCCCAGTTTGAGGCACATGATTTTCATCCACAAATCAGAGGAGCAGAAGACTTTCCCTGCTCCCCCCCGCAAGTAATGCCCAACAGTAATGCTGGGAACATTACAATTACTCCACAAAAGTAATAAAATTACTTCTAGTTCTATTACAATCAAAATGTAAAGGAATTACCCACTCATTCCTCAAAAAAGTAATGAATTACAAGTAATTCATTACTTGTAACAAATTACAGGCATACCCCGCTTTAACGTTCGCAATGGGACCGGACAGTATACTTTAAGGAAAAATAAACTTTAAGTGAAGCAATTGTCTTCACTTGTACTGCACACAATCACCACTAGATGGCAGCGGTGTCATGCCAATAAAGTGTACATTATTGCAAAGCGCGCGAACGTTAAGAGGGGTATGGGGACGTATGGAGCATGTACGTTATAGCGAGGCGACGTTAAGTGAAGCAACGTTAAGCGGAGTATGCCTGTACTTCCAAGCTCTGGCCAATAGGCAGGGAGTTCCAAAGTTTTGGTGCTGCCACACTAAAGGATCAATTTCTTACAAGAACAGAACAAGTACTATGTGGCACCCATAACATGGAAAGCAAACCTTGAACTTGGCCTTGTAGCACATTGGCAACCAGTGCAGATTTCAGAGCAGAGGTATTATGTGCTGATAGGGTCACATGGTTTTTCTTTTTCTATTTGCATTTTTTTAACCTATGACCTTACTCCCTTACATCCGTAGGAGCAACAACAGTGGTTCCATGAGCTCAGCTCAACCCCCTTAAACCCACTGATGGCACATTGTTGGTTGCATGGAGCTTTGTTTCTTGCCCAATAGTGGTAAAAGAGAATTCACACACTAGGAAGTGTGGCTGCAATTGCTGTTGTTCCAAAGTTACTGCCTGTGAGACTTCCGGGAAGGGTGACTTCGCTTGTGCCTGCTTTTGAGACGGGCTCCCGCCTCAGAAGAAGCTTATTCAGATATAAATCAGTCAGAACATTTTTTTTTTGACTGATGAAATTTCTCCCGGGCAGGGAGAAACGTAGAGATCAACCTCAAAAGCCTGTTTTTGTTGGGAGGACTGGATTTCATTAATTTATGAGAAAAGGTCCAGCCAGCAATGCCGGACGGACTTCCGAACAAGCTCTATCTGTTTAATGCGATATGTTTATCTTTTCTTCAAAGAGAAAACAGACTAACAGGCAAGCACCCTTCTTTCTATTATTTTTTTTACTTGGTTTAAATTGTTGCAGCAAAAAGAGAATTGTCAATTTAATCAGCTTTAAAGAGCTTCTGGGTGAGTTATAACTCTTCTCTGTTATTCACGAAATTAACAGCTTATCTCTGTTTCTATTGCAAAAAGCTGTCCTGGAAGTGCATTCTAAAGATATACACAGAAGAGGGATTTCTATTCCGAGGAACATTATATTGTCTGGGACTATTCTCTTTTTGGTCTATTTTATTTTGACGAATCTGCTTCTTCACGACGCCGCTAACTGTTTTGATGCTGGGAACTAAATTTGTTTTGTATTCTTGAACATAGAGAGATAAGGCAGGCTGCTCTGTTTATACTGTGATGTCATCAAGCCTGGAATATTAACCCAATTGTTGCTGAAATAAGAAGTGGTTCTTCTTTATTTTTGTTTTGCTTTGTTTTCGTGGTTTTAAAAAATGGCAATCAAGAAAGTGGCTGAGAATCTGTAAGTAATTATGTTTCAGAAAATAATGGATGAGATTGAGATAACGAAACAAACCCTGCGACAGGGCAGTAAGGAGCTGAAAATTGAACTGAGCAAAATGACGCAGGAGGTTAAAGAAATAGGGGATCCTGTGAGAGAGGAGAATGAGATCAGAGATGAGAAAAGAAAAAATAAAGGGAAGATACAAGCCCTGGAGATTGGAACAAATGTGGAATTGGAAAAAGATCTGGAGTTTATGGATATTAGAAATAAAATCTACTGTTTGGAATTTAACGTTATCTCTGAAGAAATTAATGAAGATATTAGAGATAAAGTTATCAATGGCTTGGATAATCTTCTGGACTGGAATGACGTGATGGAGCTTGATATAGAGAAAATCTATGGAACTAACAGCAGCCATGTGACAATGGAAAAACTGTCAAGAGATGAACCAGTGCATTTTGTAAAAAAGAAGAACAGAGATATGACTTTACAACAATATTTCAGCAACTTATTCAGAATTGATGGCAAGAAAATATTTGGGAGAGAGGAAATTCCCATCAGACTCTTATTATATGACTATGGCTATGACAGCAAGATTATTATGGAATACTGATAATGGAAGATTGGACACTGAAATTACTGGACTTAACAGGACTATTGAAGATGGAAGATGGAATTAATAGGGATAATGGAATAATGGCTATTGAAATTATTGGACCTAACAGATTTTGATGAGATGGATTAATCGATATGTTTATTTGGACTATGGTTATGACAATAAGATTATTATTATTATTAACAAGATGGATTAATCAACATGTTTATTTGGAGAAAAATTGATAGATATATTCCTTAAAGAATTGAAACCTCTCTTTGACTTTTTGTGGAAAGAATAAAGTAATGTTTATGAGATTTGATGATTAATTAAGATAACTACTGGAGGAAAGTGATTTTATAATATAATTTAAGAGACAGGATTGTTATATATTGTAGACCTATAACTGATTTGATCTGCGACAAATGGGAAGTCAACATTTTATTTTTTTGTTTAATCATTTTTGTTTTGTTTTGTTTTTTGTCTTTGAATGTTTTATGATTTTGTTTTGTATGTTTTATGAAAATTTGAATAAAAATTATTGTAAAAAACAAACAAACAAAGTTACTGCCTGTGAAGGTGTGTTTCCTCTCTGTCGATTATTACTCACTGGAATTGAGTTTACTGTCAAAGTGAGTTTACAGTAGCCCACAGGTTAGAAAGAAAAGGGTAGAGTATCTTCTTCTCTAACTCATTTCTCAAACCTCTTTCTGCAGTGAAAGATCAAGTCTGTAAAGAAGTTTGGCCTGCCACATTAGGCTGGCCCTGGCCTTCAAAAGGTCTTCTGTATCTTTAAAAGTTGTGCAGGGGGAAGGGAGAATTCCACCTTGTGATTTTTCCTGTTACAGTGTTGCAAGAACACTTGCACTTGGCTGACTTTCTCTTCTCCTAAAGATACAGGATCAGTCTCAGACCCTGAACCTGGCAACCCTAAGCAGGTGAGAAGGAATGATCCCATCACTTCAGCTGGACCTGGGAAGACCCTCATTTAGCTAAGATTTCTATCTTAATTTCCAATTGGAGAATTATTTTTGTTTGAGTGCTATGCTCCAAACAACTTTTGTTGATGCTTAATGTTTCATGCTTAATGACATCATTAGGGCCCACCCTACATGACATCACTAGGTTCTCCTCCATGACATCATTCCGGGCCACACCATGTCCCTGGAATCTCAGGATTTGGGATGCTTCTGACCTGGCAACCCTACACTGCACAGTAAGCAAAAAGAAACACAAGTGACAAGAGCTGCAGTCAAAGGTGCCCTCTAAATGCTGGGTGTCATTGTGCCTTCCTTTTCTAAATACTGAACTGCAACATTTGTTGGCAAGTAAAAAGTTCCTAAGAGTATTTTTCCATGGCAGAGTTACAAGGCCAAGTAGCTCACAAGGCTGGAGTGGATGTGCACTCCTCAAGGACACGTTGCTAGGACAACCAGCTGTCTTATCAGTATATAGCTGGAAACTCAAACTGGCAGGGTGTGGGGGTCGAGGAGTTTGTATACAGAGAGCTTGTGATATATTGTCAGTAAAGTAACTCTTAAAACTTATTGCTTGTCCGGCTCATTGCTTCAACTGGCATCTAGCCTGTCACTATACTGTTCTGCATCCTGGGCATCTGCTTGCGCCAGATACAACATCCAACAAGTGGTAGCAGAGGATGGTTTCGATGCGCAGACGGATGTCTGAAGAAAAGACAAAAGAGAAGTAAAGAGGACAGGCGTGTGAAGAGACGGCGAAACCGAAAGCTGAGCTGAAAGCTGTGAGAGAGCCGTGGGAATAACTGACTGAAGGACAGAGGTGAGAAGCTCTAATTACAAAGGCGGTGAACTGTGTAAAGTGAAAGTATGTCTGTTACGTTATCAGCCGGGATTCCCTTGGAAAGGCTGACAGGGAAAAAATTATGGCAGTTGGAAACAGAGAATGCAAGCGTTTCTAGTGAAAGAAGACGTTTGGAAAGCCATCGCAGATGACCCACCCGCCGTGGTGCCAATACCAGCGGATTGGAGAAGGCTGGATGAGAGGGCAAAGGCGTTAATTGTTCTTGCTATTGATGATTCGCAATTACTGCATGTTCGTGACGCAGCAACAGCTAAAATAACTTGGGACACTTTGAAAAATATTCATGTGAAAAAGACTGCTAGTTCTAAAATATATCTTGCCAGAAAATTGTATCAGATGCGCTTATCTGGAGATACAACCATGTCAGAGCATTTGTTGGAAATAAACAGACTGTTTACTGAGTTATCAGAACGTGAAATTGAACATTCTCAAACGCAAAAAGTGTATATCACATTAGCTTCACTAGATTCAAGTTATGATAGTCTGGTGAGCTCTTTGGAAGCCATGGACGATGCAAATCTCAATATGGATTATATAGAAGGCAAACTTTTACAAGAATTTCAAAGAAGGCAAGAAATGGCAAAGCAAGAAAAGACTGAGTCTAAACACAACGTGGAAAAACAGAACAACAAAGCTGCGCAAGAGAGACTGTATGGACAAAAGGCATGTTATTTTTGTGGTTCCAAGCAACATCTACAAAGGAATTGAGAAGCAAGAAGAAGAGAAAGAGGAAGAAAACCATGTGTACAGGTGATCTATGCTAGTAAGAATAAGCAATGTATTAACAATGAGCAGGGAAATAACTGTAAAGATTTATGGGCAATTGACAGTGGGGCAACAAATAGTATAATCAAAGATAAATCTATGTTTCATACATTTTGTGACGTAGAGGATCCTGTAATAATGGCTGATGGATCTAAGAAACAGATCAAAAGTAGGGGTACAGTGAAATTAGCAGGTTTTAATACGATTATGACAGATGTGCTGTTTATTCCAGATGTTGAAAGTAACATAATGTCAGTTTCTAAACTTAATGGAATGGGGTTCAATGTGTTGTTTCAAAGGGGCTCATGTCAAGTCATGAAAGGGAACAAAATATTCATGAAAGGGATAGTAAAGAACTCATTGTTCTACCTACACTTGAAACAAACAAATCATGTGCTTATGTGTGCCAATGAGAAACCCCACAATAATTGTGTACATTTATGGCACAGAAAATTGGGACATATAGGATATCAAAATGTGGTGAAAGCAACTGAAAATAGTAAAGATGTGACATTAAGAAATTGTGGTAAATATGTAGCCTGTAACGTGTGTCAGCAAACCAAAGCAATTGTGTCAGCAAGAAACACTGAAGCCAAGTCTAGTACAAATGCACCCACAGTACATGACAGAGAAACAGGGGTAAAAGAATACCTTGGTAAAAGTGACAAGCAAATGTTGAGACGTTCTGGAAGGGCAAATGTGAGTGTGCTGCCTGACAGATTTAGGATTGCCACAGTAAAGGGGATTGAAGCACAAACACACAGGGTAATGGATGCTGACACATTATACTTGGAGTGTGTAAAACCCAAAGAGATAAACTGATGATGTTTGTAAAACCTCTGAAAAATAAAGGAACAAAGAAATGTAGAAGTACACTGAACTGAACATGTAAACTGAAAAAAAAAGATGATGTATCATGTGGAAGAAAATGATATAAGTAAATGCAGAAATGAATGTAATAAAAATAATGAAACAGAACTGATGTTAATGTAAACAGGATAATATATCATGCAAGAAATGTAAATGTAATGACAAATGGAAGCAAAAATGTGAACAAATGTAAAAGGTGCTGCTTATGGAAAAATAGGTGGGGGGTGTTGGCAAGTAAAAAGTTCCTAAGAGTATTTTTCCATGGCAGAGTTACAAGGCCAAGTAGCTCACAAGGCTGGAGTGGACGTGCACTCCTCAAGGACACGTTGCTAGGACAACCAGCTGTCTTATCAGTATATAGCTGGAAACTCAAACTGGCAGGGTGTGGGGGTCGAGGAGTTTGTATAGAGAGAGCTTGTGATATATTGTCAGTAAAGTAACTCTTAAAACTTATTGCTTGTCCGGCTCATTGCTTCAACTGGCATCTAGCCTGTCACTATACTGTTCTGCATCCTGGGCATCTGCTTGCTCCAGATACAACATCCAACAACATTTACTGTTAAATGTGTTAGAACAAATTTATCAGTCTGCAGATAAATTCATAAAAACTGCTGTTTGGAACTTTAAGGCAGGCAAGGAAAATAAGGTTAGGTGAACTGGGAGTTAGCAAGGTGGAAGAGGGTTTTGCATCTCAGAAAACCCAATTTTTTGCATTTTAAGGGTTATTCCATATTTCATAGCACTTCTGCTCCATATTAATGTTTTAGTTATTATTAGGGCTGTTAGCTTCAGTTTCAGCTGATAAATTGCCCATCTTTTTCACCTGTTAATTATGAATGTGTTGAATTTAAATTTAAATTAAATTAAAATTTGCCCGTTATCAATTATTCTTTGCCTGTTTTAGGGAAATGGGAGATACGAATGTATGGCCACATCTGTACTATAAATTTAAAGCAGTATCATACCACTCTGAACAGTCATGACTTCCCCCAAAGAATCCTGGGAACTGTAGTTTGTTAAGAGTGCTGAGAGTTGTAAGGAGACCCTTATTCTTTTAATTATTTGATATGTCATGGCAAAATAATATCCTATAGCGATTTCATCACAGCAGTCACAGCCTCAGTAGGAAAGGGATTGCAGGTGGCAGGAAGGGCCTGATAGCTGACATTGACTCCAAGGAGACCTGTACTGATAGGAAATCACAACTGTCTGTGGATCCTTTGAGTTTTTGAGGCATGCAGAATCAATTTAGCCAAGAACTCTTGGCCAAGCACAGGACCAATACATTATTTAATACTTCTCATCCTAGTTCTGACATCTCTCTTCCCCTTGTCTAGCACTTGTTTGGATCCTCACTTCTACTGAAATCTGTAAAGCCTGACTGGATTTGCAGGAGAATAATAGATGGTTAGAGTTAGAGGATTTAGAAGTTAGAGAATTTAGAATGGAAAAACTGCATTTCCTTTTATCCTTCTTCATTCAGAAAAGGATTCATGAAAGAAACGTGTCTTAAAGCTCCCATAAGCTCTTGTCTAATAATTTCCTTCGAATAATTAAGCCACAGTAATGAAACAGTGGCAAGCAAAACAGTTAATTCACATACAACATGAACATCTAAAAAAGCAAACATATTGCTCCTATTCCTTTGCATTTCAGGGTTTTGTAAGGCAAATCCTTGCCTCAGATTCTGTGCACATAAATCCCATTAATCTGAATTTGAGAGGAGCAACCTGTAACATCTGACCCCGTCTTATGGCACCATAGTCCTATAGTCATCCCATTTATTGGGATGGGGCCACTTTGGAAGGAGTTGCTTGAGGACTACAATCATTACATGTCTATCTGTTGCATTTACTACACTGCAAGTAGTGGTAGCTACCCACCAGCGCTGTAGTCATTTTCTTGGGTGTTGCAGCAAGACAAGCTGCGTGGAAAGCTGGAACAGTTGCAGCAATACCATTAAAAATATTATCCACTTTAGGTCTACTTAAAGCTGTCATATTCAGTAAACAGAGGAGAGAAAGAACAGCTAGGAAATGTAAACAGTTCTGCTGTACATTTACATTAGACCAAACAGCTCTTCGAGATGAAGCCAGCAATAAGCAGTTTCCATTTAAAAGTCACCCAGACTTAACAGCAGATACTAGCTGGGTACTGGGATAATCTTCCACATGGGATAAAACATGCCTGGCAGTCATATTAAACAAATACTACATTCTCAGCTAATCCTTTTTGACTAGATATTTGTTGCAAACCTGGGGGACACATGAAATGCTGTTTTATGTACTTTATTGATATTAGTGGTTCCTTTAAAAAGTCAAGTAGCATTCAAAACTTTACACTGTCATTGTTGTTGTACTTATCTTGGCTTTGTATTCTGTGTCAATTTTTAAGTAGGAAATATAGCCCCACTTCAGTTTCATTGTGAATGGTGGGTGGTCAAACAAACATCTTGATGGCATTAATGTGTTTGAAATTAAATAATAGCTAACAATTAGGGATCTTCAAACTGGGCCCCATTTTGCATCAGTTATTCCATGAATTTTAGGGCATTTATTCAGCACAGCCATGAAAATAAGAAAATGGTACTTAGGGTAGTGTAATATAAATAAAGATGTTTGCTTTTTGCCTTCTATTTCATTTCCTTCCATCACTAAATAATAATATTCTTGCACAGTGACTATTCAGTTGTTAAAATGAAACAGTGACATTTATACTCATTTCACTTGTGTTTAAATATCTATTTGTGTTTTTCTTCACTGTATCTGCATTGGCCTCAAAAGGCAGTAAAATAGATTTGGTGATATTAATTGAACCAACACAGATTGGCATAATTCAAAACCTTATATGCTCCTATAGCAACATAGGTGTGCAGTCACATGTGCAGTACCACGACTCATATTTCTGCCTTGGCTAATATAGTTTGGGCTGTTCTTCTAGAACAGGGATGGGAAACCCATGGCCCTCCAGATGTTGCTAGACTATAATTCCAACATGGCCAATGGTTGGAGATTATGGTCCAACAACTTCTGGAAGGGCAGATTCCCCATCCCTGTTCCAGAAAAACAGCCCAAGGTACATTAACCAAGGTACAATATGAATCATGATGCAAACATCATGATAGGACTGGCGCTCCTGTCGAAGCCCTGGCTAATCTGTGGAATGCAGAGATGACCCGGGCAGTGGACACGATCGCTCCTGCGCGCCCTCTCCTTTGTAGAGCTCATACAGCTCCTTGGTATACTCCAGAGCTAAGAGTGATGAAGCAAGATAGGAGACGGCTTGAGCGGAGTTGGAGACGAACTCCCGACGAATGCAATTATGCGCTGGTTTGTGCTTCTACCAAGCTGTATGTAGGAGCGGTGAGGGCGGCAAAGAAACAACATTTCGCCGCCACTATTAAGTCATCTCTCTCCCGCCCAGCAGACCTTTTTAGAGTCGTCCGAGGGCTACTCCATCCAGGTCCACAGGACATGGCAGATACATCGGTGGCCCGCTGTAATGAGTTTGCTGAGCACTTCCAGCATAAGATCTTATGCATTCGCCAGGACCTAGATTCCCATTTTATGACAGTCCTAATGAGGTGTCTGGAGCACGGTCTAGTCATGTTTTGTTGGATGAGTTTCAGTCGGTTCAGTTCGAGGACGTGGACAAGGTGCTTGGACAGGTACGTGCAACCACTTTGGTACTCGATCCTTGCCCCTCCTGGCTTATAAAAACTAGCAAGGAGGGAACAGATGGCTGGGCCAAGGAAGTGATAAATGCCTCCTTGCGAGAGGGAGTGGTCCCTGGCTGTCTGAAAGAAGCGGCGGTGAGACCACTTCTGAAAAAACCTTCCTTGGACCCAGAGGACTTCAACAGCTATAGACCAGTGGCGAATGTTCCATTCCTGGGCAAGATCTTGGAACGAGTGGTTGCTGACCAGCTCCAGGCGCTATTGGATGAAACCGATTATCTAGATCCATTTCAGTCGGGTTTCAGACCCGGTTTTGGCACTGAGACGGCCTTGGTCGCCCTGTTTGATGACCTATGTCGGGAGAGAGACAGAGGGAGTGTAACTCTGTTGATTCTCCTTGATCTCTCAGCGGCTTTTGATACCATCGACCATGGTATCCTTCTGGAGAGGCTTGCGGAGTTGGGTGTTGGAGGCACTGCTTGGCAGTGGTTCCGCTCCTACTTGGCTGGCCGTCTCCAGAAGATAATACTTGGGGAACATTGCTCGACACCGTGGGTTCTCCAATATGGGGTCCCGCAGGGTTCGGTTCTGTCTCCCATGCTTTTTAACATCTATATGAAGCCATTGGGTGCGGTCATCCGGAGTTTTGGAGTGCGTTGTCATCAGTATGCTGATGACACGCAGCTCTACTTCTCCTTTTCATCTTCTTCAGGTGAGGCGGTCGATGTGCTGAACCGTTGCCTGGCCGCGACAATGGACTGGATGAGAACGAACAAGCTGAGACTCAATCCTGATAAGACTGAGATGCTGGTGGTGGATGGTTTCTCTGGTCAGATGGTGGATACATACCCTGTCCTGGACGGGGTTACACTCCCCCTAAAGGAGCAGGTTCATAGTCTGGGAGTCGTTTTAGACTCTTCCCTATCACTCGAGGCTCATGTAGCCTCGGTGGCACGGAATGCGTTCTACCAACTTCAGTTGGTAGCCCAGCTACGTCCCTATCTGAGTAAGGAGGACCTCACATCAGTGGTACATGCTCTGGTAACCTCACGTTTGGACTACTGCAACGCACTCTACGTAGGGCTACCTCTGAAGACAGTTCAGAAGCTACAGCTAGTGCAAAATGCGGCGGCCAGACTGCTAACAAGAACCAAGCGGTTTGAGCATATAACACCTGTTCTGGCTCGCCTGCACTGGCTTCCAATATGCTTCCGGGCCAGATTCAAAGTGTTGGTACTAACCTATAAAGCCTTATACGGCGCGGGAGCACGATATCTGCTGGAACGCCTCTCCCGATACGAACCGGCTCGTACACTACGGTCTACTACAAAGGCCCTCCTCTGGGTCCCGACCCATAGGGAGGCCTGGAGGGTAGTAACAAGATCTAGGGCCTTCTCAGTGGTGGCCCCCGAATTGTGGAATAGTCTCCCCGAGGAGGTACGCCTGGTGCCGTCACTATTATCCTTTCGGCGCCAGGTTAAAACCTTTCTCTTCTCTGAGGCATTTTAATCTAAGTTAATTTGAGTAAATGTTGTAATTTTATTTTAGATGGTGTACTTTTATATACTTGTTGTATTAGATCCTGTAATTTTATTATTGTATATGTTTTTATGTTCACCACCCAGAGAGCTGTTTGCTAGTCGGGCGGTATATAAGCTTAATAAAATAAAAAATAAATAAAAATAAATAAACAGATTGAAACATGGCACCAAGACTAATAACACTTTCTTGAAAACCAGGGGGATGCTTGTGGATATTCAAAACTTCAAGGGAGCAAGTTTGTAATTTGTCAAGAGTGTGATAATTGCCTGGGTCAGTGATGTTACATAAAATGGAAAATTCCAGAATGCATGTAGCATTAAAGAGAATTTCTTTCATAATCAAATAAGCCCATTCTGGATGTTTTACCCCAAAAAAAGGCTCCTTCAAAAAATTATGGGAACCGTGAAACAGCATCAGTGATTTTTATTACAAATTACATTTAAAAATGGTACTCCAAGTTTATTAGCACTTAATTAATTTGCATTTCAGCGACCAATGCTCATAATTGTGAAAAAGTGCACAAGCTTGCTGAAAGGGATCTCTTTTTTTACAAAAGTTTTTTAAAAAATTAATTCTGTTTTTAATGTGTCTGTGTGTTTGCACTTTCTTACATCCAATAGAATTAATGCACATTTTTGGCAGGGTAACTACAGTAACTAAAAACTACAGTATCCCACAGATATTTTATTTAACCTGACCTATATTGGAAACATTTTGACTTGGAAAACCTTTATGACCTTGAGTCTGAATAAACAAGAATCTCTTCCATTACATCACACACACACTCTCTCTTATGTCTGTGAAAGAGGCTTTGTTGAAACACTATCTAAACAGGAATAAGAAATACTCTTTTCCATTTTGGACTGTTCTGCCCGGAGAGGTATGAAATTCTCTTTCTTGTTGAATTTTCGCAGGGTGTTTGAAATTCAGCAAGCTCCCAGAAGCTGAAGTTAGGGATGGATGAATCTATCAATTAAAGTTTCTAATTTTTCCAGTCTTTACTTTGGTTCTCCACATGAGTTTGGGATTTTTTTAAAAAACAAGTCTTCCTGAAAAGTCAGCAGCATGTTAGTGCAACTCCTAATATGCATACAATATGTTTGTATGCAGTTTTGCCCAATATACGTATTTGCAAAGTTTTTTTCACTTACAGGATGCATTTTATATGCTGTTGTCACGGATATATTCATTTTTATTCACAATTTTATCCTAGTACATGCATTTGGTACACATTACTTGGCTAGAGAGCAGCACTACAAAATTCGGAGAAGTGTGAATTTCAAAGGATGGCTGTGTTTTGGTTTTTGTATTGTTTCAGAAAGTGCAAATTGGGTAGGTTTGCCTATAAATATGAACCGAATCAAATTTCTCTCTCATCTCTAGCTGATGTAGCTGTATATTTGTATTTTAACTGATGCTGCTGTTTTGTTATAGGAAATCCAAACAGATATTCACATATCTTTTGCTGGATCAGGAACTGGAGGAACAAATGGAATGTGCATTAGAATTCACACTTGAATGCACATGCAGCTTGGGAAATTTGTATTTCCTCAAAACGTTGCTTTCAATGGGATGTGCATATGAATGAGTATTCAAATGTCTTTTAAAAGGGATTAGACAAATTCATGGAGGATATAGCTATCAATGGCTATTCATCATCACCAATTTATTTGTATGCCATTTTCCCATGGTAAACCATGCTCATAGCAGCTCCCTACAACATCAGAAAAGTTGGCATAATAAATAGAACAACATGTCAAGATCATTGACAATTACAGAGCATAACAAAATATAAATAGTAAATAGTCTGGTAAATAATAAACCAGACATCTCATGTTAATAAACATTAAACAATCACAATGTCTATAAGCTACCACCAGGATCAGAAGGAGTACGTCTCTGAATACCTATTGCTGAGGAACAACCATAGGATAGGGCTATTGCTCTAGAGTCCTCCTTGTGGGCTTCTCATATGTATGTTGTTGACCACTGTGGAAAATAAGATGCTGGACTAGATAGGCCTTTGATCTGATGCACCAAGGCTCTCCTGATGGTTTCAAATGTCCATTTGAACCACATTCTGCCACAGCTACTCATGTGTAACTACCTTTTTAAAAATCAGACTGGGGTAACAGCCTATTGTTCAGTTCTACTACTGGGTTTTGCTGCATTTTATTTTGAGAGGTTTTATACCATTTTCATAATTTTATTTGTTGTTAACCTACCTGAACATCAGAATGGCAGTGTGTAAACTCTCTTCTATGGCACATGAAAAAGCAGAGCCGTTGGCACTGAAGGTTTTGGAGAAACAGTTATCTTCTGATATGGCTGATGGTCTGATGCAATGCTTTAAAGCTAATTCAGCCAAAACATAAACAAAACTCAGAAACAAACCCCCAATGCAAGAGTAAAAAGTACCGCCAGACCAGCTGTACCTGTTTGGAAGAAAGAAAACCGTACCAGCTGCTTTTTGTGTTCTTGTGTCCTGCTGCTGGAATGCACTGAGATTCTGCAACTTTAACTCATGTTGTTATCCTGAGTTGCAGTTTTATCTCAGCATCAATTAGCCTTGAGGAGTTAAAATAAAGCCGTGGGAACAAAGCTGATGACCCCAAGAGTGCTGTCCTAAAGTGCATTTGAGCAGCCTAGGAGCAAAAGCACTGAAGTGGCCCTAAAGCTGTTTTTGTTTAAAGAGCAAGAATATTTTCATAACAAGATTGTCAGATCAGAATACCTCAGTCTTGCACATATTTTGGAACTGGTCAAAATGTTTCTACAAGAGAAATTAATATAGAAAACATATAGAACAGCTACAATAACAGCAACTTTACTACAGGAGTCACAGGCTTAAATCTAGAGCTCCACCGCCTTTATATTTTTAACATCATTTGTGGGGCTTGGAGTGCCTCCCTCCCCCCTTTTTTTTTCTCGGTCTGGCTGGCTCCCCCTTTTGCAATTAGTGAGGTGGTGAGGTGGATCAGGAGGTATTGGCACAAGGAGATATTGCCAGGAAGAACGCCAACAGTAAGAACGACGCAGACAGGGAACGAGCGTAAACTTACCATCGGCTGCCGAGGTGCTGTGAGGTCAGGTGAGAGACGTTCCTCTTCGGCTCGTGCCTTTTTGTTGCTGCTCTGCCCTGTTGCTGTGCTTGTGCCTCCTGTGCCTCCTGTTGTCGCCGTCGCCGTTGCCGTTGTGGCCTGGGCTTTCTGCTTTTTGCTGTGACTCCTGCTTCCTCTGTCGCTGCCGCTTTAGCCGCGGACTGCGCCCGTCGCGGCCTGTGTTTTTGCGGCAGCCGTCTTTGTTGCGGCTGTGTTCTTTTGCCGTTGACTGTGCCTCTCTGCCATCACTGGGCCTGTGCTCCCACCGCGGCCCGTGTTTCTCCGCCACCGCCGCTGCGGTTTGTGTTCTCGCCACGGCCGTGCCTTCCATCACCGCCACTGTGTACTGCGCTCCCGACGCTGTTGGGCCTTGGAGTGCCTCTTGTTTGGCGGGGAGCGGTGGGTGGCGGGTGTGGTGCAGTGGAACGGGGTCATGGTTTGGATGTGTCCGCGTTGCTGGGTTCTTTTCGGCGCCTCCGTCAGTGGTGGTGCAGTACGGTGTGCCCTTTATCGGTCGCAGCGGCAGACCAAGAAGGAAGAACAGAACACATGAAGGGGACTGTGTTTGTGTGCTTGGTTTGAATGCATGTTGGTGTGTATGTGATTGTATTAGATGTGAGTGAGTTTGTGTGTCTGTACATACGTTTTTAATATGTGCTTGGGAAAGAGGTTTTTTCATCAATTGGGGGGACTTGAGGGGGCCTCAATTACCGTAGTGAAGGGCAGAGGGAGGTATGGCGATGCGAGAAGGATGGGCCAGGTAAGGGGAACGCGGCCCAGACATGTTGTGGCTGTGCCTTGTTCTGGTCCTTCTCACACCCGCAGGGTTGGTGGTTGTCCTCTCAGCCAACTCTCAGATCTCCAGTTGCTGCTCTTAAATGCCAGATCGGTAGATAATAAAACCTCCCTCGTCCACGATTTGATTGTGGATGAGGCAGCCGATCTGGCATGTATAACTGAGACCTGGGTGGGTGAACAGCTCTGCCCACCGGGGTACTTGGTTCAGCATCATGGTAGATCTGAGGGTCGGGGAGGTGGGGTTGCTGTGGTCTATAAGAGTTCCATCTCACTCTCCAAGCACCATGTCCATGCAGTTACCGGTCTGGAGTGTTTGCACCTTGTGTTGGGCCAGAGGGACAGGCTGGGAATCCTTTTGCTGTACCGCCCACCTTGCTGCCCAATGGCTTCCCTAACTGAGCTGACGGAGGTGGTCTCGGAGGTATTGCTGAGATCCCCCAGACTATTAGTACTGGGGGATGTCAACATCCATGCCGAGGCGACTTTGTCCGGGGCGGCTCAGGACTTCATGGCTTCCATGACAACCATGGGGCTGTCTCAATATGTTAGCGGTCCAACACATGTGTCGGGGCATACTCTAGACCTTATTTTTGCTACTGGACATGGGGATAGTGATCTCCCGTTGTCATGGACAGATCACTGCTTGCTGAAGTTTAGACTTTCAGTAGCCTCTTCCCTCTGCAAGGGTGGGGGACCTATTAAATTGGTCCGCCCCCGGAGACTAATGAATCCTGAAGGTTTTCAAAGGGCTCTGGGGGTTTTTCCGGCTGATAGGACTGGCGCTCCTGTTGAAGCCCTGGTTGATCTGTAGAATGCGGAGATGACTCGGGCAGTTGACACAATCGCTCCTGTGCGCCCTCTCCTGTGTAGAGCTCATACAGCTCCTTGGTATACTCCACAGCTGACAGCGATGAAACAAGATAGGAGGCGGCTTGAGCAGAGATGGAGGCGAACTCCCAACGGATGCAATTATGCCCTGGTTAGTGCTTCTACCAAGCTGTATGTAGGAGCGGTGAGGGCGGCAAAAAAACAACATTTTGCTGCCACTATTAAGTCATCTATTTGCCGCCCAGCGGAGCTTTATAGAGTGGTCCGAGGGCTACTCCATCTACACCTTCAGGACACGGTAGAATCATCGGTGGCCCGCTGTAATGAGTTTGCTGAGCACTTCCAGCATAAAATCTTATGCATCCGCCGGGACTCCCAATTTATAGCAGCTGATCCACATGAGGTGTCCGGAGCACAGTCTTGTCATGTTTTATTGGATGAGTTTCAGTTGGTTCAGCTCAAGGATGTAGACAAGGTGCTTGGACAGGTACGTGCAACCACTTCAGTACTGGATCCGTGCCCCTCTTGGCTAATAAAAACCAGCAGGGATGGAACAGTTGACTGGGCCAAGGAAGTGATAAACACCTCTTTATGAGAGGGAGTGGTCCCTGGCCGTCTGAAAGAGGCGGTGGTGAGACCACTTCTGAAAAAACCTTCCTTGGACCCAGAAAATTTTAACAGCTACAGACCAGTAGCAAATGTTCCATTCCTGGGCAAGATCTTGGAACGAGTGGTTGCTAGCCAGCTCCAGGCACTATTGGATGAAACCGATTATCTAGATCCATTTCAATCGGGTTTTAGGCCTGGTTTTGGCACAGAGATGGCCTTGGTCGCCCTGTATGATGACCTATGTCGGGAGAGGGACAGAGGGAGTGTGACTCTGTTGATTCTCCTTGATCTCTCAGCGGCTTTCGATACCATCGACCATGGTATCCTTCTGGGGAGGCTTGCAGAGTTGGGAGTTGGAGGTACTGCTTGGCAGTGGTTCCGCACCTACTTGGCTGGCCGTCTCCAGAAGGTAGTGCTTGGGGAACATTGCTCGACACTGTGGGTTCTCCAATGTGGAGTTCCGCAGGGTTCGGTTCTGTCTCCCATGCTTTTTAACATCTACATGAAGCCGGTGGGTGCAATCATCAGGAGCTTTGGAGTACGTTGTCATCAGTATGCTGATGACACGCAGCTCTACTTCTCCTTTTCATCCTCTTCAGGTGAGGCTGTCGATGTGCTGAACCGTTGCCTGGCCGCGACAATGGACTGGATGAGATCTAACAAACTGAGGCTCAATCCTGACAAGACTGAGATGCTGTTGGTGGATGGTTTCTCTGATCGGATGGTGGATTCACACCCTATCCTGGATGGGGTTACACTCCCCCTAAAGGAGCGGGTTCGTAGCTTGGGAGTCATTCTAGACTCTTCCCTTTCACTTGAGGCTCAAGTAGCCTCAGTGGCAGGGAATGTGTTCTACCAACTTCGGTTGGTAGCCCAGCGACGTCCCTATCTGAGTAAGGAGGACCTCACATCAGTTGTACATGCTCTGGATTACTGCAATGCGCTCTACGTAGGGCTGCCTTTGAAGACAGTTCGGAAGCTACAGCTAGTGCAAAATGCGGCTGCCAGATTGTTAACAAGGACCAAGCGGTCCAAGCACATAACACCTGTTCTGGCTCGCTTGCACTGGCTACCAATATGCTTCCGGGCCAGATTCAAAGAGTTGGTATTAACCTATATAGCCTTATACAGCACGGGACCATGGTACCTGTTGGAACGCCTCTCCCGTTACGAACCAGCCCATACACTACGTTCTGCTATGAAGGCCCTCCTCCAGGTTCTGACTCATAGAGAGGCCCAGAGGGTGGTGACAAGATCTAGGGCCTTCTCAGTGGTGGTCCCCAAACTGTGGAACAGTCTTCCCGAGGAGGTGCGCCTGGAGCCGACATTGTTATCCTTTCGGCGCCAGGTTAAAACCTTTCTCTTTTCCAAAGCATTTTCATTTAAGTTAACCTGATTTTCATATCTGTTGTACTGATTTTAGATTGTTCTTATTTTATATGTTCTTATTGTATTATATTGTGTATTTTATTGTATTCTCTGTGTTCACCGCCCAGAGAGCTATTGCTAGTCGGGCGGTATACAAGTCTAATAAATAATAATAATAATAATAATAATAATAATAATAATAATAATAATAATAATAATAATAATAATAATAATAATAAAATCAAGATGGGACTTCTTCCATGACATTTTGACCACACACACAAACACACGAGAGCTCTTAATAGCAGTGCACATGTTGCTTCCTTTTTTCACCTAGAAAATGGAAATGCCCTAATCCAGCAATGGAGTTTTTCATGAATGGATTCTCCTATCGAATCAGGAGGATCCATTTCACAATGCACATCCATATAGCTGTGGCTTGGGGTGGGGGTCAGCAGAAGCAGTGATGTCCTCTCAGCAGTGCCAGTGCCATGATAATTGGGACAAGGATAGAGCAGGCCAGGGGAACTCTGAGTTGATAGCAGCCATGCAGGTAACACAAACTGTTGGGCTGCTGCCAACCCAGAGCTTCTCTGCTTCACTGGTGCATCTCAGCAAGCACAGCAATGCTGTGAGGATACCATAAGCCCCCTTCTCAAACCACCACTGCACTCACTGCCTGTCTAATGCAGCCCCCCACTGACACCATACCATAAGAATAAGAATACACATTCCCACCTATTTTGCAATCTTTAAGACTCCCATCATCCCTGGCCATTGACCATGCTTGCTGGGGCTGATGAGAGTTGCAGTTCAGCAACATCTGTAGGGCCAAAGTTTCACCACTCCCGCTATCAGGGAATAAGCTTGGCCCACTAATTGTACAACACACCTTTTTGGAAGCATCTCTCTGTCAATCAGGGCCAAAGTCATATCAAATGCCAAGACAGTGAAAAGCAGGTCCACAAAGCTGAACCTCCTTAGGAATGGGTGGTAATTGTGTTTCCTCTTTCTTTGCCTAGAAACATAGGATGCTGCTCTGTCTTTCTTTCATGGACCAGAAGCTGGATTCCTTACTGTTAGAGGAGTGCTTTAAGGACACAGAGGATGGGGAAGACTGGGTGCTGGAACTATCCCCAGAAAGTGCCCCAGAAGGCATTGCCCTGCCAGAGACTCCAGTGGAAGGGGAACCTGATGAACTGGTAATGCCTTCATCAGAATAGCATGATGAGGTACCCTCAGGTTCAGAGAGCTCCCCCTCAGAACTCTCAGCAGCAGAGGAGAATACCTCTCTCTCTGTCACAACAGCCTCAGAGGAAGCAGGAGGCTGCCCAACTTCAACAGAGCCAGTGCCCGAGGAATATGGCATGGACCCTTTAAGCTCATGGTTGCACATGTGCCCACAGAGGCCTTCTCTGGTGTCCACAGGCTCCCCTTCCCTAGCTGAAATTAGGCTTGAAAATAACATTCTGTTGTAGCCAATAGAATAGGTTGCAGTCTATGCTAGGTTTCAATGTAGGAGTAGTGCACGTGACAGTTTATCTAGCTTGGAAATTTGCCCTGTTGTATCTCCCCGCTTACACTCTGCCTTGTGGAGGTAGGGATACTGTTATCACACACTAAGAGTAAAGCAAAGCTGTTTCTAGGGTCCTTGTTTCCCCAACCCCCACCCTATGCTGACAAACTGCCCTGGCAACAGTAAGGCTCAACCCCTCTAGATACTTTATACCCTCTAAAGATCCTATCTATGGGTTGTTCTTCTGATACTAATAACTGCTTCTCTCTACTGTAGGGTTGCCAGGTCTCCGGTTTTCTGCCGGAGTCTCCGGCAAAACGGGGCCGTCTCCGGCCTCCAGCAATACTTTGTTTAAACTGGATGATCTCTGGCTTTTCATTGGCCCCCTCAGCCACGCATGCGTGATTGGCACGCATGCGTGATGGGTGTGGCTGGCCGCCTTCCCGCCCTTTGTCATTGAGGCAGGGAGAGTTGGTGCCGCCGGGGCCAGGCTCTGTCTTCCCGGGCGGCAAGGCCAGGACACTCTGCATGCGCCCAGAGATGCCCTGCGGCTGAGGCCAGAGGTGCAGCCTGTCTTGGACAGGGGCGGGCAGGAGCGGCAACGAGGGGCTGGCCCCGGGCGCGCGAGGCGGGCGCTGCTTAAAAGGCTGGTCGGGCAAGCACGGTGCTGTCATTCTCCCTCCTGCTGTGGGTACCGCTGGGTGGGAGTGGCCGCGATGGAGCTTGGCAGTGGCGGCAGCGGCGGTGGCCGCAGCATCTCTGGCTGGGGGGCCCATCGTGGCTGCTGCCGCTCAGCAGCACCCACAGCAGGAGGGGTGAAGTGGCCGGGCATCCTCGGGGCTAAGAAGGAGCTGGCCCCATCCGGCATCCACTGCTGCTGTGGGTGGCAGGCTGGAGAGAGAGAGAGAAAGAGAGAGAGGCTAGAGAGAGAGAGAGAAAGAGAGAGATGCTGGAGAAAGAGAGAGAAAGAGAGAGTTGCTGGAGAAAGAGAGAGATGCTGGAGAGAGAGAGAAAGAGAGAGTTGCTGGAGAAAGAGAGAGATGCTGGAGAGAGAGAGAAAGAGAGAGAGGCTGGAGAGAGAAAGAGATGCTGGAGAGAGAGAGAAAGAGAGAGATGCTGGAGAAAGAGAGAGATGCTGGAGAGAGAGAGAGAAAGAGAGAGATGCTGGAGAAAGAGACAGATGCTGGAGAGATGCTGGAGAAAGAGAGAGATGCTGGAGAAAGAGAGAGATGCTGGAGAGAGAGAGAGATGCTGGAGAGAGAGAGAGAAAGAGAGAGATGCTGGAGAAAGAGAGAGTAAGAGAGGCTGGAGAGAGCCAAGTGCCCTCCCCCCTTCTGGAGCCTCCTAGTATGGGAAGAAAGAAATGCCCAGAAAGAGTGGGTCGCACTTTAGGTAAAAGGGGGGTTGATAGCAAGCCCAGCTGAATGCATGAGCCTGAGGTTGGATGGTGTCCTGGCTAGGGTTTTTTGAAAGACTGGGTTTACGAAGGATATTTCCCTGTGATCCAAAAGACACATTTGAAAGTTGCAAGGGCAGGTGATCCTTCACTGCCACCCACCCACTCTCTTCTTTCTAAAAACCACACACCCTTCCAAAGCCCACAAAGTGGGCACCAGGACAGCTCCTTAAACCCAGAGCCAGAATTTGGGCAGATAAAGAGAGAGAGAGTATGGGGAGCTCTGAGTAAGAGTGCCTGTGACTTGGTTACTCTAACAATTTAGACATATTTGTTTGCAGCTAAATGAAGCCTTTCTGCTATGGGGGGAGGGAGGGAGCCCGAATCCCACACCGTATACCCCATTCAGCCTTTTGCACAACACTGTGTGTATGAATTAAATTGATTTTTGTTTGACTCTCTGTGTGTGTGAGAGAGAGAGTGAGTGACTCTTGTCATGCTGAGGTGCCGCCCTGTGCCCCTTTCTGGTGGGTGACCAAGAGCTGCTTTGCACCCCCAACTGTAAAGCTAACACATAATAGCTCTCCTGTTTTCTTCATTCACTTCCATTTCATTGCAAAATCTTCCTGGATAGCTCACCCCGCACCAGAGGCACATGCCAGCACAGAAGGAAGACGTGTGTGTGTCCCAGTTTAAAGGTGGCTCCTTTTGGAGGAAGGGTGGGATATAATATCAATTGAAATAGAGTGCTGTCCCCCATTGGATTTGTCAGGGGAGAAGGCAGGAAGATCAACAGTAGATGGACCCAGAGCCCCGGCAGGCAGAGGTGTCTGCTGATTGGTTGTAAGTAAGGGGGCAGGCAGGGAAGCTGAGGGAGGAGGGCCCCCTTTGGCCTCATGGGCCAGCTGCCACACCATATGGAAATGGACATGGACTACCTTCAAGTTGCTCCTGACTTAATGGTTACCCTATGAATTGGGTGTTCATGGTAAGCGGCATTCATAGGGGTTTACCACCCCTCTGAGGCTCCCTCTGAGGCTGAGAGGCAGTGACTGGCCCAAGGTCACCCAGAGAGCTTTGTGGCTGTGTGAGAATTTGAACCCTGGTCTCCCAGGTTGTAGCCCAACACCTTAACCACTACACCACACTGGCTCTGTACACCACACCATATACTTACCCAAAATTAACTCCCATCAGCTCCAGTTGTAGTTCAGTGACATCTGGAGGGCTCCCACAGGTTTGCCTTTCCATCAGAGTCCCTGCTCCTTGAGCCCCTGCCAAGTGACGTGAGGCAGGGAGTGGCCTTCTTAATGGTGGCACCCCTGTTTTGGAATAGCCTCCCCAGAGAGGCCCACCCAGGCTTTTTAAATAACTCTCATTGTTTGTTATATGTTTGTATAATATTCTGTCATCTGAGCTGCAAGTAGTTTTTGTTTTCCTGTATTAGGAAGGAAAATTTATGGTGCATTTTATTGTTTGTTGTACTTTTAACTATTGTGTTGCCATATTTTTAACTTTTGCATTTTATTCTTTATTCTGTGAGTCACTCAGTTGTTGTTATGTTCAAGTCGATTTCAACTTATGGCAACCCTATGAATCAGCGACCTCCAAGAGCATCTGTCATGAGCCACCCAGTTCAGATCTTTCAAGTTCAGGTGTGTGGCTTCCTTTATGGAATTAATCCAACTCTTGTTTGGCCTTCCTCTTTTTCTACTCCCTTCTGTTTTTCCCAGCATTATTGTCTTTTCTAGTGAATCACGTCTTCTCATGATGTGTCCAAAGTATGATAACCTCAGTTTCATCATTTTAGCTTCTAGTGATAGTTCTGGTTTAATTTGTTCTGACACCCAATTATTTGTCTGTTTTGCCTAGAATGCCCTCCCTTGTCCTTAACACGGCTGCAACCATATCTACTCAGAAGTAACTCCTATTGAGTTCTATGGGGCTTAGTTCCTTAATAAGCATGCTTACAGTTGCTGCCTTCAGGGGCATCCATCTGTGCTCCCATCTAACATCTCTGCAACACTGAGCTCCTTTCTTCCAATAATGGCCTGGCTTGAGGGCACGTAAACCCATCTTGCCAGAAGCAAGTAAGATAGATTAAATGTTCGCTAAACGTGTTGAACTGTGACCTGGGAGACCAGGGTTTGAATCCCCACACAGCCATGAAGCTCACTGGGTGACCTTGGGCCAGTCACTGCCTCTCAGACTCAGAGGAAGGCAATAGTAAACCACCTCTGTCTGAATACTGCTTACCATGAAGACCCTATCTGGGATCAACTTGAAGGCAGTCCATTTCCATTTTGCATCACCCTAAGCTTGTGAGAAAGAATGACCTTGTCACTTCAGATGGACCTAGGAACACCCTATTTTAGGTAAGATTTCTATTTTAATCTCCAGAGAATTTTTTTTGAATGGTATGCTCCAAGCAACTGTGGTTGATACAATGTATCACATTTAATGACCTCACTAGGGCCCGCCCTGTGACGTCACTAGGGCCCGCCCCGTGATGTCACTAGGGCCCACCCCCATTTTCTCAGGTTTTTGAATGGTTCTGACCTGGCAACCCTACTCTACTGGGTATTTTGCTGCCACCATAAATAACTATAGCCACCCTTATTTACCTTATGCCAACCTGCTGTAGTAGATGTGTCACCAGCCACTAGAATACTTGTTCTATGTGATAACTAGGCCAAAAATCAGGTATGTGTTAAACAAAGGGATTTTATTTAGTTAACAGATGTAATAAATATAAACAAATTTACTCAGTATTTAGGTTCTGAAAGTGTGTGGTTACAAGATGTTGTTCACTACTTTCATTTATGTTAACACTTGTCAAAATCTCCTCAGAGAATAAGAATACCATCCTACCTATCCTACCCACCTAACCATCTCCCTCAAAATCTAACCCTCTCTCCCTTGACATCCCTGTCCCATCTGACAACACTCTCACACACAGATCAACATACCATCCCCAATTCACTCAGCCAATCAACATAAGCACTTCTCAACATTCTAAGTCACTCGCCCCTCTCTCCATACCATATTTAGTCTAATACAAACTCATTCCAAAAGATTACCTGTTTAACTGCTTATAACAACACATGTAAAATGAAACATGACATGCCCACAGGCCCAAAAAGATTGGCGACCCCTGCCTTAAATATTAAGCTTCCACAGTGGGAGCAGAGCTGGAAAAACTAAGCTGGTCGAAGGGCTACTAAGACCCTCAAGTTGGCTCCCGATCCTTGCTGGATCATCAATGGTCTAGGTTGCGCCTGTTGGATGTTGTGTTTCCAGCCTGACTCTGTGCAGTTAGGAACAGGATACTTGCATGACAGAAACCACTGCTTGGTCCAGAGCAGCTGATGTAGATTTATAGGATAGGATTTTTAATTATTATCACTCTGAGAAAAGGCAACTGGGAGAAAGAAAACACCATTTTTTCCTGTCTTACATGATTATCCTAAAGATAGTATGCTATGTTCTATTTATTTTAACTAAGGTTTTCTTCCATACACTGTGTTTAGGACTAGGACCTTAAAGCTGATGGTTCCAGTAGGGCTCAATTTGAGTTATTATTGTAATGTATTTATTTACAAAGAACTATTTTATTTATTTTATTTAATTTATATACCGCCCTAAGCCCGAAGGCTCTCTGGGCGGTGTACATAAAAGGTAAAAGCAGGCACAATATATAAATACAATAAATATAATAACTCAAAAAACAAAAACACACAAACAATACGAGAACCAAACAACATCCAGAATACAACATAATAATAAACTAACATTTCCAAGACTGTTCAGTTTAAAAACAAGAAGACAGGCCCTGCCCTCAAGCTTGCAGTCTAAGAGACATGATACATAAAAGAAAATATATGGATGTAGAAGAGAAAAAGCAAGTACAGTTACACATAATTTACATTATGACCAGGCAGAATGGCCACTGAGGAGTCGGCTCCCAGAGAGGATGAGCCAAATGGCAGTTGGTCCCAGCCGAGCTGACAGAGTGGGCCATGCCACCTCTCCTCTTCCTCAACTGCAGCCCAGTGGAATGGCTGCCCCTAGAGTTCAGTCCTGGTATTTTGTTCTGAAGCAGGAGTGGGGAATTTCTTTTAACCTGAGGGCCACATTCCTTTCTAGGGAACCCTTCTAAGGACCAGATACCAATGGTGGATGGGGCCAGATGCTAAAGTGGGTGAAGCAACTAATGTAAATGTTACCTTTGCACAGTAGGCTAGTTTCTACACACACACACATACACACACCTCTCTGTCCTCCATCCAGACAAGCAAGAGGCACTATCAGAATTCAAAGCCATATTCCAGCCAAGCAAAATTGGGATAAAAAGCAGGTTCATTGTGGCCCAGGGACAGAAGAAAAACATAGAGGGCTCATTCTGCCCCTGGGCCTGAGGTTTCCCATACCTGTTTTAAGGCAAGAATTCAACCTTAGAAGAACATGTGAAATCATAACAACAACAAAAAAGAATGCCTCTTGAATGTGCATTCAAGACTGATGTACAGGCAGCAAGATTGCTACATGGTAAGTTGCTTGGTCATCTATATTCTCTCCTCATTTTCCTCACCAGTGAGCTTCCCTATCATCATCCTCATCTGGAATTAAGAAGTTTCTGAAGAAATGGTGTGACTGCCAGGCAGATTTGGACGCCAGCGCCCATTATTTTAGAAATTATGCACTGTATCCCAGTCCAGGCAAGAGCCTGTCTTTCCAACCGATAGCACCCTGTTGTTTTCCCATAATTCAGTGACTGATTCAGCAAAACCTCCAACTGAACACCATCTGAAACCTCTCCTGCAAACTATCCCGCATGGACCCTCAACAGAGAGTCCAGATGTAAAGTACTGTAGAAAAACCACAGCATGTCATTGCCTGTTAAATCTCTTTGCTTAATTTTGGTTCTGCTATTGAAAAGTTCAATTTTTTTTTTGTTTTTTTTAAAAAAGGAGAGATGTGTGTCTGGGAAAGACCAAAACAGTCTATAGTTCCTTCTCTGTTACCTCACTCTGGCAAAGATATTCGCTGTCAGTTCAAATGAGAACTGACTCAACATTACATCGGTTTAAAATGAAGTCATGCTGCAGTTAAGATTTATTGCAGAGCAGCTGTTTTGTTTTTTAGGCTAACACACAGATTGTGGGCTATATCTGGAAGCTGCGTTGCCTGGCTGCTTCTGAGTAAGATCACAGAATTTCTGTAAGAACCTACAGTAGATCTTTTATTGCTCTCCATTAAGGAGTCTAAAAACCAGAAAACAGTTGTTGTTTTCTGTAAACTGGCTCATTTTCAATACTTGGACCCTGCATACTTTCAAGACTGCTTTCTCCCTGGGCCTCATTTATCGTTATTTCCAAAAATGCATCATAACAAGTGTCCCCTTCAGTCATTTGCTCCAAATGCTCAAAGTATGCAGTTCAATTACACTCAATTACATGCTCAAAGAATGTAATTACACTCAATGCTCCTGCCCCCAGTGTTGCTTACACCATTGCCCCTGTGGGCTATGCCATCCTGACCTCCACACATTGGGTGGTTGGAACATCTGAAGAGGGAGCCTATGCATGCACAACTGTATGCACATAGGCACCTCTATGCAATCAGCACATCCACCCAATGCACAAAAGTCTGAGAGGGGATGGAGCCAGTAAACATTGTGACTTTAGCATTGGGGCAGATACACATGCTCTTGTTCCTGCATGCACACATTCTTTGAATGTGTAAAGCAAACATCTGAAGGGGAGCTGGAAACATCCAACAATCTTCATGGCAGTCAAATGGAAGCCTTGTCTGTGTTGGGTCCCAAATTGGGTGAGTCATCCTCCCTTGTCCAATTTAGTGGTACACACACAAAAACCTGAAATATGTCGCTCTGCTGCATCTGGAAATGGCAGCTATACTTGGTGTATAATACAGTGTTAACCCCTGGGCCACCCAAGGGATGAGGTAATAGTTTCCTGAACCTTACCTAGAAAGACCTGGAAATGAATTTTCACTGGGTAGCCCATCACATCACTTATACACCAGGAGGTATAGAATATCCATATATTTATTTCAACACAAGTAAAAGGCCACCTTGGAATAGTGAAGAACAACCCCCCCACCAATGTCACATAGGGTGCTTCCATGAGGGTGTTTATTGTGGGATCAGTATTCCTGAAAGATGCAAGTGCTTTGCAGCACCCACATGACATTGCTGGCATCAGAATGCCAGCCCATATTCTGCTCCGTGCATTTAATCTGGATTTACCTTTTGTGATCCAGTGGGTGATATACAGCTAACTAATTCCGCCGATGCAAGGATTTCCACTTGTACAACAGAACGTCTGCACCTGTGCACCTCCTCAATGTGTTCTGGGTTTTCCCCCAACCCTCCAGAACAGATTTGGGGAAGGTACAGGGTGTATGTGGGGAGAGAAGAGGGAGAGAGTTCCATTGCACAAGTGGAAATCCTTGCACTGACATAATGAGTTAGTTGGATACTGCCCAATAAGATTTTTTTAAAAAATATTTCCAATGACCTGCTTGCAATATGTCAGTGACCCATTTGCAAATTAAGCCCTAGTCTGGAACCACCTGTAGTCTGCTATGCTACTTGTGATTGAGTGGCGGCAGCGGTCTACATGGTAGCTCAGCAGCCTGGGTGCTCTCGCTCTCTGAATAATAGGTAAGAGAATCAGGAACATCTTTGAGGGTGCAGATAAGAGTTGAAATCTAGAGTTTTAAAATCACTGCAGCATCAGGATTTCGGGCTGCACTTTGTTTTGTAATGAGACAGTTCCACTTCAGTTATCCTGCCCCTGCAGGTAGTTTGGTCAGCTTCTGCTGTGAAGTCTTGAGAAATGCATTGTTAGCATGCTAAGGCTGCAAGCACACCAGTTGCCCATAGCAAAGAATTTCCATTGGCCACATCTGGAGGGGCAAAGTGTTGATCTGCTGATCAGTTGCAAAATCTCATTGAAGCAAATTTTTTAAAAATGCACTCAAGTTGATCCCACAAGGTTTTATAGTAAAAAGGGGCAGGGTTTGACTAGCTTTGTGTGTCCCCGTTTTCAGGAAAGAGAGCTGGGACACACTGGAACTGCCAGAACAGTGAATGTGTCTCTACCCTAAATCTTCCCCAAAGATTGAACCATTTCCATCAACTCCAGCCAGCTTAGCAAATGGCCAAGGTTGAGAGGAGTGGTCCAGCAACATGTAGGGCCCCAAGGCTGAATAACAGTGGCCTCAAGGGAGGGGGGGAGAGTTTTGCATGGCTGTAATGTATCCTACTATGCATGGCTGTAATGTATCCTACTATGCAAAGCAGGGGTGTCATTAAGAGGTAGCCCATTGGCACAGCCCCATGGTTGTCATGATGGCCATGAAGTCCTGAACTGCCCCAGAGCAAGTGGCCTCAGCATGGATGTTAAAGTCCTCCAGAAGCAGCAGTCGGGGACTCCTCAACATTACTTCTGAGACCAGCTGTGTCAGCTTAGGCAGTGAGGCTGCTGAGGAGGAAGGCAAGCGGTAAACCAGCGGAATCCCTAATCTATTGCCTAACTTCAGGTACAGACACTCTTGATTCCCACTCAAGCAGATTGGAAGCCTGGACAGAAATATTAAATTCCTATAGACTACAGCAACACCCCCCCAACCTGACCCTCAAGCCTGCCTTGATGCTGCACCAAGTACCTGGGTGGACATAACAGGGTGAGGCCAGCCCCACCCTGTTCACCATCCAGGTCTCAATAACACATCCCAGGTTTGCCTCCTCATCCAGAATCAAATTGTGAATGAGGGAGGTCTTGTTTGAAATGGACCTGGTGTTCGGTACGCAGGCCCAAGGACTGTCTAATAGGACAACCGCAATTCCCTGGCTAGTGAGTCTCCAGCCATCTGCCATCTTAATTTGCAGAGAGACATCTATACACATAACTTAGCATATGCAAATGTTATGTCAATTTGTTTCATGGGCCTGGGTCACAAGTCAGGTCACAGCCATTTTTGCCACTGGTCCCACCCTTCACCGGCATGTAGACCCTGGAAGACTTCCCCACCCCTAGCTTACAAAGATCTACTCTGACACTGTTACTTACATTTATAGCTGCCCTGCCTGAACTCAAGGAACTCAGACTCAGACACAGCTGTAGTTTTTTCTTTTATTGAAGTAAGAGAAAGTTTCAGTTCAGTGTGCTTCATGAATCTACTTACGGCCTACTTAGAACTCAGCATCCCTCTCTAACTAAGTAGGCACAACTTGGCCACATAAAGACGTTGACTCAGCAACCAACCCTCCCCCTTCACCCAGCTTAAGTAGGGCTGGGTGCCCCCCTGCTTGCATGTACCCCAAGTCACGGTTAGAGGCAGGCATGTAATTGCAAACTCCTCCTGAGCTGGGTTTGATGAATTTCCTGCTGCATCCACTTCCTGGACCTGGGCAAATGTGGGGTCTCAGCATCAGTTTCATCCTCACCCTCTATGAGAGGACAGCTATCTGGCAGCGGACGAGGGGGAGGAGGAGTAAGGGGCCAGTCCGGGGGCCCCTCTTGAGGGGTGTCTGGGATGACTGGAGATGGCCTGTCAACACCCAGAGAGGGGGCTGCCTCAATGTCCTGCTCCTCGCTGGGGCCTTCCCTGGCTGGGACATCCCAGTCCAAATCTTATTTCCCCCCCCCATGCATCGGTCCACCCCTGGCTAGCATGGCTCACAACAATAGCTGTATTTGCTCCTGTTAGGTGTTGAGTAAAAGCAGTCAAAATTATTTTACAGGGAAGTTTTTGGGAGAAAAATATATTGAATACACACATTAAGGGAAGTCTCCCTGACAGTGGTCTGAAATCCACAAATCCCTTACTTTGGAATAATAACATTTCAAACATTAAAATTAACCTGCAGAACTTTCAGATTGCAGCCTTACACATAACAGTACGGAGAGTGTAGCTGTTAAAAAAGCTAGCCTCAAATTGCTTTTTCGTAGTTAAATGCCGCCTGTCGTTTGCAATCCACTTATAAAAGATTGCTACCAAAAAGTAGGTGCATAGGTTGGCATCAGTTCCTGAATATGGGAAGCCAAAATATCCTAAAGATATATCCTAGTCATAGTATTTTCCTCCTATTTCTAGAAGCCACATTCCAGTTTTCTGTAGTAAGATAGGTCATCTTAGAATCAGTGTACTTGGAAGAGAACTCATTATTTTTAATGTGGGCTTAATTATTCTGTATTTAAACACATTTTCTCCTGTAATCCATACCAACTGTCTCTGATGTCCCCACTAATACAACTCCACTAGTTAGGCAAGGTATTGTGCCACATGAATTAGGCTTAATATGTCCTATAGGGATATGGATGTTTATGCCATCAATAGAGTTGCCTAATGACTTTCATCCTGCCTTTTAAACAGATTTCCACAATAAGGCATGTGTGCAGGCAGTATTTCAGTAAAGACACTGCAAGAGTCTATTTTTCCTTCCGTAAAACGCCAGGTTTTATCTCAAGTGTCTTATAGACACTTTATATCCAAATGGAGCCTTCTTGGCACACTATCCCCTTTGCAGATATATATCCTGATCATCATCTGCAAAGGGTATTTCCATATGTCTTAATAATCTGAGCAGGTCATTCAGATACCACAAATGGATCATTGGCATTTTTTAAAAAAATACCAGCTTTTCTGTGGAAAGGGTGAATATAGATTAAATGGGGGGAAATGTGGATTTGCATTTTGATGCTGATTACATGATGTGGATACTTTGAAAAGCATGCATGAGCAGCACTCATCCCACAATAAACCCATTTAGAAGCACCCAGAGACTCTACTAGATTGCGTATGTGTGTGTACAACAGTTAATATCTCCCACTATCTTCAAGAGCCAATATAGAAACTTATTTTTGTTCCAGTTCAAGGATCAAAAGCTTCTGGGCTTCTGCTGTAAATGAAATTAAAAACATTACTGGACATGATTTATCTTTAGATCCATTAGCTGTTTTATTCTGTTATTTTAAATGTATAGTCGTACCAGAAGGAGGGATAGGCAAGAAATTCAATTCAGTTTGCATTTCAAGCCAAATCTATTAAATCCACACTTTCTGAAAGAATAGGAGAACCAAAACACAGCCATCCTTCAACATTTGCGCTTATTCAAATTTTGCAATGTAGTTTGCCAACCAAACAATGTTTACAACAATGCATGTGGTAGAAGAAAATGTGCATAAAAATGAATACAGCATATGAGTGACAATAACACAATTATATAATGAGAAATTCCTTGCAAAAATGTGTACTTTTACAAAATTGCATACAACAATGTGTTTTATAAGAGAAATTTACATGAAAATGCTAGAGAATTTTCATGAAGTTTTTTAAAAAAAAATTATTAGCAAATTGCTGCACAAATGTGGAGAACTGAATTTAGGATTGGAAATATGAGAAACTGAGAGATCTTTCCTTCCCTAACCAGAAGATATTGAAATTATGCTTCATTCTTTAATGGCTGCCCACATGGGCATAAGCTATAGATGGGGAAAAGGAGTCCCCCATCTGTTGTTGAATAGGTTTTGAGAATCTAGGACATGGATTACATGACTAAGGGCACAATCCTTCTGGCAGTTACACCAGGCTGAGGGGATTCAGGATGTGGTGTTACTGTGGGGGAATCAAGCAAGAATCAACCACCGAAGTGGAGCCGAAGCTGGTGCAGCTGAGGCTAGCACAAGGCCCCAAAAAGGGGCATTCTGAGGGGGTCATACCAGAACCAAGGGGAGGAGACTTATGCTGCATCCTGGCCCCATTCAGAGAGAGAGAGGCTTCAAGACTTCACACAAACCTATTTATTGTTGGGGGAAGATAATTTAATAACTGAACTGAGTCCTGATGTAACCACATTGTCTAGTATTTATGAGAGGGAGAAGAAATTGTCATGTAGGTAGGTGTATAGAGATGTAGGTGAAGTATATGCACATTGGTTAGTTCAAAACCTTTTAAAAGAGTTATATTTTTCCTGAAGGAACAGTTACGTAGCTCTTAAATCCATAACTGGCAGTGAAGGCACAGGTGTCCTCAGTGGCTAAGAGTGCTTCCTTTCAGCTTCAGCTGGTCAGCTGGTACACTAGCTATGACCGTTCCTGGACAGAGATAGTTTGACCACAGTAGTGCAGGCCTTGGTAACTACTAGCAACACACTCTAAGTGGGGCTACTCTTCAGGTTGATTCAGAAATTGCAGCTAGTGCAGAATACTAAAGACCAGCTTTTGGCTGGAGCAGTCCTTTATGAGCATATTACACTGGTGCTGAAAGCTCTGTACTGGCTGCTAGTACATTACTGAGCTAAGTTCAAAGTATCGCTGTTATACTGTGTATAGAGCTCCAGACGGCTTAGGACCAGGTAGCTTAAAAGACCATTCTGTTCCTGTAATCATCTGGAGAAGCCCTCCTATCCCAAAGTTATCTCATAATTTCCTACATGAGGAAAGGCTTTTAGCATAGTGGCACCAATATTTTGGAATACTTGTTTCTAATGATATCAGACAGGCACCGACATTTTGTCGCATGCTGAAAATGTTTTTTATTTCACCAAGCATTTTTAGATAATTAATTTGATTCAGTGTTGGTCATTTGTTTCTATTTTATGATGTTTTAATGATTTTATTAATTTATTTCCCCCTTTAGGATGCACACCTTAACATGGTGAGGTGGGTTGAGAGTGTCAAAGAAGCTGAGAGCAATGCCGTCAGGAGTCTAGACCAAGAGGCTAGACTCCTAGCAGGGGCACCCAAGGTGGAATGGTCAAAGCTGAGACACCAGACTAAGATGCATTCAAACTCAGAGGAAGGCAATGGTAAACCACCTCTGAATACCTCTTACCACGAAAAACCTATGGACAGAGTATCCAAAATGCAACACGAGATAGTGCTGGAAGATGATACCCCCATGTCAGAAGGCACTCACGAGCTACTGGGGAAGAACAAAGGACAAGTATGAGTAGTGTTGTGAATAATGACGCATCTGGGTCAACGACGAAAGGAAGGCCAGAGGCTGATGTGCACAGATGTGAAAGGAGAGTCCGGAGTTGTACGACACACACAATAGGAACATGGAATGTGAGAAGCATGAACCAAGGAAAGTTAGAAATTATCAAGCAAGAAATGGAATGTATCAACGTTACAATACTTGGCGTGAGTGAATTAAAATGGATGGGAATGGGACACTTTCAGTCAGGCAACTGAAAAATATTTTATGCAGGAAATGTGAACTTAAGAAGAAACGAGTTTGCTTTAATAGTGAGAAGTGATGTAGCAAAAGCAATTAGGAGCTACAATGCAAAGTCTGAGTGAGTGATATCAATGAGATTTAATGGGAAACCTATCAACATAACCATCATCCAAGTCTACTCTCCAATGGCAAATGCAGAAGAAGAGGAAATGGAGAGATTTTACGCAGAAGTACAGGAGGAAATTGATCACACACCAAAACAAGATGTGCTGATAATCATGGGGGACTGGAATGCAAAAGGAGGGAACAGAGAAGAACTAGAAATTGTGGGGAAATGGAGCTTAGGAGACAGAAATGAAGCAGGAGAAAGACTTACTGAATTCTGTGAAGCCAATAATTTGTTTCTTGCAAACACATTTTTGAGCAACCGAAAAGACAACTGTACACATGGACATCACCAAATGCTCAATATAGAAATCAAATTGATTATATAATTGGTAGCAGAAGATGGAGAAGTTCCATACTTTCTGCGAAAACAAGACCAGGAGCAGACTGTGGTACAGATCATGAACTGGTAATATTGAAAACCAGAGTAAAGCTAAAGAACAACAAAGCACTCATAATGCCAAAATACAATTTAAATAACATCCCAGAAGAATATAAAGATCAAATAAGGAACAGATTTGAGGCTTTAAATTTGGTTGAAAGAGAACCAGAATAACTATGGATTGAAGTCAGAGACATTATCAGTGAAGAATGCAAAAAGACAATACCTCTAGATAAAAAGAGGGAAAGACCTCAATGGATGACTGAAGAAACTCTTAAAATGGTTTGAGAGAGAAGGACAGCAAAAGCAAAAGGAGATAGAAACACAGTTTGAACCCTAAATGCAACTATACAGCAAATAGTACATAGGGACAAAGAGAACTATTACAATAGTTATTGTATAAATATAGAAGAGGACAACAAAAAGAGTAGAACAAGATCCCTATTCCGAAAAATTAGAGAAAGACAAATTTAAACCACGAGTAGGGATGTTGAATAATCAACAGGGGAACACACTGACTGACCAAGATGAAATAAAAGGAAGATGGAAGCAATACGCTGAAGAACTCTATAAAAGAGATACAAGGATGATAGATTCATTCAGGGAGAAACTGTAGGATGAAGAACCAGAAATTTCAGAATGTGAGGTGAAAGCTGCTCTTACAATACTTGGAAGAAACAAATCACCAGGAACAGATGGCATACCATACAGTTGCTACAAGCTACTGAGACTGAACCTGTCCAAATTTTGACAAGAAATTGTCAAAAAATATGGAAAACTAAACAATGGCCCACAGACTGGAAGCATTCAATATACATCCCAATTCCAAAGAAGGGGGATCCCAGGGAATGCAGTAATTATCGCACTATTGCCTTAATATCCCATGCAAGTAAAGTAATGCTCAAGATTCTACAACAAAGGCACGAGAAATGCCAGACATCCAAGCTGGATTTAGAAAGGGAAGAGGCACCAGAGATCATATTGCCAACATACATTGGATAATGGAAAGGACCAAGGAATTTCAAGAAGAAATCATCCTGTGCTGTATAGATTACAGGAAAGCCTTTGATTGTGTAGATCATGAAAAACTTTGGAATGCGTTAAAACAAATGGGGGTGCCACAGCATCTGATTGTTGTCATGTGCAACCTCTACACTGGACAAGAGGCTACTGTAAGGACAGAATATGGAGAAAATGATTGGTTCCCCATCGGAAAGGGTGTGAGATAGGGGTGCATTTTATCACCCTATTTGTTTAATCTATACGCAGAACATATCATACGGAAAGCAGGATTGGACCAAGATGAAGTAGGTGTGAAAACTGGAGGGAGAAATATCAGATATGCAAACGATACCATACTACTAGCAGAAACCAGTAATGATTTGAAACGAATACTGAAGAAAGTTAAAGAGGAAAGCACAAAAGCAGGACTACAGGTGAACGTCAAGAAGACTAAAGTAATGACAACGGAAGATTTATGTAACTTTAAAGTTGACAACGAGGACATTGAACTTGTCAAGGATTATCAGTACCCTGGCACAGTCCTTAACCAAAATGGAGACAATAGTCAGGAAATCAGAAGACTAGGACTGGGGAGGGCAGCTATGAGAGAACTAGAAAAGGTCCTCAAATGCAAAGATGTATCACTGAACACCAAAGTCAGGATCATTCAGACCATGGTATTGCCGATCTCTATGTATGGATGTGAAAGTTGGACAGTGAAAAAAGAGGATAAGAGAAAAATCAACTCCTTTGAAGGTCTGTTGGAGGAGAGTTTTGCACATACCATGGACTGAGAAAAAGACAAAAAATTGGGTGTTAGAACAAATTAAACCACAACTATCACTAGAAGCTAAAATGATGAAACTGACGTTGTCATACTTTGGACACATCATGAGAAGACATGATTCACTAAAAAAGACAATAATGCTGGGAAAAACAGAAGGGAGTAGAAAAAGAGGAAGGCCAAACAAGAGTTGGATTGATTCCATAAAGGAAGCCACAGACCTGAACTTACAAGATCTGAACAGGGTGGTTCACGACAGATGCTGTTGGAGATCACTAATTCATAGGGTTTCCATAAGTCGTAATCGACTTGAAGGCACATAAATAACAACAATTAATTTATTTAATGATTTTATTGTACACCACCATGATTTTTTTTCTTAAATGAATTGGTGGCCTATACATATCCTTATAAATAAAAAATAAAAAGGCCTTCAATGTTTCATTTCAATGTCATTTTCTATCCCTGTTTCAATTTTATTCTGTATTTACATTTTGATTAATTAATATTATTGTTATTAGCTCATATTTGATTAGCTTATGTTAAATAAAATTTTTCCCAGAGATAACACACACATTTTCTACAGAATCAAGTTATTTTGTCTTCTGATTTACACACATTTTATTCATTTCTTCTTATTTCTTTGGGAATGGGAACAAGGGTGCTTCAAAATTGTGCAAATAGGTTTCATCAGAGCTTTTAATCTCAGCCCAGTGTTAAACCTGGCTAGAGCACTCCCTGATCTTCAAGACAAAAATCTAACTTGTTTCACAATATTCTTATTCCTGTTTGACATGTGTTTTCCAAGGGGAATCCTACCATCCTTTGGTTTAATGCTTCCTGTTGATTCATGCAAACTATTACCAGAAGCAATCCTACAAGAGCAAGAAACAAGACATAGAGTCTGGCTACCAACAAGAGTCTGAGAATAAACTCGCTGGATGCTCACTGCACAGAAAAGAGTGTGAACAAAACATTTGGTAGAACAGACTAGACTGAACGAAACTCCAGTGCCAAAAGAACAGCAGTGGAGTCAGCCCTATAGCTGGAGGGGGGGAATGGAGCCCCCCCAAGCTGTGCTTCACCCTCCTTTGGATTTTTTGGGGAAATTGTCTTCTTTTTAACAGACAGTTAACCTTTTTAACAGTTTAAACAGACAATGACAACCTCCATTTAAAGAATAATCATTTGTTTTAAGAACAGGAGAAATTTAAAAATAGGACCCTCTGAAAAATTCAGTGAAAAAGGCAGGGCGAGTGCACAACAACAGCCTCATCTGGAAGAGCCCCTAAAAGTCTGTTCACTCAAGACTTTCCATGACTGAGGGTGGATTTTGTATGATCACAAGCACCCTATAATTACTGAAATGATCCTTAAAAGAACAGATTGCATAGTAACACAACCCTTGAAAAGTGAAATATTAGAACTTTGTATTATGGGTTGGAGTTAGACGCCACCCCTTGGACTTTCCTTTGCTCTGCTTTTCAGTTTCATTTCCAGTTGTGCTGTCTACCCAGCCACCAAAAAAGAAGCATGTTTGTCTGCAGTAAGAACAGTTTATTTTGCAGTTATTATAATGAGTAGGGTAGGATTGGATGTTTATTGCCAAAAGGGGGAATAAAGAGATAACTTAAAGTGATCTGAAAAAATAGTTACCCTTTATTCTTTTAAAGCACTCTGTCCACAATCACAGTGGCTATTTTTTCTCCTTTTTTATTATTTGATGACAAAGGATGAAAACAGAGGAATAGAAATATTGCTGTGCATGCTACACTTAGCTAGCTAGCTGGCTGGAAACCTAAGCTGAAATTTATTTATTTATTTATTGCACTTGTATACCGCCCCATAGCCGAAGCTCTCTGGATGGTTTAAAGCAATCAAAAACATTAAAACAAATATACAATTTAAAACACATATTTTAAAAACAATTTAAAAGACAATTTTAAAATTTAAAACAATATAAAAACAATTTAAAACACATGCTAAAATGCCTGGGAGAAGAGGAAAGTCTTGACCTGGCTCCGAAAAGATAACAGTGTTGGCGCCAGGCACACCTCGTCAGGGAAGTCATTCCATAATTTGGGGGCCACCACTGAGAAGGCCCTCTCCCTTGTTGACACCCTCTGAGCTTCCCTTGGAGTAGGCACCCGGAGGAGGGCGTTTGATCTTGACCGTAGTGTACGGGTGGGTTCGTATCGGGAGAGGCATTCCATCAGGTATTGTGGTCCCAAGCTATGTAAGGCTTTATAGGTCAAAACCAGTACCTTGAATTGAGCTCAGAAACATACAGGCAGCCAATGCAAGCGGGCCAGAATCGGTTTTATATGTTTGGACCGTCTGGTCCCTGTTACCAATTCAGGCCTAATTTCTGATCTTCCCAGTATGTGCAGCTTAGCATGAGGCCTTTTCAGGATTTCTGGACAGAAAAATCAACCCAGCAACCAGTAAAAAAACTCCAGTTGCTTCCCACGATTAGTTTCCAATTGCTTCATTCATCCTTTATACAGCAGCCAGTTAAAAAAAATTCCCTTGATTGTCCAACAGAAAGGAAACTCTAAAAGTCAGGAACAAGACTAGGAGGAGGAACTCCCAAGGCGGAGTTAACAAACACACCCTAGAGCAGTGGTTTCCAACCTTTATGAGTATGGGACCCCCTTTGCAAGCTCAAAATTTTTTGTGACCCCCCATGCTAATTGTAATTTTAGTCTCTGTTAATGGTACGTGACAAAATCACATCTCCAAATATCCCTTTCCATGAAAAGCTCCCTGCAGACAGGGAGGTGTTGCTTTCTTTTCTTAATGTAAAGGTTCAATCAAATTGGTATTTGCCCCACACGCACACACACACAGTCAAAAGATGTACAGTCCTGTCTCCCAACACCAGTGGGTGACAGTGTTGGACTAAGATCCAGGCTCAAATCCCCACCCAGCCATGAAGCCCACTGGGTAACCTTGGGCCAAACACAGCCTCTCAGCCTGACCTATCTCACAGGGTTGGTGTAAGGATAAAATGGGAAGGGGGGGAACCATGTGCACCACCTTGAGCAACTTGGAGGAAAGGTGGGATATAAATGCAATAAAATAAATAAATAAATACATTTCAGCTACAGTATGTGGACCCCAGCTTCAGCTAACCTGCTGACCTTTTAAATAATAATAATAATAATAATAATAATCAAGAAGCAGCAATGTGCTAGTGGTGGGGAAGACAAGAAGGTGGATAGATTGAGGAGGGGGTTAGTTCTGCTCCACGAGCTAGAGGGAGCCCCAGCTGACGAAGCGTCAAGGCCCCAGCTGACAAAGCGTCAAGGCGAGTTAAGCAGCAGAGCGAAAAGAGGGTAAGTAGCTCCCATTTATTCCATTATTTAATTGAAGTAAAACAGCTCAGAGCAATAAGTAATAAGGGCAGCCCAAGGTCACCCTGAGCTAGGAGCCAAATCCTGAAAGAACCTATATCTTAGGAGACAGATCCTAGGAGAAGGAAGCCCATAGAAAGCTAGTTTTCAACACCACCCTAGCAGGAAAGCTTCAGGGGACACTGTAAACAAGGCTAAATTCCAGTCGGAGAGAAGGGGGAAAAGGAAACTCCACTGACACATACAGGGAGAGAGTCAGCTCAGTCCTTGCTAAAAAGGGCAGCTTCAGCCTCTGGACTTTGTTTTTCAGCTTTCTTTTTACCAATCCCCTCATTTTTGTGAAGTTTCCTCTTTTGAAGTCAAATGTGACCGTGTTGGATTTTCTTGGCAATTGGCCAGTTACATGTATGTTTAATTTAATAGCACTGTGGTCACTGCTCCCAATCGGTTCAACAACACTTACATCTTGCACCAGGTCCCGGTCCCCACTGAGGATTAAGTCCAGGGTTGCCATCCCTCTGGTCGGTTCCATGACCAACTGATCTAGGGAATAGTCATTTAGAATATCTAGAAACTTTGCTTCTTTGTCATGACTGGAACACATATGCAGCCAGTCTATGTCCGGGTAGTTGAAGTCACCCATTACTACCACATTTCCTAGTTTGGATGCTTCCTCAATTTCATATCTCATCTCAAGGTCTCCCTGAGCATTTTGATCAGGGGGACGATAGATCGTTCCCAGTATTAAGTCCCTCCTGGACCCTCCAGACGGTCACATCACTCGAAAATGCTTGGAAGTTGTTTAAAAACACTATATTAGAAGCTCAACTGGAGTGCATACCGCAGATCAGAAAAGGTACCGCCAGGGCCAAGAAGATACCAGCATGGTTAATGAGCAAAGTCAAGGAAGCTCTTAGAGGCAAAAAGTCTTCCTTCAGAAAATGGAAGTCTTGTCCAAATGAAGAAAATAAAAAAGAACACAAACTCTGGCAAAAGAAATGCAAGAAGACAATAAGGGATGCTAAAAAAGAATTTGAGGAGCACATTGCTAAGAACGAAAAAACCAACAACAAAAAATTCTATAAATACATTCAAAGCAGGAGACCATCTAGGGAGACGATTGGACCCTTGGATGATAAGGGAGTCAAAGGTGTACTAAAGAACGATAAGGAGATTGCAGAGAAGCTAAATGAATTCTTTGCATCTGTCTTCACAGTGGAAGATATAGGGCAGATCCCTGAACCTGAACTAACATTTGCAGGAAGGGATTCTGAGGAACTAAGACAAATAGTGGTAACGAGAGAGGAAGTTCTAAGCTTAATGGATAATATAAAAACTGACAAATCACCGGGCCCGGATGGCATCCACCCGAGAGTTCTCAAAGAACTCAAAGGTGAAATTGCTGATCTGCTAACTAAAATATGTAACTTGTCCCTCGGGTCCTCCTCCGTGCCTGAGGACTGGAAAGTGGCAAATGTAACGCCAATCTTCAAAAAGGGATCCAGAGGGGATCCCGGAAATTACAGGCCAGTTAGCTTAACTTCTGTCCCTGGAAAACTGGTAGAAAGTATTATTAAAGCTAGATTAACTAAGCACATAGAAGAACAAGCCTTGCTGAAGCAGAGCCAGCATGGCTTCTGCAAGGGAAAGTCCTGTCTCAGTAACCTATTAGAATTCTTTGAGAGTGTCAACAAGCATATAGATAGAGGTGATCCAGTGGACATAGTGTACTTAGACTTTCAAAAAGCGTTTGACAAGGTACCTCACCAAAGGCTTCTGAGGAAGCTTAGCAGTCATGGAATAAGAGGAGAGGTCCTCTTGTGGATAAGGAATTGGTTAAGAAGCAGAAAGCAGAGAGTAGGAATAAACGGACAGTTCTCCCAATGGAGGGCTGTAGAAAGTGGAGTCCCTCAAGGATCGGTATTGGGACCTGTACTTTTCAACTTGTTCATTAATGACCTAGAATTAGGAGTGAGCAGTGAAGTGGCCATGTTTGCTGACGACACTAAATTGTTCAGGGTTGTTAAAACAAAAAGGGATTGCGAAGAGCTCCAAAAAGACCTCTCCAAACTGAGCGAATGGGCGGAAAAATGGCAAATGCAATTCAATATAAACAAGTGTAAAATTATGCATATTGGAGCAAAAAATCTGAATTTCACATATACGCTCATGGGGTATGAACTGGCGGTGACCGACCAGTAGAGAGACCTTGGGGTTGTGGTGGACCGCACGATGAAAATGTCGACCCAGTGTGCGGCAGCTGTGAAAAAGGCAAATTCCATGCTAGCGATAATTAGGAAAGGTATTGAAAATAAAACAGCCGATATCATAATGCGGTGTATAAATCTATGGTGCGACCGCATTTGGAATACTGTGTACAGTTCTGTCGCCTCATCTCAGAAAGGATATTATAGAGTTGGAAAAGGTTCAGAAGAGGGCAACCAGAATGATCAAGGGGATGGAGCGACTCCCTTACGAGGAAAGGTTGCAGCATTTGGGTCTTTTTAGTTTAGAGAAAAGGCGGGTCAGAGGAGACATGATAGAAGTGCATAAAATTATGCATGGCATTGAGAAAGTGGATAGAGAAAAGTTCTTCTCCCTCTCTCATAATACTAGAACTCGTGGACATTCAAAGAAGCTGAATGTTGGAAGATTCAAGACAGACAAAAGGAAGTACTTCTTTACTCAGCGCATAGTTAAACTATGGAATTTGCTCCCACAAGATGCAGTAATGGCCACCAGCTTGGATGGCTTTAAAAGAAGATTAGACAAATTCATGGAGGACAGGGCTATCAATGGCTACTAGCCATGATGGCTGTGCTCTGCCACCCTAGTCAGAGGCAGCATGCTTCTGAAAACCAGTTGCCGGAAGCCTCAGGAGGGGAGAGTGTTCTTGCACTCGGGTCCTGCTTGCGGGCTTCCCCCAGGCACCTGGTTGGCCACTGTGAGAACAGGATGCTGGACTAGATGGGCCACTGGCCTGATCCAGCAGGCTCTTCTTATGTTCTTATGTTCTTATGTTCTTTTAAGCCTTGGGATGATCATCAGAACTGATGACTTGGTTAGTGTGCACTTGAGGGATGAGAGTGGAGCAGAAGACACATCAGCACACACACAAACACACCTGCCCCACCTGCAAGCATCTGCAGGCATGCATGCATTTGGGTGCGTGGAAGTGGGGAAGCCCTCAACTGCCGCAGCAATTTGGAGTTTGGGGGCATGGTGTGTAGGTGGAAGAAAGGGGGGACTCTTGCACACACACTTAGCCTCAGAGATAGGGAGCGAGCACGTCTTGAGCTTCCTCTTTTTGGTTCCGTCTGGGCTGAAGGCGAGATCTGGGCAGCCTTGCAAATAATAATTTTTAAAAGGAGGTGGCAGTGAAGCAGGAGCCAAGAAAGGCAGGCAGGCTGGCTGCCATGAAGGAAGGCAGAAAGCAGCCTTTCCTTGTGGCCATGCTTCTTTTTGCTTCACAAAAAGCCCTCTCCTCTCGTTCTGAGCAAGGGTGTCATCAGCAATTGCAGTTCGAGGAGATGGGAGTCAGCAACAGTAATCCCCTCTTCTTCCTGGTAGCTCCATCCTCAGCCTCCTTTGGTGTCTGTCATGTGTTTTATAGGCAGATGCCTGCGCTCGGCACACCTGAAAGACACTCTGGCACTTCAATAAATGTCCTCCCCTCTTGTTTGTAGCAAGGGGGAGGTGTCATCTGCAGTGGCAGTGAGAACCAGATGGCATCCAGGGACTGAATACTTTAAAAAAAAGCAACAACAATTTATTTCTTTACTGTTCGCAGCCCCCTCTGGATTACTTTGTGGGGCCCCTGGAGGTCACAGCCCCCAGGTTAGGAACCACTGCCCTAGAGTATTTATTTTCTTTTTGCCCTTCCCTAAACTTGTAACGTTACAGGCATATAGAACAAAGGAAGGTTTAAAAGGGATGAACTCTCTTTCTGCAACTAAGAAAATGTCTCTAGAGCAATAACAAAATGAAGAATAGATAAATTCCATTCTTAGTATTAAAAGCGGCTGGACAACTTCAGCAAGGTCCTTCTCAGGAGGAGGGCTGCATAGTGGCTGGGTGAGCGAGAAATGGGGGTGAAAGGAAGGTGAAGAGGCAACTTCCTGATCAGGCAGTGCCTCACCAGTGGTAATTGGATTGACGGGGATTAAGCTGTCACTGTCAACGGCAGAGGAGCCTTCAAGCTCAACCGTGTCTGAATGCACGCCACTAGGACCTTCCCACAAATCCAACTCTGTCTCCTCCTTGTCCTCCAACACCTCTTCATGGGGCTCATGACTAGGCTGTAAGGGGGGGCATCCTTCCTAAGTGAGTGGTGGAGAAGGCCAGCAGGAGGGTGCAACCAGAAGACCTATGAGACTGAGCCTCAGGAAGCAGAAATGAGCTCCGCCAGAAGGGGGTTGGAATTTGGAAGAGGTACTCAAAAGCACAACCAAATCCCTATTCCCTTATTGCCATGTAAGAAAAAAATGAAGCACATCTATTATTCTGCTTGATCCCAAGGCAAGAAGGAGCTGCAGGTAAGAATTCTCACATGTATTCTGTGCATGCAATAATTCTCACACGTGACTCCCAGCTTTGTACACACATGCATGGGTCCTTGTAGGAGGCAGCAGCAGGGCCCGCAACATCACAATTGCACTGGAGCCCATAAAGCTGAGGGTTGGGGTGCTGACGGCACTTCTCACCCAAGGTGTGTTTATCCTAGGGTCAGCTCTGACTGGAGATGCCAGGTGTTGAACCTGAGTCCTTCTGTGTGGAAGGTATGTGCTCTACCACTAAATAATGGTCTGCCTTCCAAAGGGGCTACAGGAATAATCCTAAAGTTGCTCACTGGGTGACTTTGGGCCAGTCACTGCCTCTCAGCCTCAGAGGAAGGCAATGGTAAACCCCCTCTGAATACCGCTTACCATGAAAACCCTATTCATAGGGTCGCCATAAGTCGGAATTGACTTGAAGGCAGTCCATTTCCATTTTTGAGGAGTTTTAATGGTAAGTAATGCAGAATCAACTGTTACATTTAGGATTTGCTTTTCTGCAGCAGCACAATTTTCGAGTACTATTACATTCCATGTCCCATGTTGAAAAGTCATACTTTGTTGCCCTAGTAAGGTTCTAAAGAACAAAACAGACAGCCCAATTCATGCTTCCTGAAATGTAAGCCTTACTGAGTTCAGTGGTGGGGGAATAGGACTGCAAACTGGGTTAAATTATTTACATTTTTATTGCACTTATTCAGTTCCCAATTTATATCTTGCTTTCCCCCAAAGCTTCTCCTTTCCATGCCTAACAATTTGTGTGGCTTTCTTGTTATGTCAAAATCCTTTCTCCACTGCCATCTCAGTCAAGAAAAAGGACTGAGCTGGTAGTGGAGAAATAACTACTGCTGAAAGTTTCTGTTATAGGAAACGGCAAGTGTATGACTAGCGCCTCACTAAAAATAATTGTTGCTACATGTCAAAGGGTTATGTAAACTGGCTGTCAGAGCCAGCGTCCCATGTTTGGGCCAGGCCTCATCTCAAAGAAGCTAAACAATATAGTCACATATTTAAAACTAACCCATATTCATATGCATACATTTACATACACACACATTATAGACCACATCATTCTAATCCTGCTAATCCCCTTAATAATTCATAAAACATCCTGATGAGGTGAATATTTCAAATTAGTGTTTTGGGTTTTTTTTTAATGAAACAGCATTAGTGTCCTTGCAGTGGACAGAGCAGTCTGACTGGGATAGGCCCTGAGGTTGTCTCTGCCTGTCTCCCTTGCTCTCTTCTTCCTGCCCACAGGGCAGATGGGGTCCATGCCATCCTGTTTCCATATGGGGATGGATTAAGTCCATCCTGTCCCCATGCTGATTTTGGGGGGTAATTCTGGAAAATCCTTAAAAGGCTGCACAGAAGAAAGGAAAGGAAATGCATTTCAAAAATTGGTATATTACTATTTAGGAAGTGATCCAAGGGCTGCTTTCCTCCCTTTCTTTAACAGTGTGATGCTGAAAGGCGCAGCTTCAAAACAGCACCTCCACCATGCTGACTAAAAATGCTTTTAAATAATGCTGCAGGAAGAAGTTGCCCATCACTTCCTGTGTAATTATATGTACAATGGGACAGTGCATGAAAAAAGATGGCTGCCCCTATCAGTTCCTAGAAGCTTTACACTCTTTAGGAAAGTGCTTGGAAAGGTTTATAGTTCTGTAGACTGAATTGCAGACCTACAATCTGTTTCAAGTAATGGTTCAAGGGGGTGCAAACCAGGGAAATTCACTTCTAACTGAGAGGTGAAAAAATCTTCCCCAGTTCCTGTCCTTGTTATTTCGAAGCTAGTTTCCCTTCCCAAATTCCCCTCTCTACTTAGAGATATTGGGAATTGTAGTCCAATACCATCTGGAGGGCACCAAGATGGGGAAGGCCAATCTAATGAAGTTAGACATATTCACACTGGGAAATAAGACAGCTGTAAGCAGCCCGGAACAACTGATTATTAGAATATCTTGTCCCAGGGATGTTGTATACTCCCAGCTACTCAACTTTCAAATTTAAGTTTGATATTTACTCCACTTTAGCCACAAGTCACATTTGATAGTTTTCACTTTTTCTAGAGCCCAATCCAGAAGGCCAACTGGCTTCTCCCCTCTAAATTTAGTAGAATTTGAAGCAATTATATGGTAAGAAATTATAATTACTCTCAATTGCAGGAATGGGTAAAATGCTGTGGCTTGGTGTTCGGAGAGTGAGACAAAATGATAGCTTTGCTGTCACTGATATAGGCAACTCTGTGAAACTATTCCTGCATATGCACGTCTGTGAAAGAATCTTTTAAAATTCTCCTCTCATTTAACCTTATTTGGATTGTTGACTAACAGAAATAACTGTCGACAACTCTTCCCTCTTCATAAATGTTATTTCTGAATTCTTCTGATGACCGACATTGTTTTCATTTTCTCTCATATTTGTCTGCCTCCACTGCCCAAGCCTCTTACCCCAGAATCCTGATTTATTCCAGTTGCTTTAAATTAGATGACTCACTTCTCAGTATTTTCCTTCCTGAATATGGTTTGATCAGCAAATACTGTCTTCAGATCACTTCCTGTGCCTACTCCAGAATTAAGAAAATGTAAAGATGCTCTTTAACATCCACATGAAACCACTGGAAGAAGTCATCCAGAGATCTGGAATACAATGTCATCAATACACTGATGACTAGGGATGGGTGAGAATTTTGATTCAGTTTGCATTTCAAGCCAAATTTATCAAATCCACAATTTCTGAAACAATATGAGAATTGAAACACAGCCATCCATCAAAATTGGCACTCATCTGAATTTTGCAATGTAGTTCGCCAACCAAACAAGGCTTACAGAAATGCATATGTTAGGGGACAGGGTGCATAAAAATGAATATATGAGTGAAAATAATATACAGAAATGCATTATATGATGAGAAATTGCTTGTAAAAATGCATATATTAATCAAACTCGCTTACAAAAATGCTGTAGAATTGCTGAAGAAATGTGGAGAACTGAATTTAAGACTGGAAAAATGAGAAATTAAGAGAACTGAAACTGATGGATCTTTCCATCCCTACTGATGATGCACAACTCTATGTCTCTCTACCATCTAATTGCAGGGAAGAAGTGCTCGCCCTAAACTGGTGCCAAGAGGCTATGAAGGGCTGGATGTGGGCTAACAAAATGAAACTTAATCCAGACAAGACAGAAGTGTTGTTGGTCAAGGACAGGGCAGCCAAAACGGCTTTTGACCAACTCAAATTGGTCTATCAGCTGTGCCCATTCCTGGAAGCAGTTGACTTGATCACAGTGACACATGCATTGGTGGCATCGAGGCTTGATTACTGTAATGCACTGTATGTGGGGCTGCCTTTGAAAATGGATCAGAAATTGCAGTTGATTCAAAATACGGCAACCAGAATGTTAACTGGATTGCAAAGTGGGGATCATTGAAAATGACAGTGGAACTCAGCCTGAACCCCAGAAGGGGATTGCACACTACATGGGGAGTGGAGAGATAGAGAGAAGTCCTCCTAGATTCCTAGACTGTTCTGTCCACTCTCACCTAAGCAGACCTTTCCTTCCAGGTGTAAACTGATACTCTGATCTCCTTTCCTGCTCCTTTTCTGATCTCAGTCTTCCTTTGTTCTGCTTGCCAGCATGGTTCCCTAAGAAGGAGCACAGATGCAGCAGACATCTCTTCTGCAGCATCTGCTATCCAGTTAGTCAGATGTAGGTCTTTTCTATCTCAATGTTTTTCCCACAATAAACTTAGCTTGTTCTTTTTCCTGTACCAGAGTCTCAGTGTAATTTCTACCACACTAAAGTGTAGCTACTGCTTAGTGTTTACTGCATGTACTTAATTCTGCAAAATACCTTTATAATCCATGGATCCTAACAGGGATCATATCACCCTTGCCCTTTATCAACTCCACTGACTCTCAATTTGCTTCCGGGCTTAATTCAAAGTGCTGATTTTGACCTTTAAGCCTTAAATAGCCTTGGACCAATGTATCTGATAGATGGCTTATGCTCTTGTGTACCTACCTGCCTGTGATTTAAGATCATCTGGCTCTGGTCTCCTCTGCATGCCTGGAATGAAAGATATTAGACTGGCAGGCACGTGGGAGAGGGCCTTTTAAGCCATGGCCCCCAGGCTTTGGAATAACCTACCCCAAGAAGCCTGCTCTGCTCCTTCCCTGATAGTGTTCTGGAGACTTCTGAATACCATCTTGTCCCGGAGAGCCTTTGCAAGCGACTTAGGGTATAGCCCGAAACTTATTTTATTTTCCCCCTTTTTAGTTTAACCTCTTTAGCCCCCTTTTAATATCACTCCCCTTGAATAATTAACTGTATTTTATGTATTTTTATCTATTTTAATGTTTTTTGTGTTTTTTATTTACTGTGTATGATGGCATTCTGAGCCACCCTGAGTGTCCCGTTGTAGGGTAGAAGGGCAGGATAGAAATATTTTCAGTAAATAAATATTATGGAACAATGGAAAAATGCCTACGTAACATTCTGTGAAAGATATGGAAATGTGTGTTTTAGATAATGTTAAATTACATATCTGCACAAAAAAAGCAGATCATGACAACAAACAACTTGCCACTTCAGCCTGAAACAATGGGGGGAGCCATATAAAAAATATGTATGAAAACCAGCAGGAGATAATACAAAAATAAGAAACAAACAATTCAAGGTCTTGACCCAACAAAAAAGGCTGAGCCAAGGATGCTGATCTGACACTGACTCTCTTAATTCTACAAAATAGGAGCCATCAATACACTACTTCTTATTTATTTTATTTATTTATAAGAGTATTTGTAAACCACCACCTCATTAAAAAAATAACAATAATGGTGTACAATAAATGACCATCTTACTTGGACCACTGGTGGGACCAATAATAGAGGCTCATTATTTGATGTCATGTCTTGGGGGGGCATCATAAGAAGACCATATTCCCTCAGATTCTCTAGGACATACAGGCATACCCTGTTTTAACATACGCAATGGGACCAGAGTGTGTATGTAAAGTGAAAATGTACTTAAAGTAAAGCAATTATCTATGCATGTACTGCACTGCAATCGCCACTAGATGGAAGCAGCGTCATGCCATTAAGTGTCTGTTATTGCGAAGCGTGTACATTAAAGTGGGGTATGGTGGAGTATGGAGCATGTACTTTATAGCGAGGCGACTTTAAGTGAAGCGATTTTAAGTGGGATATGCCTGTATAAGGCTTTAAAGGTGAAAATTAGCATCTTCGTTTTGATGAAGTTCTCACAGAACTGGACTAATGTTCTCTCTGCAAATGGCCCCGGAGAGGTTTGCAGAGCTGTGACATTCTGAACCAAGTGATACTTCCAGGCCATATTCAAGCACAGTCTCAAATAAAGCACATTGCATAATCAAGTTGAGATGTTACCAGAGCATGCAAAACAACAGCAAGGTCCTGATGGTCTAGCTGACATATGATGAAATGCATTCTTAGGCACAGTCACCATCTGAAAATTATATTCATTATGGACTCAAAAGAGGCATTCAGGGACCTGATCTGATATAAAGGAGAAATAGAGTATCATCTGTATACTGATGATACCTAAAACCTCCCACTTCCAGTTGATTTATGGGGATGTTAAATAGCATGGGTAGTCAAATATAACCTGCTGTTCCACAACATAGACTGCCTCTTGCATCAAGTGCCTCCTTACAACCAAGCCACTTGTGCATTGCCTTTTTTAAAAAAAGCACAACTAATTTTATGCAAAATTATACTAAAATATGTATATTATACATATCATGCATACAAAAAAAGAGTCAACCCCCATATGGTAGCATATTTCTGCAGCATAATTTTATAACTATTAATTAGGGATGGGTGAATCTGTCAGTTTCAGTTTCTAATTTTTTTAAATCTTAAATTCAGTTCACAACAGTTCTGCATGAGACATTTATTTATTTATTTATTTATTTATTTATTTATTTATTTGATTGATTGATTGATTGATTGATTGATTGATTGATTTCTTACCCACACTTCACCATAAGGTACCAGGTCTGGTTGGAAAAATGAACTGCCTTCAAGTTGATTTTGACTTATGGTGACCCTATGAATAGGGTTTTCATGCTAAGCGGTATTCAGAGGGGGTTTACCATTGCCTCCCTCTGAGGCTGAGAGGCAGTGACTGGCCCAAGGTCACCCAGTGAGCTTCATGGCTGTGTGGGGATTCGAACCCTGGTCTCCCAGGTTGTAGTCCAACACCTTAACCACTACACCACACTGGCTCCCCCAGGTCTGGTTACAACCATTTAAAATTTGCCAATTTTGCAGTTTTTTGTTTTTATTTTTAAAACGTTTTCATGAAAATGTATCAGCATATAGTGCATATTTTAACTAATGTACACATTTTTGCAAGCAATTTCCCCTGCCATACAACATTTTTCATTTATATATGCATTTTATTCACACCTTAATATACACATTTTCGTACATATTACTTGGTTGAAGAACAGCACCACAAAATTCAGAGAAGCACAAATTTTGAAGGATAGCTTATTTTAACTTTGCCTATTGTTTTGGAAAGTGTGAATTAAGTAGTTTTTGCATTAAAATGGGAACTAAACCAAATTTTTCCTCCCTCTCTACCACTAATACATATGTGTTTTTATACAGTTTTTATACAATTATAAAAGCTCCCACCCTAGTGACCAAATTAGTCTCAGTCCTAAAGCAGAGAAGTAAGCCATATTAAAATGGATCCAGCAGTAAGATTTAGAATAAATCAAATGGAAACACTGCAGTGTCAAACAAGCCAAGTTTATCTGCAAGCTTCAGATGTAGGGTCTGTCATCCATTACACAAGGGCCGAGTCCACACATGCAGTCTATTGTGCTAACACTCCCTTCCCCAATATACACCAACGCAGCCATATCTGGGAGTGCCAGAGCCTCTCATTTTGGGGAGCAGATACTATGTGTGGCCCACACATCATGTTAGCTCTGCCCTAGTCTTGGCCAGGTTTTATCAGGGTGCAGTAAATCAACAAATACCACAATAAATCTGGATTTATTTATTTTTTTCAACGTACAGTACTCATTGGTGCCTAAACAATAGTTCAGAACGAGTAAGGAATCTAGAATTTATAATTAATACAAAATAACTTTTGTTAGTGTTTTGAGGAGCACTACAATTCACATTCAGGCAAAAATGCTCAATTATATATTTTTACTGCATTTGTTGATATATTGCCAATAAAACAAAACAAAACAGGAAAAATAGTTTTGTCCAAACACTCTACTGGTAATAATAAAGAGATCATCTGTGGCAATATGGACATCACTTATAGCAGTTATCTACAAACATTTGGATCAGTTACATGCATTTTATTAACCTCTCAGTGTTGTTATTTCCAGGTTTGCTTAAGTAATGGTTGTTCAGAAGTAGAGCAACACTTTCTCAAATTTTACTGCATTCTGATGTTTCACTTTAGCCTCATGTTGGGAATTCCTCTATCTTTTATCCATTGGTTTATGTAATGTTGCCTAATATGGAAAAAAAGGGCTGTTTTGAACCAACGTGTTATCATGTCAATACACTGGCTGGGTCCAGTAGGTGCTCCATGCTGTGAGTGGCCTAATGTAGGGATGGAAGGTTCTGTCAATATTGGTTGTCTGAGTTTCTCGTTTTCCCAATCTCAAATTCTGCTCTGCAGCAATTTGCACGTTTTTTTAATCCTCATGAATGTTTTTGAGCATTTTAGTAATTTTTTCCTAATAAACACATTTTTGTATGTAGTTTTGATTAATAAATACATTTTTGCAAGCAATTTATCCCAATAGAATGCATTTTGTATGTTATTTTCACTGACATATTCTTTTTCATAAACACTTTCTTCTAATAGATGCATTTTTGTAAACACTGGCTGGTTGGAGAACTGCACTACATAATTCAGATAGATGTGAGCTTTGAAGGATGTCTGCGTTTCAGTTCTCATATTGCTTCAGAAAGCGTAAATTTGATAGATTTGGCTTTAAATGTGAACTGAATCAAATTTCTCCCCCATCCCTTCCTGATGGGGTGTGAAAACAGTGGTGGTGGTAGCTGAGCCAGTTGATAAGGGAGGAGATGGTCCTATAAGTAACTGGGACCCTGATTGTTCAGAGCTTTTAAAGTCAATGCTAACACCTTAAATTGGGCTTGTTGTTGTTATGTGCCTCCAAGCTGACTGCGACTTATGGCGACCCTATGAATCAGCGACCTCCAAGAGCATCTGTCACGAACCACCTTGTTCAGATCTTGTAAGTTCAGGTCTGTGGCTTCCTTTATGGAATCAATCCATCTCTTGTTTGGCCTTCCTCTTTTTCTGCTCCCTTCTGTTTTTCCCAGCATTATTGTCTTTTCTAGTGAATCATATCTTCTCATGATGTGTCCAAAGTATGATAACGTCAGTTTCATCATTTTAGCTTCTAGTGATAGTTCTGGTTTAATTTGTAATAACACCCAATTTTTTTGACTTTTTCGCAGTCCATGGTATGCGCAAAGCTCTCCTCCAACACCACATTTCAAATGAGTTGATTTTTCTCTTATCCTCCTTTTTCACTGTCCAACTTTCACATCCACACATAGAGATTGGGAATACCATGGTCTGAATGATCCTGACTTTGGTGTTCAGTGATACATCTTTGCATTTGAGGACCTTTTCTAGTACTCTCACAGCTGTCCTCCCCAGTCCTAGCCTTCTTCTGATTTCTTGCCTATTGTCTCCATTTTGGTCAATGACCGTGCTGAAGTATTGATAATCCTTGACAAGTTCAATGTCCTCATTGTCAACTGTAAAGTTACATAAAACTTATGTTGTCATTACTTTAGTCTTTTTGACATTCAGCTGTAGTCCTGCTTTTGTGCTTTCCTCTTTAACTTTCATCAGCATTTGTTTCAAATCATTACTGGTTTCTGCTAGTAGTATGGTATCGTCTGCATATCTTAAATTATTGATATTTCTCCCTCCAATTTTCACACCTCCTTCATCTTGGTCCAATCCTGCTTTCCGTATGATATGTTCTGCATATAGATTAAATAAATAGGGTGATAAAATACACCCCTGTCTCACACCCTTGCCAATGGGGAACCAGTCAGTTTCTCCATATTCCATCCTTACAGTAGCCTCTTGTGCAAAGCATAGGTTGTGCATGAGGACAATCAGATGCTGTGGCACCCCCATTTCTTTTAAAGCATTCCATAGTTTTTCATGATCTACACAGTCAAAGGCTTTGCTGTAGTCGATAAAGCACAGGGTGATTTTCTTCTGGAATTCCTTGGTCCTTTCCATTATCCAATGTATGTTGGCAATATGATCTCTGGTGCCTCTTCCCTTTCTAAATCCAACTTGGACATCTGGCATTTCTTGCTCCATATATGGTAAGAGCTTGTGTTGTAGAATCTTGATCATTATTTTACTTGCATGGGATATTAAGGCAATAGTTCGATAATTACAGCATTCCCTGGGATTCCCTTTCTTTGGAATTGGAATGTATATTGAGTGTATAAGCAGTCAGTGCAAATCTCACAGAACAGATGTTATATGAATATGTGCAGATGCATCTGTCAATACCTGGTCATACCTGACACCTGGGAGTTGTAATTGAGTAACATCTGGAGGGCCAAAGGTTTCCCACACCTGCTCTAAAAACACATTCTGCACTAGCTTCAATCTCCAGAGCATCTTTATGGGAAGCACAATGAATGGGTAGCAAAAGGAATAAGTAGGAGAGACAGAGAAGGAGGAAGTTCCAGTGAGGAAGGCTAATTTATTATTATTATTATTATTATTATTATTATTGGATTTGCCTCTTTTGCCTCCCAAAAGATGAGTGTTCATGCTCCACAGAACAGGACAGAAGCAGTGGAAAGGGGAATCCAGTTACTTACTAAACAGCAGGAGACACTTGTGGTGGCCACAAGTCTAAGAAACAGTTATAGAAATTATTTGGGGTTCTCCACAACACAGGGAAGCAAGAGTTAAATACCAAAAGAAAAAGAAGCTAACTCTATGATGAGGAAAGTCCCATATCATTCTCAAGAACTAGGATATTTAAAGGGGCTGCAACCCATCCCAGATGGTTAAGGGTTGGGACTTCCACTCTGAAAGAGGCAAAAAGAGGAGGTTTTCACAGGTACTGAGCCAGGCAGGAGATGGCTCCCAGGAGAGTATTGAACATGGGAAACTTGGGAAGCTTCATTTACCACAATGGTTCTCCTGCAGCTTGGAGAATGGATGTTTCCAAGGTGCAGGACAAAAGAACATAAAGAGAGCCTGCTGGATCAGGCCAGTGGCCCATCTAGTCCAGCTTCCTGTTCTCACAGTGGCCAACCAGATGCCTAAGGGAAACCTGCAAGCAGGACCTGAGTGCAAGTGCAAATTTACAAAGCATATTTCTCTACAACAACAAGCCTCCAAGGAGACGTTGATCCAGGAGTTGGCTTTGGGACTGGCTGCTGCCCATCCTGTACCAGTTATGATGCAGGCAGACCAGGCCTCTAGAACTCCTTTCCACCTTACTAAAATTACTTCCAAAGATGAAGTCAAGGCACATATGGTGCCTGGCAGGGACTGTCTTTGGACAGATTTTTGTAAGGCACTTTGAGAGCCTTTTTGACTAAAGGGCAGGGCATAAATGTAGCAAAGAAATAATATGTACCCTTTCCCCACAAGCGGTAGCCAGGACAGGGGCAAGAAATGTCCCAGTTGGCTAGCATGTTTTGGGGAAAGGCAGGAGAGTTTGGAAGCAAGTCACAACATGTAATTTGACCCTAAAAGTCAGTGCAAAAAATATCCAGAGGAATGATGATCATGCAATCTCTCAATGAATGTATAAATTACAAACAATCCATGAGATAAATTTACAAAATACTCAGTTATATACAAACCTTATTTGTGGCATGGTCAAAGAGGTTTGTGACTTCTGTCTCCTGTTTCAAGATGACCTGAATGTTTCAGAGTCATCTGTGACTGAGAGCATTTTTTTCACCTTTTCCTTTCCCCTTCTGCTTAGCAGTTAAGAAAAGGTAAATTAACCACTCTGTTCAAAAGGTTATGGCCAGTTAAAACCTCTGGCTAATTATTTATGAGACACCAAGACGATCAATGGGACTTTTGCTGGCCCTACCAGAGAAATAATGAGACCATTACAGTCAATTTAACACTGTGATAAACAATGTTTGCAGGTGACCTTTCAGAATCTTTGCCAAGCTGGATGTATAGATATCCCGGGCTCTTCTTTTCAAGTAAAAGATATCAAAGATGTTCAGCCTTAAAAAGAAAAAGAAAAAATTCAACAAAACACAGTACCCCAAGGTTGGGAGATAATCATAAAGAAAAGTTCCTTTCTTTAAAAGGTGGATAAATGCCTCTCATACCTTTTATCTAGTGAGCTACTTTAGGCTACCTTAAGAGTACTTCACTTTAATTCTGCTTGGTGAGATGATTGTGATATAAACTGGAACTTTCTTTGTATGTTAAACTTTCTTTGGAACAGAGTTCAACTTTGTTGCATCGCTTTGCACAGTCTTTATACAAGCCCATTTCTCAGAAACATAATTCCAAGGACAGAAAAACACAAACACATACTTCTCTTCTAAAACCATGCTGTTAATGGGTGCTTTAGCAATCTACTTTATTTCCCATCCTGGAAATGAATATTCAAGGGTACAGATACAGTGTGCTTTTAAAATGTTTTCATGGTAGGCAGTTTAATAGAAAATATATACTGACTTTTTACTGTTACATATTTCAAAAGGAGATCAGAATGGACCAGTGTGCCCAGTCCAGTAATTGTTAACAGCAAGAGCTCAAGAACAGTTTTTAAAATAATTTAAACACTAAGAAAATACTTTTTTAAATCTAATTAGCTTGCTTAAAGAGTGGAGCAGGAACATTTTAGTGCTTTGCTGCTTAAACCCTACACAAAGTGGTCTCATTGTGTCAGATGTGGCCTCCAGGAAATGTAAACTTTCTACTGGAGGGAAGAACAATTAAAGAATAAATAACTTTATTCTTTGTTACATATATTTATTTATTTAATTAATTTGTATCCCGCCCTTCCTCCCAGCAGGAGCCCAGGGCAGCAAACAAGGCACTAAAAACACTTTAAAACATCATAAAAACAAATCTTAAAATACATTAAACAAAACAGCGTTAAAAACATTTAAAAAACTTTTTAAAAAAGGGTTAAAAACATTATTAAAAAACATATTACGCAATTCTAACACAGACACAGACTGGGATAGCTCTCAGCTTAAAAGGCTTGTTGAAAAAGAAAAGTCTTCAAAAGGCGCCGAAAAGATAGCAGAGATGGTGCCTGCCTAATATTCATATAGATTCCAAATATGCCATGTCTGTCCATGTTAGAATTGAAAAGCTCACTGTTCTGATCCAGCTTCTAGCCATCTGGGCCCCACCACCTAAGCAAAACACAGATTTATCTTCCAATCACTCTTCATATTGTGTCCACCTGTTATCAGTTATTACCCTTAACTGTTTTCCTTCACTGGCATTTGTGCTTTTACAAATTTAAATGTCCCATATTCATCCATGTATGTATAGTCTTCCAGAACATAGCCTCACTAGAAGGTCCCTTTTCATTTTCCTTACTTGCCACATCCCTTTATGGGGAGAATTGTTCATGTATTCCTTCTGTCTGGTTCCTGTTCCTTAACCAATTACCAGTAGTGAGTTGCAGGGCGGGGTACAGCTATTTACTTGGCTTTCCAAAGCTGGGAGCTCTGTCAGTTACTGAGAGGGAGAAGGATGAGGCAGCAGGGAGGTCAGTGTGGTACTTCTGCTGCTGTGCTGAGCTGTCCACTGCCTTGTCTCTCTCCCAGCAGTCACCCCAGCATTGGGATTAGGGATGGGTTTCGCCCAGCGCTGATCCATCTGCCCCACTCAGCCTGGGGCATTACAGAGGAGGCGGCGGCAGGAGAGAAGGGGCTCTCTCTAGGTGGAAGGATGGAGCAGCTGCCATAGCAAAAGCCTGCTGGAGTAGGGCCAGACCACCAAGGAGGAACAGGAAGAGGAGGTCCCACACCGCTGGGCAAGTGAAAGCTAGGGTGTGCAACAAATCTGCTTAAGTCCTACCCTGGGGGATTGGAATTAAGCAGATATTAGTCCATTGCAGCTTGTAGGCTGTTGCTTGCCCCACTGTGTGGTGCCTCCTCTTCCCATTCTTCTTCCTCCTCCGCAATTTGGCCCTGCGGTTTTTATAGATTGGTTAAATGAGTGTGCAGAAGATAGTGGCGGGTACCAATAGGTATTGCCCTGCCCCCCCCAACCACCATGTTTTCAATGTCCATGGAATTTGGTTTACTAAACAGGGCTAGGATTCATTGAAGGCTATTTCACACCTGTTCATTCTTGTTCACTGTCCCCGCTATTTATATATGACCAGCTATTTTTAAAGTCTACACATGCATAATCATGATAAAAACTGAGTCTGGAGCTGGAGGGTAGCTGTTAGCAGCAGCAAATACAAGGGCTAATGGAAGCAAGGCAGCAATGTAGGGCTCTAAATCTTTATCTTTTATTATTTCAAATGCTGATAGGTATGGATTAGGCTTGCCTTGTAGTGATTTCTCTCCCTCTCTTAAAAATGAAGAGGGGAGAAAAAAGGAAAAGGAAAACAGTTTAAATCCCCTTAATCTCCCAGTATAGCTCTAATGTATGCTTATATTGAGGATTCCCTTTGGCAAAATATCTGGAGGGAGATGAGCTTTCTTTTCCTTTCCCCACTCCCTTGAGCACCAAGGTCTTATCCAAAGGATCAATGCGTACATGTCCCAACTACATTGAAGCTTTTGCACAATAGTCCTATAAATCAAAGGCAGGCATGATAGTCTTTGTGCATGTAATGGAGAGGGAATGGTAGTCTTCTTGCAAGGAATACACACGAAATCAGGGCAGATGTTTCTCCTAGGTTTCTCTGTATCCAGCCTTCAAACCAGTTGAATTAAGTAAAGCAAAATGACCACAAAACGGTGCCCTGCTGCAAGCAATAGACCGAAGCCTGGGAAAAGCTACAGTGGTACAAATAAATGTTTCCAATCGCTTCACAAATGTTTTAATAAAAAAAGTAAAAAGCACTGATATTCCTGGAAATGACGTAAAACATCAACAGAAGATATTTCAACTACATGCTAGCATGCCATTTACCTCCCACTTGACTCCTGAGAGCAACAGCTACATTTGGTCAGCTCTTTGATTCTGCATACCAGCTACCACTGTAAACCAGTAGTGCCCATGTACTAACTATGCATATCAAAAAGAACAAATTGCTTGAAAACAGTGCTTATGCTTATGTAGTGGGTAGCAATGTGCATGTACTATGCATTGACCCCATCTGCATTATACAGCTAAAGCAGTATCATATCACTTTAAATAGTCATGGCTTCTCCAAAGAATCTTGGTAAGTGTAGCTTGTTAAAGGGGGATGACCGATCTTCCCCTCACAGAGCTACAGTTCCCAGAGCTCCCTGGGAAGAGGTTTTGATTGAAAAATAGTCGCTCTGTGAGAGGAATAGGGGTCGCCTAACAGCTCTTTATGAACGACAGTTCCCAGGATTCTTTTGGGGGAAGCTGTGACTGTTTACGGTGGTAGAGCACTGCTTTAAATATAGTGCAGATGGGGCCATTGTCTGGAAAGGCCCTAAAAGGAATTATTTGGAAATGCAACGTTTGAACCTTCACTATGATTGTTGGGCTCCAAAAAGTTTGATTCCCTTGCAACATTACATTAATGCAAGGCTTGCAAATATCTCAATATTCTTTAACATTGATTAACCTTTTCTCATCTCCCTCCATGCATTTTGTGAATGTCGATTGGACTTCTACTTGCTGCCCCTACACCTGACCATCTTGCCTTCAAAGGTGTAATATACAAGCTGCATGCGCATTGTATATACACATTTGGAAACTTTTCAAAACTCAGCATTCTTGAATTACACATATAGACCTTATGCACACAAAATTGTACATGGGTAGGCTCTCTTCTGACCAGTTAAATATGCAGAGGTCAGGAGTGGGGCCAAAACCTACAATTCTCCTGCCCCCACTAGGAGTGGGGGAGAAATTTCAATCAGTCCGCATTTAAAGGCTAATTGAAACACAACCATCCTTTGAAATTCACAGATCTAAATGTTTAATGCAGTTCTCCAACCTAACAATGTTTTTAAAATGCATATATTTGGGGAAAGTGTGTAAAAATGAATATATTACCTAAAATAACTTACAAAAAAAGGCTTATTAGGGAAAATTGCTTGTATTTGTGTATATTAGTCAAAAATGCATACAAATATATGCTTATTTGGAGAAATGCACACTAAAATGCCGATGTATTTTCATGAGGATTTTTTTAAAAAATCATAAATTGCTGAAGTATAAAGATTTGATCATTAGGAAAATAGACAGTGGGGTGTGTGGTGGGCATGCAGACCGCAAGGTGTTTTGCCTGCCTGGTGTGAAGGTTGCGGATATCGCCCGTCGTTTAGATAGTTTGGTAGACAGTGCTGGGGAGGAGTCAGTGGTTGTGGTGCACGTTGGCACCAATGACATGGGAAAATGCAGCTGTGAGGTCCTGGAAGCAAAATTTAGGTTGCTAGGTAGGATGCTGAAAGCCAGGACCTCCAAGGTGGCTTTCTCTGAAATGCTACCGGTTCCACGCGCAGGACCAGCCAGACAGGCCCAGCTTTGCAGTCTCAATGCGTGGATGAGATGATGGTGTCGGGTGGAAGGGTTTGGATTTGTTAGGCACTGGGGAACATTTTGGGACAAGCCGGGACTGAACAAAAGGGACAGGCTCCACTTGAACCAGACTGGAACCAGACTGCTGGCACTTAAAATTAAAAAGGTGGCACAGCAGCTTTTAAACTGACTGAGGGGGGAAACCCGACAGGAGCTGAGGAAGGTCCGGTTCGGAATAAACCTCCCCCCTGGGATAAAGACCAAAGAAATGATGAAATTTTAAAGGGGGTAGGCCTAGAAGTAGGCATTGTGAGAGCAGGGGCACAGGATATCAATTCAGAAGGGCAAAATTACCACAGGCCAAACCACAAGTGCCAAAGACACTTGAAGAGAGACACTGCTTACAAGTGCCTGTACGCTAATGCTAGGAGCCTCCGAACCAAGATGGGAGAACTGGAGTGCTTGGTCTTAGAGAAGAGCATTGATATAGTGACCATAACAGAGACCTGGTGGAATGGAGAAAACCAGTGGGATACAGTTATCCCTGGATATAAACTATATTGGAAGGACAGGGAAGGACGTATTGGTGGCGGAGTCGCTCTATACATGAAAGAAGGCATTGAATCCAGCAAGCTCGAAACCCCAAAAGAGGCAGACTCCTTCACAGAATCGTTGTGGGTGGTGATACCATGCCCCAGGAGGGATTTAATTCTGGGAACGATCTATCGTCCCCCTGATCAAAATGCTCAGGGAGACCTTGAGATGAGATATGAAATTGAGGAAGCATCCAAACTAGGAAATGTGGTAGTAATGGGTGACTTCAACTACCCGGACATAGACTGGCCGCATATGTGTTCCAGTCATGACAAAGAAGCAAAATTTCTAGATATTCTAAATGACTATTCCCTAGACCAGTTGGTCATGGAACCGACCAGAGGGACGGTAACCCTAGACTTAATCCTCAGTGGGGACCAGGACCTGGTACAAGATGTAAGTGTTGTTGAACCAATTGGGAGCAGTGACCATAGTGCTATTAAATTAAACATACATGTAACTGGCCAATTGCCAAGAAAATCCAACACGGTCACATTTGACTTCAAAAGAGGAAACTTCACAAAAATGAGGGGATTGGTAAAAAGAAAGCTGAAAAACAAAGTCCAGAGGGTCACATCACTCAAAAATGCTTGGAAGTTGTTTAACCGGCCCGTACACTACGGTCTACTACGAAGGCCCTCCTCCGGGTTCCGACTCATAGGGAAGCCCGGAGAGTGGTGACAAGATCTAGGGCCTTCTCAGTGGTGGCCCCCGAACTATGGAATGGTCTCCCCGAGAAGGTGCACCTGGCGCCGACACTATCATCTTTTCGGCGCCAGGTTAAAACCTTTCTCTTCTCTGAGGCATTTTAATTCCTGTTAATTGTAAATTATTATATTTTGATTTTAGACTGTACAGTTTTGTGTACAGTTTTGTGTTATTTTTATTGTATTTTTAATGTTCACCGCCCAGAGAGCTGTTGCTAGTCGGGCGGTATATAAGCTTAATTAAATAAATAATAAATAAATAAATAAAAACACTATATTAGAAGCTCAACTGGAGTGCATACCGCAGATCAGAAAAGGTACCGCCAGGGCCAAGAAGATGCCAGCATGGATAACGAGCAACGTCAAGGAAGCTCTTACAGGCAAAAAGTCTTCCTTCAGAAAATGGAAGTCTTGTCCGAATGAAGAAAATAAAAAAGAACACAAACTCTGGCAAAAGAAATGCAAGAAGACAATAAGGGATGCTAAAAAAGAATTTGAGGAGCACATTGCTAAGAACATAAAAACCAACAACAACAAATTCTATAAATACATTCAAAGCAGGAGACCATCTAGGGAGGCGATTGGACCCTTGGATGATAAGGAAGTCAAAGGTGTACTAAAGAACGATAAGGAGATTGCAGAGAAGCTAAATGAATTCTTTGCATCTGTCTTCACAGTGGAAGATGTAGGGCAGATCCCTGAACCTGAACTAACATTTGCAGGAAGGGATTCTGAGGAACTGAGACAAATAGTGGTAACGAGAGAGGAAGTTCTAAGCTTAAAGGACAATATAAAAACTGACAAATCACCAGGCCCGGATGGCATCCACCCGAGAGTTCTCAAAGAACTCAAATGTGAAATTGCTGATCTGCTAACTAAAATATGTAACTTGTCCCTCAGGTCCTCCTCCATGCCTGAGGACTGGAAAGTGGCAAATGTAACGCCAATCTTCAAAAAGGGATCCAGAGGGGATCCCGGAAATTACAGGCCAGTTAGCTTAACTTCTGTCCCTGGAAAACTGGTAGACAGTATTATAATAATAATAATAAATAATAAAATTTTATTTAGCAGACGCCCATCTGTCTGACTGAACGGACACTCTGGGCGACGTACAATATAAAATACAATATAAAATACAATCTGCTCATATACATAATCATCACATTATTAATATCATAACATCTCATCTGAAGACCATCTTACATTAATACAGTGTAAAACCTAACCCACCCCAGAGATCCCATAGGCCTGCCTGAAGAGCCAGGTCTTCAAGGCTCGGCGAAAAGTCAACAGGGAGGGGGCATGCCGAAGGTCAAAGGGAAGTAAGTTCCAGATGGTGGGGGCCACGATCGAAAAAGCCCTCTCCCTGGTCCGCACCAACCTAGCTGTCTTAGTCGGTGGGACCGAGAGAAGGTCCTGTGAGGCTGATCTTGTTTGGCGGCATATTTGGTGATACTGGAGGCGCTCCTTCAGATAAACTATTGTTAAAGCTAGATTAACTAAGCACATAGAAGAACAAGCCTTGCTGAAGTAGAGCCAGCATGGTTTCTGCAAGGGAAAGTCCTGTCTCAGTAACCTATTAGAATTCTTTGAGAGTGTCAACAAGCATATAGATAGAGGTGATCCAGTGGACATAGTGTACTTAGACTTTCAAAAAGCGTTTGACAAGGTACCTCACCAAAGACTTCTGAGGAAGCTTAGCAGTCATGGAATAAGAGGAGAGGTCCTCTTGTGGATAAGGAATTGGTTAAGAAGCAGAAAGCAGAGAGTAGGAATAAACGGACAGTTCTCCCAATGGAGGGCTGTAGAAAGTGGAGTCCCTCAAGGATCGGTATTGGGATCTGTACTTTTCAACTTGTTCATTAATGACCTAGAATTAGGAGTGAGCAGTGAAGTGGCCAACTTTGCTGACGACACTAAATTGTTCAGGGTTGTTAAAACAAAAAGGGATTGCGAAGAGCTCCAAAAAGACCTCTCCAAACTGAGTGAATGGGTGGAAAAATGGCAAATGCAATTCAATATAAACAAGTGTAAAATTATGCATATTGGAGCAAAAAATCTGAATTTCACATATACGCTCATGGGGTCTGAACTGGCAGTGACCAACCAGGAGAGAGACCTCAGGGTTGTAGTGGACAGCACGATGAAAATGTCGACCCAGTGTGCGGCAGCTGTGAAAAAGGCAAATTATCCCATCCTAGGCGATATCATAATGCCGTTGTATAAATCTATGGTGCGGCCGCATTTGGAATACTGTGTACAGTTCTGGTCGCCTCATCTCAAAAAGGATATTATAGAGTTGGAAAAGGTTCAGAAGAGGGCAACCAGAATGATCAAGGGGATGGAACGACTCCCTTACGAGGAAAGGTTGCAGCATTTGGGGCTTTTTAGTTTAGAGAAAAGGCGGGTCAGAGGAGACATGATAGAAGCATATAAAATTATGCATGGCATTGAGAAAGTGGATAGAGAAAAGTTTTTCTCCCTCTCTCATAATACTGGAACTTGTGGGCATTCAAAGAAGCTGAATGTTGGAAGATTCAGGACAGACAAAAGGAAGTACTTCTTTACTCAGCGCATAGTTAAACTATGGAATTTGCTCCCACAAGATGCAGTAATGGCCACCAGCTTGGACGGCTTTAAAAGAAGATTAGACAAATTCATGGAGGACAGGGCTATCAATGGCTACTAGCCATGATGGCTGTGCTGTGCCACCCTAGTCAGAGGCAGCATGCTTCTGAAGACCAGTTGCCGGAAGCCTCAGGAGGGGAGAGTGTTCTTGCACTCGGGTCCTGCTTGTGGGCTTCCCCCAGGCACCTGGTTGGCCACTGTGAGAACAGGATGCTGGACTAGATGGGCCACTGGCCTGATCCAGCAGGCTCTTCTTATGTTCTTATGATTGGAGAAATGAGAAACTGAGAGAACCAAAAATGGACAGATCCGTCTATCCCCCCCATCCATTCATTTAGCAAATGCAGAAATGCAGTCTGAAGACCCTTTAGGAAAGGACCATAGACTAAAACATTTTTCTGCATATATAACTATTTAAATCGGGGTCACCATCCTCTTTGAACAACTGGGCACATTTGGAATTCTGAGGAAGTGATGTGCACACCAGTCCCAAAATGGCTGCCTTGGGGTGTGGCATAACACAAAATGGCTGCCACATCTAAAATAACAGAAAAAGTGACAGAACCACAAAACAGAGGAATTCACACACACACACACACACACACATTCCCCCTGATCAATAGAAAAAAAAGAGTGACATCAATAGAAAAAACAAGGATTTCTGAAAGGATATTTATGGAGACCTTTTGCAGGCTGTGATGTTCCTATATTAATGTATATATGGTAAGTGTTGTTTTAGAAGATACATGGTAAGTGGAGTGAAAGAGGAGGGGGAGTGAATGGGCAGTAGAATGCGAGATGATTGGCTGAGTGTTTAAAATGGCTGAATGTATAAAAGGAAGAGTGAGAGTGGAATCGAGGGGGAGAGGAGAAAGAGTGGATTGCTTGGTGGGGTTTGAGAGAGTTGTTTGCCAGGAGAGAGTGGAGAAGCAGGGAGGTGGAGTTCGGATTAGTATTAAAACCATATGCTTATGTGCCTTAAGAAGAAATCTTGTTAATCTTGTTAGCTTTGTTATCTGTAATAAATACTTAATTTGGTTTACCAAAGGCCTGATCCTTGGCTGGGGTTTCACAGACCAGAAGGGAGGGTAAGGTAATGACCAAGGCTGAAGGGGAACTGTAACAAATGGTGGCAGCGGTGAAGAGAATAACAATACCAGTATTCAGAGTCTCTGGGAATACTAGTATTGGGACGTTACTGGTGGTTGCCTAGCAGGGGGATCTGTTGAGATCTGTGCTAGAGCGGGGAGAGAAACCATAAGAGAGTGCGGTCCGGACTGGTGGAGTCCCTGGTGGTGCCTAGAGACAGGCAGTAACCACGAGCAGGTAGGAACCTGACAGGGAGAGCCAGGGAAGGACGCATCACACGTGGTGTCAGTAGCGGTGGGATACGAACAACAGAGAATCCAGATACAGTGGTGTGGCAAACAGAAATAACAAAACAAGATTTCTTGTGAGAGTGACTGGCAAAGAGTGTGTGGCAAAGAGTGAGTGAACTCAATCACCATGGCTGAATATATAAAAATGAAAAGAGAGGAGCTGGTGGAGAAGTGCATAACATTCAATTTACCTCACGAGGGTAAAGGGGTAGATGAATTGAGGGTAGCACTTATAGGATTTGCAACTGCCCAGCAAAAACAACCTGTCAGAGAAGAGACCCCAGAAGGATATTTAAGCAATCCCGCTTATATAGAGTACTTGAGAGAGAAGTTAAGATGGGAGGCTGAGGAAAAAGACAAGCAGAGGGAGTTGGAAGCTGAGAGATTGAGGATGGAAGCTGAGAAGTTGAAGATGGAAACTGAGAGAATGAGAATGGGGTTTGAGGAGAGGGAGAAGCAACGAGCAGTGGATGCCGAATTACAAGTAGAAAAGTTAAAATTTGAAAGAGAGAAGTTTCATTCTGATGAAACAAGAAAGGACAGAAATGGAGCAAAAATAAAAATTACTCCAAAGGACTTTGCTGTCTATGAGCCTGGTCAAGATCCTCAAATTTACCTCAGCACCTTTGAAAAAGCAGCTCAGTTGTGGGGGCTACCTGAAGATAAATACATGCAGTATTTATCAAATCTGATTAAAGGGGAATTGGCTGAGGTATACCAATATTTCCCCTCAGACAGGCCCGTCACCTATGCTGAATTCAAAGAAGCAGTGTTTAAAAGATTCAGACTGGGGCCTGATTATTTTAGAAAGCTTTTCAGAAACTGCCAGATACAGACAGGGAGGTCTTTTGTGGAACTGGGAGCAAAGTTGATGGATATATTTGGAAAGTGGATGAGTAGTGCCAAAGCTCAGTCCGTGGAAGAGGTGAAAAGCCTCATGATACTGGATCAATTATACCATCAGTTACCACCAGAAATAAGGCTCCTGGTCAAAGACCGTTCCCCTACATCGGTGCAGGAGGCCGTGGAGATGGCGGATCACTTCGCCTCCAACAGAACTGGCTGGGTGGGGAAAACATCAAGAGATTTTAAACCCAGACCATATAACGCTGGCAGAAGGGATGTGGTACCACAGAGAGTGAGTCCTCCAGTAAAATCTGAAGGGCACAGGACACCCCAGAGTGGATCTGTGTACCCTAAAAGTGAGGAGAAATTATGCTACAAATGTGGTAGACCGGGGCACCTACGTTTTCAATGTGAGGTTGCCAACTCCATTAGTAATCCTGCTCAGACAAGGGCAGTGAAAACAGAGCCCAAGGCTTTAGAAACAGCGAAAAAGGTTCAGTTCTGCCAGATAAACTGGACAGAAGTAACAGACCTTGATTCAAGTCTGAGAGAGGAAGTGAGTGTACATGGGGCAAATTATTGGGCATTGCATGATACTGGTGCCGTTCAGACATTACTGAGGCCAGATTTAATAAAATCTGAGGTAATATTACCTCAGGAAACTGTGACTATCCAAGGAGTGAGGGGTCAACCAGAAAGTTTGCCTGTGGCCCTGGTGGATATGACTTGGAGAGGCCGAGAGGGCCGATATAAAGTAGGCATTAATGCCCAGCAACAAGAACCAGTAATACTGGGAAGGGATGTAATGGGCGCCCAAGGAAAGATCTATGTAGTGACCAGACAGCAAATTGGCAGAGAAAAAGAAGCCATATTAAGGGGGGCTGAAACAAACAGGGTGGAATCTGTTAACCAGCCTCAGGTCACCATAGCAACCACTAGCAGGCCTGCTGAAGAAGACAAACTGTATCAAGTGGTCTCTGGGGAAGAAGCAGATCAATTCAGGGAAGAGCTGCATAAAGATATAAGTTTGAAGCAGATAAAGGAACAAGCTCTGACCCAACAGATTCCTTTCACTGACAAACTGAGGAATCAAGTTGTGTGTGAGAATGGGATTTTATATAGATTGTGGATGCCTGCTGAGAGAAAGGATGAATGTGAACCAGTGAAGCAATTAATAGTACCTAGCAAATGCAGAACCAGATTGCTAGAGGTAGCCCACGATGTCCCATGTGCAGGACATCTGGGAATAAAAAAGACCAAGAGGAGATTGGCTGCACACTATTATTGGCCAAACATCTCCAAAGATGTAAAACAACATTGTCTATCTTGTGGAATATGCCAAAAGGTGGGGAAAAGTGGAGTAAAGACTAAGGCACCCTTAAAGCCCCTTCCTATAATTGGACAACCCTTTTATAGAGTGGGAATAGATTTGGTGGGCCCTTTTTCCAAACCCACAAGGCATGGCAAGAAATATCTATTGGTGGTGGTGGATTTTGCCACCAGGTACCCAGACGCAGAAGCACTAAGATCCGTGGAAGCCCCTGTAGTGGCAGAGGCTTTATTAAAAATCTTTATGAGGCTGGGTTTCCCTCATGAAGTGCTGACGGATCAAGGCAGTGTATTCATGGGAGAAGTGATGCAATGTATGTGGAAATGTTGTGGTCTAAAACATCTAAAGACCACTACTTACCATCCCGCCACTAATGGGTTAACAGAGAGATTCAATGGCATTTTGAAGGGCATGATCAGAAGCTATGTTCAAGATCACCCACAAGACTGGGATGAACGGTTGGGATGCTTCTTATTTGCATACAGAGAAGTCCCTCAGGAGTCAACAGGCTTCTCACCCTTTGAACTCATGTTCACTAGAAAAGTGAGGGGACCTTTGGAACTATTAAAAAATTCATGGGAAGGAACTCTGGGAGAGTACAAAACTTCTGTAGTAGATTTTGTATTGGAATTCCGTAATAAATTAACATCAATGATGGAAGTAGTGAAAGAGAATTTGAGTCATGCACAGCAGAAGCAAAGTTACTGGTATGACAGAACAGCCAGAGAACGTGTGTATGATGTGGGAGATATGGTTATGGCGTTCATACCCAGGAAACATGACAAATTACAGGCTAACTGGGAAGGACCATATGCCATCAGAGAAAGGCTTGACACAGTGACATATGTAATTACCACAGACCAATTAAACAAAAGCAAAGTGGTTCATGTAAATATGTTAAAGCCTTACCATACCAGGGATGCACAGGTGTTGCAAGTTACCTTATTCCCTGAGGGATGTGGGCCTGAACTTCCAGATTTGGTACAGGAAAGCAAAGACAAAGGAGGGGTAGATCAAGTGGAATGGTCAGAGGAGGTGGAGGAGGAAGTAAAAGAGGAGATTCTGAGAGTTTTGAAAAACTATGGGAATCTCTTTAGTAATAAACCTGGCCGAACCAGTATAGCCAAACATTCCATTAATACTGGAGATCATGCCCCAATCAGATCTATGCCGTACCGTGTGAATGGGAAAGTTTTGAGTGAGATCAAAAAGGAGGTGGAAGATATGCTGGAATTAGGAGTGGTCAGGGAATCCATCAGTCCCTGGGCCTCAAGTATTGTCCTGGTTCCGAAAAAAGATGGAACGACAAGATTTTGCATTGATTATCGGCTAATCAATAAAATCACGGTCCCAGATGCGTATCCCATGCCCAGGGTAGACGCAATGTTAGAGTTATTGGGGGCAGCAACCATTATCTCTACGTTAGACCTCTGTAAAGGATTTTGGCAAATGGAACTAGACGAGCAATCCAGAGCCAAAACTGCCTTCAGTACACCAGATGGGTTATATGAGTTTGTGACCTTACCCATGGGACTAAGGAACTCACCAAGTTCATTTCAGAGGCTAATCAATACTGTGTTGCGAGGCATGTCAGATTTTGCAGTGGCCTATATCGATGACGTGGCCATTTTTAGCAAGTCGGTGCCTGAGCATGTCCAACACCTGACAACAGTATTGGAGGCCTTAAGAAAAGCAGGCCTCACAATAAAAGCTAAGAAATGCCAGTTTGGACTAAAGGAAGTAATCTATTTAGAACATAAGGTGGGGAGTGGGAAAATCACCCCCTTATGGAGCAAGGTGGAGGCAATACAAGCGTGGCCGATCCCCTTAACCAAAAAACAAGTAAGGGCATTTCTGGGTGTGGCTGGATTTTATAGGAAGTTTGTGAGAAATTTTGGGGAAATAGCAACCCCCTTGCATGAATTAACAAAGAAGAAGTGTTCTGAGTGTGTGGTATGGACGGATGAATGTCAGAAGGCTTTTGATCTACTGAAGCAAGCCTTGTGCCAAGGACCCATATTAATAGCACCAGACTATGAGAAACCATTCATCGTGGCTACAGATGCGTCGGACCTGGCGCTGGGAGTCGTCTTGCTACAGGAGAGAGAAGGCACCAGACATCCAGTGGCGTACCTGAGTCGCAAGCTGACGCCGAGGGAGAAAAACTATTCGTCGGTCCAGAAGGAGTGCCTAGCGGTCGTGTGGGGACTGAACAAGTTGCGCCCATACGTGTGGGGACAAAGATTCACAGTGACTACGGATCATCGGGCCTTGTTATGGTTGCAGACTATGAAAAACCATAACACTATGCTGCAGAGGTGGTCCTGGGCCCTACAGGACTATCAAGTGGACTTCCAGTTCATCAAAGGCAAGGACAATGTACTGGCCGATGGACTTTCCAGGCAGGTGACTGGGACTGCAGTGACGTGACCAGACAGAGGAACAAAGAAAGACATTTTCCCCATAGAGACTTTTATTTGTTAACGCGACGTATAAATCCTGGAACAGGAATAATACTCTGCTGTTGTTTAAGGGGGGGAAATGTGATGTTCCTATATTAATGTATATATGGTAAGTGTTGTTGTTTTAGAAGATACATGGTAAGTGGAGTGAAAGAGGAGGGGGAGTGAATGGGCAGTAGAATGCGAGATGATTGGCTGAGTGTTTAAAATGGCTGAATGTATAAAAGGAAGAGTGAGAGTGGAATCGGGGGGGAGAGGAGAAAGAGTGGATTGCTTGGTGGGGTTTGAGAGAGTTGTTTGCCAGGAGAGAGTGGAGAAGGAGGGAGGTGGAGTTCGGATTAGTATTGAGTAAAACCATATGCTTATGTGCCTTAAGAAGAAATCTTGTTAATCTTGTTAGCTTTGTTATCTGTAATAAATACTTAATTTGGTTTACCAAAGGCCTGATCCTTGGCTGGGGTTTCACAGACCAGAAGGGAGGGTAAGGTAATGACCAAGGCTGAAGGGGAACTGTAACAAATGGTGGCAGCGGTGAAGAGAATAACAATACCAGTATTCAGAGTCTCTGGGAATACTAGTATTGGGACGTTACTGGTGGTTGCCTAGCAGGGGGATCTGTTGAGATCTGTGCTAGAGCGGGGAGAGAAACCATAAGAGAGTGCGGTCCGGACTGGTGGAGTCCCTGGTGGTGCCTAGAGACAGGCAGTAACCATGAGCAGGTAGGAACCTGACAGGGAGAGCCAGGGAAGGACGCATCACACAGGCAACCTATATAGTACTGGAGGGCACACACCTGCAGGTGCTATGCTGGCGACCTCTGATTTAAATAATAATATAATCATTCCCAAGGCCACAGAATTAAATAAGACTTTCAATTCACACTCTTTGCCAAAGTATTCTAAAATTGTTAAGTTCTGTGGGAAGATTGGGGGGCTGGTTCTGCTGACTATAGCACTTTTTAATTTTGTTTTTGTTTAAGAACATAAGAACATAAGAAGAGCCTGCTGGATCAGGCCAGTGGCCCATCTAGTCCAGCATCCTGTTCTCACAGTGGCCAACCAGGTGCCTGGGGGAAGCCCGCAAGCAGGACCCGAGTGCAAGAACACTCTCCCCTCCTGAGGCTTCCGGCAACTGGTTTTCAGAAGCATGCTGCCTCTGACTAGGGTGGCAGAGCACAGCCATCATGGCTAGTAGCCATTGATAGCCCTGTCCTCCATGAATTTGTCTAATCTTCTTTTAAAGCCATCCAAGCTGGTGGCCATTACTGCATCTTGTGGGAGCAAATTCCATAGTTTAACTATGCGCTGAGTAAAGAAGTACTTCCTTTTGTCTGTCCTGAATCTTCCAACATTCAGCTTCTTTGAATGTCCACCTTGCGGTCTACACGCCCATCACACACCCCACTGTCTATGTTCCTAATGATCGAATCACCCACTACAAGGATCCCTCCACCCGCTGGAGATATATCTTTTATAATAGGGCCCAAGATCTTACTATACAAGCAAGTTGTATTTGAGCAGTGCACGTTTCCAAAACCACATGTTTACAATAAGTCAGTAAGAGCTTTGAAAAGCCCAGACCCCAGTTAATCCCAAAATGAAACTAGAAAGGTTGAGTAATGTCTCTGTGTTTACAAATGTTTTTCTGCCAATTCAGAAAAATATTCTGCTTAGCTATAATGGTGTAAATGCTAGCAGGGGGTGGTGGAAGTGGGGACACATTGCCAAATTAATACTGCTGTTACCTCTGGTTTACATTACTCTTCTTGAAAGCCAAATCAGGACTCTTCATATTTACTCTTTTGCTAGACAAAATGGAAAATCCCGGCAGCTGATGAAAGTGTGTCACACAGATAAACTGCAGCAGTATACACAAATGACATTTTCCATCTGTTCACTTCAAATGTTTTCCTTGCTTCCACATTTGCTTTCTTTCTCAAGTTTAGTCCCCCTGAAGTATAGCTGCATTTGGCTTGTTTGTTTAAAAAAGGAAAAGAAAAAAGAAAAGACAAAAATAAACCCTCATTTTAATATTTATTTTATTAAAAGCAGATTCATACCCTTGTCCGGCTTTACCATTAGGCAGAGTGAAGTGGCTGCTTCTGGCAGCTGGTTTGGGGTGTCATGAAAGGGCAGCAATTTGGGGTTTTGGGGTTTGGTGCCATCAGTATGCTGATGACACTCAACTCTATTTCTCTTTTCCACCTGAAGCCAAGGAAGCCGTACAGGTCCTAAATCAGTGTCTGGCATCAGTGATGGACTGGATGAGAGCAAACAAGTTGAGATTAAATCCTGATAAAACAGAGGTACTCCTGGTCAGTTGGAGGGCAGATCAGGGAATAGGGATTCAACCGGTGCTGGATGGGGTTGCACTCCCACTGAATGTTGGCATGAGGCCTAGTAGTTTTCCATCAAGTCTGAAAGTTTTGAAAGTTAAGAGGAGTTATGTCTTTGCCCAGTCTGGGAACGGACAGTGAAGGCCGTTGTTATGGTAACCATCAAGATATAGACTGGGAAGTTCTAACAGAGTCTGTGAGTTGTGTCCTTCTGCATCATGCCTCTGACCTGAGAGGCTGTCTTACTTTTGCTTTCGGAGAGAAATGTGCTGTAGAGCTAGAGGGGGGGGAAACTGCTGAAAAGCCTTAATGTCTTAATAAAGACTCTTAACATGCTCTAATGCTCTGAAGAAGTTTCTTCCTCAACTTAACTCCAACGTAATGTATGCTGTTTCACGCAACAACGCACACACGCCAACAGGGGTTATGGGCCCAGATCCACAGCACATTACACGGGAGTAAGTTGCTGGTCTGAACGGCAGACGGAGTTCCAGAGAGGGCAGCTTGATTGATTGAACCAGACAGAGGTGAGCAACATGGCTGTAAACCTGTCTGGGGGAGGCTTGCCGATGGAACGACTTAATGAAAAGAATTATGGCAGCTGGAAGCCGAGAATGCGGGCTTTGCTAGTAAAAGAAGATTTATGGGAAGCTATTGATGGAACACCCCCTGCACCCCTTACAGCGGCTTGGACTAGGAACGATGAGCGAGCTCAAGCTTTTATACTTCTGGCTCTATCAGACTCTCAACTGCTACATGTGAGGGATGTTACAAATGCCAAACAGATGTGGGACCGGTTGGAAGGCATTCATGTGCAACAGACTGCGGGATCTAGATTGTGTTTGGCACGGAAGCTTTATCAAATGCGCTTCACGGGTGAGTGCGACATGTGTGAGCATCTCACGGAATTCAGACGCCTGTTTGCTGAGCTGACAGACCGAGGCGTCAAACACTCTGAACTTCAGAAGACCTATCTGATCCTGGCTTCACTCGATGGGACTTGGAATAATATGGTCATGGCTTTCAAAGCCATGCCTGACGGAGGTTTGAACATTGCGTTTATTGAGGAAAAGCTGACCCAAGAATGGCAGCGGAGACAGGAGGCGAAAAGAGCCAAGTCGATGGAAGCTGTCAGAAGGCAAGAGGTGAAAAATGCCGTGCCGAAGGATTATAAACAGGAGCAGCAACAAAGGCTGAAGGCTTGTTTTGTTTGCGGAGATCGATGGCATCTACAGCGGGAATGTCCAGTCAAGCGCAACTCCAGGGACGGAGGCTTGAAGCAAGGCAGTGTGAACTTTGTTTGTAAACAGAAGCCTCAAGATTTACGACCTGTTAACTGGCTGCTTGACAGCGGGGCAAGCCATATATTAATTAAAGACAGAAGTTTGTTTTATGCTTCAGAAGAGGAGCAAGATTTTGTGCAACTTGCTGATGGATCACATAAACGGGTGGAAGCCCGTGGACTGGTGAGATTTGATAAACTTGGGATAATGTCAGATTGTTTGTTTGTTCCGGAATTGGCTCATAACATATTGTCAGTCAGAAAACTGGTAAGTTGTAATTATTCCATATTTTTCCACAAAGACCAATGTTATATAATGAGGGGAGATCAAGTGTGTTTGCAGGGAAGCCTTAATGATTCACAGTTTAAAATGTCCATGGGTGTGAAGTGTGCTAATGCCTTGAGTTCAATGGGGCAGAAAGGGAATGACGGTCAGGGCTGTAAACAGACAGCCGTAAAAGGCATGCCTTCGGTATCCACTGCCCAGATGGAGGAAGTTCACAGAGAACTAGAAGAGCCAGCATCATTTCAAGCAATCAGGCTGATGCCTGAGGCAGAGCAGCACAAATGGCAGCAGGCCATGCAGGAAGAATTACAAGCCATGCAAAAGAATGGCACGTGGACATTAGTAAAGTTACCCATGGGTAAAAAGGCCATAGGTTGCAGATGGGTGTTTAAGAAGAAGAAAGCAAGTTCCGGGGAAGTACAGAGGTACAGGGCACATTTGGTTGCCAAGGGATTCACCCAGCAGCATGGGACAGATTATGATGCTGTTTTCGCCCCGGTTGTGAAACATGAGTCGATTCGTGTGCTGCTGAAGCTGGCAGCGATGCAGAACATGAGTGTAAATCACTACGATATAGGGACGGCATTCCTACATGGTGATTTAAGAGAGGAGATATATATGGAACTGCCTCCGGGTTCTGTGTCAAAGGAAGGGTTCGTGTGTAAACTGCATAAATCAATATATGGACTGCGACAAAGTGCACGCTGCTGGAATGAGAAATTGGACAGAGTGTTGCATGGAATGGGATTCCAAAGATGCAAGGCAGATCCATGTGTGTATATAAAGAGACAGGGGATGAAAACCATGTTCTGTGCAGTTTACGTTGATGACATCATGTATTTTTATCATGAGCAGCAAGAGGAATGAGAATTTAATGAGCAACTGGGCAGACAGGTGGACACAAAGAATTTGGGGCCTGTCACACACTATTTAGGCACGGATATTGTGCGTGCAGAAGACGGAAGCATAACATTGAGTCAGGAAAGTAAAATAAATCAGATCATAGAAGAATGCAACATGACAGAATGCAATGTTGTGAAGACTCCAATGGTTGTGGCTTTCCAACAGAATGTACAGGAGACGCCCTGTACAGAACCTGAGAAGTACAGGCGCATAATAGGGAAATTGCAATACTTGGTGAAGGTGTCTCGCCCAGACATATGTAATGCAGTCAGTATTTTAAGCCGGAAGGTAGAGCATCCTTCAGAGGCTGACTGGCAAGGGATTAAAAGGATAGTGCGTTATCTGAAAGGCACGAAGACAAAGAGTCTGGTTTTGTCAGGAGCAAAGACAGGAGGTCTTGAATGTTTTGTGGATGCAGATCATGCAGGGGAACTGAGCAGTCGTAAGTCAACCTCTGGCATAGTTGTGATGTGGCACGGGTCATGCATTGACTGGAGCAGCAAGAAACAAAATGTGGTGGCAACCTCAAGTGCAGAAGCAGAGTATGTGGCTCTATCACAGGCCTGTAATGAGCTACAATGGTTCGCAATGCTCATGCAGGAGATAGGCATTGATATGCAATTTCCGATTACTGTATATGAAGACAATCAGACCTGCATCAAGATAGCCACATCAGAAGCTCATACCAAAAGAACAAAACATATTAGTGTCAGATACTTTCACGTAAGGGATTGTGTGCAGCAGGGGTTTGTTAACCTAACATTTTGTGACACTAACAACATGGTGGCTGACATAATGACCAAGCCTTTGTGTGAGGAGAAATTTGGCAAACTGGTGACAAGGCTTGGAATGAACCAAAGTTTGAGTGAATAAAGTTTTGAACTGTACTGAGATGTAATTTTGAACTGTACTGAACTGAAAATGTATGATGCAATGTACTGAAATGTATTGCAAGAGGTATTGTAGAAATGTATTACTGTATGACTATGTATTGTGGAGATGTATTGTGGAGATTTCTTTGTAATTGACAGACATGATGAGAAAAAGGGGGGCTTGTTGGCATGAGGCCTAGTAGTTTTCCATCAAGTCTGAAAGTTTTGAAAGTTAAGAGGAGTTATGTCTTTGCCCAGTCTGGGAACGGACAGTGAAGGCCGTTGTTATGGTAACCATCAAGATATAGACTGGGAAAGTTCTAACAGAGTCTGTGAGTTGTGTCCTTCTGCATCATGCCTCTGACCTGAGAGGCTGTCTTACTTTTGCTTTCGGAGAGAAATGTGCTGTAGAGCTAGAGGGGGGGGAGAAACTGCTGAAAAGCCTTAATGTCTTAATAAAGACTCTTAACATGCTGTAATGCTCTGAAGAAGTTTCTTGCTCAACTTAACTCCAACGTAATGTATGCTGTTTCACTCAACAACGCAAACACGCCAACACTGAAGTCTCAGGTTCACAGTTTGGGTGTACTCTTGGACTCAGCTTTGAATTTGGAGGCCCAGATTACTGCTGTATCCAGGAGCACCTTTGCTCAATTAAAACTGGTGCACCAGCTGTGCCCGTTCCTGGACCTGCCTGATCTGACTAGGGTGATGCATGCCTTGGTTACATCCCGCTTAGACTACTGTAACGCGCTCTACGTGGGGCTGCCTTTGAAGACTGTTCAGAAACTTAAATTGGTACAAAGAGCTGCAGCCAGAGTGCTAACCGGGCTTGGTGACAGGGACCATACAACTCCCCTGTTACAACAGCTCCACTGGCTGCCAATTTGTTTCCAGTCACAATTCAAAGTGCTGGTTTTGACCTACAAAGCCCTATACGACTCAGGTCCAGGCTATTTGACAGATCGTATCTCCCTACATGAACCTGTCTGGGATTTGAGATCTTCAGGTGAGGCCCTTCTTGTGCTCCCCACACCTTCGCAAGTACATATGACGCGGACACGAGATAGGGCCTTTTCGGTGGCCGCCCCTAGGCTATGGAACTCCCTTCTGAGTGAGGTGCGATTAGCTCTCTCCTTGCCGTCTTTCCGGCGACAAGTAAAGACTGTTTTATTTCAACGGGCATTTAGGATAGAGAACGACCAAGATTAAATGTCATAGGATTGGTGTCTACAGTATATGATTTTATTATTTTAAATTGTCCGCTATTTTTAACGTATGTTTTATGGTTTTTAATTTTTCTCATAGTTTAATTCTATTTTAATTGTATATTTCTGTATGTTTTAATGGTGTTGTTTTTAGTTGTAAGCCGCTCTGAGTCCTATTGGAAAAAGGGCGGGGTAGAAATAAAGTTTATTATTATTATTATTATTATTATTATTTTGATAGTTATTTAAGAACATAAGAGCCTGTTACATCAGGCCAATGGGCCATCTACTCCAGCATCCTGTTATCACAGTGGCCAACCAGATGCCTATGGGAAGCTCACAAGCAGGATCTGAGCAAAAGAGCACTTGTTTCACCTGTGATTCCCAGCAACTAGCATTCAGAACCATACTGCCTCCAACAGTAGAGGTAGAACCTACCCATCCTGTCTTGTAGACAGTGATATCCCTATCCTCCATAAATTTTCCTACTCCTCTTTGAAAGCCATCCAATGTGGTAGCCATCACTCTCTCTTGCGGGCGTGAACTCCATAGTTTAACTATGCACTGTGTGAAGAAGTACTTTCTTTTGTTTCTCCTGAATCTTCTAACATTCCGTGTCATTGAATGTCCCCAAATTCTAGTGTTATGAGAGAGGGAGAAAACTTTTTTCTCCATCCACTTTCTCCATAAAAATGAAAATGTACTGCCTTCAAGTCGATTCCAACTTATGGTGACCCTATGAATAGGATTTTCATGAGGCTGAGAGGCCAAGGTCACCCAGTGAGCTTCATGGCTATGTGGGGATTTGAACCCTGGTCTCCCAGGTCGTAGTCCAACACCTTAACCACTACACTACTTCTATCATGTCTCTTATTTTTCTCTCTCTAAAATGAATAGCCCCAAATGTTGTTACCTTTCCTCATAGGGGAGTTGCTCCATCCCCGCCCAGATCATTTTGGTTGCCATTTCTGAACTTTTTCCAGCTCTACAATATCCTTTTTGAAATGAGGCCACTTGAGATATACAGAGTATTCCAAGTGCAGTTGCACCATAAACCTTTAAAGCCCTAAATGGCCTTGGACCGATATACCTGAGGGACTGCTTATGCCCATATGTACCTGCCTGTGATTTAAGTGCAGCTGGCTCTAGTCTTCTCTGCGTGCCTGGAATGAAAAATATTACACTGGCAGGCATGGGGGACAGAGCCTTTTCAGCTGTGGCCCCCAAGCTCTGGAATATTCTACCCCAAGAGGCCCGCCAATCATCTTGTTCCAGACAGCCTTTGGGAGGGAATGGAGGTATAGCCTGAAACTGATTTTATCTCTCCTCCTTTTTAGTTTGTTCTCTTTAATATCACTCCCATAGATTTTTTTAACTGTATTTTATGTATTTTTGTATATTTGGTTTTAATGTTTTTAATTGTTGTAAACTGCCCAGAGAGCTTCGGCTAGGGAGCGGTATACAAATGTAAATCATCATCATCATCATCATCATCATCATCATCATACTATGTATGATTTTATTGTGAGCCACCCTGAGTGTCCTATTGCAGGATAGGAGGGTGGGACAGAAATATTTTATAGAAATAGATTTGTATAATGGCATTATGATATTGGCAGTTCCAGTTTCAATTCCTTTCCTAATTATCCCTAGCATGGAATTTGCCTTTTTCACAGTTGCTGCACACTGGGTCATCTTCATTGAGCTATCCACTACAGTTTTTACTGCCATGGAAGGACAGAGGTGCTTAAAATTTTCACAGATGCCAAAACATCTTGGGTGCTATGTTCCTTGACATAGGATAGTGGTGGCATTGGCTACTCAATCTCAGATAGTCTTGGGATGGCACTGTTATAGTTGCACCCTGCTACTGTAATCACAATAGAGTTAAAGCTCTGTATTGATGCTAACCTGTGGTCACCCTTTAATTTCCATATATTTTAATGAACAAATATGAACATTATTAGAGATTAGTAGTGACATTCTCTCAGATATTTGGGCCCCAGGCCATTCATGGCTTTAAATGTCAACATAAGCACATTGAATTTAGCCTGGAAGACAAATGACAACCGGTGCAGCTGATTATATAGGATTATTCAGGGCAGCTTTTGGCAAAAGAAATAAAAAGACCATAAATGTAATTAAAAAAAACAAATAAATGAGCAGTGAAGCCTTATATCACTCAGAAGTGCTAAACCTAAAATATTAGTTTTCCCCATAAGAACCTGTCTGGAGCTTTTGATCATCATTCGAGGCCCTTCCCTGCATTCCATGTCAGAAAGAAGTCCAGAGAGTGGCAACAAAAGAACAGACCTTTTCTGCAGTAGCTCCCGGTCTATGGAATGCTTACCCCAGGAAGGCCCATCTGCTACCAACTTTGACATTGTTTCAGCATCAGGCAAAGACATTTTTGTTTTCATGGGCATTTGGGCAGCAGCAATGACTGAATGTTTTTATTCTATGTTTTAATATGTTTATGTATTTTTATTATTGTATTTTATTCACACTATTAATTGTTTGGGGATTTTGTGTTGTGGGAAGCAATACATAAATTTAATAAACCTAACCTAGGTAGCCAACAGTTCTCAAGGCATACCAAGACAGATTTTGACAATATTTGCACCTTTAAAAAAAGATAACTAAGGGCACAATTCAACTGCTATTTACACCAGGCTGAGGGGAGTTGGGTATGGAGGACCCTTGGCTGAGTTGGTAGAAGCCCCTCATCCTGGCTCAGCTACGACAGAGCTGGGATCCAGCCGGCTCAGCCAAGGGTCCACTGGGGAAGCCCAGCCTAGCAGAAGAGGAGCTGGTAGAAGCCAGCAGAAGGCCTGAAAAAGAGGCATTCTGTGGGTGTGTTGGAGCCAAGGGGGGGGGGGACTTAGGCCATATCTAACTCATGTTTGGAGCATTCCTGCAGGTCCTGATCCAGGCAAAAGTTACGCTGGGAAAAAGATTGGTCTGAGACAATTAATAGAAATAAATTGAGAGGGCTTATTCCCTGGTAGGGGTATTTGTGAGAGCTGGCTTTTACTTTCCAGTCCCTGCATGCAGCTCCCAGGTGAGCTGGCGTTCAGCCAGTCTGGAGACTTCAGAAAAGCAGTTGGATGCCGTGGACCTTCTCACTGGCTCCTCTCGCTCCAGCTTCCCCTGAGTTGAATTGCTCTGTCCAACTGTAATTGTTTGGCATTTACACTAAAACATGAAAGAGTTGCATCTAGGAATAATGTCCAATTATCAGAAGCAGAAGAGAACTTTTTTTTCTTGTTGCAGTTTGAAAGCAACATGCGTTTAGGAAGCATACAATTTATAACAAATAATGGTAAAGTAAAAACGAGACTTCCATTCCTAGAGGTTTGGCCTGTGTTTTTCCTTCTGACCACTTGAGGGAATCACACTATAGCTGAGATTGAAGATATGTGTGTCTTTACTACTGGAATAAGAGTGGAAAGTTATTTCTTGAAGAAAGTTTTCCAGCTTTGCTTGGGCATTAAGAATATCACAAGGCACTGCCTCAGAAATAAATTACCCTCTATATACTAACTAAATATCCAGGAAGGAGAATTTTTTTTTGATAAATAGGAGTCCAGGGATTTGTTAAGTAAGGTCCATACACACAATTTATGATCATGCACTCTTGGACTTCAAAATGATTAATACAACTAACTCTCAGAAGAATAAGAGCTGTTTTAGCCCAGGAGGGAACTGTATGCTATTGTTGATAGAAGGAGATAACATCAAAGTGGTCCACTGCTTGTGTTAAGCAAATACAGAATTCTGGGTCAGTGCAAATTAATCCTAAAGGAGTATGAAAACGTTCTTAATGACTGTTAGATCTCTAGCATTATCACTTTTCATCCAACCTTTTAAAAAAAAGAAAGAGTAGACTTGTTAATGAGAATTACAAATGGCTTTACTTGCTGGAGTATGCTTGCCAGCTGTGTAAAAAGGTGTGCACTTCTAAAGAAAGACAAAGAGCTTTGGAAACTTGTAAACACATAAAAGATTAACTTAATTTTGAGGCTGCATGGATGGTTCCACAAACATACTTCACAAGACGAAGTACTTAGAAGCTTCATAAGCGATCCAGTTGTTTTCACAGTTTGGAATAGAATAGGGCTTAACACAAGATTGTTCATTGTATCCCTCTTCCTCCCCCCCACCGCCATAAATACCATTTCAAGGTGCTGTGCACAGCTCAGTTCTGTTTTCTAGTCTAAAAAGGGAAATAATGTCATCTCTTTGGGGGCAACTTCCCATATAATGCTGAGCAGTTTAATCTATGGAAAGAAATAAGTTCACTCATCTTCATAGCTATGCCCTTTGTGGTACACATCCTTGATGCTCCTGAGATAAGTCCCCCCCACTTCCACACTAATACCTCAAGGATGACATCAGAAAATATTTTTGTCACTTTTGAAAAATAGGAACCTCCACTGAGCCATAGAAACAGGGTGAATTATAATCCTTTGGACTTACCTCCTTTGGAGAGACAGATATAATCACTCCCTATATGATTTAACATTCAGCAAAGGAGCAGGGCTGGCATCAAGGGCTGGCATCACTAGGCACCTGCCAAGGCCCATAGTCCATTAGAGGCCCACTACCAATCCCTAGAGCTTTCTGACCCTGCTCCTCCTCCTCACTGTGGTTGCTGCCAGTGGTCCAGCACTCAGTGGTCCAGCACTGAGAGGACCAAGGAGAACAAGCAGTTACCACACACACACTCTCTCTCAGTTTGTATCTACTTGGTCCTGGGAGTAAGCCAAGCAAATGAACACCCCTAGTTACAATGCCAAATAGGAGAGGGGTCACTGACTGTATTTTACCCAAGCCCTCCCCAAAACCTGGGACGGGCCAAGAGAGATGTGTGGATTTACATTCAGGCATACAAATTGTTGCCACAGGGAGAAACATCTGAATGGACCTTCTGTTTAGTTTTAAGGCTTCAGTACATGTCAATGCACTACAGTGTAACTATTGATTTATCCTATGTGATGCTTTCAAAAATGTTGTAACAGCAACCTGAATTAATTTGTACTCTTTGGCAGAGTTTCTCTTCCGTTGCTGATATACACTTGACCTGCTAGCCTATAGACCAAGAGATCTGAAGCATCATCATCATGCATCCTATAAACCCTGCCAAGGAAAAAATAAATAAAAATCCAGCCTCCTAGAGCTTCTTGAGCACTTCATGTCTGCCCAGGTGGCAAAACATTGAACTATCCAGTGAGTCTAAACTCTTGACATTGTGTGGTCATCTGGATACTTAAGTAACTCCACGACACATCTATAAGAAGACCTCACCTTTGTGCTATGACTGCTGAGGTTTTTTTGAAACCTTTGTCAAATGCTTTTTGGCAACCCATGTAGACCTAGTCTAGCAGAACACTCCTTATCCACCATGTTAATCGACAATTCTGACACGTTAGTGATGCAACAGATCCCTGCACCGAGTCCAGGATAATTCATCCTTAGCAAAGTTCATTTCAACAATTAGCTTCATAGCTCTCACGTTCTGTTTGCAGGCTTCCCACAGGCTGCAAGTACAGGATGCTGGATCAGAAGGGCCATTGGTCTGATCCAGCACGGCTCTTCTGATATTCTTATGTCACATAGACTATAAGTAATAGAGCAAAGCAAGCTTCTATACCAGCCACTCAGAGGTTTGCCTTGCCATGTTATGTGGCCAGGCAAGATAACTAATTGCATAGCAATCCTGTACTAACAGAAAAGGACCCTTCTAGTAATGTCACCAATATTTGTAACTGCTTGGTTCTGAATATAAATCTGTGCAGCTTGGAATTCTGGACTGCATTACAAAACAAGTTCCATTTCCCCCAAAAGTTCTTCTTTGGCCAAGAATGTAAACTACAGTAATATTCTTTGCATGCATAGTTAGCATTCAGCCGATCAAATGCCAAAAACCTGCTGGTTTTTGGAGTCATATCCACAAATGTTCCATAGCATTAAATCCTTTGCTCTTGACGAACACCTCATTGATAGCTATGAACAGACCACCCACTCAAGAAAGTAGCATTTTTTGTGTGCATCTTCTCTATTTGGGTCAATTGTCTCAATTGTTTCTTTAAAACGGTTATGAGGTTCCTGTTTTTCATCTACCTCTTGTTCCCTGGTATGCTTATTTGGCTGAGGAGGAGAAATGCTTGTGTATGACCTCGCAGATGGTGTTGGACCCCAACGCCCATGAGCTCCAGCAAACATGACCAATGATCAAGGATGTTGGAAGTTGTAGTCCAACCACAGTTAGAGGGTCACATGTTCCCCATTCCTGATCTTAGAGTTTTTCTGTCATGGTTTGTATTAGAAATTGTATTTTCATAGGGGAATATAATGCAGCATCCACAGGGTGTGCACAGCCAGGAGAGAACTCTTAGAAAGATTAAGTTTTTTTCCCCCTGAATAATTATTGAGAAAGCTTGCAATTACTAACCTAAATCAGGGTGTGGGGGTGTAGGGTACATGCAGGCCTCCAGATTTGCTGGACTTCTTTAGCTCTAGCCCATACTGATCATTGGCCATGCTGGCTGGGCTGATGGAGTTGAAGTCTTGCAACATCTGGAGAGCCATGGGTTCTCTACTCCTGTTCTAAATTAAACTAAGAGGAGTTTAGTTCCTTCAGTGTTAATGCATGTGGGCATTTTTGGTTAGCCAGTTCACACTGAAATGTTTTGTGGCAGGTTTTACACCTGAAGTGTATATAAGGCACTTGACACTTCATTATCAAAGCTGCCGATTAATATAGGTGGTAGAAGGAAAGTTAGGAGCATCTAAAACATTAATCCAGTTCTTTTCTGATCTGCAGAAATAATGAGTCCTAGCCAGTAAATAATCATGTAAACAAGTTTTTAAAAGTATATACACTAAATTTCTCAGGAACCACTCCTTGGCCTTTTTCAGTGCCTGATACATTGAACTACTTCATGCAGGCCTTAAACCTGACAGGGCTTCTCTCTGAACAATCTGATATATTCCCTTCTCACTTTTCCTGTCAGCTTGCCATTTTTCTTCTCTTCTAGTAGCCCTAAATCTGAGAAAAACTTTCTTTTAGCCGGCAATCTTCTGGGTTCTTATACTGCCCTAGGGTCAGCTGACCTCCTTCAAGCCATCTGGCCTCAATCAACCTCAGCTGGGAGGTATAAACACTCAGGAATGAGGGAGAGCTCAGCCTGTTAACACCTTAAGGGCCAGTTTCCCTATTATGGCCCAGCAAATGTTTAGAAGACAGATAATTCCTTTGGGGCATTTTTTTTAAAAGTAACAGAGCAGCAAAAGAAAATGATATTGAGGGGATCTTACTCCATAAGTGCCTCCTGCAGAATTTTTAGCTCTGCCACATACTGATGCATAGGAATTAACAATGATGGGGCAGGACAGTAAGAAATTTCCTACCATATAGGTCTGATCATCTGAAAGTTTATTAAGAGCATCCAGTCTAGATTGATTGGATTCCATGAATTCTGTTCTGAATGCTGTTAGTAAATTTTGCGTGCACATTAATATAAAGAGAAATACCCATGCTTTATTTAAAAGATTCTTATTAAAAATAAAATATTGATCAGCACAAAATGTTGATCTGTTTAGCCTGCATATTATACTGTAATGTGTTAACTTCCTTTGTCTGGGTTGCCTTCACAGGAAGCCACATGAAGTTATTATCCAATTACTATTATCCTTGTGTTATACTATTTGGAAATGGGGATCTGACTGGAGAGGTAATGACATTCCTAAGGTAGTCCTTGGCTCAGCTGAGATTTAACTGCCTTGGTCTTTTTGCTTTAACCTCACTCACTCGCTCACTCACTGTATTTATATTATATAACAGTGATGCTCAGGCAACATCATAACATCACAATCATCACAAACTGATTCCATAATGTAATCCAATGGATTATTATTATAATAAGGATCAATAAAAATATAATAAAACAGAATGTTTGTTTGGAAGTTTGATCATATCTCTTCCTGAACATAATTAGTGTACCAGTAACTTTTCATCTTGATCCAAAGTATGGTTCCTGTGTCTTTCACAGTCACATGGCAGGAAGTAGCAAAGGATTAAACATTATACAAATGGAACTGGTGAGGGGAAGGGAGGGATTATCTATCTCTGTTGTAGAACAAAACCAAGGAAGAGGGTTCATAATCCAATCCTAAAGCAATATGGCAGCAGAGCAACACTAATCTAGATGGTGCTCTGAAATATAACAAGTCTCCATTTTTGTTTATATCAAAGCAAGGCAATGTTTCCATTCAAGCTGAATCTATCAAATTCACGCTTTCTGAAACAATATGAGAACTGAAACACAGCAATCCTTTGAAATTTGCACTTATTTAAATTTTGCAATGCAGTTTGCCAACCAAAGTTTACAAAAGTGCACGTTAGGGAACAGTGTGTATAAACATGAATATATGAGTGAAAATAGCATTAAAATGCATTGTATTATGAGAAGTGGCTTGCCAAAATGTGTACATTAGTCAAAACTGCCTACAAAAATGTGTGCAATAGGAGAAATTTGCACTAAAATGCTGGGGAATTTTCATGAGGATTTTTTTAAAAAACACAAATTGCTGCAGAAATGTGAAGAACTGAATTTAAGACTGGAAAAATTAGAAACTTAGAGAACTGAACCTGACAGATCTTTCTGACTGAAATTGACTGATCTTTCCATCGCTACTTCTCCAATGAACTCCAAGGGCTGTGGAGAGTGTCTTTTTCTCATCTTTTATTCTCAGAGAGAAACCTATCAAATAAGCTAAGCAAAAGTTGAGGTAGGTTACATTAGCTTGCCTGGCTAGAGGTGCAAGGTTCTTATCAAACCAAGTGGGTCATATTATATTTTGAAATGTGTGGAGACGGTTATACCTAAATACCTAAATAAACAGTAAGTGTCACACCTAAAGAATTTTTTTATAAACTTTTAGTTAGATGCTAATTAACCCCAGCAAGAATATATTCAACAAGTAATAGCAATTGTTGGAGATGCAGAGATACGCATGCTATCATTCATATATTCTGGTCCTGTCTGAAAATAAAGCTTTTTGGAATGAAGTGTTAGCTGAGATTGAAATTATTACAGACTACACTTTGCCAGAAGATCCTTTAGTTGTATTGCTAGGCTATATTAAAGACCAGGTGTTAATAAAGGGAAGGTGAAAAATGAGTATTATTCATTTAATGATCTACTTACTGAGTTATTTATTTATGTATCTTTGAGTTTTGAATAATAGGAGGATAAGATGGAAGAGGTAAAATGCCAATTGCTTTTTGCATTCAGCCTAAATAAAACCACTCTTCTATTTTTTTCTCCTCTGCTTCTTAAAACTGTCTTATGAAGCTTGAAAATTTGTTAAAGTAATATAAACTTAACTTTATGTGGCAAGCATTAATTTTTAAAGTTGTTTATGACCCCATTGTATTTGTACTTATTGTACTTATATATATATTTCTTTCTCTACTTACACATTGATGTTTTTACTCTTGTTTCTTTTTTCTACTGTATTTTCATAGAATCATAGAATCATAGAATAGTAGAGTGGGAAGGGGCCTAGAAGGCCATCAAGTCCAACCCCCTGCTCAATGCAGGAATCCAAATCAAACCATTCCCGACGGATGACTGTCTAGCTGCCTCTTGAATGCCTCCAGTGTCTGAGAGCCTACTATCTCTCTAGGTAATTGGTTCCATTGTCGTATGGCTCTAACAGTTAGGAAGTTTTTCCTGATGTTCAGTTGAAATATGGCTTCCTGTAACTTGAGCCCATTATTCTGCAACTTGCACTCTGGGACAATCGAGAAGAGATCCCGGGCCTTCTCTGTGTGGCAACCTTTCATGTACTTGAAGAGTGCTATCATATCTCCCCTCAGTTTTCTCTTCTCCAGGCTAAAGATGCCCAGTTCTTTCAGACTCTCCTCATAGGGCTTTGTTTCCAATCCCCTGATCATCCTTGTTGCCCTCTTCTGAACCTGTTACAGTTTGTCTGCATCCTTCTTGAAGTGCGGAGACCACAACTGGACGCAGTATTCAAGATGAGGCCTAACCAGTGCTGAATAGAGGGGAACTAATACTTCACATGATTTGGAAACTATACTTCTGTTAATGCAGCCTAAAATAGCATTTGTCTTTTTTGCAGCCACATCGTACTGTTGGCTCATATTCAGCTTGTGATCAATGACAATTCCAAGATCCTTCTTGCATGTCGTATTGCTGAGTCAAGTATCCCCCATCTTATAACTGTGCATTTTGTTTCTTTTTCCTAAGAGTAGAACTTTGAATTTATTCCTGTTGAATTTCATTCTGTTGTTTTCAGCCCAATGCTCCAGCCTATCAAGATCCCTTTGAATTTTGTTTCTGTCTTCCGTGGTATTAGCTGTGCCCCCCAATTTTGTATCATCTGCAAATTTGATAAGCATGCTCTGTACCTCTTCATCCAAGTCATTAATAAAAATGTTGAAGAGCACTGGGCCCAGGACTGAGCCCTGTGGTACTCTACTCGTTACTCCCACCCACTTTGAGAAGGAACCATTGATAAGCACTCTTTGAGTATGTTTCTGGAGCCAGCTGTGGATCCACCTGATAGTTGTTCCATCCAGCCCACATTTAACTAGCTTGCTAATCAGAATATCATGGGGCACTTTGTCAAAAGCTTTGCTGAAGTCGAGATATATTATGTCCATAGCATTGCCACAGTCTACAAGGGAGGTTACCCGATCAAAAAACAAGGCAGGATTTGTTCTTCATAAATACATGCTGGCTTCCTGTAATCACTGCATTGTTTTCAAGGTGATTACAGACTGACTGCTTTATAATCTGCTCCAGAGTTTTTCCAGGGGTTGATGTTAGGCTGACTAGTCTGCAGTTCCCCAGTTCCTCCTTTTTGTCCTTTTTGAAGATAGGGACAACATTAGCTTTCCTCCAGTCATCCAGCACTTCACCAGTCCTCCATGATTTTGCAAAGATAATAGACAGCAGTTCTGAGAGTTCTTCAGTCAGTTCCTTCAATACTTTTGGATACAGTTTATCAGGTCCTGCTGATTTGAACTCGTTCAAAATTAAGTATTCCTTGACCGTTTGTCTAGCAATCTCAAGGTCCAATCCTGACCCTTCTACTTTATGTTTCCCTTTTTTGGGAGAAGACTGAGCCAAAGTAGGAATTGAGCACTTCTGCTTTTTCTTTGCCATCTGTTATCATTTTGTCATCCGCATTGAGTAGCTTTGCCACCATTTCTTTTCTCTGTCTTTTACTATGGACGTACCTGAAGAAAGTTTTTTTGTTGCCTTTAGCATCTCTCACTAACCTTTGCTCAGCTTTAGCCTTTCTGACGCCATCCCTGCAATTCCATGATACCTGCCTGTACTCTTCCTTTGTGACCCGGCCTTCTTTCCACTTCCTGTGTGTGTCCTTTTTTGTTTTCAGGTCATCTCTAAGCTTTTTGTGAAGCCACATTGGCTTCTTCTGCTGTTTCCCCCCCTTTTTCCTTGTTGGAATTGCTTGCCATTGCGCTTTCAGAATTTCCTTTTTTAGAAACTCCCACCCATCTTGGACTCCTTTTCTCATTAGGATCGCTTGCCATGGAACCGTACTTACAATTGTTCTGAGTTTACTAAAACCAGCTTTTCTGAAGTCCAGGGTGCGCGTATGGCTGCTCTCAGCTTTTGCTTCTGTTAAAATCAAGAATTCAAGTATGGTGTGGTCACTTTCCCCCAGAGTTCCTGTAACAGCCACTTCATCCACCAAACCATCTCTGTTGGTTAGAATCAAGTCCAGGATAGCTGATCCTCTGGTTGCTTCCTCCACTTTCTGTAGGAGAAAGTTATCTCCCACACAAGTCAGAAATTTCTTGGAGGGGCTGTGTTTGGCAGAATTTGTCTCCCAACAGATATCGGGATAATTGAAGTCCCCCATTACTACTACGTCATGCCTCCTTGAAACACTGGCAATTTGCTTTTCAGAAGTTACATTCTCGTCTTCTCCTTGATTGGGTGGTCAGTAGTAGACTCCAAGCACCACATTCCTTTTATTACTTGCCCCACTGATTTTAATCCAGATACTCTCGGTGGAGCTACCTGGCTCATCTTCCTGTATTTCTGTGCAGGGATATATATTTTTATCATATAGCATGACTCCACCTCCCTTTCTAGTCCTTCTGTTCTTTTTAAACAAGTTATATCCTTCAATTGCTGTATTCCAGTCATGGGAGTCATTCCACCAAGTTTCAGTTATACCTATCAAGTCATAATTGCCCTCCTGTATTAAGAGTTCAAGTTCGTCCTGCTTGTTTCTCATGCTCTGTGCATTAGTATACAGACATCAAAGACCATGTGATTTATGGCTTGGCTTCCTTATTACATTTTTCTGAGGTCTGTTACTGGGCCCTATTAGAGCCGATCTCTCTGTTCCCATTATTGTGCACAAAGCCTTCATCAGTCGTTATCACCAAGTTTATATCTCCCTCCCCCATTAGGATTCAGGTTAAAGTCCTCCTGATGAACTGCTTCATGCTGTGGCCAAACACATTCTTCCCAGTCCTTGTGAGATGCAACCCATCACTTGCCAGCAGTCCATCTTCCAGGAACCATAGCCCATGGTCCCAGAATCCAAATCTCTCATGTCAGCACCACCTTCGTAGCCATTCATTCACACAGAGTATTTTTCTTTCCCTTTCTACTCCTCTTCTAAGTACTGGAAGGATGGATGAAAAAACTATCTGGACCCCAAAGTCCTTGAGTTTCTTTCCCAGAGCTTCAAAGTCTTCATAGCTCCGTTTGGGAGTATCATTTGTTCCAACATGGATGAAGAGAAAGGGATACCTGTCGGTGGGCTTGATGAGTGATGGCAACCCTTCCATCACATCTCTAATCCATCCTGCTGGTAGACAACATACCTGGCAAGTCCACAGATCTTCTCGGCATACTTGGGTTTCAATCCCATGCAGTAGGGAGTCTCCCACTACTAGTACTCTTCTTGTTGTGGGGCGTGGTTTCATTGCCCCTGCTTGATTGAGCTTCAGCCTCTTGCTCGTTGTTGCATGGGGTCTCCTGTAATTTTTCTATCACAGGAAAGCAGTTCCATAGTTCCACTGGTGATGGGTATCCTCTAGCTCTTCTGCTCCTAACTGTCACCCTTTCCCACGGAGTTTCTTCCACTTCGTTGTTCCTCTCCAAAGCAGCCTCCTCTTCTGCTACCACATGCTGTTGTTCTTCCACCTCCACTTCTCTTTGCTGCTGTTCCAGCATTCTAAGATCTCCTCATCTTCTCTTATAGTCCTCAGTATAGCCACCTGCAGTTCCAGGCCTCTCACTTTTTCTTCCAACAGTGCCATGAGCTTGCACTTGTTGCACGTGTACGCCATGTTGTTCTCAGGCAAGAAAGCAAACATGGCACACACCTTGCAGATCACAACCACTAGAGTATCCTTCCCATTCATACTCTCTTCTACCTTTTGTTTCTTTCTAGCTACTTGTTTGGAGTGGCCTGTGCTTTGTCCTGTCCTACTTCAGGGTAAACTTGAGAGTCCCACTGTTATGAGGTGCACCGTACAAGAAGAATTAGTAATTATATATATATAGGGACCTCTCCCTTGACCTCCCCTGTCAAACTCCTTTGTCAAATTCCTGTTTGCTTTCCCTGTTCGCTCTATTTTCTCAAATAGTTTACTTTTAGACAATAAGTTTATTTTAAAAAGAGTATGGCATCTTAAAAAAGAATATGGCATTTTAAAAAAAAGTTTAAGGTTCTTGTACTGCTATACAAAGCCTTGAACAACTGAGGTCCAAGATAAGGACTGCCATATGTCCCAGGCAGATCACTGAGATTATCTGGGGAAGCACTATTAATGGTCTCCCATGGACCACAAATATGACTCATGTCAGCAAGGAGTCATGCCTTCACTGTAGTGGACCCACCTCTATGGAACTCCCATTATCAGTCAGGCACCATCACTGCTAGGTTTCAGGTACAAGGTTAACGTGGTTTTATGTCAGGAAGCCTTTGCACCATGAATGTTGGCCTAATGTTCTATTTTCTGATGCTTTACCCTATGGGATGTATTCAACATAGCACTAAGGTGATTGTTCCATCAGCATAAGGATTTATTCTCATACAACGGAACAATCTCCCCCGCTCCTCCCCCCTGCACCCCCCTAAATCTGTTCTTTCCCCCAACCCTCCAGAGCAAATTTGGGGATGGAGCAGGTGCATACAGGGGGAGGAGAGAGGTAGAAATCCCATTGCGTTAGTGCAACATTTTAGTTGGATACTGCCCTATGTTTTAAATTTTGTACATAGTCAGTTTACATTTTTCCTGTAAGACTCTTTGAGACATATAGTGAAAATGGGATATAGATTTCTTAAACAAAAATAAACTGCCACGTTTACTTTTTTAAAATTCCAAAAGTCATCTTCTTATGAGCAACTAGAATGTCACAATACAATGACCAAGCTTTTGAACTCTTCATCAGGTTAGTTGTCAAACCAAGTAGGAGAGATGCGAGAAAAAAGCTGGTTATTTAAACCATAATATTTGTATTGGTCAAAAAATCATTTTTCCTGTATTGTCTTAGAATAGGCATGACTATGGGATGTGTGGCTATGGGGGTTGCCATGAAGAGCTCCCTCACTTCAGAATTTGCCCCTATACCACTGGCAGGAGACTTTTAACTATTTCTAAATGATTAGTTCTCTGTTCCTACAGGAGGGCTTTGAGCCTCATTTCACATAATGACTATATTCTTAAATATAGCTATTGTTATCTTTTCCCAGTGCCTCTGAAGCAGGTAATACACAAAACACAATAGGCAACTGTATATTTCAACAAGCTTTTAAACTTTCACCATCTTTTGGAGGCTTTGCCTTCCTCTTTGGGGTCCACCTTCCTTTGTGCTGCACCTTCTCCCCCCGCCCATGTGAACTTTGGATCTGCACATAAGAATAGTCTTGCTGGATCAAGGCCGGCCCATCTAGTCCAGCATTACAGTGGCCAAGCAGGAGCCTATGGGAAGACCTGATTGGGAGAGATTAAGGGCAGAAGAATTCTCTCTTTGTTCATATTTTTTTAAAAAAAGAAATTAGTATTTTCCTGCATACCTAGGGAGTCTCCTGCAAGGACCCTATCCTGACGTCTGAAGCAGGGTATGTTAGGAAATAGTTTGAAATGGTTTAGCACAATGTTTAGCAGAAGGCTTAATCCCAATTTGGATGCTCATCTTCTGCTTGATAAATCGTAGTTGAGCAACTGGGATGGAAGGCTGAGACCGATCATTGTTTTCTCACCTTTCTAAGGAGGTGTGCATAAAATGGGGTTTTATTCTCAAATTCATCTAAGTGGATTAGAGCATAAGAACCTATAGTTTGGGTGACTTCTATAGTACAGGCCTTATGTTGATTCCCAAACCACAGAAGGGTCAGAAAAGGAGTTGCTGACCTCAGGAAGACATGTACCAACAGAGTTAATAAGTAATAAGGAAGATTCCAAATTCCAGGTTTGCTTAGAAATAGTCCCTTTAATTAAACAATGGCCCGTGCCCAGGGTAAAGCTTGGGTTAGCAAAACCCACATAAGATAAGGTATAAGTTTAATTTACACCGATACAATGTCTCCAGAAGCTACAGGTAAAGGCTTAACTCCAGACAGGAGGACACAGGACATTCTTTCGTGTACCAAATTGCTCACTAGTACATCCTTCCCAATTTACATTCAGTTCAATGAAGATTCAAAGTATATTTAAACCTAGTACTTTGGGGAGTTGGCAGCACCTCCTGGGGCTCCAACAACTTTCTCACTCTACACAATGCATCTTGGAACAATGTTGGAGCTACACAGAAACATGAGAACTAAGGAAGAGTGAGATCTTTTGTGTCTAGCAAAGGTTACAGTGAGGATGGAGCTTTGGCTCACGGGCTTGGTACGGAAGTTTCATTCAGACCTAGAGTCTCGCTGAATTCTTCAGGAGAGGTACATTCACCCCAACTCTTAAGTTTCTCTCTTTTTCTGTCTGTATGACATGGTGCAACTTTGAATGTAATTAGGTTTAGGGTCCCTGTCTGATGCTATCTGTAACATTAGGGAGGGAGTGATTTGGTCAAGTTAGATGCTGCTTGTATTAACTGTAATTGAAAATGCAATATTTTTCCTCTTTCCTTTTTCAATAAGTCAACCTTAATTTTACTCTCTGTGTACTTTATTGGGGTTACGGTAAGGTTATATACACATAAAGGTGATGTGCAGGTTTAATTCTAGCAAAGGGTTCCCCTGCATTCTCAGAGGTATACATGCATGTGGGGATCCACACGTACACATGTAACAACTTTCCCCTTCTCCTTTCCTTGCTGTTTACATCCTGGTTCAATTAAACCATAATTAGTTGTTGCATTTGAAATGGGGAGCTGTGGCTTGAGGTCAATTTGCTAACCAGGACCTTAAACCAACTTCAGAATGTGGTTTAAGATCTTGGTTAGTGCATTGTCCTTCAACTACATTTACTATCCAGACAAGCAGTTATGGGGTGAATGGTGGTGATCATGGGCTGAACCCTGAACAACTATAGTGTGTGAGTGCACACTAACAAAATTGTCAAAAGAATCCATGAAATCTCCCACAAATAAAACCTGTGCTCTATCACAGTCTGATAACAGATAAAAGGAACTGTTCCTGTATAGTTGGAGGATATGTAAAGCATATATTCTGACACAAATGTTAGGATGTCAGGTAGGAAAAATCCTATCTGGATACAACTGGCTTTAGGATATCTCAAGCAGGCCAGTCATCAGCACCCAATATGGTTGGGCAAATGTCAGGGCCTACTGGGGCAGATGCTGGTTGCCATTATTCCTCCCCACACACACATTCTTACCTTAACAGTGTGGCTGCACTGTGAAACAAAGCACCAACTGAGGCAGTAGCTGTCTACCATTGACATTTCCCCAGGAGGATGGTTGAGTGGCTACCTTCTGGGAGGACGGGGGGGATATAAATTTAATAAATAATAAATAATACAGTCTTTATCACCACTTTGCTTCACAGCGTGTCTATCTCTCTAGTAAAAATATGAAAAAGAGAAAAGGGACTCCTGTCTTACACCTAGTAAGTTTATTGGGGACTGTACTGGGATGATGTGGGAGACCACCGGAGGGTACTTTGCTCAGGCCCTCTCAATACTGGGCAACATACCTTATTGGATGCTGCATCTCTAGCCGCAGTGTCTGTGTTCTACTCCCACTATTGGAGGCAATGCACCACCGCATGCCAGTTGCTGTGAATCGCAAGTGAGGAGAGCGATGTTGCACTCAGATTCTGATTTCACGCTTCCAATAGCCATCGGGTTGGCCATTGTGATAAGAGGATGCTGGGATAGATGAGCTTTTGGTCTGAGTTAGCAGGTCCCTTCTTATGGAAACCAAACAGGTGTGTAACAGATCCAAGGAAGAACAGACGGAAATATAATAATAAATGAATCACATAGGAAGTTACTTCATACCAGACCAGACCAGACCAGACTATTTCTACACTTAGCCCACTACTGTGTCCATGCTGACTGGCAGCAGCTCCCCAGGATCTCTGACAGAGGGATGTATCTTCACCTATCTGAACCTTTTCAGTGGAGATGCCAGGAACTGAAACACAGAAAGTATGCAAAGCATGTTCCCTACTGCATGGTCTGTTCCCTGATTTGGAGCTGTGACAATGTTTAGTAAACTCCTAATTTACTTAGACTGAGGGCTGATTAAAAACTGCAATCCTACATGGGAGAAAGCCCCATTGAACACAGTGGGGCTTACTTTTTTGAAATATCATTAAAATGTTATTCATCACATATTTTTGTTTCAGAATGACTCAACTCCTTATGCTAATCAATGAATAAGTAATATAAAATGTATCATCTGTATTCAGTCATTGCGGATGTGCCTTAGTAATAGCACATCTTTTAAATCCTGGTGCTGATTAAATATACTTTTTATTATTAAACTGTGAACAGCAAGTTTAAATAAGTTGTCTGAATTGGCCACATAATGTGCTGGTCACTCTTAATCTGTCTGGTCACTTCCACATTTTGGAAGTTTATGGCAACTGTATACCTATTAAGCCACAAATTTGCACATAATAAAATATAAAAACAGCAAGCCGTTAAATGAAAGCACAGTTCTAAGGTACAGAACATTTTCCAGGAATAGCCATTGAGACTGCTGCCTTTCCTACTGATGCCGTTCTTTGAGAAATTCAATCAGGCTGATTGAGGAAACCTGGAGAGAGTTGGCTGTTCCTTCCTCCAGTTCATAATTGCCCGGTAGACCATTTAATCATCCATAGATGAAACAAAGCCCGTGCTGTGGAGCACCGGAAGCAAAGGCATGCGCTTATCAAATGTTTCCTACCCACAAAGCATAACTGGGGACCCATCTTTGTGTTTTGAGCTGTCCTGCTGTCAAACTGGGGAGCTGAAGGCAGACTAGCTCTTCCTGTTGTCTCTACGGTGGCCTTCCTGAATGCCTTTATTTTATTACAGTCAAGTACATTCAGCCAATTTTTCAGGACAGAGAATAAAAGCCTTTCGAAATCAGAGAGAGAGAGAGAGAGAGAGAGAGACTAACCCATAAAATCAAGAGCTGTTTGATGCTGCCTGGCTAAGATAAACCTTGCATTATCAAATAAAAAAAAAAATTATTGCATTTTTAACCCTGATTTCTTGTAAGGAGCTCAGGAAAGCATACCTATTCCCCCTTTTTTCCCCTCACAACAACTTTGTGAGATAGATGACACTAAGAAAAAGTGATTTGGCAAAAGGCCTTCACATTGACTTCATTTCTGAGGTCACTGCCAGACAGTTGCTTGACCTTTCATACTGATTTCTTTACAGAGAGGTTAGATGGAGTTGGCTATTTATTGAGCACTCATTCTGATTTGTTTGTGGGGAGGTGAGACAATGATGTGTCAAGCAGCTGTTATCCCACACTTTCCAGTCCACCCCATACATTCAAAGCACATATCTTCCCCCAAAGAATCCTGGGAACTATAGTTTACCTCTCACAGAGCTACAATTCCCAGCAGCCTTAAGAAACTGCCGTTCTCAGGATTCTTTAGGGGAAGCCATGTGCTTTACATGTATGGTGTGGATGTCATTCATGTTCGTGTCACTTCCCTTTTCACAAAAATCTGCTCTTTGGGGGAAATAGATTTGTGTGAAGCAACCCCAAAATTTTGACAGTCTGGAAGCACCCTGAGGCTGCAACCCTAATCCCACTTACCTGGGTGTAAGCCCCATTGAATTCAATAGGACTTACTTCTGAAGAGACATGGTTAGGATCGCACTGAGTGGGGATTTGAATGCACCTCTCCCTTTTCCAAATCCAGCAACCTATCCACAGCATCACACTGCCTGTTTCTTCTTCTGCTCTTGGAAATATGTTTTGTATGCTTCCATTGTTTCAGATGATTCTGTCTGACAGAGTGATAGGGGCTAAACTACATGCCCAGTTTCATTAAACCAAGTCAGGGGAGGAGAAGACCGGGTTAGTGGTAGCTAGAAGCCCCCAATCCATCACATTAAATGGCTTGGAATATTGGCCTGTAGCTGAAGTTTGAAATCCATTTCCTCTTGAATATAAGCAATTCCCCTTGCAGACTTGGCACTATACAAAATCATGTAACATATGACATCACTCATATTCCCTTGCTCCTATTTTCCCTCGACATCATCATTTATCTTTGAAAAGAATATGGCAATAAGAATAGTTACCCTTGCATAGGGATTTTTCTTCTCTCTTTTTTTAAATAGCCATTTGTCAGGAAATTTTTGAAGGGATTTTAATTCACAAATAAACACTAACTGCTGAGTAATGTGTGCCAATTAAGTTCAATTCACTGAATCAACAGTTTCCTGTTACCTGTTCCTTCAGGTAGAACAGCGGCTGATACCCCTGCCCTTTCCCAGGCTTCTCTGCAGGGACCTTTCCTGCCTGAAAACAGTAGGGACACCTGTTTTGGGAGCATGGAAGGCTAGCACCTGAAATCTTAGGAATGGGCCTGCTATTGAAAAGAGGGTGCCCGATAAGGCAGCCACTGTGATAGGCGGCGGAAATTTGATAATGAAAGGAGATGCCTAATAGATTAATCTGATGTGATTTGCCAAAACACAGGGTTTTCTGGAAGATTATCCACACTCGCAATAGGAAGCCCTTTGTTTCCTAAAAGTCCCCACTTATCATTGTATTCTTTATCTCAATAAGAAACATAATGGTTTACTTGTTTACATGCATGGCAGCTATATTCAGTCCTGGGCTTAAGAACTGTGAACTCCCTTTCATTTGAAATGTTTCCAGCTTTCAGGTTATTAAGCTGAAGGGGAACAAGTCATGTTGGACACACACAAAATTTAAATCGGTCTTGCTTAGATTGGCAAAAATGAATGTTATTTCATCCACTGGGAAAATGTTTTACTTCCTGCTCAAATACTTTTTGGATGGAAATCACAAGTTCATTTGCAGCCATCATATAGGCATGTATATAATTTTTTTTTGAAAGGCTAAGTGGTATGTCTACAGAAAACTTTATTTGTTACTGTGTACCAGTTTTTCCTCCTTCACTCATATTAATTATTTTATTAGCTTGTCTTTGCCTCTTCAGTTTTCCTTTGCTAACTATAAAATATGACTGGCAGCTTCACATTATTTATCCTGTATGTGGGGCTGGAATAGTGCCCTGATGTCCCTTGTATAGAACGACTTCTGGTTTCTGGAATTGATTTTTAAATACCTTACACATCTGGGACTGCAGAATGACTATAGCACTGTGTTTCCACACTCAAAAAATAAACAAAATTACCATGTTAGAAAACATCTTTATCAGAAACCCCTTTTAAAGCAATCTCCTATGAAAAACATTTTTTATATCATGCCGTGTTTAGATACATCATTTCAGTGTGTGGCCATGAGAACACCCACAGCCTCCGGAATCTGAAGCCAAATGCATGCTCACTTGTGAGAACGGGCTGCTTTTTCTGTGCTCTGAAGCAGAGAAGCACCCATTAAAGCTGATGCAAGAGCCATTCACTTCTAGCTGAGCAAACAAAGTGTAGGATCACTTGCAAGAAAGACAAATGAGGAAACACAGCTAAACTAACTCCTGTCACCATGGCTGCTGACTGAATTAGTACTGTTGGCCTGCCTTGTAGCTGAAGTCATCACGTTGTCAGTGCAAGAAGGGAATAGCGATTATGAAGGAGAATCTAGGGATGGAAATCTGATAAACCCATCAGAAAGAACAGATCTCCAAAGAATTGTTTGTCTAGACCAGAGGATGGCTGCAGAGAAAAGAAATCTGTGGTTAGCGCTGCTGAAAATGGATGCAATGTAATGAAAAATGACCACCAGGTAGGAGTTGGCACCAAAAGAACGTTTTGCTTCTCCTTGTAAAGCATAGTTGAAAGGTTTATGAATACACTGGAAATCAGCTTTCTTCTTTTCATCTCATATATTTATAGTTCACCATTTATGCTTTGCAGTGGGTTCACACACTCATCACACACCCATTCCCCTCCCACACTTTGGTTACTTTTCCCCTCCATCAGCTCTTCATAAAACGCAGTCAGCACCTGAATGCATACTTTTTTTCATGCAAACTTGACTGTGTTTGAGTCAAGAGTGGAGCATGAAGCTTTTCATTTCCACTCCGATAGAGGGAATATGAATGACCTTGGGCCCACGAAAACATGCCCTTGGCTGTCTCAAGACATGATGCCATGCAAAGTGGGCTTGCTGTGTAATTTGGGAGGTGCAACTCTGGCTCCTTTGCAATGCTGCAGAGGATACTAGGTTGAAAAAGTACCTGGTATACATAGACCACTATGGGAGGGTGTTTTTTTCTTTTTCCCTGAAGAAGATGTGTATGTATAAATAAGTAAATAAATAAATAAATAACATGAATTTAAGACATACGGATCTCAAATTACACATAGTATTGTTGCGCGCCTCCCCCAGTCTCCGAGCAGTGAGATTTCAGGGGGTCCCTGCGCCCATCCAGGGTTTGGTTTCCTTTGGGAAGAAGGTCAGCGGAGACTGCGGTGTCTTTATGAAATATGGTTTATTTATTTACACACATTCCAACCTGAGCTTAGGATGGAGGGGTTCAAGGCATCAGCAGTCTAATATCCAGCTTTTCCATCTAGGTGCAGGGGCATCCTATCGCCACGATGCAGGAAGCCAGCCTCTCCGCATGCCTGCAGCCCTAGTTCTGTCCCGAACACACACTACCAACTACAAACACACTTCTGCCAGCCCAGAAGTGGGGGGAAGAGACTCTCCTCCAGTAGAGTTTAAAATGACAAAAAGGATCTTCCTAGCCCCTTTCACCAGTTGCCGGGGCAACTAAATAGGACCATTAACTACCTAGCCACTCTATTTGATTAACAAAGGAGATTCATCTGGCTAGCAGAGCCAGCCTTCCAGGCATAGGATTCCAAATCAGAGGCTGGAAAGGTGACCCACAGAAATCATCCATTCCAGCCCCCCCCCCCATGCTCATAACACTATGTTGAATACTATTGAATTATACATTATATAATTATATATTATTGTGAGTCAAGAAGTTTTTTTAATACCCATAGAATGGGAATCAAAGGATGGAAGCCCACTTGTGCAATCAATCTTTCTCCTCTTCTACAGCCCCCTGTGGGTCACCCACCCCCAAGCACCTGTAAATGGTCAGGGGATCCTCCTGCTGTTTGAATGAAGCTGCCATAGAACTGGGGTATAGTCTCAAATCAGGCAGGCAAGCCTTGCATAAGCAGCCAACCTTCCTCTACACAGTTTTAGGCAACTCCTCCTCTTCCAGCACCCCTCCCCATGACTCAGCTCCCATAGTTCAAAAGGACTCCTGATCCTCTGAAAGTGTTGGTACAAGGCCTTCTGCTTACACCCATATTTTGCCAACTTTTATCAGGGGCATAAACTGGCCTTGAAACTTCTCCCCAAATCATTTGAGGAACTGTGCCTTGATGGAGTGACTCCCCTATGAGGAAAGGTTGCACCATTTCGGGCTTTTTTATATTAGAGAAAAGGTGAGTAAGAGGTAACATGATAGAAGTGTAAAAAATTATGCATGACGGGGGCGGGAGTGGATAGAGAAACATTTTTCTCCCTCTCATACCACTACAGTCTAGGGCAGGGGTGGCTACTCCGTGGCTCTCCAGATGCTGCTGGACTACAGCTCCCATCATCCCTGACCATGAGCTGTGTTGGCTGAGACTGATGGGAGCTGTAGTTCAGCAGCATCTGGAGAGCCACAGAGGGGCCACCCCTGGTCTAGGGCCACCCAATGAAGCTGAAAGCTGGAAGATTCAGGATAGGCAAGAGAAAATACTTCTTCACATAGCACATAGTTAAACTATGGAATTCACTCCCACACGAGGTAGTGATGGCCACCAACTTGGAAGGCTTTAAAAGAGGGTTAGACAAATTCATGGAGGATAAGGTTATCAATGGCTTGTAGCCATGATGGCTATGTTATCCCTCCATGACTGGAGGCAGCAGGCTTCCAATTCCTGCTGGAAACCACAGGAGGGAGGGGAGAACAGGATGCTGGACTACAAGGGCCATTGTCCTGATACAGCGGGTTCTTCTTAAAGAAACATCTTATCTGCAAGTACAACACGGGTCAACACAGAACAGGCCAACGATCTATACAAGCATACTGGACTACACTTTTATAACAATTTAGAACTGGCCAAACTGTTATGATTTTCTTCCAAGGAGACTTGGGAATTGTAGGGGCCAAGGATTAATTCTATGTTAGCCTTAATAAGAATTTATTTAAAATTGCAGGTATTCCCATTATTTCTTGGATGGGACGAATGGCAGATTGCAAACTGGTTCAGATTTGTATTGTAGGCATATCACAGTCTACAGCTGGCACTCCAGTCTGTTTTTATGATTGTGTCTGACACTGATCTATCCCATATCAAGTAATATGCCACACAGTAATGGTGCTATGGCATGTTCATTAGCAAAGTAGATATGAACAAAATGTAACAGTTGAAGTTAGCACAGCAATGCAACAGATAGACTATTAAATTCTGATAAATTCTGTGATGCTTTAAGTTTCACAATGCAGCACAACTAAATTTGAACCAGGCACTATTTGGTTTACCATCTGGGTGACTGGTAGCCGCAGCAAAATTCTGCACATGCCACCTCCCATGTAATATTCTACCTACTTAGGATATCATTTCATGTATCTGATTTCTGGGCTCTGGTATATAAAAACTTATGGCAGAATAGATATGTTAGAATTTTGAGGTGCTACAGAACTTTTAGGCTATGGTCTGAGCCAGCTCCCTGCTGAAGCTAAGCAGGGTCAGGTCTGGTCAGTGCCTGGATGGGAGACTGCCTGGGAACCATATGTAAGCCGCCTTGGGTTTAAGGGAAAAAAAGAAAGAAAGGTGGGCCATAAATGTAATAATAAATAAATAAATAATAAAATGGTTGTACTCCTAGGGCCCTACCTACATTGCAAATGTATATAGCAATTTTGTTATTACTTTAACTGTTAATACTTCCAAGAAATCCTGGAAATCGTAATTTGGTGAGATGCAGTTATGGATTCCTTGTGCCTCCATAACAGAACTACAATTCTCAGAATTCCCTGGGAAGAGAAAATAGTTGTTAACCCATTAAAGTCTTTATTGGCTAACCTTTCTCAGGCCAAGGGCCACATTGACCTATGTCCAACCCACCAAGGGCCGCATATGCAAGGCCGGATTATTCATGGTGCAATTAGAGCAATTGAGTTTTCAATTTTAAAGAAGTAAATTGGCCTTATATTAAGGAAGTTAGGAAGCAAAACATGCAAACAGATGAGATATGCTTTTCCCACCTTTTTGGTGTTTTTAGTCGATGGGTGAAGTCAGAGCCGCGATTGACAGGTCAACATCCAGGATACAGAAATCCCTGGGTCCTAAAGAGCAATAATTTCCTGCGTCTTTTTAGTTTCTGTTTCCAAGTCTATCTGATTTTTAAAACACTTAAAGTGTCATTATTATGATTTGTCTTATTAGTGATCTTTGTAAACCACTCTGGAAGCTTTTTTTGGCTGAAGAGTGAGGAAAAAATGCTTTGCGGGTTTTTTCTCTCAGTAGTATAGCATGCAAAATAAAAACATTGCTGCTTCAGAACAGTGGAGCTTGTGTGGGTATTTGAAGCAATGAGGTGTGTTCACAGGTTAGTAAAAAAGAAAACAGTCTCAACGAACCAGAAACAGTAATTTTTTGAAAAAAATTGTCAGGCAAGGGGGAGCTCATCTGAATAGTCCATCACACTGGATGAAACCAAAGGTCCACCTAGACTAGCATCCTGCTTTCCCCAGTGGCAGCCAGATGCATCAGGAAGCCTATAAGCAGAGTTTGAAGCCAATAGCCTTTTTCTGCTGTGCATCTGTCATCCCTGAGCATAATCAGAGGTTGACTACCTTTGAACCTGGAGAAGGAAATGTGTCCATCAATGGATATTTAGACCTGTTTGCTGTATGAATCTTCCAGGTTCAGAGCCAGTGAATAAGCTGAAGTTGTGGGAGCTAACAAAAAGCAAGGACTCTTGGTCTCACACCCTGCTTTGTCTAATCACCTTTAAAAGAATGGGTAAGCCAGTGGCCCACAACACATGATGTGCTGTGTTAAGAAGTCCTGTCTCTATAACATTCACCAAAAACTGTAAACCAATTTCTTTTGTCTTGATCTATAAACAGTACATTTAAGTTCAATGGGACTTACTCCTATAGTGGCTGTAGCCTTAATTTCCTCTTTGTTCCACATAGCTCAGAAGATATAAAACACAGTGCCTTCACTTCCTGTTTCCATTTGAGAGTTGCTATTTGGGTGGCTGGACTATGATGTGGAAATCAAGTCTCTCCCAATCTGTATGGGATATGCCCCATCTGCTTGGCGCTGGTCACATTGTTTCATTTGGAAACAGGGAAAGCCAAACTATTGTAAATGAAATCCCTTGCTCTTTCCCTTCTACTTGTCCACAGCTATGTTTTAAAAAGCAGGGAGTTAATAGGGTACCCGCTGTCTCATTAACATAGCAGATAGGGCTGTGAGTCACCTGCCAAAAGACTTAGAACACGAGGTATATACATAGTCATTGTCTACCAGAGTCTGACAAAGTGCACCTTACTGTCTGCTAGAAAAGGTGAGAGAATGCTCAAGGCAGTATACATAGTTCTACCCCCTCCATTTTTTCTCTCAACAACCCCGTGAGGTAGATTGGGTTAAGAGATAATGTAGCCCAAGGTCACTCAGTGAACTTCATGGCCAAGTGGAGATTTGAACCTGGTCTCCTGGGTTCTAGTCTAACACTCTAAGCTTATACCACACTACATTACTTATAGAAACACTTTTTCTCTTTGTTTTCAGTTAGATCCCCACATCTTTTATCAAGGGTTAGTAAATAAATATGGTTTTAATTTTTAGGCACCTACTACAACATTTCTTTTTATTCTGACCTTTTGTAGTGTGTAATCTGGCATTGTTTTATTATTGCTCTTTTATGAGTGGTTTTTCAGAATTGTACACCAATATGAGTATGCATATGAGTATGCATGTGTTGCGGTGTACAAATATAGTGCCTTGCAAAAGTAATCAGACCCCTGACCAATGCTCTCATATTACTGAATTATAAATGCCCCCCTGGGCTCCTGCTGGGAGGAAGGGCAGGATATAAATCAAATAATAAATAAATGGTACATTGTAATTTCGTTCTGTATGATATTTTATTTTGAAACACCGAAACTCAAAATCAATTATTGTAAGGTGACATTGGTTTTATGTTGGTAAATGTTTGTAAGAAACATAAAAAACGGAAACATGTTGTTTGCATAAGTATTCAACCCCGTGCTGTGGAAGCTCCCAGATGACATAGATGAAAGAAATTGCCTATCGAGGACACAGTTACCTTACCATTGGCCTCCACCTGTGAACCATTAAAGTTGCTGTCATATTGTCAGGATAAAAAACCCATTGTTGAAGGATCATTGGTATGGCTGAGGATCTGAAGGAAGTGAGAGATAATGTAATACAAATGCATAGATTAGGAAAAGGGTACAAACTAATATCCAAGTGTTTGGATATCCCAGTGAGCACAGTTGGATCAGTAATCCGGAAGTGGAAGCTGCATCACACCACCCAGACACTGTCAAGAAAAGGCCGTCCCTCAAAATTCAGCACTTGAACAAGAAGGAGACGTGTGAGAGAAGCCACAGAGAGGTCAACAATCACTTTGAAGGAGCTACAGAGTTCAGTGGCTGGGAGTGGAGTAATGGGGCACCAGTCAACCATATCAAGAGCTCTGCATAACACTGGCCTGTATGGGAGGGTGACAAGAAAAAAGCTGTTACTCAAAAAGTACTATCTGAAACCCCATATGGAGTTTGTCAGAAAGCATGAGAGTGTCCCAGCTGCGATGTGGGAAAAGGTTTTGTGGTCAGATGAGACCAAGATAGAGCTTTTTGGCCAAAACTGAAAACGCTATGTGTGGCACAAACCTAACAGCCTCAAGACATGACATCCCTACAGTGAAGTATGGTGGTGGCAGCATGATGCTGTGGGGATGCTTCTCATCAGCAGGGCCTGGGCATCTTGTTAAAATCAAAGGAAGAATGGATGGAGCAAAATACAGGGAAATACTGCAAGAGAACCTGCTTCAGTCCACTAAAAAACTAAAGCTTGGGAGGGAATTCACTTTTCAGCAGAACAGTGATCACAAGCACAAGGCCAAAGCAACATTGGAGTGGCTCAAGAACAAAAAGGTAAATGTCCTACAGTGGCCCAGTCAAAGTCCTGATCTCAATCCCATTGAGAATCTGTGGTGCCCTTTGAAAATTGCAGTCCACAAGCAATGCCCAACCAACCTGAATGACCTGGAGTGGATCTGCCAAGAGGCATGGGCCAAAATCCCAGTCTGAGACCTTAATCCCAGTCTGCGTCTGTGTTGGAATTGCTTTTTAATATGTTTTTAAACCTTTTTTTTTTAATGTTTTTAACCTTTTTTCAAGATGTCTTGAAAGCTTTTTAAAAAAATGTTTTTAAAGATGTTTTGTTTTAATGTATTCTAAAGTCTGTTTTTATGATGTTTTAAAGTATTTTTAGTGCTTTTGTTTGCCGCACTGGACTCCTGCTGACGGGAAGGGTGGGATATAAATCAAATGACAAATAAATAAATAAAAATCCCTCTGACACTGTGTGCAAAGCTGGTACATACCTATCCCAAAAGACTTAAACTGTTATTGCAGCGAAAGGTGGCTCTACCAAATATTAATGTGTGTGGGTTGAATAAAACAATATGTTTCAGTTTTTTATGTTTCTTACAAACATTTCCCAACATAAAACCAATGCTACCTTACAATAATTGATTTTGAGTTTCAGTGTTTCAAAATAAAATATACAGTACAAAATTACAATGTACCATTTGTGATTTATTTATTTATTTATTTTATATATTGCACTTGTATACCACCCCATAGCCAAAGCTCTCTGGGCGGTTTACAGCAATCAAAAACATTAAAACAAATATACAATTTAAAGCACATATTTTAAAAACAATTTAAAACACAATTTTAAAATTTAAAACAATATAAAAACAATTTAAAACTCATGCTAAAATGCCTGGGAGAAGAGGAAAGTCTTGACCTGGCGCCGAAAAGATAACAGTGTTGGCTCCAGGTGCACCTCATCAGGGAAATCATTCCATAATTTGGGGGCCACCACTGAGAAGGCCCTCTCCCTTGTTGCCACCCTCCGAGCTTCCCTTGGAGTAGGCACCTGGAGGAGGGCCTTTGATCGTGAACGTAGTGTACAGGTGGGTTCGTATCGGGAGAGGCGTTCCATCAGGTATTGTGGTCCCAAGCTGTGTAAGGCTTTATAGGTCAAAACCAGCACCTTGAATCGAGCTCGGAAACATACAGGCAGCCAATGCAAGCGGGCTAGAATCGGTTTTATATGTTTGGACTGTCTGGTCCCTGTTACCAATCTGGCCGCTGCATTTTGCACAAGCTGCAGTTTCCGAACCATCTTCAAAAGAAGCCCCACATAGAGTGCATTGCAGTAATCTAATTTGGAGGTTACCAGAGCATGGACAACTGAAGCCAGGTTATCCCTGTCCAGATAGGGACGTAGGTGGGCCACCAACCGAAGTTGGTAGAAGGCACTCCGTGCCACAGAGGCTACCTGAGCCTCAAGTGACAGAGATGGTTCTAGGAGAACCCCCAAGCTATGAATCTGCTCCTTCAGGGGGAGTGCAACCCCATCCAGAACGGGTTGGACATCCACCATCTGGTCAGAAGAACCACCCACTAGCAGCATCTCAGTCTTGTCTGGATTAAGCCTCAGTTTATTAGCCCTCATCCAGTCCATTGTCGCAGCCAGGCACCGGTTCAGCACATTGACAGCCTCACCTGAAGAAGATGAAAAGGAGAAATAGATCTGCGTGTCATCAGCATACTGATGGCAATGCACTCCAAAAACTCCGGATGACCGCACCCAACGGTTTCATGCACATGTTGAACAGCATGGGGGACAGAACTGACCCCTGTGGAACCCCATACTGGACAGTCCATGGTGCCGGGTAATCTTCCCCAAGCACCACCTTCTGGAGGCAACCTGCCAAGTACAAGTGGAACCACCGCAATGCAGTACCTCCCACTCCCAACTCAGCTAGTCTCCCCAGAAGGATACCATGGTCAATGGTATCGAAAGTCACTGAGAGATCAAGGAGAATCAACAGAGTCACACTCCCCCTGTCTCTCTCCCGACAAAGGTCATCATACAGGGCGACCAAGGCTGTTTCCGTGCCAAAACCAGGCCTGAAACCCGACTGAAATGGATCCAGATAATCGGTCTCATCCAAGAGTGTCTGGAGCTGGCCTGCAACCACTCGTTCCAGGACCTTGCCTAGGAATGGAACATTTGCTACTGGTCTATAGTTATTAAGATTTTCTGGGTCCAGGGAGGGTTTCTTCAGGAGTGGTCTCACTACCGCCTCTTTCAGGCAGCCAGGGACCACCCCCTCTCGCAGAGAGGCATTAATCACTTCCCTGGCCCAGCCAGCTGTTCCATCCCTGATAGCTTTTATTAACCAAGAAGGGCAAGGATCCAGCACAGAAGTGGTTGCACGAACCTGTCCAAGCACCTTGTCAATGTCCTCAAGCTGCACCAACTGAAACTCATCCAAGAAATCGGGACAAGGCTGTGCTCTGGATACCTTGCTTGATTCACCTGCTGTAACACTGGAGTCTAAGTCCTGGCGGATGCTAAAGATTTTATCCGGGAAGTGCCTAGCAAATTCATTACAGCAGGCCTCATGGTTCTACCATGTCCCTGGGGCCAGAGTGTAATAGCCCCCGGAGAATTCTGAAGAGCTCCGCTGGGCAGCAGATTGATGATTTGATAGTGGCAGCAAAATATTGTTTTTTTACTGCCCCTAAATACAGCTTACCATAGGCACTTACCAGTGTATAATTGCATCCACTAGGAGTTCGCCTCCATCTGCACTCAAGCCGTCTCCTATATTGTTTCATCGCTCTCAGCTCTGGGGTATACCATGGAGCCGTACAAGCTCTACACAGGAGAGGGCGCTCGGGAGCAATCATGTCAACTGCCTGGGTCATTTCTGTATTCCACAGTTCAACCAGGGTTTTGACAGGAGCGCCAGCCCTATCAGCTGGAAAACTCCCCAGAGCCCTTTGGAAACCATCCGGATCCATTAGTCTCTGGGGGCGGACCAACTTAATAGGTCCCCCACCCTTGCAGAGGGGAAAAGCCGCTGTAAATCTAAACTTCAGCAAGCAGTGATCTGTCCATGACAGAGGGAGTGATGTAAGGCCTCCCACATTCAGATCACCAACTCCATGTCCAGATGCAAAAACCAAATCTAGAGTATGCCCTGCTACATGTGTTGGGCCAATGGCATATTGGGACAGCCCCATGGTTGTCATAGAGACCATGACATCCTGAGCAGCCCCGGATAAGGTGGCCTCGGCGTGGATGTTGACATCCCCCAGAACCAACAGTCTGGGGGATCTCAACAGTACACCCAAGACCACCTCCATCAGCTCAGCTAGGGAGTCTGCTGGGCATCAGGGTGGGCGGTACACCAACACTCCAGACCAGCAGTCACATGGACAGGGTGCCTGCAGAGGAAGATGCAGCTCCTATAGACCTTATATTTGGTAATATAAGAACATTGGTCTGGGGTCTAATTACGTTTGCAAGGCACTGTACATCTAATAAAATAAATAAATAAACATTAATTCAATAAGTGCTTTAAAAAAAAAAGATAATACATTCCTTTCTGGGGGAGGGGGTCCCTTTTGGGAAACTGCACCACCAGGGTCCCCAACCATCTTAATCCATGCTTGGCTGCATGATAAAATGGATGTGTCTAAAGCAGAAAATTAAATAACTTTCCTGTAATTGCCACCAAGTATATTTATTTTACTTCTTCTGTCTTCTTCATTACTTATTTAACTTCCAAACCCTTGCCTGCATTCATTCATTCCCTTTAACACCCCCAATTCATTTTATTTACCTTCCATCCAAAGTCAGTCCCTTCCCTTCCTTAATCCCCCAAACTCATTCTATTTGCATTTCCTTTTTATTTTCTTTTATTTACTTTAATTGGTTATATTTCTATTATTGTTATTGTTATCATTATTATTCCAACAACTACTACTACTTCTACTACTGCTACTGCTACTATTATGTATTCCATCCAAAGTCACAACTTCCCGCCCCACCGCAATTCATACTATTTCCTTAGGTGAACCAGACATATGGGAACTCACCTGTTCAAAGGAATTCCCCCATTCTGAAGCTCTCTATATAAACACTTGAGTTACAAAAGGATTCTTGATTGGGCTACTGAGTTATAGCACACATGAATGAACAACAAAAAAGCAATATGACTGTATAATACATTTATTGACACTATTGCATTCATGGTGATTTTCTTTGCACATTTTCATCTGATTTATGCTAATTATTAAAACACACAGGAAATCTGTAAAAAGCCTCATAGCCATGTGAGCGTAATGCTTTTTGTGAAAAGCCCATTTCAAATAAGAACAAATTTGAACAATTCCGTAATTTCAGTTAGTATAATTCATTCCTGTATCTTGAATATATGAGCCCATCTTTCAACCAGCTATTCTTACTTTTGCCTTCCTTTCCCGATAGCCCAAATCAGATGCCTGAGGCAACCAGATCACACTGCCTTGATGGTAGGATGAGTCCCGTCTGGATCCAAGCCTACCTATTTACAAAGTCCCAAGGTCTTATATCCAGATCTTATTACTACCTCATGAATATATAAGGGTTTCTATGGAAATGAATGCAGAGACTTAATTAATGATACAGGTGATTTATGATGAGGAATCCGGGCTATTAACAGTGCAATCCAACTGATGGGTAGCTGGCAGGAGGGGGGTCCGGTGGAGGAGGAGCCGGAGAAAAGCTCTGTGGCATCCAGCCGACTGAACAGAGGCTCTGTCAGGAGCCACATGTGGGAACTGGACAGGAAGAACAAATCCAAAGAACAGGTCTACCAGGGAGTAGGCTGTCCTGGTAGGCCACCATGGGAATAGATTTACTGCACCGGCTTATTAGTGCAGAATTCTCATGGGGATCATGACCCATGGGAGCACTCTGAGGGGGACTTGGATCTCACATAAGTCCCCGCAGCTCCTCCTCTGCCACATCCCTGGAAGCCCTCTGCCGTGGTGGCACTAGGACCCTGTCAGCACTGCCGGGGGTCCCCCGTGGACAGCCAGCCCAGAGGATAGAGAGCTGACAGAAGCCGGAGGTAGACCCGAAAGTGGCCACCTTTCTTCCAAGGAGCTCATAGTGGTTCTGTTATCCTCACAACCACTCTGTGACGTAGGGTAGGCTGAGAGGCATTGGCTCGCCCAAAGTCACCCAGCAAGCTTCATGGCTTAGTGGAGATTGGAAACCTGGTCTCCCAGGTCAGTGTCCAACATTAACCATTAAAGCACACTACCTCTTGCCCATGCTACCAGCTGTACAGATGAAGGCTTCCCCTGCTACAGGGGTCAAGGCCTTACTGCTGCCAAGTAGTCAGGGGCAGTGGAAAATGGGTCCATACCAACACAAGCAAGCAATTTTTCTGAAGGGGTCTATAGCCCTTTCCATTTTAGAGCAGCCTAACAGTTTCCCTATGAAACAATGATGGATACTATATTCATGGGTATATATTGGGTACTATATTGGATATTATATTGTTAATTCTTCCCTGCCCCCTTCCCTTCCTACCACTGAGAGCCAGTGTAGTGTAATGGTGAGGGTGTTGGACTATGACCTGGGAGACCAGGGTTCAAATCCCCACTCAGCCATGAAACTCGCAGGGTGATCTTGGGCCAATCAATGCCTCTCAGCCTAACTTTCCTTACAGGGTGGCTGTAAGGATTAAATGGGGGGGGGAAATCATGTACACCACCTTGAGGTCCTTGAAGGAAAAGTGGGGTATAAATGTAAATAAATAAATAAATAAATACTAGTTTTTGGTTTCTTTTTTCTTAACATTTCAAAGGGTTTATTTATTTATTTATTGCATTTATATATATTCCACCTTTTCTCCAAGAAGCTCAAGGTACATTGTTCTCCCCCTCCTCATTTAATCCCCACAACAAGCCTGGGTTGGTTAGGCTGTGGGAAACAGTGACTGGCCCAAGGTCACCCAGTGAGCTTCATGGCTGAGTGGGGATTCAAACCCTGGTCTCCCAGGTCCTATTTCAACACTCTAACCACTGCACCACACTGGACACTTCTGGAAACAACCTCTATAGAATTCTGTGGGACTTAACATCTAAGTAGATTCAACATAGATTAGTATTGCCGTGTTGGCATCTCTTACTTAAGGAATGTGAGAACTGTGATTTTTGGTGCATTATTATCATGATATCAAACTGGTTTCAGGGATTGCTAATTCTGTACTTCATCATGAGCATGTAATTTTTATTTCAGTTCCATGACATTGTTTAAGCCTGTCTTGTATAGGGATGGGAAAAATTTGATTCAGTTCACATTTAAAGGCAGACCTACAGTCTAATTTACACTTTTTGAAACAATAGGCAAACCAAAACAGCCATTCTTCCAAACGTCAACCTTCTCAAAATAATGCAGTGCAATATACCATTTAAACAATGTTTACAAAAATGCATATATTAGGGGAAAGTCTGCATAAAAATGGATATATTTGTGAAAATAGCATTCAAAATGCATTATATTAGGGGAAATTACTTGTAAAAATATGTACAAAAAATAGTCAAAACTGCATACAAAAATGTGTTTAGGACAAATTTGCACTAAAGAGCTGATGAATGTTTAAAAGGATTTTTTTTTTTAAAAAAAATGGCAAATTGTTGCAGAAATGTGTAGAACTGAATTTAAGACTGCAAACATGAGAAATTGAGAAAACCAAAATTAAGCCTTGCTTGTTGTTATGACCTCCAAGTCGACTGCAACTTCATGGTGACCCTATGAATCAGCGACCTCCAAGAGCATCTGTATTTTGGATACTCTGTTCATAGGGTTTTCGTGGTAAGATATATTTATTTATTATTTATTTTTATTTTTAAAACTTATATACTGCCTGACTAGCAATAGCTCTCTGGGCGGTGAACATAAATACAATAAAATACAGGGAAATACAAAAGCATCACAATCTAAAATCAAATTTCACAATCTAAAAACTGCATAACTAAGATCAAATTACAAACATTACCATCATTAACAAAAAAATTAAAATGCCTCGGAGAAGAGAAAGGTTTTAACTTGGCGCCGAAAGGATGATAGGGTCGGCGCCAAGCGCACCTCCTCGGGGAGACTATTCCATAGTTCGGGGGCCAACACTGAGAAGGCCCTTGATCTTGTCACCACCCTCCAGGCCTCCCTATGGGTCGGGACCCGGAGGAGGGCCTTCTTAGCAGACTGTAGTGTACGAGTCGGTTCATAATGGGAGAGGCGTTCCAACAGATATCGTGGTCCCGCGCCATATAAGGCTTTATAGGTTAATACCAACACTTTGAATCTGGCCCAGAAGCGTAGTGGAAGCCAGTGCAAGCGGGCCAGAACAGGTGTTATATGGTCCGATCGCTTCGTTCTTGTTAGCAGTCTGGCCGCCGCATTTTGCACCAGCTGTAGCTTCCGAACCATCTTCAGAGGTAGCCCTACATAGAGCGCATTACAGTAATCCAAACGTGAGGTTACCAGAGCATGTACTACTGATGTAAGATCCTCCTTAGTCAGGTAGGGACGTAGCTGGGCTACCAACCGAAGTTGGTAGAACGCATTCCGTGCCACTGAGGCTACATGAGCCTCAAGTGACAGGGAAGAGTCTAGAACGACTCCCAGACTACGAACCTGTTCCTTTAGGGGGAGTGTGACCCCGTCCAGGACAGGATATGTATCCACCATCTGATTGGAGAAACCATCCACCAACAGCATCTCAGTCTTATCAGGATTGAGTCTCAGTTTGTTAGTTCTCATCCAGTCCATTGTCGCGTCCAGGCAACGGTTCAGCACATTGACCGCCTCACCTGAAGAGGATGAAAAGGAGAAGTAGAGCTGCGTGTCATCAGCGTACTGGTGACAACGCACTCCAAAACTCCTGATGACCGCACCCAACGGCTTCATATAGATGTTAAAAAGCATGGGAGACAAAACCAAACCCTGCGGGACCCCACATTGGAGTACCCATGGTGTCGAGCAATGTTCCCCGAGCACTACCTTCTGGAGATGACCCGCCAAGTAGGAGCGGAACCACTGCCACGAAGTGCCTCCAACTCCCAACTCCGCAAGCCTCTCCAGAAGGATACCATGGTCGATGGTATCAAAAGCCGCTGAGAGATCAAGGAGAATCAACAGAGTTACACTCCCTCTGTCTCTCTCCCGGCATAGGTCATCAAACAGGGCGACCAAGGCCGTCTCAGTGCCAAAACCAGGCCTGAAACCCGATTGAAATGGATCTAGATAATCGGTTTCATCCAATAGCGCCTGGAGCTGGTCAGCAACCACTCGTTCCAAGATCTTGCCGAGGAATGGAACGTTCGCCACTGGTCTGTAGCTGCTGAAATCCTCTGGGTCCAGGGAAGGCTTTTTCAGGAGTAGTCTCACTGCTGCCTCTTTCAGACAACCGGGGACCACTCCCTCTCGCAAGGAGGCATTTATCACTTCCTTGGCCCAGCCAACTGTTCCCTCCTTGCTAGTTTTTATTAGCCAAGATGGGCAAGGATCTAGTACCGAAGTGGTTGCACGTACCTGTCCAAGCACCTTGTCCACGTCCTCGAACTGCACCGACTGAAACTCATCCAACAAAACATGATAAGACTGTGCTCCAGACACCTCACTAGGATTAACTGCTATAAAATGAGAGTCTAGGTCCCGACGGATGCATAAGATCTTATGCTGGAAGTGCTCAGCAAACTCATTGCAGCGGCCCACCGATGTATCTACAGTGTCCTGCAGGCCTAGATGGAGTAGCCCTCGGATGACTCTGAAAAGCTCCGCTGGGCGGGAGAGAGATGCCTTATTAGTGGCGGCTAAGTGTTGTTTTTTTCGCCGCCCTCACCGCTCCTACATACCGCTTGGTGGAAGCACAGACCAGCATATAATTGCATTCGTCAGGAGTTCGTCTCCATCTCCGCTCAAGCCGTCTCCTATCTTGCTTCATAGCTCTCAACTCTGGAGTATACCAAGGAGCTGAATGAGCTCTGCAAAGGAGAGGGCGCGCAGGAGCGATCGTGTCGACAGCCCGGGCCATCTCCGCATTCCACAGATTAGCCAGGGCTTCGACAGGAGCGCCGGTCCTATCAGCCGGAAAAAACCCCAGAGCCCTTTGAAAACCTTCAGGATTCATTAGTCTCCGGGGGCAGACTAATTTAATAGGTCCCCCACCCTTGCGGAGGGAAAAGGTCACTGAAAGTCTAAACTTCAGCAAGCAGTGATCTGTCCATGACAAAGGGAGAGATGTAAAACTCCCCACGTCCAGATCACTATCCCCATGTCCAGTAACAAAAATAAGGTCGAGAGTATGCCCCGATATATGTGTTGGGCCACTAACATATTGGGACAGCCCCGTGGTTGTCATAGAGTCCATGAAGTCCTGAGCCGCCCCAGACAAAGTAGCCTCAGCATGAATGTTGACATCTCCCAGTATTAATAGTCTGGGGGATCTCAACAATACCTCCGAGACCACTTCCGTCAACTCAGTTAGGGAAGCCATTGGGCAGCAAGGTGGGCGGTACACCAAAAGGTATTCAGAGGTGGTTTACCATTGCCTTCCTCTGAGTTTGGATGCATCTTAGTCTGGTGTCTCAGCTTTCACCATTCCACCTTGGTCTAGACTCCTGACGGCATTGCTCTTAGCTTCTTCAACACTCTCAAAAACCCCTCACCACGTTAAGGTGTGCGTCTTAGAGGGGGTAAGCCTTGTAGCTATGTGAATATATTACATGGACACAATCCTATCACCAGAGTTGAAGTAAGAATCAACTGCCAGTCCAATTAACTTCTATATGTGGAATCTGTCCTTTGTCAAGCAGTAAATTGTCTTGGGCTAGCCCTGAACCTCCCCACAGTATTATGAACATAATTGTCTATGCAAATAGAGCACCTATGAATGTATGGAATGTGTACCTATTTCTGTACATCATCAAATAACGAAGCCTACAAGCCCATTTCATCTCATTTATTTACACATCTTATATCCCACACCTTCAACATAGATTTATGCTAACTGAGTCAGAAGAAACTACATAACATAAGTTTAACATTAAAAACAACAACCAAGCACACAAATTAGTACAGCAAATTAAAACAACAAACTACTCCGCCATTCCCTTGCTTAACTTACCTTGTTCTGCAGTTGGGCACAAAGTGGTGCCCTTAAGAAAGATGGCGGCTGAGGTTTCCCTAAGGAGCTGAAGCCTCTGCCACCATCTTGGTTCATGGCAGGGATGCGAGTGCGCAGCATGCATGCATGCCATCAGCCAAGATGGTGGCAGAGGCTTCAGCCCCTTAGGAAAACCTCAACCGCCATCTTTCTTTCTTTTTTTTTGCAATTAATTTTTATTCCAATTTTCAAAACCAAAACAATACAAAAAGAAAACAACACAAATCAATAACTAGTACAATACAAAAAGATATATATATATATATATATATATATATAAGAAAGAATATTGACTTCCGATTTGTCATAGTTCAGCTATAAATCTATAATATATATCAAACCTATCTCTTAATAGATTATAAAATCACCTTCCTTCAGCGGTTATCTTAGTTGGTTTCAAATCTCATTAACATCATATCATTTTAATCTTCCACAAAAAGTCAAAGAGAAGTTTCCAATCCTTGAGATAAATGTCAATCATTTTTTTTTCTAAATACACATGCCAGTTAATCCAACTCATCAAATCTACTAAGTCCAGTAATTTCAAATCGCTATAATTCAGCTATAAATCTATAATGTATAACAAACCTATCTCTTAATAGATTATAAAATCACCTTCCTCCTGCGGTTATCTTAGTTAGTTTCAAATCTCATTAACATCCTATCATTTTAATCTTCCACAAAAAGTCAAAGAGAAGTTTCCAATCCTTGAGATATATATCAATCAATTTTTTTTACTAAATAAACATATCAATTAATCCAACTCATCAAATCTACTAAGTCCAGTAATTTTAAATCGCTCTTCTGTCATTATCCATATTGGGTCCATCTTCCATCTTCCATCTTTACGCACCCAAAAATCTTGCTGTCATAGTCATATAATAAAAGTCTGATAGGAATTTCCTCCATCACAGATATTTTCTTGCCATCAAATCCAAACGTATCACTGAAGTATTGTTGCAAAGCCGCATCTCTGTTCCTCTTTTCCACATGATACACTAGTACATCTCTTGAAGATTTTTCCATTGACACAAAACAGGGATTAATTCTATTAACTTTCTCCATTTCAAGTTCCATCAAATCCTTCCAGTCCAGGAATTTTTTTGAACCGATAATATCTTTATCTCCAATCTCTTCAATTCCTTCAGGGACAGCGCTGAATTCCAAACTGTAATATTTGTCTCCAGGATCCATCACAGCCAGGAAATCCAAATCTTTTTTCATGTCCATAATTAAGCCAATCTCCATAGTTGTGAACCTTGCCTTTAATTTCTCTTTCATCCTTTTTTGGTTTTCCAGATCTATCTTTATTCTCCTTTCTCATAGAATCCTGAATTTCTTTCAGCTCCTGTCTCATTTCGTGAAATTCAATTCTCCACGCTTGTCTATTATTTCTCAGTTCTTGTTTTATTGACTTAATCCCATTCATTATTTTCTGAAACATGTCTAGAGATAAAGTCCCTTCTTGTACATCCATGATCTTCTTAATTGTCATTCTTAAAGCCAAAGGAACAAAACTCCTTCAATTTTCAATGTCCCAAACAAAGAGCAGCTTATTTCTTTAACCAGTTACTAAGGAGTTAATCTTTCCAACCAACTAACGTCACACGCTAGACAGCCCTTATCTCTTATCTACCCGGAAGTGTAAGAACAGCTTTAGTTCACAGCGTCCAAATAACTAGTAGCAGAGAGAATGAGCAGATTCGTCAAAAAAAAAAGTAGATCAGGAAAAATAGTCCCAGCCATATATTACACAAAAGTCTTATAAATCAAAAAGATTTCTTATCTCTTCCAATCAGAAATCTCCCGTCCGTTGTAATCTTTAAAATGCTATTTTCCATGTCAGCTTTTTGCAATAAAAAAAAGATAAGCTATTTATATTTTCTTCCCCCTTAGTTCCGTGAATAAAAAAAAGGAAAGTCTTACCTCACCTAGGTTATCTCAATTGCTGTTACTTTGACAAATCTCTTTAGCTGTATAGATAAAAAAATGATGAATGTAGACAGGAGGATGTTTGCCTGTTAATCCGTAAAAAAAAACGGATCACTTATCCAGCTGAGCTAGCATAAAAATCCTCGCTCTGTCTGAGCTGCTGGAAGACAGACAATTCTGACGAATTCCAGACTCCAACAATCAAAACAAAGCTGTGTGGGAAATCTCACGTTTCTTCCTTATCCGGAAGAAATTATTCCCAGTCAGAAAAGAGCCTTCTGACTGAATTTAAACTGGATAAGTTTCATCCAAGACGGAGCTCGTCTCAGAGGCTGCACAGGCGTAGGGATCCTCCTGGGAAGTCCAACCGCCATCTTTCGTAAGGGCACCACGTGTGCACAACTGCAGAACAAGGTAAGTTAAGCAAGGGAATGGTGGAGCCCCGAAGCTCTCGCCATGCGATCTGTGGCAGTGATCCTGCCGCAAATCACGGAAGGGGAGCAGAGGGGCCCCTCAGGGGCTCCTGTAGCCTCAGGGGCCCTCAGGCCAGTGCCCCACCTGGCTGCCCCTTGGAACCGGCCCTGTCTTTATATTCCAGCAGTATGTCAATTTTGTTAAATAAAATAAATAAATAAGAATGTTCTACAGCACGGGACTGGTGATGCTAAATGCCTGACTTCTGGTTGAAACCAGTCAGGCCTCTGTAACATGGAGGACAACTAGCAACGCTCCGCTGAATGATCTTGGCAATTGAGCTGGGATATAAGGCTCGGGGTGTGTGTGTTCTTACCTTACCTTTGTACAGTGGGCTACATTCAGTTTGAGATTTCTAAGCACACATGCAGGCGAGCAAGAGGAATGGCTATCATTCAGGAACACATTCTAGCCAGGCAGTCACACTCAAAGAAGGTGTGGAGTAGAGCCTGTAAGAGGTGTGCCCTACAGGAGGGGATGTGGCCTGGTCAGAGTCCCCCAAGGGCCAAATTGAGAAGCCTGAAAGACCCCAGGCCTGGGGCTCCTCGCCGCTATTATAAGAGGGCAATTCTTTGCCTTGACAAGCTGTCAATCTAGAATCCAGGAGAGGGAAAGCAACAAAAGAAGAGGAGGGTAGTGAAGTCAGGGGTAAAGAGAAATAAGTATGCAGCTGTTTCCATTACATATGAATACCCTCCCCAAGGAGGCCCGCCTAGACACCACATTACTATAATTTAAGCATTAGGCAAAAAAATTTCTGTTTTCCCAGGCATTTAAGAACTACAAATATCTTTAACTTACAGCAGTTTGATTTTACCATCTATTTAAATTGGCTGTTGTAGTTTTACCCGAAGCTCTTGCCATGCGTGAATCACAGAAGGGAAGTGCTGGGGCCTGGGGCAGGCTTTTGCACCCAAGGGCTCCAGCGTGTCTGGGGCTGGCCCTGGGCACGCGCACTTGTGTATGTGTGCATGCACACATGCGTGCCAGGGCCCAGGGCAAGCTGGTGCCCAAGGGCCCCACCATGTCTTGCCCCGGCCCTGTGTAAAGACCTCTATGCAGTTTACAAAAAAATAAAATAAAATAATAAATAAAAGTTAAAAACAAGTAGGATAAACCTTCCTCTTTCAACAAGCCCTTTTAAGTAGCAACCTTATCCCAGTCTGCATCTGCGCTGGAATTGCTTTTCAATATGTTTTTAAAGTTGTTTTTAAGATGTTTTGTTTTAAGATGTTTTTAAAGATGTTTTGTTTTAAGATGTTTTAAAGTCTTTTGTTTTTAAGATGTTTTAAAGTGCTTTTAGTGTTTTTGTTTGCCGCCCTGGGCTCCTTCTGAGAGGAATGGCGGTATATAAATATAATAAATAAAATAAATAATAATAAATAAGTAATTAAAAACTGAATTAAAGCAATTAAAACTAGTAACTAGCTAGTAACTAAAAAGATTAAAACAACATCAACAACTGGAACTCTCTTCCAATAAAGATTCAGCAAACACCCTCATTTTTAATTTTCAGGTATCTCTTGAAGGCAGGTCTGTGGAACTGTTTAAGTGTTTTGATCAGCCAATCATTTTATTGATCATTTTGTACTGTTTTTATAGTGTTTTATATTTATTGTAAAAATTGTTGTACACTGCCATGTTATAGTGTATGAATTCACAATATAGCAATTTTTATAAATAAATAAATAAATAAGAGCCACATCTTTTGCTCCACCCACTTTTGCCTCTTGACTCACCTACCAGTATCATGCAGACCCTGGAAGGTTGCTCATGAGGGAATGAAAAATGTCCCTCACTTGTCTTATCCTATGTAAATAGTCATATATATTTTCAGCATATATGTTCAGAGCTATTTTTAAACACAAACAACTTAAAGCCCAAACCACAACCTAAACTATGCATTACAGAGTTAAGTGATTAATTTGCCTTTGTATTCACTGGCACCCTTTCAGAATATATTTACCAAAAGACTAATATTAATTTTAACGCATTATAATTCTGTGTTTATTGATAAAAGTTTTTACTTAGTTACCATCTCAGATTTATCTGATGAGGACCACTTTTCCTTGTAAACTTTCCAGTTTTCTGTCAGCTTTGACGTAGACTTTAAAGGACAAAACATGTATTGTTCTCAGTTTAGTACTTGCAAAAGAGAGCGAAACAGAGGGTTTGGGGCAGCTGAAAATAACCATGTTTTAGTTCAAATAAAATTATTGTTTCTAGTTATGGCCCAAAGGCTTAAATACTTTGTAAAGAGAAGAAAAGAAAAGCAACATGCTTCATAATTCTGCATGCCATAACATCAGCAGAACACCAGCCTTTATCCTTTAGCGCCCTTAAGGCATGCCCTCTTTCATTAGTATATTTTCTCACTAATACCACAAGAGGGCACCTCCTGCAACACCTCACCTATCCCATATTATAAAAGTTCAGTTTAAAAGCTTCAGTGAGAGTTTTGCATTAAAAAAAATATTTTCCCAATTGCAAAAGTACATTCCAACTTAAAACACTCTTCTTCCCATCAGTAAAGGCATTATTTGGCACTTGCTTCCTCGCTTCTTTCTGTGTGGTATTTTCTGCATGATTCTCACACTAAAGTGTGATTATTGTAATGAGAATTTTGTTTTTGCAAATCCTGGTATCATTTAGGCGAGAACTCAAAGACTTGCTAAAATGTTTTCCCCCAAAAAAGTTTGTGATTACACAGAAAAGAAAAGTAAGCATAACTTTTAAACCATGGAAAATAAGACATACGACTTAAGACTGTTGCTCTAAAAATAAATAAATGCCATAATCCGTGATCCCATCACAAAATTTCCCTTGCCATGAATCTTAAAGATTGAAATTCAGCACAGGAAAGTGCAGTAATTGCTTCATATTTTTGATATGCCACCCCCTGTTAATTGATAATAGTGCTATTTCCTAATTTCCTCCATTTAAAGTACATCTAAGCCAAACCATGACAGCTTTTACTATGGAAGAAATATCTTTGTAATTCCATCATATCTATTGTCATCATTACGACAGATTCTAGGGCTTTCCCCAGCCTGGTGCCCTCCAGAAGACTACAGCTCCCATTATCTGACCATTGGCCATGTTGGCTTGTGCTGATGGAAATTGAGTCCAACAACAATTGGAGAACTGTTGAGTGGTGTAACAGTCAATCCCTTTTCCCAGGGAAAAACAGTTTTTGAAAATCAGCTCAGAAGCTCCTAGCCATTTTATTTATTTATTTATTTTTGTTATTGTTATTGTTATTATCCCACCCTTCCTCCCAGCAGGAGTCCAGGGCAGCTCTGTTGCTTTGGAGAATGAGATACTAAGGTTTGTTTTTTTCATGACTGGTACACTAGGCTTGTATGCATGTTACACAGAACACCAATACAACCTGTCTCCATGTGTACAAGTGTCTGTGTGAATGAGCATACATTTGTTGATTTGTACAGCTCAACTACTGGGTACACAGGTACACAGTCTCTACATTTATTGAACATTACATGTGACTAACTGTATGAATATAAACCTCAACTATTGTGAACACAGTTGATACCCAGTTTGTACACTTGTTGAATATAATGTGTGAACACCCTTAGAGTTACAGCCAGTGGCTTGCCGTATCTCAAGATGCATTGATAAACTGGGGTCATTGTGGCTGATTCTACATATCCATGAAATGCTGTTTTACTGTCTAAATGGTTTACTATGATTCAAAGACATAGGATTTAGTTTATAATAAAATTATTATTTAATGTCCATTTGAAAAGTATATATTTTTTAACATATATGGACAGACAAATGATGTCTCGCCACCTTCCAGGGAAATATAACTTTGTCTGGAATAATCAATGAATGATAATTAATTAAAAAACTAATGAATTATAAAGGAATGAAGCATAGTTTTGTATTAATTAACCTGGTATAAATGGAGATGAACACCCATCTGATTTTTGGTTTTGTTAAGTACATTAAAGATTGATTTGTCTATGTTTGCGTATGTTTTCTTACTTTGTAGTGTATGTTTTTAATTTCAAAAAAGTGTGAATATATATAGTTTTTCAAGGATTTTTTTGGTAGGCATTAAAATCTCATGAGTATAAAAACACTAATCAGAATTCTTGTAAAGCATCCAGGTAACAAGCCTACACTGAATTATTAGCATGCCCTTCTCTAAAGTGTGTGCTGACACACTGTATGGCTTCATTTATCAGAAAGTAAATCTGATTGAACTAACAATGTGTGGCTTTCAAAGTTTTATATTAAAGAGTTTATTATCTCAAGAAGGGCCAGCCACAGGCTACAGAAACTTTTCTGGCTTGCCAAACAGCATTACCAGCAAGAATATCACCACCACCACCACCCCCAAAGGATTTTGTCTGGAAGATTAGTAGGCTGTTTCACATGTGATCAAATTCCTATACAAAAGTCAATTCCACATAAGAATTCTGTCATGTGTGAAGTGTGACAGGAGTATTTGGGTTGGATACAGCAGCAACCTTCCCCAAATGGACGGAGCCCCTCAGTTCACAGAAGGAGCTTTGCTTCAATGTCAGCTTTTGCAAATTGGGGGGGAGCAGTTTTGCTTATTCCTCCTTCCTGCTCCTACACTGTTCCAGAGGATCCCCTTATGCTCTGCAGCAGATTTTGGGCAGGTTGCAGGGCGGAAATCAGTAGAGATTGCTTCCACCCTTCCATGGAAGAGACAAGACAATCTATACTGATATCCCCTTCCATTCTCAACAGTCATTAACACCTCATTCTGCAAATGGCAGATTTAGGAGACATGCAGGGAAAGAAGAGGGGGAGATCATTCCATTGCACAAGGAGAAATCCTTGCACTGCTGGAACAATCCGCTTAATGCTACATTAAATACAACCCAAACTGTATAGTATTACCTAGTGGTTGAAGGGGATGTAACTGTCAGAATACAAACTCCATCTTCAAGTGGTGGAAAATCATCTTCCTCAGACTGTAGATTCTGCCCTGAATGCTTTCACATTTGGTATTCTTCAAGGCACATCAAAAGTACAGACAGCTCCAAAACCTCCAAAATCCACAGCTGGCCAATGTCTTTGTTGAGAGACCAACCAAACTGTCACAAAAGCACAGCAAGCTTTTGAGATCTCCAGAACTTTTCATCAGGCAAGATAAAGATACCAAAGCAGGGGTAACATAATAAATTAGGTTGTTACATTTGCAGGTGATAATTTTGTTATATGAAATAGGTCTTACCAGTAGTCCTGGTTTTAAGGTGACCATTACAACATATTTTTGTTAAGAAACCTATACAGGATTACCACTGAAAAATGTTATCAACCTGCGTAATCCCCTCCTCCTGACATTAAATTAAAGCTGTTTCTCCTACCCTGGTCAACACGTGGCAATGCCAGCCAATAAGGTACAAGCCTCCCCATTCCTCCTGATCAAGAAGGGGAAAGGAAATTCAATACACCCTGTCCTGGGTTGCACAAAGAGGCCAGAGGAAAGTGGACTAAAATCCATGGGAGCAACATAACTGAACTGGTAAAACCTTTCATAGCGTGGTTCTCCTATTCCATTGGAAGGATCCACAGACAGTATATATCACATGCTTCAGTAACAGCAGATACACATTAAAAAACAAATGTGAAACATGAAAAGCAAAATGATATTAAAAAGAACAGCAAGCACACGCTGGTGTTAGGTATGCTGATTAAGCACCCCAATATGCCCCCTCCGCCCAAAACACCCATCTGGAAAAAGCTTGAAAGTTTGTATTAATAAAATTGAACCCTCTGTATGTGTTCATGACAAGAAATAAGGCAAACTAGACACAACCTTTTTGATCACAGAATCTCAGAAAGCAGAGAATTGACCAACTGAAAAGTACTGGCAATTATAAAGGCAAATTTGCCAACCTGATTCCCTCCAGCTATTTTGGACTACAACTTGCATCAGCCCAATCCAAAACGTCTGGAGAGCACCAGGTTGGTGAAGACTGATAAGGCCATAGCAGTTGTCAAGTCCAATCAAGCGTTTTTGCAATAGAGATCCAATAGCAATAACATAATGGAACAAAGCAAAACAAACCACTGAACTGCAAACCAAGGTGCTATTTGCATAATTTAACAAGGGATTATCTGGGATGGAAATGCTAAAAAGCACATTTCCCCAAAAGATCCTTGGCAAGTTTAAGTAGTAGGCTTCAAGTCATTTAAAAAATATTCAAGTTTATAATGCGAATGAAAACAAAAGAAATTAGAGGCCATTCTTTCAACTAGACTTTTTCTGAAAACTGCATATGTGTATAACTGATGGACGTAAAAGTGCTCTGAATATTGTTGATTGCCATTTTAAATCGGCAAGAGCCTAGCCTTTCTTCTACTGTGAAGTTGTTCCATAGCAGGCTCTGTAAGAACCATATGTCTATGCCAAGAAGATTAACAGAATGGATATATGGATTTATTTATTTTTGAAGCACAACATGGCATAGACGTTACTCAAGGTGAATGCAAATTGTATGCATAGCTTCCTAAGGCAAGTATTCTTGGGCTCAATGGTGCTTCTTACTTCTGAGTTTATGATGACCAGACTGCCTGCATGAGCATCCCTTTTCTTTTTCCATTAACGCATCAGCTCTAGGAGTGCTATCCTTTCCTCTGCATCTTGAAAGTCTGAATGTTCTGATTTAAAATTTCAGAAGGCTTTCCCATGTCAGTGACAATCTTAATAGAGTCCAATTAGTTCCACAAGGCACTTTCTGATGCTCAGGCCTCTGGCTTGATTGCGGTGACTGGTGGGTATTTCCTGTGTTTAAGCCCACATATGGATTGAGTAAAGCAGTGGCAGAGAGACTACTGTTTTTCCTTCACTACATCTTCATTTCTTTTCTCACAGGCTAAACCTCTCTTGTTTTTCCTGGCTCTGTTGTGAAAATACTGACCAGAGTTTTGGCTCATGCAATGAGGACACTTGGCCAAAACAATCCTCTGTAAACCAGTGTGGCAAAATGTATTTTAATCTATACATTCACCACTCAGCCATGTGAATAACCACACCCACTGACCCATTTCGTGGTTTTAAAATAACATGGATTTGCCCCCAGAACTGTTTGATTTATTTGACAAGGTTTTGCAAGCTGGGTCTATCAACATTGGAAATGTTCTGAGGCTTGGTTGCTGGCACTTGCATGTACAGCAAGCAGTTAAGCACACTCTAATCATCATCTGCCTCTATTAAACTCGACAAGGTGAATGCATTGTGCCTTCATTGAGACTTCTTTAAATAAACCATCAGTTTCATAAAATAAACAGATGGTACTTTGAAACAGATTTTTGCCAAAAACATTTTTTTAACCTTATAATAATGCAGAATAAGGACATTTGACTATTACTCTGCAGTAGCCTTCTGTAAGGGGAGAAAACCCACTCACAGAACTATTAAAAATACATAGAGTTTAAACATGGGTGGGTGACTGATGTATTTTCATATCAAAACTATATCAAATGCAAAATTATCTGTCCACCTTAGCTTCCAGACCGACAGCTATACATTTATTTATTTATTTATTTATTTATTTATTGCATTTATATACCGCCCCATAGCCGAAGCTTTCTGGGCAGTTTACAACAATTAAAAACATTAAAAACAAAGATACAAATTTAAAAAACCAAATTTTGAAAAAGCAATTTAAAAAACACATGCTAAACTGCCTGGGAGAAGAGGAAAGTCTTGACCTGGTGCTGAAAAGATAACAGTGTGGGCGCCAGGCACCCCTCATCAGGGAAATCATTCCATAATTTGGGGGCCACCACTGAGAAGGCCCTCTCCCTTGTTGCCAGACTCCCAGCTTCTCTCAGAGTAGGCACCCAGAAGAGGACCTTTGAAGTTGAGCAAAGTGTACAGGTGGGTTCGTGTCAGGAGAAGTGTTCCATCAGGTATTGTGGTCCCAAGCTGTGTAAGGCTTTATAGGTTAAAACCAGCACCTTGAATTGATCTCGGAAACATACAGGCAGCCAATGCAAGCGGGCCAGAATTGGTATTATATGTTCGAACCGTCTGGTCCCTGTTACCAATCTGGCCACTGCATTTTGCACAAGCTGCAGTGTCCGAACCATCTTCAAAGGAAGCCCCACGTAGAGCCCATTGCAGTAATCTAACTTGGAGGTTACCAGAGCATGGACAACTGAAGCCAGGTTATCCCTGTCCAGATAGGGACGTAGCTGGGCCACCAACCGGAGTTGGTAGAAGGCACTCTGTGCCACAGAGGCTACCTGAGTCTCAAGTGACAGAGATGGTTCTAGAAGAACCCCCAAGCTATGAATCTGCTCCTTCAGGGGAAGTGTAACCTCATCCAGGACAGGTTGAACATCTGCCATCCAGTCAGAAGAACCACCCACTAACAGTATCTCAGTTCTTGTCTGGACTGAGCCTCAGTTTATTAGCCCTCATCCAGTCCATTGTCACAGCCAGGCACCAGTTCAGCACATTGACAGCCTCACCTGAAGAAGATGAAGAGGAGAAATAGAGCTGTGTGTCATCAGCATACTGATGGCAATGCACTCCAAAAACTCCGGATGACCACACCCAACGGTTTCATGTAGATGTTGAACAGCATGGGGGACAGAACTGACCCCTGCAGAACCCCAGGGTGCCAAGTCCAGGGTGCTGAGCAATGTTCCCCAAGCACCACCTTCTGGAGCCGACCTGCCAAGTAGGAGTGGAACCACCGCCATGCAATCCCTCCCATGCATAGCTGTGATTTCACACAAACCAACTACAGCTCCTTCTGCCTGGCCAGCTGAGTTGCCTGTTGAATACTGTAGAAGCGAGCTATCCTGTTCTTTTTTCCATAGCTTCCTGCAGCAAACTTTGTTCCTGGAGATTGCAGGTAATATCTGCCATAGTAATATGCATGTCTTAGTTCTAGGGTGACAAATGTGGTGCTCATGGAAGAAATGGCACCCTTGAGGACTTCCTTTGGTACCCGTGAAGGCTCTGAGCCAGGAGCAGGTCACCCAATGGGGCACAGCTGCAGCAATAGCCTCCCAGCAAGGGTGTCACTGCCACTTACCCAGGGAGGTGTGGCAAAGAACAGCACTGTGTGCACCATTGCAGCTTATTTGGCACTCTGTTGGGGCACCCACACAGCCCTCACCTCGCTGCTGCCTCATCCTCCCTCTATTTATTATTTATTTATTTATTTTATTAAATTTCTATACCGCCCCATAGCCGAAGCTCTCTGGGTGGTGTACAAACTAAAACTTCCATCTACAATTAAAACACATATTTAAACAATTTTAAAACTACATCCAAATTTCAAAATTGTAAACATTTTAAGACAGACAAAACACATATTAAAATACTAAATACGAAAATACTAAAATGCTAAAATGCCAGTAATACTCTCCCAGTAAGTGGCCATGGCACCCCTGCCAAGAGGCTATTGCTGCAGCTCCACCCCACCAGTTGAGGGTTCACAGGCATCAGAGGAAGTCCTTAATGGTGTAATTGCTCCGAGTCACCACGTTGGCAACCCCAGAACTAAGGCATATATTACTCTGGCCTGATCTGCTGTCTCTAGGAACAGACTTTGCTGCAGAACGCTATTAGAGAAAGAATGGAGATAGAAGCTAACTTTGAAGGTCAGAATGTTGCTGCGAAACTAAAACTGTCTAAAATGAAGTTCTCAAATTCCTGATCAAGTGGCACATTTGTAAATGATTCAATTATACAGCCACGAGAGTGGCTGTATACTATAGCCAGCATGGATTTTTCACATTCTGCAATGTTAAATTGAAAATTGCCCCCATGCCATTCTGATGCTTCTCATAAGCTCATTTCAAAACAAAACCTTGCAAAACTTATAGTCCTGAACTCAGAAATGCTTGCTTAACAACCCTGTATATTTTCATGGCGATACACAAAACGATGCACATAATCTGTTGAAATTCATTAAAAATCAGCCATGTTCACAGAGTACCTGTAATCCTATTACTGACCTTGCCCCATACTCTAACCTTCATCTTCTGCAGTTTAAAAGTTAAAAAAATGCCTGGCTGATTTTTAATTAATTTAAGAAAGTTTGGCTTGAACCCAATGATAGTGTCGGGCACGCTCAGTAAGAACCAACTGTCAGTGTTCTAAAAGCCAGACTCACAGCTGCTGGGCTTGCCTAATCAGGGGGCCACACCCACACCAGACTTTGATTTCACTTGAGACAGTCATGGCTTTCCCCAAATAATCCTTGGAAGTGTAGTTTGTGAAGGGTGCTGAGAGGAGACTCCTATTCCACTGACAGAGTTGGGGGAAACCTAACAAAGAATGATACTGTTCACAATGTATTCCTTTTGGAAAGGTAAGGAGCTCCTCCTCTGCCCAGTGCCCACCCAACCAATCTCTTCTCCTCCTCCTCCTCCTCCTCCCCTCCCTGCCCCTCTCCTGGGTCAGTTTTGGACTATGAACTGGGAGACCAGGGTTCGAATCCCCACACAGCCATGAAACTGACTGGGTGGCCTTGGGCCAGGCACTGCCTCCCAGCCTCAGAGGAAGGCAATGGTAAACCATGTCTGAATACCATTTACCATTAAAACCCTATTCATAGGGTTGCCATAAGTCAGGATCGACTTGAAGCAGTGAATTTCCATTTTCAAACATGATTGCACAGAAATAAATCCCATGGAACTCAAATGATCAAATCCACCCTCCCTTCTCCTCCCTTCTCCTCCCTTCTATCTCCTCCATCTTGCACCTTATCTCTCCCTTTCTTTACCCCTTCCTACCCATCCCCATTCCCTTCCAATCCCCTCCTTCCCCTCTCCCTCCTCCCCCTCCCCCTCCCCATGGTCAGTTTTACCTATCTTAAGCATAATTGCACAGGAGTAAATACCATTGAACTCTATAAGCATGGAAATGATCAAACCTCCCCTCCCCCTTCCTTTGCCCCCTCCAATCATCTCCTTCCCCATCCCCATCCTCCTCCCCCATGGTCAGTTTTACCTATCCTAACCATGATTGCATAGGAGTAAATCCCATTGAACTCAATAAGCATGCAAATGATCAGTCCATTCTCAGCAAACTTGCACAGGATCCCATTTCTTACCTTCCAGTTTAAAAAGCAGAGAAATTCACTAATAGGCAAAAAACCTTGCGGTTTAAGAACATACCTGGAGCCCACAGATCTTTCTATCAAACTTTAAAAAGCAGGGACATTGGGCAGCTATAGTTTTTTTTTTTAATAATTTTTATTCAAATTTTTCAAAAGACAAACAAAACAGAGTCAAACAACAAAAACATAACAATACATAAAAAAAAATAGTTGACTTCCGATTTGTCGCAGATCAGCTATAAGTAATAATATATATCAAACCTGTCCCTTAATATATACATACAGGATCACTTTTCTCCATAGGCTATCTTAATTAATCGTCAAATCCCAATATCATCATTTTATTTTGATCTTTCAACAAAAAGTCTAAGAGAGGCTTCCATTCCTTGAGAAATGTGTCTGTCGATTTTTCTCTAAGTAAGCATGTCAATTTATCCATCTCTACTAAGTCCATTAATTTCAATAGCCATTCTTCCGTTGTTGGTGTTGATTCCATTTTCCACTTTTGTGCATATAATAATCTTGCTGCCGTAATCATATATAATATTATTCTTCCATATTTCTTTTCTATTTGTTTATCCATAAAACCCAATAAAAAAAATTCTGGTTTTGACTGAATATTTATCTTTAGAATTTTTTGCATCATCCTACCTATCTGTGCCCAAAATGATTTTGCCTTTTTACACAACCACCACATATGATAAAATGATCCTTCTTGTTGTTTACATTTCCAACAAACATTAGAAACATTACTATACATTTTTGACAACTTTTCTGGAGTCATGTACCAACGATATATCATTTTATAGAAATTTTCTTTAAGATTATAGCATAATGTAAATCTCAAGCCTTTTTTCCACATATTTTCCCATTGATCCATTTGTATGTTATAACCAAAAATTTTTGCCCACTTTACCATACACTCTTTTACTTGTTCTTCTTCCATATCCATTTTCAGCAAGAGTTTATACATTTTCGTAATTATATTTTCATCATTTGTACACAAACCTATTTCAAAATCAGATTTACTTATTTCAAACCCATACATTTTCTTATCCGTTTTATATCTTTCTAACAGTTGTAAATAGGCAAACCATTGAGAACTATATCCTTCTTTTATCAGTTGTTCTCTTTCTTTCATTATATATTCTCCATGTACATTTTCTAATAGTTCTTGATAAGTTAACCATTTTTCTTTTCCAGCCATTTCTCTTCTATAAAACGCTTCTTGACTTGAGACACATAATGGTATTTTCGAATAGAACCTTGGTTTATATCTATTCCATATTTTCAACAGAGGATGTCTTATAAAATGATTATTAAAGTCTACATTTACTTTTACTTTGTCATACCATAGATATCCATGCCATCCCCACTTCAGGTTATGACCCTCCAAATCCAATAGTCTTTTATTCCTCAATAAAATCCATTCCTTTATCCAGACTAAACAACAGGCAGCAAAATAAAGTCTCAGATTTGGTAATCCCAGTCCTCCTCTTTCTTTGGCGTCTTGTAGTAATTTAAATTTAACTCTTGGTTTTTTTCCTTGCCATACAAATTTAGAGATCTCTTTTTGCCATTGTTTAAAAGGTAAGTCAGAGAATATTACAGGTATTGTTTGAAACAAAAACATCATTCTCGGTAATACATTCATTTTTATCACAGATATTCTACCCATTAATGACAGTTGTAGTTTATCCCATTTTAGCAGATCTTTCTTAATCTCTGTCCATAATTTTTCATAATTATTATGAAATAACTTTGAATTTTTATTTGTCATAATAATACCTAAATATTTCAACTTTTTCTCTATTGTAAAATCTGTCTTGTCCATTAACTCTTTCTGTTCCCTTAAAGATAATTTTTTCACCAACATCTTTGTTTTTTGATTGTTGATCTTAAATCCTGCTAACGGTCCAAATTCTTTTAATTTGTCCATCAATGCATTAATTCCTTCCAAAGGGTTTTCTAATACAATTATCAAATCGTCAGCAAATGCTCTCAGTTTATATTCTTTTTTTTATCTTTAGTCCCGAAATCCTTTTATCTTGCCTTATATCTCTAAGCAACACTTCTAAGACCAGAATAAATAGAAGGGGAGATAATGGACATCCCTGTCTTGTACCCTTTTGTATTTCACATGAATCCGTTAAATCTCCATTAACAATTATCTGGGCCTTCTGAGATGTATAAATCGATCTAATCCATTTTATAAAATTGTCTCCAAAATCCATTTGCTCCAAAACCTGAAACATAAATTTCCAATTCAAATTATCAAATGCTTTCTCAGCATCTAAAAAAATCAAAGCTGCTTGTTTATCATTTCGTTGTTCTAAATATTCCAACACATTCAAAACAGTCCTGACGTTGTCACGTAGTTGTCTTTTAGGTAAAAACCCCGATTGATCTTCCTGGATAAATTGTTGCAATATTATTTTCATTCTTTCTGCCAAAATCATTGTAAAAATTTTATAGTCATTATTCAATAGAGATATCGGCCAATAATTTTTTGTTTTAGTTAAATCTTGCTCCTCTTTAGGTATTAATGTTATGTTAGCATTTTTCCAACTATCCGGTATCTTCCCCTCTTGCAAAATAGAATTCATTGTATACTGTAAAGGTAACAAGAGTTCTTCCTCCAAGCATTTATAGTACACTGCTGATAACCCATCCGGTCCTGGCGCCTTTCCTGATTTAATTTTGCTTATAGCTTCAGATATCTCTCTTGACGTGATAGGACCATTAACAGCTTGTCTCTGAAAATCTGTAATTTTAGGTAAATTCTGTTTAGATATATACTCTTCTATTTTTTCAGATGGGATTTCCTGACACTTGTACAATGTTGAATAATACTGATGAAAAACCTTTTTGATTTTTACATTATCTGTCAGCATCTCATCTCCTTCTTGTATCTTTAAAATAAGACTTTTTTGACGTTCTTTTCTTAATTTATATGCTAACCATTTCCCTGGTTTATTTGCAAATTCAAAAGTCCTTTGTTTAGCAAAATTTAGTTTCCTTTCAATTTCTCTAACTGTCAGCATTGATACTTGATTCTGTAACATTTTAATTTGATTTACAATAGAAACTTTAGTTGGATTCTTTTTCAATTCTTCCTCTTTTTGTTTTATTTCTTCCAAAATTAATTGCATTTTCTGTTGTTTCTTTTTTTTAAATTCAGAATTACATTTAATAAAATATCCCCTCATAAATGCCTTACTTGTATCCCAGACAATATTTTCATTTGTTCCTTTATGTAAATTATGTTCAAAAAACTCTTTTAATTTCTTCTTACATTCTTGTACTACTTTATCATTCTGTAATAAGGATTCATTTAGTCTCCATCTAAATCCAAGATTTTTTTTTTTGAAAGTTAATATCACAGGATTGTGGTCCGAAAAAGTTTTTGGTAATATATCCATTTTAAAAATGTCTTTCACTAGATTTTTAGACATCCAAATCATATTAATCCTCGAGAATGTTTTATGTCTTTCTGAAAAATAAGTAAATTCCTTTGCATTATCATTTATATATCTCCAGGTATCCACCAATTCTAAATTTTCCATCAATTCAAAACAAATCTTCGGTAGTTTACCCTGTGTCTCTTTAATATTTTTTTCAGAAAGTCTATCAATTTTTGGTGAGATTACCCCATTCCAATCACCCATGACACACCAATGATCATATGAAAACTCTGACAATTTTTCCATAAGTCCTGTGTAAAACCTTGTTTTATCTTCATTGGGGGCATAAATACCCACTATCAAAATTTTTATGCCCTGTAAAGTAATTTCAACCCCCACAAATCTACCACTATCATCTAGTAATATCAATTTAGGAAGCAATTGTGGGTTAATGTAGAGAACAACACCATTTTTTTTTTAATCCAGCCGAAATAAATTCTTTACCCAAATTTTTACAAATCAAATATTTAGAATCTTTCTTCTTAATATGAGTTTCTTGTAAACAAATTATATCCAATTTTATTTTTTTCAAATAATGAAACACTTTCTTTCTCTCCTGCGCCGTGTTGGCTCCATTTATATTCCAAGTTAAATATTTGTAATCCATCTTTAAACGTGTATTTTAAAATGTATCTGATGCTCCCTTTAATCCATCATCTTCCTTTCCCTCCTCTGCATGTTCCTGTTGACTTTGTTTCCCAGGAATTATATCCATATCTTTGAGTTTATCTTCTTCCATGTCTTTTGAAGCTTTTCTCAAGAAATCCCTTGCTTTTTGAACAGTATTCAATCGATATTTCTGTTGTCTGAATGTAAAAATCACTCCTTCTGGAACATCCCATCTAAATTGAACTTTGCATTGCTTAAGTTTTTCTGTAAAGAAAGCATATTCTTTTCTCTTACGTAAAAGTCTAATAGGAATTTCCTTCATCACCAGTATTTCCTTGCCATCAATTTTAAAGGTATTGTTGAAGTGTTGTTGTAATACCATATCTCTGGTCCTCTTTTTTATAAAGTGAACAAGCACATCTCTTGGAATTTTTTTCATTGTTGCATATCTGGAATTAATTCTATAAACTTTATCTATTTCAAATTCCATCCGATCTTCATTCCAATCCAAAACTTTTACTAAGGCATTAACAATTTTATCTCTGATATCTTCACCTGTTTCCTCAGGGATTGCACGGAATCTCAAACAATGTTCTTTATTTCTCAATTCCATCACAGCCATGTAGTCCAAATTTTTTTCTAATTCCAGATTTAATATATCTGTTCTATTCTCCAAGATTTGTACCTTTTCTTTAGTATTTTTTACATCCTCTATTATTTGCCCAATTGTCCCTTTAATCTCATCCACTTGTATTTTAATATGGTCTTTTATATCTTTCAATTCCATTTCCATTTCTTGTTTTAAATCACTAATCCCTTCCATTATTTTTTGAAACATATCTGGGGATACAACCCCTTCCTGTGGATCAATTGAACCTCTTCGCTCCTGAGCCTTAGCTGCTTTTCTGGTTGTCATTCTCAAAAAAGCCTTTAATTTCTGATATTAACCACTGTTCCAAAACCTAGAGGCAGTCTATTTCTTTTTTTTTTCCTCCACCAACAAAAGAGTTAATATTCCAGGCCTGTTATTATAGTCCAGCCAGCACAGTTCTTATCTACGTCCAGGAATGCAAAACAATTCTGGTTCACAACACCAAGCAATTAGTAACATACACGAACAGCAGATTCGTCCAAAATGAAGTAATCCAAAGAAAAAAATAGTCCCAAATATATTTCCATCAAATAATCAAGTTGCCTCTCATCCGTTTTAATCTTTATAATTCTAAATTCAGGCCAGCTTTTTGTCGTAAAAAATATATATATAAGTTGTTTACATTTTCTTTCTTCCTTAATTTTATTTAAAAGAGAAAAAGTATGACTCACCCAGGTTTCTCAATTGCTGATTCGTAAACAAATCCCTTTTACTATAGTAATTTAAGCCAAATGATAAGATTTAGACAGAAGAAGGCTCGCTGGTTATAGAATGTTTTTAAGAAGAAAAAAAAGTCTCGCTTTTTTTCAGTACAGCTTGTTGGAAGTCCTGGCTTCGTCTTCAGCCGATCGGTATGCCTTCTTATCTCAGGGAATTTCTGATCAATTCCAGCCGCCGACAGCTCAACGAAGTCCTGTGGATAATCTGTTCGGTTCACCTTTGCCTTGGATAACATTTAAGCCAGTCAAAGTTTCCTCTTGACTGGTTTTTAAACTGAAAAAAGCTTCCTCTGAGACAGAGATCTCTCAGAGACAGCCACCAGCTGAGCACTCACTTCCGGGAAGTCTCGACATTGGGCAGCTATAGTGAATGCATCAGGGGAGCAGGAGACCTGACCTCCTCTCTGAGATATTGGACTGCCCTACAAATTTGTGAAAATGCAAATTTGGTCTTTCACAGTCCAATCCACTTCCTGTGTAGCTTGGAAGAATTTGGTGACATGTGCCTCTGAGCATATGGTGAGTGGTGGCAACACTTGTAATCAGCCCAAAGAATAGAAACAAGACATGTGCTGTGCTGTTCTTGTTTTAGCAGGGAAGAAGCAACATTATTAAGACAGTTGATATAGAGGCATACCCCGCTTTAACATTCGCAATGGGACCAGAGAGTATACTTTAAGTGAAAATCTACTTTAAGTGAAGCAATTGTCTTCACTTGTACTGCACGCAATCACCACTAGATGGCAATAAAGTGTACGTTATTGTGAAGCATGCGAACGTTAAGCGGGATATGGGGACGTATGGAGCATGTATGTTATAGTGAGGCAACGTTAAGTGAAGCAATATTAAGCGGGGTATGCCTGTAGTTCAGATGGTCACCTGAAATATGTCTGATTTCCTTTGCAATTTTAGTGAAGTTTCCTATAGGAAATCATTTTCTTTTGTTTCTGTTTCTGTGAATATGTGTACAGCAACACTCTGCAAAATTTACACTAAAAAAAACTACAAATATAATTGTGGAATAATGGCACTGACTTCTGCAGAATAGTCTCCAGTGGACATCAGGAGTGTCTCAATTTGCACAAGATAAAACAGTGGAAGGTGAAATATATTCTAGCAAAATTCTAGGTGTGCTCCATGTTTTTAATTGACGGTGCCCACCTTGCCTTAAATGAAGTGGTTTAAACATAGCAGGCTAAAAACATGCATCCTCTTTTTTCCAACAGCTAGAGTCATTGCTGATTGTAATCAGTCTGAATTTACATCAAACTGCAGTTTCAGATTCAACTGTTAATGCACCCAAAATAGAAATAGAACATATGCTCCAATTTGAAACACAAAAGGCTGTCTTCACCATCATATGACATTGACCAATAAAAAGGCTTTGAAATTAATAAAAATAAATTTGACACAGATTTCTAGGATGAAAAATGAGAGAAATATAATTTTCTAGATTAGATTCTCTGTAGAAACATTAGTCACACAGGAAAGAAGCAAAGTAAGAAGAACACCAACAAACATAAAAACATAATTCTCTATCTTTAGAGATGGCAGGTGTTGCCACCACTCACCATATGCTCAGAGGCATGTTACCAAATTCTTCCAAGGTACACAGAAAATGGATTGGACTGTGAAAGACCAAGTCAAATTGTGTTTGCATTTTGACAAATGTGTAGGGCAGTCCAATATATCAGAGAGGATGTCAGGTCTCCTGCTCCCCGGTGCATTCACTATAGCTGCCCAATGTCCCTGCTTTTTAAAGTTTGATAGAAATAGGTACGTTCTTAAACCACAAGGTTTTTTTCCTATTAGTGAATTATTATAAAGATAGTGTCCAATGTTCTCCTGTTGAGCCTCCCCTCCCCCATGAGGGCCAGAGAAGGGGAAGACATGAGTTTCAGGTTTCACAGCTGTCAAAAGGCACAGAAGACCAAGGAGTTGTTGAGTCTCAGAAAGACCTTGGGAGGGGGAGTGAGATTGACTCCGGGCCAGTTCCCACGGATTGCGCGATCTCTGAAGAGGAGATCGCGCCGCCCCCCAGACAGGTCGGAGGAGCCATTGGAAGAGGTTTCGGAGGGGGCGTTGACTCCCCCTTCTCTTGGGATGCCTCAAGCGTGTCACCGCCCCCTGACCTCAAGCCAGTTGCTAACGAGACAGTTCTTTCGGATGAGCCATTGGAAGCACACACCCCGTCACCCCGCTCTCAACGCCGCAAGAAGCGGACAAGACAGAGGCAGGACTTGCAAAGGAGCCAGAGATTACGATCTAAAACTTTCCCTACTTAAGACTGCAGTTCTCTGGGTTGAGCTGCTGAGTCAACTTTCTTCACAGGTTGCAGAGCATGTCTACAGTGCAGTGAGGGAATTCTAGTGAGCTAGCTTAGAGGTTTCAATGAAGCGCACTGCTTTTGATGTAATCATTACTTTAATAAAACAAGATTTAATTGCACCTGTGTCTCAGCCTCGTGAATCCCTCTCTGAACAGAACATCTCCCTTCCAAAGGAAACTGACACTGTAATGGTGACCCTGAACTACCCAGCCCTTGGAGAAGAGGAAGCATGAAATCATGAATATCTGCAAATTATCTATAAATAATCAGGGGTCAGGATTCTTAGGTTCAGACGCCATATGTGGCCCTCCAAGCCTCTGAATCTGGCCCTTGATATTCTCTCCAGGTCACACTCCTCACTAGTGCTGCTGTGCACTCCAAGTGTTTTAGCCTGGCTGGAAGGTGTCCTTGCACTCTGATAATGCTTCTTGCTTGTCAGGAGGTACAACAGAGAGAGGCATGTGAGTGTGTGTAAAAACTAGCCTCCTGCACAAAGGTAAAACTTACAGGTGTTGCTCCACCCACTTTTGCATCTGGCCCCCACCACCACTGGCATGTGGCCCTTGGAAGGTTGCCCATTCATTGGCAATCACTCATGATCAAGTAAGATTGTCTTCAATCTTATTACCCTGCTGGGAGTATATGACTCCAGATGGCATTGCTCACAGGGTTCATTGGAACACTCACCACTACAAGGTGATGATCCAGCGAGCAAGGGGTTGAATGGAAGGGAATGTGGCTCTTGGGCTGGAAAACCTTCCTCACCTCTGATTTTAGACAGACAGACGGATAGATAGATACCACACTAATCTAGATGCACTGTATATAGATAGATAGATAGATAGATAGATAGATAGATAGATAGATAGATAGATAGATAGATAGATAGATAGATAGATAGATAGATAGATAGATAGATAGATAGATAGATAGATAGATAGATAGATAGATAGATAGATAGATAGATAGATACTGTATATACGGACAAATCAGATCAACTACAAATCCTTTGAAGCTAGTGTCATTTTCTTCTATTGATGCCATGAACATTGGACCCTATTACAACTATAAAGTACAACCAGCTTAAGTACTATTTTACAAAGCAAAATATCCTTCTGTTCATATTTTTCCCTACTCCATTTTGCACTGCTGTGAGCTCCCAAATTCAGCCAAATGTCTTCAATTTAGGCCACATCAACCCGGAATTTGAACACAACTGTATTTTTGTTTGGAGAAAATAGCTGTTTCTGTCATAAGCTGCCTACAAACTGCTTCCATTGAGATGAACAGCTTGTATTATGCTTGGACCACATTTAAATACCCCACCTGGAATTACCGCCCAAATACACAGCATGAGCATAAGCACACCAGAGAATGCTTTCTGATATTAAATAAAACAAAAAGGCTTAAAGCCAATCCTTTTTGGCAGTAGGTGCTCCAAGAAAATTGCAAGTGGGAAAGTGTTTTGTAAATATAATGTGGATTTGCCTTTTTTTTCCCCTCCCGTGGCAACAGCTTCCTTCAGGGTTGTTTCTATCTCCTTAAGCAATTTCTCACACAAGGATTAAAGGCTTTCCCCCCCCCCCATATTTTGCCTAAAACATTTTGGTCACTTCCAAATGACCTGTTGACTAAGCATTCATACTGATTTGTTTACACAAAGGTTATACACTGTCTGCTGTGTATTGAGCATCCTTTCTGATTTGTTTGCAGGGAGGTCATTATTTTATTTATTTATTTATTTAAAATAATTTATAAACTGCTTAATGTTTTTTTTAAAAAATCTCTAAGCAGTAGAGAACACACAAACAATAAACCATATCATTTTTTAAAGATCAACATAAACCCAGGAAAACAGTAGTATAAAAGTGTATCAAAATAAAAACAGGAATTCAGGAAATTCAAATAAATAAAAATCAAGGTCTAATCTTACGCGTCAGGGAAAATGTGGGCAAAAAGACAGACCTTTAAAAGATATCTGAAGCAACTGATGGCTGCTGCTTCACATATAGCAGAGGGAAGGGCATTCCACAGTACAGGACAGTGCATCATTGGCAATCACTTGTGGCTGAGTAAGATTGTCTTCCAAGATAAGGTCTTTAATAGTAGGTCCATAAGTGACTGTGGAGGCCAATTCTGGATCCACACAGCCTCCCACAGTGAAGACATAGGTTTCCAGATGGAAGATGGTTGCGATGAGGATTTGTTTGACGTGCCTTCTGCTTAGCTCGTTTGTCCCATTCGCCCTGTATTCGTGCTTCTTCAAAGTCCACAGCACCTTTGATAATAGCCGACCTCCACTTGGGACGTTCATGGGCCAGGACTTCCCAGTTCTCAATGCTCATGTTACATTTTTTTAGATTCGCTTTAAGAACATCTTTAAACCTCTTTTGCTATCCACCGATATTCCGTTTTCCATCCTTAAATAGGGAGTAAAGTAGCTGGTTTGGAAGACGGTGATCAGGCATTCGAACAACATGGCCAGTCCAGTGAAGTTGATGTTGAAGGATCATTGTTTCGACACTGGTAGTCTTTGCTTCTTCCAAAACGCTAACATTAGTCCGTCTGTCTTTCCAAGTAATTTGCAGAATTTTCTGAGGCAGCGTTGGTGGAATCTTTTAAGAAGTTGGGAGTGGCATTTATAAATGGTCCGTGTTTCACAGGCGTACAATAAGGTAGGTAGTACAATAGCTTTGTAAATAAGCATTTTGGTCTCCCTACGAATATCCCTTCAGCAAGGGGAGGACAGTGCATACATAGCCATGGTGAGATAACCTGTGGTATGGCCAACCAACTGATTAAGGGAGGGAACAAATGCAGAATTTAGGTTCCATCTACACTATACATCTTCATAATCACCTTTATTATTTATATCTTATCCTTCGTCCTGAAGGAGTCTTGAGCGGTTTAACACTCAATCCCTCTTACCAGGGAACTCTGAGGATTGTAGCTCTGTGAGAAGAATAGGGGTTTTACAACTCTCAGAACTCTTAACAAACTACAGTTCCCAGGATTCTTTGGAGGAAGCCATGACTATTTAAAGTGGTACAATACCACTTTAAACATATAATGTAGAAGTGGCTATTCTGCTCACTCTTCCTCCTTCTACAGCTGATTGCTGCTATTGCTAAGACCCCTGGCAGATGTGCTCATGTGCATTTTGATATCTCCTCATGAATGGAAACACCTTGGTTTCCCAGAAGAAAGACAGGAAGAGCATGAAAAAGGGATTCATGGTGGCAGGCTAGACATGCTTTTATTTATGTAAGAGGTAAAGATCTTATCAGTAAAGTGCCTTGGTGTATGTTTCCAGAATCTAGTGTGAGTCTTTTCTGTATTTATAGCAACACAATCCAGAGTCGTGGCATCTCTGCTGTTCATGTTTGTCATTCAGATGCACTTTTTTGTGTCCTAATGCCTGCTTCTACTAATTATATTTTGAATAGTTCTTGTAGTAGTACCAGTGCTAGTAGTAGCATTTGTGTTTCTTAAAAATGAGCCAAATATTCAAAAGCCTTTGCATTGCTTGGTTGGAAATAGACTCCAGACTCTATTGCAACTTCATTTCTCCATCTGTCTTGGTCCTGGCACCAGCAGGTATAAATATATCCCCAGGATCTGTTCCAAAGATGATTTGCTCTTGCTTACAAATTCTTCTTGCAATTTAGCAAAAAAACAGCCTTGTGAGAAGTGGCTCATGGAGCCACATACTCAGGGCTGAAGAATGTCAAATTTCAACAAACAACAACATCTGTCCCAAAGTGAACCTTGTTCTGCTGATATTTATTTTTGACCGGCAATATGTGATGTTTTTATTTGCAATAGTAGCTAAATAAAGGATATCATAAAGAAAAGGGTTTTGCTCCAGCAACTGCATTTTTTTTAAACACTGTGTGTAGATCTGTGTATCTGAGAAAGTAGGGAGTGGGTTCTCAAAAAGTATCCATGGAAATGGCTTTGTTTTCTCTTCCAGACAGCATAACTTGTTTTATGACGAGCAATGCGTGCAAAGATTTGACTTGGAAGTGCTGGTTATCAGGTTACAAAAGGTTACATTGATTTCATTATGCCATAATGATCCATGAAGGTCTGGAAAGAGGGAAAATGCATTATTTTCAGTTGAGGAGGGGTGGTGGCTTTAAATCTTAGCTACCACTAATCTATTTATTCACACAAATGAATTTCTAAGCAATCAAATGGCTGGCTCCTTGTTGTTATGATCTTCTCATCTGATAAATATCCAGGAAGATACAAAATGGCCACAATCAAACACGTAGTTATTCATGCTTAAGTGCACTGAAATCCGTGGTTTAAGCACCTATGTTTGCTAGATTGTGCCCAGTGAAGGAAATGGATAACCTTTGAAATACTGGAAGTTGCCTTATACAAAATCAGATGATTGGTCATCTAGCTTAGTATTGTTTCCTACACTGGCTGGCAGCAGCGCTCCTGGGTTTCAGGCAGGGCTCTTTCCCAACTCTACCTGGAAATGCCGGGGATTGAACCTGGGGCCATCTACTGACCTATAGGTCTTTCCTTGTGGAATGCAAACATGTATGTTAGCCTCATGGCAGATGCCACTCTTTGCCATATTGGGGCTTAGCTCAGAGGCTATTAATGGGTAGAATTAAGTGCATCTACTAATTATCCACAGGATAGTTTGCAAAGACACAGCAGACAAACAAAATTGTTAGTCCAAATTGAAAGGAAACACCATTTCTTTCAAAGTGTATTAGGAGGGTGGTGCACAGCTGGGCTTATTTTATTTCTTACAAGGAAAAAGATTGTAATTGAATCACTTAACATTACTGAGAACATGAAAACATGAAACAAAAGTATTGATCTAAGAATTCACTGAAGAAAAGAATCATATACCCATTGGTGTGTTTGATTTTTTAAAAAGGGGGTACATGCATTGTTTATTGGGGAAAGCCTGAGCTTGGCACTTTAGCTCTGGCATGCACTACTCAAACATACATGAAGGCAAGTGTTATTTGTGTTGTTAATTTTACATTATGCCCACTTTAACTGCATCAGCTGCTAAACAGAGCCAGGAATAATGGCATTTAAAAAGGAAAATTGCAATAATCTTCAGAAGGCTGCTCTATAATGGAGGAACCTAATTAATTTAACCATGCAGCCTTCCATAATGGCAGTACTTTATCATTTCCGCAGACAGAGGTTGAAGGAATTAACAGTGTTGTGTGTGTGTTTCCCCCAGCAGACATCTCTCCCTGTGTTTAACCAATGACCATTTGCCTTTTAAAGATGCATTGCTTTGCCAAGTGAAGCATTTACAATAGTTGCTGGAACTCCCCTGAGTTACAGGCTTGTACTATACTAAAAAGAAGAGAGGAATGTGCCACATTAGTGGGAGAGCCGCATTCTTCAGGCATTCTTCAGTTAAACCAATGGGCTTCCCTGCATACTTGAGACCAGTCTTCACAACACTTTAAATTTCAATTCCCCCTAGACAATTTTTCCAACCCTACCATTGCTTTGTGGGAAAGCATCCTGAGTCAATTTTTAACTCTGCCAGCATTCACCAGACCAGATAGTTGATTCTCTACACCATTTGATAGATAAAAAATCTTAACTGATTAACTGAAACATTTGTACAACTCAAACAGTAAAAGTTTGCTTATTTCGTTTCTGTTTTTAAATTTGTTAGTTCTACTATTCATTCTCTCTCTCTGTGTGTGTGTGTGTAAAATTATTATTATGAATCACCTTTTACCTGTGTCTCTAGGTGATTTACAAACATAACCATAAAAACACTAAAGTCGTTTTAAGAACAATACAAAAGACCACAATGAAAGATAAGTTAAATGCAACTTTTGTCAAAACAAATGTCTTCAGTCGTTTCAGGAGAGTACAGATAGTGTTTTCATTATTGCATTGATTCTTATATATTTTCAAAATTGTTGCTCGTTATCTTCGGCATGATTCATGGAAAAGTGGTGTATCGGTGTTTATAACAGATAAATAAAAGTGGCTCATTTTAACAATTAGGTTTATTATTTCATGAAGCACATGTGTTCTGAGCAGTTACATTCTCCAGGAGTGTGATGGAGGCATACACACATATATAACTGAGAAGAGTTTAAAATAAATCTGCCCTGAGGTCTGGTATTCATTCTGGCAGTTTTCATGCTGCGGAGATCACATGCTGTTTGGGGTATTTTTTATTTTTATTTTTTACAATTGCCTAGTTATGTATGTATTACCTTCCACTGTGAACACACAAATGAAATATATAAAGTAAAATGTAATTGCTGAAAGGGAATAAAACTTAACTGAAGTACTTTGGTGGCTTCCTGATATAAAGCCTCCTCACCCACCCTATCAGACCTTGGACCCAAATAACACTCCCAGACAAAGAGTGCCTTTGGCTCTCCTTTCTATTTGTTAAACCTTTGGATACCATATTTTTTGTTGATATTATAGGTTGAAGTCAAATGGACATAGAATCCATTTCACAACTTGCATGCATGCAAATTGTCAGGTTTTCAATCCTGTTATATAAATAATATAATTTGCATGCATGGATCTGATCACAATGACTCACATACTGTATACAGTGTGTTGAATATTGTAAATTTTCTTGCAAGTAACAAACTGCGGGTTGTTGTTAACTAAGTCCTACTCAGAGTAGATCCATTGAAATTAATGAACCTAAGTTAGTCATGCCCAAAATGAAAGGACTGGTATATAGAAAGTTGAAAAGGGAAGTCAAGAGGGACAGCTCTCTCCAAAACCCTTCAAACCCAGAACATCAGAAGCTTATACTGTGGAGAATGTGGACTTGCTCTATATGAAACTTGTTGGGTTCATGCTATCACAGCTTGTTTTGGGAGGGACCTTGAGGGCCTGACATTGGAGTGTTGGTATAGGCAAGTGTGGGAAACCACTTTGCTGGAGAAAGTGGCCCCAAACCTGCGATTAGATAGAGGAAAACAGAAAAAAAGACAAATTTGAGGTGGACAGGTGGCCATTTATATTACTTCTGGTGACTGGAGAACAGTCAAGCACCTTCCCTTCTTTTAAACATTATGGCTAGTATAATCACATACATGGTACTGAGATTCTTGTCTGGGATACTAATTTTAAATGTATGGAATGGGTGATCTCTGTCAGTTGTGTGTGGGGGGGTTAATTTGTTTGTTTATCTTAGTGGTTCTCTAACAGTGACTCAGAGATTGCGTGTGAGGAAGGGGATTAGAGTTCAGGGTTCTGGGGTTTAACTGTTGTTGTTATGATGTATAAATATTATTTTTTAAAAAAAACTTTGTAAAAGAATATATACTGCACGTCAGGAAAGGTACCACCAGGGCAAAGAGAATGCCAGCATAGTTAATGAACAGAGTCAAATAAACTATTAGAAGCAAGAAGGCTTCCTTCAAAAAACTGTAGTCTTACTCAAATGAAGACAATTAAAAGGAATGCAAATAAAGCAAAAGGAATGCAAGCAAACAATAATGGATGCTAAAAAAGAATTTGAGGACCACATTGCTAAAAACATGAAAAACGTCCTAACTGTTAGAGCCATACGACAATGGAATCAATTACCTAGAGAGGTAGTGGGCTCTCCGACACTGGAGGCATTCAAGAGGCAGCTGGACAGCCATCTGTCGGGAATGCTTCGATTTGGATTCCTGCATTGAGCAGGGGGTTGGACTTGATGGCCTTATAGGCCCCTTCCAACTCTACTATTCTATGATTCTATGAAGACCAACAACAACAAATTAAATACATTAGAAGCAGGAAAGTGCCTAGGAAAGCAATTGGACCATTGGACAACAAGTAAGTCAATAGTATGCTAAAGGAAGAAAAGATTGCAGAAAATCCGAATGAATTCCTTGCATCCGATTTTACTGCAGAAGATATAGGGCAGAACCCTGTGCCTGAATAAACTTTCTCAGGAAGACAATCTGAGTCATGATTTGTTTTCATGATATGGTAGATCCCAAAATTCTAGTTAATGTACATACTTAACTATGAAGGGGAAAAGACTTTATACATCTTGGTATGTTGTCTTAGGATTTGTGGAAGGGGGGCACATAAATATTTTTATTTATTTCTCTCTTGGTTTTTTATTTTGTATACATTGCTGCCACAATTAAAAATTTATCTTTGTAGCCCTAATTTATTTTACCAATGCAAGCTGGGAGTTGCAGGATTCTGATAGCAGTCAGTGGAACATAAAAGGGTTTTGAGACCACATGTGAGTGGAGGACTTAGTGTCATCACTGGACTGGCCTAGACCAAATGGTACCCCAGGACAAAAAAAAACACCACTTCAGCATCCCTCCTCCATTTGATCAACTTCTGAATACTTTGTTTTTTATTGTATTTATAGCCCATTTCACTATTTTGATGCACAATTTACATTCATGATTTATCCCTGTCATATACTACCATGGATTTGCAGTGCACACATGGATCTAATCACAAGCACTCACATTCACAGTATATTTTGAATGGCCACTGATGTAATTTTTTCCATGAAGAGAAAGCATACATTATCTGCACAGGCCAGTGTTCCCAACTTTACAAGTTAAGACGAACTCTATGCACTCTGTGTTTCAACTGTTGAAGTTGAGCAGGAGCCCAGACATCTCCCCACCAAGTCCAGGGCTTCAAACATTGCCAAGGTCACCTTACCCTAAATCCAGTCCTGGCTGTCCACACCTGAATAATTGTAATCCATAGAAAATTCATCTGAGTTCCTCATTTGGGTGGGATAATACTGTTACAGGAAGACTGGGTGCAAGAATATCATTGTTTAAACATGGAATGCAAAGTACACCCATTGACTTTTACATAGAAAGGGACTGCAATAATGAAGAGAATTGCTTTTTATTGTCAAATGTGATCCCATCACAGAAGCCTTTGTTTTCCTTAATTTTACTATCCCCCGAATAAGAATCATACCCCTACTCCTAATTGGTTTCACCACCTCACCCATATTTCTCAGCCTATCTTAATCTGGCCCTGCCTTGCATTGTATGTTATAGAATGCTATATGCAGAAAAACATCTTTCCCAACCTTCAGTGAACGATGCTGGTCTTCAAGGAAGCAGCCAATGTCTCCACCGTGTAATGGAGATAGCAGTGTCTCTGTGATGTTATCCAAATCCATGAGTAGTTCTGAACAAGTGAACTTTTCCCCAATTAAATAAAAACTGACTGAGACCTACAACCCAGACCAGATTATTAGAGTTTGCAGCAATGGCAGCCCCCTTCAGAACACCACAAGGGCTGATGCATTTTTATATAGCTGGATTATTTTCCCCTAGTTTTTACTTTCAGCTGTTTGGATCAGAGACAGTAATCATCACTAAAACAAAAAGGCAGAAATGACAACATTACAAGATCAATTTCCTGAAAACAAACAACAGTGAGAGGCCGGTGTTGTGGACAAAATGTTGAATTAAGTTGTAAATACAAATTCAGATCCCTGCATAGTTGTGAAATGCCTTGGAGGAAGGACCACCTTCACTGTTTCTCCTCATTCTAATTGCCATGCCTAATTTCTTCCTTCTCCTAAGGCTCCAAGCCCAGTCTGAAATATTTTCAATCATGGTGCTGGCTTTGCCTCCAGGATGTAGCAGCTCTGTCTTCCTCAGGGCCAGCCCAAGACATTTTGCTGCCTGATGCAAAAGTCAAGATCCCCCACCCCCATAAAGGAAGCAACTGGACTGACAGCTGAATCTTAAGGCTCATCTATACTTCTGTTTAGGGTAAGTCCCTTGTGTCTCCATTAATTCTCCCTCTTCCATGTGACATTGACCTCTTATCACCGCCTTCCCACACTTTCCCCTCCCTTAATCCGCAGTTCCTCATACTAGCGAAAAGGAGAGAAACAGCAATCTAAGGAGGAAGTTGTGCTTGCTTTGTCTCCCACTATCTAGGTGGGGGATTCTAACTACACCTCCTTCCATGCCTCCTGTTTCTGTTGGGTTCCCATGGGCTCCCTCATCCCTCTCCCTTCTGATCTGAGCCAACAAGCAACACTCCTTGTACTGGGAGGGGAGCAAGCAAAGCTCTGGCGTGGATACAAAATGGCGGTGAAGAGAAGAAGAGAAGAAGAAGAGGAGACGACGAGTATCTAATAATAACAGCAATAATAACAATAATAATAACATCAGCCATCACTAGAAAAGAGGAAGTTTACCAAGAGCATTACGGGAGACTTTGGACTGTGCCTGTTTTGGGTTTCAGCTGCTTGGTCGTCAGCCTTGTCTCTGGGATTCCCTGCTCTTTGCAGGATCATGACTAAGGCCTGACCTAGGATTAGGAATTGGGCCTTGACTCAGCACTTTAATGGTTTTTTACGTGTTTATACCGGCCTGCTAGTAGGGTGTTTGCTTATAAGATCAAAGCCTTTGCTTGTTTTAGAGCGGTAGGATGTGTTTTTACCACAAGAGGGGAGGGAGGGGGATTCAGGGGGCTGCCATTAGGGTTATAGAGGGCAGAAGGAGATATGGAATAGGGAGGCAGTTGTGCTATCAGGGGAGAGGGGTATGCAACAGAGTGCTGGTTGCCCCCAAACTGTCTCCCCGTTAAAATAGCCTGGATAGTCGTGATGACAGTCCCCCCGGGTGCTTGTGAATGCCAGGTCGGTGAATGGTAAAACAACGGCCATTCAGGATTTGATCGTGGATGAGCATGCCGACCTGGCTTGTATTACTGAGACTTGGTTGGATGAAGCTGGGGGGGTTAATCTCTCTCAGCTGTGCCCACCAGGTTTCTCTGTGCAGCAGCAGGCAAGACCTGGGGGCGGGGAGGTGGACTCGCAGTGGTCTATCATGATACTATCTCCCTGTCCAGGTGCCCTATCCCACAGTGTCCAGGGTGTGAGTGTGTGTTTTTGAAGTTGGGTGGCTGGGACAGAATAGGGATTCTGTTGGTGTATTGCCCACCCTGCTGCTCAACAGTCTCCCTTCCTGAGCTAGCCAGGGTGGTCTCGGCGTTGATGTTGGAGTCCCCTCGGCTTGTGGTGCTGGGGGACTTCAACATCCATGCTGAGATTGCCCTGTCGGGAGTGGCTCAGGACTTCCTGGCCTCCATGACAACCATGGGTCTGTCCCAGGTGGTATCTGGACCCACCCATGTTGCTGGCCACACCCTGGACCTTGTTTTCTGTGTGGAGGGGTATGATGGTGATCTTGGTGTGGAGGAATTTTCTGTAGTTCCTTTGTCATGGACAGATCACTACCTGGTGGGGTTTAGACTTACTGGGACTCGGAACCTCTGCAGGGTTGGGGGACCAATTAGGATGGTCCACCCCAGGAGGCTGATGGATCCGGATGGTTTCCTGATGGCCCTTGGGGATTTTCCTGTCACCCCAGCAGGAGATTCTGTCGAAGCTCTGGTTGACCTTTGGAATGGGGAAATGGCCAGGGCGGTGGACACAATCGCTCCTGAGCGCCCCCTCTCATGAAGCAGAGCCAAACCAGCTCCTTGGTTTACCAAGGAGCTGATGGTGATGAAACGAATGAGACGGAGACTAGAGCGACATTGGCGGAAGACTCGGAGCAAGTCTGAACGAACACGGGCTAGAGCCTATTTGAAGGCCTACTCCATGGCAGTGCGGGCAGCAAAGAAATCTTTCTTTTCTGCCATCATTGCATCTGTGAGGAGCCGTCCAGCGGAGCTGTTTCGAGTGGTCAGGGGTCTTTTACATCCTGGCCCCCGAGAGGGCAATATGGACCACTCAACAGCCTGCTGTCAAGAGTTTGCATGGCACTTTGCAGATAAAATTGCTCAGATCCGTTCCGACTTAGACGCTAAAATTGATACAGTCTCAGAGGATGTAATTTTGGCTTCTTCCTGTCCAGTAATGATGGATTCTTTTTGATTTGTACGGCCCAAGGATGTGGACAAGATTCTTGGAGAGGTGAGAGCCACCACATGTCTGCTTGACCCTTGCCCTTCCTGGCTTATAAAAAGTGCCAGAGAGGGACCGGCTGAGTGGGTGAAGGGAGTGGTTAATGCCTCCTTATGTCAAGGCAGAATTCCAGGTTGTCTAAAGGAGGCAGTTGTAAGACATTTGTTAAAAAAGCCCTCCCTGGACCCCTCTATAATGGATAATCACCAGCCAGTGTCCAATATTCCATTTTTGGGGAAGGTAATAGAGCATGTGGTGGCCTCCCAGCTCCAGGGATTCTTGGATGAAACAGAGTATCTGGATCCATTTCAGTCTGGTTTCCGGCCTGGTTATGGGATGGAGACGGCTTTGGTCGTCTTGGTGGATGACCTACGCAGAGAACTGGACAGGGGCAGTGTGTCCCTGTTGGTTCTGCTGGACCTCTCAGCGGCTTTCGATACCATCGACCATGGTATTGTTCTGGGTCGCCTTGCGGGGATGGGACTTGGGGGCACTGTCTTGCAGTGGCTCCGTTCCTTCCTGAAGGGACGAACCCAGAAGGTGGTGCTGGGGGATTCCTGTTCGACCCCTTGGCCGTTGGCCTGCAGGGTCCCTCAGAGTTCAGTTTTGTCCCCTATGCTATTTAACATCTACATGAAACCACTGGGAGAGGTTGTCCGGGGGTTTGGGGTTCGGTGCCATCAATATGCTGATGACACCCAACTCTATTTCTCCTTTCCACCTAATTCCAAGGAAGCTGTCTCAGTTTTAAACCAGTGCCTGGTGTCAGTGGTGGACTGGATGAGGGCGAACAAACTGAAGCTTAATCCAGACAAGACAGAGGTGCTCATGGTCAGTCACAGGGCGAATCAGGAAACAGGGATACAGCCGGTGCTGGATGGGGTTACACTCCCCCTGAAGACACAGGTTCGCAGTTTGGGTGTGCTCCTGGACTCAGCTTTAAACCTGGAATCCCAGGTTTCGGCGGTGGCTAGCAGTGCTTTTGCACAGTTAAGATTAGTGCTCCAACTGCGCCCATTCCTTGAGCCATCTGACTTGACCATGGTGACACATGCCTTAGTTACATCCCGCTTAGATTACTGTAACACGCTCTACGTGGGGCTGCCTCTGAAGACTGTTCGGAAACTTCAGTTGGTTCAATGTGCTGCAGCCAGAATGTTAACTGGGGCGGGTTACAGGGACCATACAACTACCCTGTTAAAAAAGCTCCACTGGTTGCCAGTCTGTTTCCAAACACAATTCAAAGTGCTGGTGATGACCTATAAAGCCCTATACGGCTTAGGTCCAGGCTATCTATCAGACCGTATCTCCCTGTATGAACCTGCCTGGCCCTGAGATCTTCAGGAGAGGCCCTTCTCTCAACACCCACACCCTCTCAAGTACGACTGGTGGGGACGCGTGATAGGGCCTTTTCGGTGGCTGCCCCTAGACTTTGGAATTCCCTTCCTAGGGATGTAAGAATGACCCCCTCCTTGTAGTCCTTCCGGTGTCAAGCAAAGACCTTCTTATTCCAACAAGCCTTTGGTATTGAAGGCTGCTAAAGATAGGGCTTGACGGGAACTGCATTGCTAATGCCTAATTCCTCCATTTTTAAACTGGTTTTTTGATTCTCTTTTAGCTATAAGTATGAATGGTTTTAATATTGGAATTAGTTTAATTTTATTTTAATCTAGACTCTGTATGTTTTAATTATATGTGTTTTTATTTGGAAGCTGCCACGAGTTCCAGTTTTGGAAGGATGGCGGGGTATAAATAAAGACAATAATAATAATAATAAAGAAGGAGGGAGTTTCCAAACAAAAAAGGACACACCTACAAGCATGCATGAGGAAATAGTTTGATTGGAGTACAAAGAAAGTGCAAAGCAGCAGACAATTCCAAAAAGGAAAATGTGGATGTTTAGTATGGCATCTTCCACAGCACTTGAGGGCAGCAGAATAGCTTAGAAGACACCAGGGAGACCACATGATATAGCTCTTGTCGTTTGACATCTCACCAGTTCTCCTGAGGAGGCATCTGCCTCACACTGCCTGACAGAGTCAGCCCCATCTGTCCTTGCAGTGAGTTTTCAACCTCCTTTACACATACACTATGAGTGGAATGCCACTGCTTTAGTGGCCCTGTGCAGGCATTAACTAATCACACGAGGCGGGGCAGTGAGAATGAGCATGCTAGTTGTGCCCCCTCAATCCCATTTCAGTTGCCTTCTACATGTTTGAAAGTGATTGAGTGAAGTGGGGAGACCTCTAGTACCCATAGCAACTCCCTGTGTGTTTTGGAACAGTTTGGGGGTCCAATTGCACATTTACAACCAAGCATCATCCCTCTTCCCTACTTTTGCACTGTTCACACTCCACATCCACATGAGACAAAGAAGCTACTCCTATGCAGCCTGGTGTGTGTCTGTGTGTCTGTGTAAAGGGATGGCTAATACTACAACACCTTCACAAGTGCGACTGGTGGGGACACAAGATAGGGCCTTTTCGGTGGCTGCCCCTAAGCTCTGGAACTCCCTCCCTAGGGAAGCAAGAATGGCCTCCTCTGTGCAGTCCTTCTGCAGACAGCTAAATACTTTTTTCTTCTGGCAGGCCTTTGGAACTGAAAGCTTTGGTAGTGATTGAAGAGGGTGCTGTATGTTATTGTTTTACTTGTATGCTCTTAAACTGGGTTGCAGTATTTTAAGTGTATGGCTAATTGGTTTTAACATCTTCATAGTTTAATTCTGTTTTAATGCTGATTTTTATATGTTTATATGTTTTATATATTTATATGTTTTTCATGATATGTACTTACTTTTATCTGGAAGCCGCCTTGAGTTCCAGTTTGGAAAAAGGGCAGGGTATAAATAATAATAATAATAACAATAACAATAATAATACATTCACAGGATCATACCTTTATACTCTGCTTTCATTGATAATTATGACCCACCTGGTTCCATGCAGTCACAAACGTGGAGTCTCTATGTGCAGAATATGTGCTCTTAGTGATTGTGGATGCTGCAGAGGGTATGCAGAGGTGGGGGATAGACCTCCTTGTGGTACTTCTGCACACTATGACGAGGCTTGGGATTGCTTTCCTTGGAGAGGAAGCTTTTGGCACCGAATCATAATGGTTCTTGGTATTGCAGAACTTTATCATTTGAAGGAGCCCAGGGGATAATTCTTCCAGAGCATCACAGCTGCAGAGTGTCACTCACAGGGGATGGGGATGCTACTGCTGGTGGAGAGGAGAGAGACGAAAATGGCATTGACTTGAACAGAGTAAACCAATCATGTCAAGCTAATTGGAAGCAGCTGGATTTGTAGAATTAAGTAGTAGACTAGTATTTGCTTTTCAACGTAGCCAGATGGAGCTATGTCTGCTGCTGGATCAGCATCTGGGAAATTCCTAAGGAAACTGACATAAGGAAGCCAGGCCTCCCCATCTTCTAACGTTAGCCTTTGTAGTCGAGGTGGCCTGAGTCCAAAAGGGATGACAAGCAGTCTTAGCAAAGACTTATGTGAGCTCTGTCCATCCTACAACTAAAGCTTTGCTGAGATTCATTTAAGATCAAAATCTTTGCATGCAGGTTGGCAGTGACCATGTCCTTCTGCAGCTGTCTGCCACACTCCACTTGATTTCATGCCAGTAAGCATTATTCAGTACGCTGCTATTAAGTCAGAAATGCTGCCTTTCAAATGGCTGCATCTCAGAATCAATGACATTGTCATTTTGCAACCTGGGAGAGTGGGGAAAATGCCAGCTGTGCATTTAAAAAAACAAAACTAAAACTCCAATCTTTTAAGTATTAAACCTTATTTGACAAGTGTGTCTTTTCCTAAATGAGAGAATACTTGGGCTTCCTGTGAAAATTATTTTTTTTTAAAGCTCTTGACAAGCCATAACAACTGATTTTTATCTACTGTACAGTATTATACTCATTATCCACCTAGCTAGAATCCCACCCCCTAACTTTATGTAGTTTATGAAAGCCACAGGCATTTTGGCATCTCCTCTTTTTCTTATTCCAATACATTCATGGATTGGCAATAGACTGCCTGACTCCAAAACTTTTTAAATGCCTGTTTTGAGGACTTAGCTTTGGATATGGGAGAAACAAATGTTATGGCATGCCAGCTTTAAAAAGTGCACAAACTCTATGCTTGAATCTCATGGTGCATGCACTGGCATGCACGTGAACCCCCTCAATGCCTTTCCATCAGATGCATGGATATTGATGCAGAGGGGTGGCTGTTCTGAGCTTTTGGTATCATAGAGGATAGATGGCTTATTGAGGCAATAGCCTATTTCTTCAGATGCAGAGGACATCACAAGGGCCCTCCAGATACAGTAGCTAACTACTTTTCCACTGACTGTATGTCACTGTGTTGACTTGTATGGGACAAATGAAGGAGCTGCAATCAGAAAGGGTTAAACACACTCCTGCTCCATACTCTAGGGGTAACAATCTCCCCAGTGCTATCCCCAAATGTAGCCAAGCTAAAAAGATCGACCTTGAATGAACAGAGAAAACAATTTTTCAGATGATTGAAGATGGCATGATAGAGGCATGGCTACCTGCAAAGTATTTAAACTCATTTTTGTTCACCTACACTTACTGTCTCTGGTCAAACAGGTTTTGCCGTTTTTTGAGTTGCTGCAAAACCCTGCAAAATCTTTTTGAACCATAGTGGAGCAGGAGGTGGTGGTGGGAAGACACACCATGGGTAACAATTGTTCCATCATACCATCTTCAACTATTTGAGAAAAAATAACCTTTGTCCCCAGAGGTTTCAGAGAGCAGGACTAGAACCAATAGGTTGAAATGGTAGGAAAACAGATTTTGGCTAAACATTAGGAGAAACTTCCTAAGGGCAAGAGCTTTTTTGACAGTGGGCCAGACGGCTTTGAGAGGTGGTAGGCTGTGTTTTGCTGGAGGTACTTAAGCAGAGGCTGGATGGCTGTCAGGGAGGGATGTCATGGTTGCATCTTGCACTGTAGATCCTGCACTCTGAGCAATGGGTTGGAAGAGATGACCTCCAAGCTCCTTTCCATCTCTAAAATTCTATGATTCTGTGATTCAGTTTTACATATTTTACAAAAATATGTCCACCATGATAAATTGTGTCATAACTTGGTCTGCTACTAAAGGCCAAATTAATAAGAAAAAGCTTCTTGTACACACAACACTGAAAGCTCCTGGGAACTCTCACAAGGTATTTGTGTGCAAGTGTGAACATTCTAATGGGGAAAACTGGAAAGAGCCATTTCTAAGTCAAATGTACATTTCAGCTAATGTTGGTTTTTCTTTCTCAGCTGCTTAACTGGGATAAGTGAAAATGACTTTGAGAGTCATTTATGAAAATGCCTGTAGCATCCTCATATATTATGTGACATAGAACTTTATCTATGACAAATGGTGCTTTATTGAAAAAAATCACTAAATGTAATCTCCACATTTTAGTAACACAGTGGAGTAGGTTTTTCATTGTTGTATGTTTACATCAGTTAGCATCGTTATGGCCTTGCCAACATGCTTAATCCAAACCATACAGCAGAATAAAATAATCAAGAATAACAAGCTGTCAGGTGCTATAGTGCTCAAATCAAGAGCTCTGAAGCCTGGTCGGTCCAGCTGCTCAGGAACCCTTGGAACACTCTAAGGCTTCCTGTAACAAATTGGCAAAGCACTTTGCTGATAAAGTCGAGCACCTGAAGAACTCGATTCCGTACGCTGTGTATGCAGTGGAGGATCCAGAGTTGACCAATTGCAGTCCGGTTCAGTGGGATCGGTTCCAGACTCTTCCTTCTGAGGATGTGGACAAGGTGCTTTCAACTGTAAAGCCTACCACCTGTCTGATTGATCCTTGCCCATCATGGTTTCTTATGAAATGTAGGGAGAAATTAGGCGAAGGGATCAGGGCGGTGGTAAATGCATCCTTGAAGGAGGGTGCATTGCCACCAGCCCTCAAGGAGGCAATTATAAAACCTATTTTAAAAAAGGCCTCCTTGGATCCCCAAGTCTTCAACAACTTTCGCCCCGTTTCAAATTTGCCATTTTTGGGGAAGATCATTGAGCGAGTGGTGGCTGGCCAGTTGTCAGCACACTTGGATGAAATGGATTATTTGGATCCATACCAATCGGGTTTCAGGACTGGACATGGTACTGACACAGCCTTGGTCGCTCTGGTGGATGATATGAGGAGGGCATTAGATAGGGGAGAATCCACCTTTCTTGTCCTCCTGGATCTCTCGGCGGCTTTTGATACCGTCGACCACGGTATCTTGTTAGATCGCCTGGAGGGATTGGGAATAGGAGGCACTGTTTTGCAGTGGTTCCGTTCCTTTCTCTCTGGCAGGCATCAACAGGTAGCATTGGGGGATGAGGTTTCAGACCCTTGGCCCCTCACATGTGGAGTGCCACAGGGCTCTATCCTCTCTCCCATGCTATTTAACATCTATGTAAAACCGCTGGGAGCTATCATCAGGAGTTTTGGGCTGCGATGTCACCAATATGCTAATGACATGCAGCTCTATCTCTCCTTTAAATCTTCACCAGAGATGGCTGTGGAGACCTTGTCCAAGTGCCTGGAATCTGTGAGTGGGTGGATGGGAAGGAACAGACTGAAGGTCAATTCTGATAAGACCGAGGTGCTACTTGTGGGTGACAGGGGGAGGTTGGGTGCTGTTGACCTACAGTTTAATGGGGTAAGTTTACCCCTGAAAGATCAGGTCCGCAGCCTCGGGGTGGTTCTTGATTCCAGGCTGCCCATGGAGGCTCAGATTTCGGCAGTGAGCCGGGCAGCTTGGTACCAATTACATCTCATACGGAGGCTGCAACCCTACCTCCCTATTCATCAGCTCCCACTGGTGGTACACGCCCTGGTCACCTCTCGATTAGACTACTGCAATGCGCTCTACGTGGGGTTACCCTTGAAAACGGTCCAGAAACTACAACTGGTGCAGAATGCGGCGGCGCGGTTGCTTACAAACAGCCGCCGCCGTGATCACATCACGCCAGTATTATTTCACCTACATTGGCTTCCAGTTGTTTTCCGGGCCCAATTCAAGGTGTTGGTATTAACCTTTAAATCCCTATATGGTCTCGGCCCAGTTTACCTGAAGGAGCGCCTCCAGTACCACAAATTAAGCCGCCCAACCAGATCAGCCACACAGGGCCTTCTCTCAGTCCCACCAACGAAAACAGCTAGGTTGGTAGGGACTAGAGAGAGGGCATTTTCAGTGGTGGCCCCCACTCTCTGGAACTCCCTCCCATTCGATCTTCGCCATGCCCCTTCCCTGGATACATTCCGCCGGGCCTTAAAAACTTGGCTCTTTGGACAGGCCTTTAGGATTTCCAGGGAGGGCTAACTTTTTTGGGATACTTATTATCTATTGATTGCCCTAACTGATCTCATGCTGCTGTGATTAATGACTTCATTGTATTTTATCTGTATTGTATTGTATTTTACTGAATTTTAGTTTGTACGTCGCCTAGAGTGGCTTCGGCCAGATAGGCGACACAAAAATTAAATTTTATTATTATTATTATTATTAAAGAACTCTGCACTCATCTGCACTGTACATCTAAAGCAGTATCATACCACTTTAAATGGTCATGGCTTTCCCCAATAATCCTGGGAACTGTAATTTGCTAAGAGTGCTGTGAGTTGTTATTAGGAGACTCTATTCCCCTCACAGAGCTCCAGTTCCCAGAGTGCATTAACAGTTAATCCCTCTTGCCAGGAAGCTCTGGGAATTTTAGCTCTCTGAGGGCAATGGGGGTCTCCTAATAACCCTCAGCACCCTTAACAAATTCGGCACACTTGGATGAAACGGATTATTTGGATCCATACCAATCGGGTTTCAGGACTGGACATGGAACTGAAACAGCCTTGGTCGCTCTGGTGGATGATATGAGGAGGGCATTAGATAGGGGAGAATTCACCTTTCTTGTCCTCCTTGATCTCTCAGAGGCTTTTGATACTGTTGACCACAGTATCCTTCTACATCGCCTGGAGGGATTGGGAATAGGAGGCACTGTACTGCAGTGGTTCCGCTCCTTTCTCTCCGATAGGCATCAACAAGTAGCATTGGGGGAAGAGGTTTCAGACCCTTGGCCTCTCAATTGTGGTGTGCCACAGGGCTCTATCCTCTCTCCCATGCTATTTAATATCTATATGAAGCCGCTGGGGACAATCATTAGGAGATTTGGGCTGCAGTGTCACCAATATGCGGATGACACTCAGCTCTATCTCTAGTTTAAATCCTCACCAGAGTTGGCTGTGGAGACCATGTCCAAGTGCCTGGAATCCGTGAGTGGATGGATGGGAAGGAACAGGTTGAAACTGAATCCCAATAAGACCGAGGTGCTACTTGTGGGGGACAAGGGAAGGTTGGGAGATATTGACTTGATGTTCGATGGGGTGAAAATGCCCCTAAAGGACCAGGTCCGCAGCCTTGGGGTTGTTCTGGATTCCAAGCTGTCCATGGAGGCTCAGATCTCGGCAGTGAGCCGGGCAGCTTGGTATCAATTACACCTCATACGTAGACTGCAACCCTACCTTCCTGTTCATCAGCTCCCATTGGTGGTACATGCCCTGGTCACCTCTCGTTTGGATTACTGTAATGCGCTCTACGTGGGGCTACCCTTGAAAATGGTCCAGAAACTACAACTTATACAAAATGCAGCGGCTCGACTACTTACAAATTGTCGTCGCCGGGAGCACATCACTCCAGTGTTGTTCGATCTGCACTGGCTTCCAGTTGTTTTCCGGGCCCAATTCAAGGTGTTGGTATTAACCTTTAAATCCCTACACGGTCTCAGCCCAGCTTATCTGATGGAGCGCCTCCAACGCCACCAATTATGCCGCCCGACAAGATCAGCCACACAGGGCCTTCTCTCAGTCCCGCCAACTAAAACAGCTAGGTTGGTGGGGACTAGAGAGAGAGCATTCTCAGTGGCGGCCCCCACTCTCTGGAACTCCCTCCCGTATGATCTCCGGCATGCCCCTTCCCTGAATGTATTCCGCCAGGCCTTGAAGACCTGGCTTTTCAGACAGGCCTTCGGGACTTCCGGGGAGGGTTAATCTCTATGACTAATTGCCTATTACTCTGAACTGTCATTGTTTTATAATTTTTATTGTTTGTATTGTATTATTATGATGTATTTTATTGTAACTGAGTTGTACGTTGCCTAGAGTGGCCACCGGCCAGATAGGCGACACATAAATTAAATTATTATTATTATAGTTCCCAGGATTTTTGTGGCGAAGCCATGACTGCTGTAAGTGGTATGATACTGCTTTCAATGTTTAGTGCAGAGGGCAGACAGTAACACAACCCAGAATTCTCCTATACCTGATGATCAGGTGATGTCAAAGAACCATTCCTGTACCACTGCCTCCTTTAAAGCTCCCAGATCTGTTATACTTCATCAATCAGTCAAGTGGTTGCTAAGAGATACTCCCAGGCTATACCTGTGTTTGACCGCTAAAGGTATGTGCTGGATCTCAGATCTGAGCACCTCCCACCATGTATGTATGTATTCATGTATGTATTAGAGGAAATTACTGTATATCCTGCCTTCCAAATAAATTCCCAGGCAATGTTTCATGATATTTAAATATACTGATGAACTATTATTTTTACTTTCTTGTTTTTACTAAGGGGTATCCTTACTTTGAGAAATCATTATTTTAGCAAATTCTGTGAAAATAATTTTAGTAGTAGAGTGCCAATTATTTTAAGAAGAATGAAGTATTTCAGTACTTCTTTTAGAAGCAAATTATATCAGCACCATAAAGGCAAACAGATGTAGTGCAGAAGGAGTTTTTCTTGGTTACACCTCTGATTTCTGATAAAACAGGCTTGTTCATGACAGCTTATGCCACAATAAATCAGTCAGTCTCTGCGATGCTATGGGACGGGGGGGGCATTGGTGTAATAGATTAACATAGCTACCTGTCTGGAATTTTTCATAGGAATTGTCTATTAATATTAATTAATGAGTGGGTTTATTATGAATCTGATGCTGTACATACTCACCTAATAGATTATTGAGCACAATTTATGTTTGTGTAGAGGCTCTGGCCCCATCTGCGCAATACATTTAAATCAGTATTGTACCATCTTAAATAGTGATGGCTAAGGGTAGGTACCTTTAGGCTTATATACCATGGTACCTAACTCCTGGGAAGTTAAGTCTCATGTATGGCACCAGAGAAAATTGGGTATGTGTATTCATATGTGGTGGGGGTATGAAATTATTCAAGGCTTTGGGGGGAAGTTCTTGTTTTCTGAATGCAACACTGTAGTTGGGCATCACACAGAAATATCACCTACCCCTGCTGCTGCTCGGCAGGTTATAGCACATAAAAGGAAAACGAAAGGAGGCAGCATTTGAGAAAGGAAAAAATTTAATTTGCAAACATGCTTTATTAGAAAAACTGACAGAACAAATACAAGCAACAAGGTGGATGAACAGGGGGGATGATTTTGTAGAACAATGGTAAGGCTTCATTTCATGGTTCACTAGTAACATAGACAATGTTTCAGCATTTGTGTCACTGTGAATTTCATGGAGAGACTTGGGGTGAAAATGGATACTATATTTATACACCTTAAAGATGAGGAACATGAAGATAATTATTATGTACACTCTACTTACTGGAATGCATACTTTATGTATACTTTATGTATACTGTTATTGTTGTTATATTTTGAAAATGAAAAATAGTAAGTTCTTTTAAAAATCAGTTATGGCTTCCCCCAAAGAATCCTGGGAAGTGCAGTTTGTTAAGAGTGCTCAGAGTTGTTAAGAAATTCTCAGAGAGGTTTAACAGTCAATCCCACTTCCCAGGGAACTCTGGGAATAGTAGTTCTGTGAGGGGAATGGGGGGGTCTCCTCATAATTCTCAGCACCCTTAACAAACTACAATGACCAAGATTCTTTGGAAGAAGCCATTACTTGTTTGAAGTAATATAATACTGCTTTAAATATATAATACAGATGGGGCCTCTGCTTTATGGTCCAATCCCAAAAGATGCTAAAGATGTTTGCCCAGATCAGACCCAGAAATGAGCCCCAGGGGTTTGATATCACTTGCCTCATAGGAGAGGCATGCATTAGAAACCCCCAAATTCTTTTCCAGTTTGGATTAAAATTTGTTTGGTAAGTGATCCAAGGTTTTTTCTGATTGGGGGGGCAAATAAATCAGATTACTTGCAAATTAATCTGAGGGACAAGTTCACCAACATCTAACTGATGCCCTACCCTACCAATTTTGTATCTGTGTGGCAAATTGTCCTTGAACTACTGTTAATGTTAGGCAGCATTTGCCTAAAACTCCTATGGAGACTCTAGGCTGAGTTTTCACAGGAAAAGGTCCATCAGTTTGTTTAGAATTATAAAACATAGACCAAGCCAGTAGGTTGGTCTACCTAGTAGATGATTGCATTCTGTTTGAGAGTTTTTCCTTAAAGTTCCCAAAAGATCAGAAGCCCATTCCACAGTAACTTGGAGCAGGGCTTTTAGTGTGGCTGCCCCTGTTCTATGGAATAGCATTCCTGTTGAGATATGACAGGCACTCACTATCTGTACTTTCTGGAAACAACTGAAGACATTTTTGTTTCGACAAGTTCTTCCAGCTGGATGAAAATGTCTCTGCCTTAGGTATTCATTTTTGTATTGTTTTAAGGATATTGTCAGTTGTTTTCGTACTGTTTTTATGGTGTGTGTGTAAATTGCGTTGAGACGTATGTAAAAGGTGATTCATAAATATATTATTATTGGTGGTGTTATTGTTAATAATAATAACCACCTCCATAATCTGCAGGCTGCCCAATACAAAGAAGAATCAGAAGAGGGGAGGGTGCTTCAGCCTGGCAGGAGTCCAGAGGTGTGACTCTTGGCTGACATCTACCTCCAATAAGGCAGGGATTTATAAGTAGCTTATCACAAGAAGCTAGATCACCCCAACTTAAAGGCTAAGTCAGCAGAGTCGTGTTCCTAGCATGCTGGAGTTTTGCATAGCTCTCTGACCACGGTATGGAGGGGGGGAGGTGAGGCAGGAATTAGCTAAGGTCCCGTGTGCCTCTCACTTTTTTCTCCTCAAAAGCCCAGCTCACTTTTCACTTAAAATCTGCGATCCACGTTTGATCTTTACTGTGGCATTTCAAGTTTCCCTCTGATGCTTCCTGAATACTGAAAACCCCATTTAAACACCCGTGGACTGCCTGGACTGTAATGTTGAACATATGCATTCATTAGCCTTTCTCGGCTTTACCTCCAGTTGAAATAATGTCTGTAGTAGAAGAGACCTGAAGTTGTAGGAAATTGGGAAGGTTGTTGCATTTGCTGGCTCCGCTGAATCGTGCAACATGTTGCCATTTACAGCATTGCCAAAGTGTGATTCTATTAAACACCAACCAGCGCCTGCAAAGACTATTTACATAACTTCAAAGCTCTAAGCTGCTGTTACTGTTGGCAAGGGCTGTATACAAGTGACTGCAATAGCCAGAGGGATCAGATAAATGTTTTCTACTCATGCTTGCTATATATTAAGAGAAAGAGTGACTCATTCTTCAGCTGAGCAGGCAGTTTGCACAATTTGATCTTCACAGATCTTTTTCTTGCAAATAAACCTTGTGTGATTTATGTTTATGTTCACACATCAGTTCAGAGTCGGAGGGACTAGCAAGGCTGCTGATAAGTTCAGAAGCTCTAGCAAATTAAACATGATATGTGGACCTTTATCAACTCTTTTGACGTATCATACATCTGAATAAATAATATTTACTGCTAAGCCCTGAATGCTTTTTGATATACTTTCTAATGGAAAGAGCTGAATTCATTGGCTTACCCTCCCATAGTGTAACTCCCCAACTTCATTGAAATTATATCAGTGTTTGATATGTTGTGCTGCATATCTTTTTGAAGTAAATGGATAGGGACACAAAGTTGGTGCTTGAAAGTAGCAATGTATTGTATGAAGACTGCAGTCTTCATATAATAAATTGCTACTTCCAAGTACTAGCTTGAGTCTGCTTCTTTCCCCCTCCCCCCACTCATTCAGGCTGCTCAGATTACATTTGCCCCATGGCTGTATCCACAGAGCATTGTGGGTGGTCCTCGGGCTCATGTACCCCTGTCCCATCTCTCGCCCATTCCTCTCCCCATGGATAGAAGTGCATGGTCAAAATAATTTGGGATATCCAACCTGGTGTCCTCTAGATGTTGTTGTACTCCAAATCTCCTTTGGCAGTGCTCACTGGGGCTGATGGGAGCTGGCATATAGCAACATCCGGAGGGCATCACCTTGGCTGCCCTGCACCAAATGGTTTGGTCATTCACTTCTCCCCATGGTGTGGAGTAAGTTGGTCAGCATAGAGGGAAAGGTAAGAAAGCCTTACAGAAATCTATGATCCCCAATCTATGAAATCCATGACCCAGCAGGGGTGTAGTCATCTGGGGTCTCAGGGGTCTTAGACCCCTTACTTTTTTGGGAGCAGGTTCCCTATGTCTCCAAAATCCTATGAGCCAATCATCATGAAAAGGAAGTGTGTTAATCACTGAGAAGAGTCTTCTAACATGCTTCCTTGTCCTTTCCTGCTGATTGGAGCCAATCAGAGTGAAAGGTAGCTAGTCATCCACTGAGAAGACTCTTTTCAGTAGCTAACACTTTTCCGTTCATGCTTATTGGCTCCTAGGGATGTCTGTTGTTGTGGAAGAAGGCATTAACAAGGATCTCATTCTCAACCCCACAGCAAAAAAAGTGGGGTGTTTAGCTTTGACTATCATGAAGGGACCCTGCACTTCTGAATTTGCCACTATGCTACTGGGCCCCTGTATCCTTAAAAACAAAAGTAGGTACGGTTAATATAACAGAGAGCCTCAGTTAATTTAAGTGTTGGAATACATAGTATAAAATCCTCAGGGTGACCTATCTCCCTGTGTATTATCCTGGATGAAAATAAGGAGGAACAAGAGTACAACAGGATCTTTCATATCTGAACATTTATCTTATTTATTTATTAAAATAATGTCTTTTTCCTGAACACAAAATAAAAATAAAATATCTGACCAGCATAAATACAGTGTAATGGTTACAGCAAGTGTGTTGGATAGTATAGCCTAGTGCACCAGTTAGAACCAGTGTAATGTAGTGGCTAGAGTGTTGGTCTAGGACCTGGGAGACCAGGATTCAAATCTCCACTCAGCCATGACACTCTCTGGGTGACCTTGAGCCAGTCATATTCTCTCAGCCTGCTTCACAGAGTTGTTGTGAGGGTAACATGGAAGTCGGGCAGACCCGTATATGCCACCTTGATCTCCTCAAAGGAAAGGTGGAATATAAATGAAATAATAATAAATAATAAATAAATATAAAATCAACTAAAATCAGGTGAGAATCAGAGTGAAAAGCACCACCAAACAGTAACAATGAACACCACAGCCATAAGGTACGTTCAGGTTATGCTGTCTGGAAGAGTCAAGCTTTGCCTGCCATTTAAAATTACAGAGCATCTGGGTCTGATGGGCCTTCCAGGAGAAGGTGTTTCACAATGTTGGTACCACTACCAAATAGGCCCTGCTCCTAGTAGATATTTGTTATACCACATTTCTAACAAATTAGACCATGACTACCTTCCCCAACTTGGCACCCACCAAATGTTTTAAACTCCCATCAGCCCCAGCCAATGGTCAGGGATGATGGGCGTTCTAGTCCAAAACATCTGAAGGGCACCAGCTTGGGGAAGGTTTTACCACAGAACTGAAGAATCTCACATTTCATCATGCAGATGTACAATGGGAAAGAATGTAAAACAGCAAATGTGGTCCCCAGGGGACCAGTTATTTGAACTTGTCCCATTCTGTCAGTTCCAGCCAGCTGCTTACATCTGGCAAGTACAAGAAGATTTCTAGCTAGGTGGGGAACAGGTTGGAAGCACAGAGTTTTTGCCTTGATCCATAAAAACAAATGTTGCTGTGTTGAAAATGTGGCCTCAAGAAACCATGCAAGGCTTGATGCATTTGTTAAGTGGGTTGACCCACTTAAAACTTCACCCACATGTGACAGTTGTGTAGCAGCTTGGTAAATATGGATTTAATTGTGAGGCGGGTGCCTGGTGAAATGAAACAACAGCAGCTGTTGGTCCAATCTACATTCACAATGCATCAATTCAGTGATGTGAATTGGCCCTAAGTGATTTGCTGCTGTCTCATGATCAGATGACTATATATCACATGATGATGCAGCCATGTGATCAATATCTCCCCTGTCCCCCCCTCCTCAAATCATAAAAACTAGAGCTTTACACTGAAAAATAAAGGGGAGGACAAAGTCTCTGGATTTCAATAAAGTGAGCTGGGGCACAAAATAATCCCATTGCAGATTGAAAGCACAATTATGTTGTTTCATGCTGGGGAAGGGCCATAGCTCAGTGGTAGAGCAGAAGGTCCCGGGTTCCTGGAGAGCTGCCTGTCACTGTGGACAATACTGAGCTAGATCAAATAGTCTGACTCAGTAGAAGGCAACTTCCTATGTTCCCTGCTTCCTTGAGTGAGAAGTCCAAGAGAGATCACTAGAAACTTATGCCATTTTGTCATATGGGTTTATTTTATATATATATTGAATAAATCTTTTATTAAGTGTTTTCAGAATAACAAACCATACCAAAGGACCAATAAAAACTGGGGGAAGGGGGATAGGGGAAAGGGGAGGGTGGTGAACAGATACATCCGTAAAGGAATGGGGGCTGGGCAAACTGTAAGACAGCATGTTGGTTTCTTTACAAATATACAAGTGAAGAATTTGTGGAGGCAAATAGCTTAAGAGTCCAAGGAAGGCTGCAGACCTACTTCCTCACATCAAACCAAGAGAGAGGGAGAAACAGCCAGCCTAGCACTCTTCCTCTGTTTCTCTGTCTCTGCCAAACTGCAATTTCTTTTGTTCCTTTTCGTAGACATACGCAAACCTTCATATAGGGATAGGGGAGAGATCTGATTTAGTTCACATTTAAAAGTAAACTTAACGAACCCACAGTTTCTGAAACAGTATGCAAACAAAAACACAGCCATCCTTCAAAAGTTTCACTTCTCTGAATTTTGCAATGCAGTTCTCTAGCCAAGTAATGTGTACAAAAATGCATATACAAGGGTGAAGTGGACATAAAATGCATATATTAGTGAAAGTAGCATACAAAAAATGCATTATATTAGAGGGAATGGCTTTGTAAAAATGTGTATATTAGGCAAAATTGTATATAAAAATGGGTAAATGGAAATAAACTGCCTTCACGTCGATCCCGACTTATGGCGACCCTATGAATAGGGTTTTCATGGTAAGTGGTTTACCACTGCCTTCCTCTGGAGCTGAGAGGCAATGACTGGCCCAAAGTTACCCAGTGAGCTTCATGGCTGTGTGGGGATTCAAACCCTGGTCTCCCAGGCCGTAGTCTAACACTCTAACCACTATGCCACACTGGCTCTCATAAAAATGTGTATATTAGGAGAAATCTGTGCTAGAGTACTGATGGATTTTTATGAGGACTGAACTTAAAAATGAAAAAAAATGAGAAACCAAAAAGGAAATATTTCCTTTTAAAGTATTGATATTTCTGTCAAAATATTGATATTTGCTTTTAAAATATTGATATTAATATCAATCAATATTAATAACATTTTTTCCAAGCAGAAAAAAACACAGATTGGTAAAAGCAGTGACTAGTGGATAAAGAATGAACTTGATTTGAATCACTCTTAAAATCAATATTTTAGAGGCAGATTTTTTGTAAAAAAAAGCCCGTTTTCAAAATTAACCATGGAAATTCACTACATAAAAATCCAATCCTCTATGACTGAGAATAAGCTAATTCTAGCACTAGTCTAGATCACAGCCTTAAACTGGATCCAACCCAATACCTTTCATATACTGGAGGAGAGGCAGCAAATGCCCCGGTTTGTTATAAATAAGCCTAAGCATGTGTAATTGAAAAAACTGCCTATTACTTCCCTGTATATCCCTACCTCCACATATCTTTCCTTCCTCTACTTCCTCTGTGTCACATTTTGGACTGTCAGCTCATCAGGGCAGGGATCTATCCTCTTGCACTATTATAACAACAACAACAACCAATTCAGAGGCCTGTATACCCAACTTGTACACAATAGGGCTCAATTGAAAAATATTTTTCTCTTTGATGAGGGGGAAGAGTCACGTCAGTCAGGTCTCAGACATATAGTCCTGAATATAGGATCCTCATTGCATGCTACTTTAGTTGAATAGTAGAAGGGAGTCAGGTGTGCCTGTTTCTCCACAGTGCAAAAGAATTAGCTGGCCTGATAAACGGCTGAAATGGTGCTATGGTTTAAAGCAAATCTTCAAGCTGGGGTTCCTTGGAATATTGACAGGTGAGCTTCCATGAAAGGCAGCTTGCCTACCCAGCATGGATATTTTGAATCTTCAAGGGAGAATTGGTTGTGTTCTTGGATGCACTCTCAGTTTACACATGGCAGTAGTGAGGCACAATAGCCTGGCCGGCACTCCATATAAATGGAATGTGTATTCTAGAATACTTTCCCATTCCCAGAATCCTCTGCAATGTGCGAGCTGATGTGTAACATGTTTCCTGAAGGCAGAAGGTATAAAAATGTATTAAAATAAGTTCTAAAAGTAATTGCTTGCATAGAACTTGTATACAAAAATAAGATGGGAATATTTTTATATTCATAACCACAGCACAGTCAATCACACAGGTACAAAAGTATTTACTTTGGTTCCAATGTGATGCTTGCTAAAAAAAATAAGTCAGTGAGCTTTCTATTAACATTCACAATGGTTTGCTTAACCATTGCAATAATAATTCTTGCAAAGAAATATGACACTTGTTTAAATATAATTAAAGACTTAGAGCTGACTAGGCTTTATGGATCAAGGACTGCAGATCCAGCCTAGAAGAAGTCAGCTGACACCACATCCAGCTTTCATACTGTCAGCTGATTCCACATTGGGAATATTCTTTTTAGGCAACTCATGAATTGAATTAAATAAACAACAAACAGATAAGCATGAGGATGAAGGGGCAAAAAAAGTAGGTTTTGAGGAGGGATTTCAAAGAATTAAAGTTTCTGTGGACTAAGATGTCAGGGATTCTGAGTTGGATTCCCCTTCTTCCGGGGATGAGGTATACAACTCAGAAACCAAAGTGGAAGATCATGCAGAGCCAGCCACAGGAGCACTTCCACCAGATGATCCTGTGACAGCAGAATCCCTCCAGCCTGAACATATGGCACTGTCATTCTCTGACTTGAAGGACTTTATTACAGAAGACCCGGTAAGACTACAGGCTCCCCCCACTTCATCGTAGTAGGAAACTACTGGAGTGGATTGGGCTCCTTGAACTGAAGAAGCACCTTCCGGTGAAGGCAGGGCTAGATACTGGGAGATACTGGGAGACAGCTGCTGCTACTATAGCAACATCAGAGTTCTGCTTTCCTGTAGCACAGTCTCATTTTGCCACTGACCAGGATATTTATGGCCTAATTATACTCTATGCCAAGGAACCACAGAGAGCGCAATGTGGGATATGAACTCTGGAGGGTGCTTGAAGTTATCTTAGACCTTGGAGTGTCCACTCTTGCTGGTGCTTCAGGATGCTCTGAGAAAGTATGGAAAGAAGTTGCACAAGTGGTGGGAGAGTCTGTCCAAACCCTTTTCATATGCCTGCACTGGACTGCCTGAAAAGAAAGTTGTGCATAAAGTGCAGGCAGACCCTCATTCTGTGAACAGCTTGTGCATTCATCCTACACAACTTTCTTTTGGGATGTTGCAACATGAGGGCTGTGCAGTGTCTTGTCTAAAGCCCCTCTCAGTCCTTCAGTTGTGTGTTTAAGAAAGGAGGGGGCAAGCATCTAGGTTTCCACTCTAATCTGACACACAGCTGCAAATATTTGAGACCTGATTTGCCAAGAAGGCTACAGATCTGGACACCTGTGACTTCAGCAAATCCTTGCCCAAACTATAATGATGAAAGTGACGAAAGGAATAAAAATGGAAAGAAAGCACTGCATCCTGCTTCTGACTGAGCCAGTGAGAATTCTATCCACTGTTAACTTTAGCAGGAATAACAGTGAGCTCTATTCCTCGATCTGCTAGCTAATGGATGACGCTGGAAACAGAATCACCATGGAACATTCTCTGGAATAAGCCAAGTGTTATGTCTTCTAAGGCTCCAGTCCTACACACACTTATGTGAGAGTTAGATTCCCCTTACATGAGATTTTTCTGATGTGGTTGCCATTGCTTCTATGCCAGTGCAACCTCTTGTGTTTACATACCACACAAACAATGAGCATCTGAAGGATCTGGATACATGGCTTGTCAAAATGCCAAGAAGCAACCACATGGCTGGAAGTCTTTACAGTACGTGGGACCTGGACTGGGACAGAAGCAGCCACTTTCATATCAGGAAAGGTAAGGTACCCAACTTCAGTAGGCTTGCTAGTAAATATGCTTAGCATTGTCTGCAAGTCCCATAGCAAGGAAAAAACCTGTGCATACAATACTGGACATTTTACTCAATATTTAACATAAACTGAACATTTCTGATGAAATTCTTAGAAGTGTTGAATTTTTGGTGTCGGCTGGATTCTGTTATTCTAACTTTTTTATACATCTATATAGATAAAATCAATATAAAAGCAATAGGATTACAAATTAATTAAAAAACCAACATTAAAACAATATTAAACTAACCATAGGAGATTAAAGCAGTCCTTGAAACACAGCACTCTAAAATTACTCAAATGCTAACTAGCGGCTCTCCTGAAGCTCAACAGAGAGTGGACCATTTTCCTAGGGAGCGTATTTGAGATATAGGGCCACCATAAAAATGCCTTGTTTCTGGTACTAACTCACTAACCTCATAGCTCTCACTGTGAACTGGGCCTCAGCAGAGCTCGGAAAAGTTACTTTTTTGAACTACAACTCCCATCAGCCCAATCCAGTGGCCATGCTGGCTGGAGCTGATGGGAGTTGTAGTTCAAAAAAGTAACTTTTCCAAGCTCTGCTCAGATGTTGATCTTAAGGCTCAGCCAGGTACAGATGAAGGCAGCTGGTTCTTCAGATAGGCTCGTCCCAAACCATTTACAACTGCAAAGTTTAGTACTATCACCTTAAACTGGGCACAGAAATGGATAGGCAGCCAAGGTGAAGTATAGGTGTAATATGATGAGAGAACCTAGCTCCTAAAAGCATACTTGTTGCCACATTCTGCACCAACCTCAGCTTCTGGACCACCTTTAAGGGCAGCACAACATCTTGTCTGGATTAAATTTCAGCTTGTTTGCCTGGCCTCATCCACCCCACAGCTGCCTCCAGACACCTGTTCAGGGTTTCTGCCACTCCAGCAATGTAACCAAGGTGGAGCAAATGGGTGCAGTGCTTTGCCCCCCTCTGGATGTTTTTTCTGAGGGGTACGGGTGGAAACTGTATTTTTAATTTGTGACGTGAAAGCCTCCATTTACAGAATGACAGCATGTTTTAAGAACAGTTAAGGACTCAGTCTCAACACATTGTTCTGGACACCACTCTTTCAAAATGCTTGACTATGGTTGCATTGATCTTACTCTGTTTCCAAACCCGTTTTATTTTATTTTTATTGATGTTATTGTGATACAAAATTAAAACTGAATTTTTGAAAAAACAAACTACACACTAGTTTTAAAATTCTTAGTTGTAGCATGAACTATTTTATATGTTTTACACCTTTTTTTACACCTTGTTTATTGTATCCTTGTATCGTTTATTGTATCCTTAACATCCTTTTATGAAACAAAAAATATACCAGTCATTTAATTCCTGGTGTGCATACTAAATTGTCTGTTAACTTGACCTTTACATAGCTGATTATGTAAGTTAACATACCCTCTGCATGGAGGAGTGAGGGGAAAGGTCCCAGACTTTCCCTTTCCTTAGCCTGGCCCTCACATCCTCTCCACTATGGGGGGAGGGAGGAATTGGCTGGTGCTATGCACCTCCCCCACCAAATGCCCCACCTAGAAATATGGCTGCCCCACCTTACAAGGAAAGCTGGTTACAGAACTGCACCAATCCCTTAGAAGATGTGTATTATACTCTTATTTGGATTTTTATTGTTTTAGGGCTGAGTGAAAATGGCCTCTCAAAATTCTTCGCCCTATATGAGAGTTAGGGTTGCCAGGTTCAGGGCCTGAGACTGATCCTGTATCTTTAGGAGAAGAGAAAGTCAGCCAAGCGCAGGTGTTCTTGCAACCCTGTAATGGGAAATACCACAAGGTGAAATTCTCCTTTCCCCCCGCACAACTTTTAAAGATACAGAAGACCTCTTGGAGGCCGGGCCTGGCAACCAAGAGGTCTTCTGTATCTTTAAAAGTTGTGCAGGGGGGAGGGAGAATTCCACCTTGTGGTTTTTCCCATTACAGGGTTGCAAGAATACCTGCACTTGGCTGACTTTCTCTTCTCCTAAAGATACAGGATCAGTCTCAGGCCCTGAATCTGGCAACCGTAATGAGATTGGTGTAATGGGGTGTGTGTATACATTTCACTGAATATTCTAGGAGGGGAGAAAATCCCCAGAAAATTTCACAAAAAAATCTCTGCTGCCTAGTTAATACTGAAAGCATCTTACTAGTTCATAATGGTGGATGAGGGAAGCAACAAGCCAAGGGATGACGGCTAGACAGAGTACAGGCCAAGTAATGGTGGAATTTTGTTCAGTCCACGTTATGTGAACTGACCTAATTAGCACCTCCCAGATTTCTCAGCTCAAACAAATATACCAAAATGTGGAAAAATATTTTAGAGTAAAATATTAGAAATGCATACATTGAAATAAAACACATATTTATTTTGTGATAAAATGCATATTTTCAAATCTATTAAAACAACTTTTAATAAAACAACAAATCTATTAAAAACAAATTTTCTCATTTTAAAAAAAAACACATTAGTGGCACAGAAAAGACTTTTAAAAAGTGATGATGCAGCCAGCAACATGTCTTCTCGACCGTTGCCCTTCTTGGCTTATTAAAGCTTGCCGAGGGGGTCTGACCGAGTGGATCCAGGGTGTGGTCAATGCATCATGTGGGAGGGAGTGGTTCCAGCTACCTTGAAAGAGGCGGTGATTCGACCACTCCTGAAAAAGCCCACCCTGGACCCATTGGTTTGTGATAACTACCAACCGGTTGCAAATACTCCCTTTTTAGGGAAGGTGATTGACAGGGTTGTGGCGCAGCAACTGCAAGTACTCTTGGATGAAACAGATTATCTTGACCCATCCCAGTCTGGGTTCAGGCCTGGTTATGGGACTGAATCGGCCTTGGTTGCCCTGATGGATAACCTTTATTGGGAGAAGGACAGGGAGAGTGCGTCCCTGTTATTCTTACTTGATCTCTCAGCGGCTTTTGATACCATTGACCATGGTATCCTTCTGGGCCAACTTGGTGAGATGGGTACTGGAGGCACTGTTTTACAGTAGTTCCGATCCTATCTCCAGGGTCGTTCTCAGAGAATAGCATTGGGTGACTGTCTTTCAGCCCCCTGGCAGCTGTGCTGTGGGGTGCCGCAGGGTACCATCTTGTTCCCCATGCTGTTTAACATCTATATGAAGCCCTTGGGAGCAGTCATCAGGAGCTTTGGGGCGAGTTGTCAGCAGTATGCTGATGATACCCAGCTCTATTTCTCCATAACTGTCATGGCCCCGTCAGAGGACTCCTCAGATGAGGACGACTCAGGAGTAACAGCAGCAGACCCAGGAGCAGCAGGAGACACGGAGGAGCCTCCTGAGAATCCAGCTCCTTCTGCCCCTCAGCTGCAGAGCACCCCAGGGACAGCAGAGGCCCTGCAGCCAGACACAGACAGTGAACAGGATACTCCCCCCTCACCTGCAGAACGTAGACAGCAGAAGGTCAGGCAGAAGAGAGGCAGGCCTGTCTCCTTAAGGCCCAAACGCTGAGGGCTCACACCTGCTGTCCATCCTGCTCTTTATAAGGCACACCTTGGCTGCAGCTTGTTGCTGACTGCAACGTCAGGCGTGGCTTTGTGTAGACCTAGTTTCCCTGCAGCATCTCTTTGACTGACCTCCTTGGCAATTGATCCCGGACCTCCACTGACCTCGCTTCTGGACTTCTGACTCGGCAAGTACGCTTCGGATAGGCCTGGCAGATTTACAACCCGACTGCTGGCTAAGGACTTTCCTTCCCTGCCAGAGACCCAGGAATTTCCAGCCCCCCCTGACACTGCTGATCCAGTGTAGAGCTGACAGTTTGCAGTCAGCCCAAACAAAGCAGGCAACAAAGGAGTGGGGGAAGTGCTGACCATGCAGCAACTCCAGCAGGAAAACTTGCTCCTGCGCTCACAAGTAGACCAGCTGCTGTTGGCCATCCAAGGCTTGCAAACCCAGCTAGCAGCAGCCCCACCCCCTCTCCCTACAGGGAGAGCCAAGTGCCCTGTGACTCTCCCAGAGAAATTTACTGGGGCTTCCGACCAGCTCTCAGCGTTCTTGGCCCAGGCCCAGCTCTTCATGGAGTTACGCCCAGAGGCCTTCCCAGATGATAAGACCCGGGTGGGATTCTTGATTAACCTCTGCACCGGGGCGGCAGCTAGATGGGCCACGCCCCTGCTCCTCGAGCGGAGCCCGTGCTCAACGACCTAGCCGCCTTCACCAGAGAACTGAAGGCTATGTTCGAGGACCCAGTCCAATCTGCCACAGCCAACCGCCGGATATGCAGGCTGCGGCAAGGCCAACGCCCCTTGGGGGAATATGTAACAGACTTTTGTCTATTGCAACAAACCCTGGGCTGGAACGAAGCCGCTCTCATGGACCAGTTTCAGGAGGGGCTGTCGGATGACCTCCTGGATGAGCTAGCTAGAGTGGAGCGCCCTGGAACCCTGCAAGCCCTCATACGCCTGTGTCTCCAGATTGACGGGAGGCTGGAAAGCAGGCATGCTGCCAACCGACCCCGGCCAGTCTACAGAGCATCAGCCCCAGTGGCTGGGCCCTTGGAGCCTGTCGGCAAGGACCCTACACCCCCGGCAGAACCGATGCAGCTGGGAGGGGCTCGGCCACGTCTCTCTGCAGCCGAAAAGCTGCAATGCCGGCAACAGGGCCTCTGCCTGTGTTGCGGGGCCCCGGGACATTTTGCAGCCCAGTGTTCCGCGAAACGACCCACAGCCCCTGCCTCGGGAAATGCCCATGCCCCGGCCTTCACAGGCTCCTCATGGTTCAAGGGGCCCGCCACCTCAGTTCCTCACCGCCCAAGCATCTGACCGTGTTGATCGCACTGACAGTCCCCGGAAGGGGGACCCTACAAGTACCCGCCATGCTGGACTCAGGATCCACCAGCAATTTTATGGACGTGTCCTTTGCCAAGCTCCACCGGGTTCCTAGTCAACCCATTCACCGCCCCCTCCTGGTGGAGACTATTGATGGCCGGCTTCTCACCTCGGGCCCTGTAGTACAGGAGACAGTGCCGCTCGACATGGCCCTGGGGGAGCACGAGGAAAGCCTCCAGTTCTACCTGGCTGCCGCACCCCACTTCCCGGTCGTGCTGGGCCTGGCATGGCTCCAGCGGCATGACCCCATCATCCAGTGGTCCATGGGCCGACTGACCCTCAGATCCCCCCATTGCCAAGCCAACTGCTGGAGGCCGAAGGAGCACATCCTGATGACCCAGGAGGCAAGCTCCGTGCCCGAGGCCTTACCGGAACAGTACCGGGAGTTCGCGGATGTGTTTGGGAAGCAAGAGGCAGACCAGTTGCCGCCCCATCGTCCTTACGACTGTCCCATTGATCTGCTCCCCGGAGCCAAAATTCCCATGGGCCGGCTTTATTCCCTGTCAGAACCCGAACTGGCAGCCCTCAGAGAGTTCCTCGACAAGAACCTGCGCTGAGGGTTCATTCGCCCTTCCACGTCCCCTGCAGCTGCCCCTGTCCTCTTTGTCAAAAAGAAATGTGGGGAACTCCGGCTGTGCAATGACTACCGCGCCCTCAACCAGATTACAGTTCGGAATCGCTACCCTCTGCCCCTGATCCCAGAACTGTTAGAGCGGCTGCGGGGCACTCGCATTTTCACCAAACTAGACCTGAGAGGGGCCTACAACCTGGTGCGTATGCGGGAGGGCGATGAGTGGAAGATGGCCTTCCGCACCCATTATGGGCACTTTGAGTACACCGTGATGCCGTTTGGCTTGTGCAACGCACCTGCCGTCTTCCAGCACTTCATGAACGACATCTTCCGGGACCTCCTAGACCGCTTCCTGGTGATCTACTTGGATGACATCCTGATCTACTTGCGGAACCCCTCGGATCATAAGGAGCACCGAGCGGTGCTGCAGTGCCTGCGGGAGCACCGCCTCTTCGCCAAGCTCGAAAAATGCGCCTTTGACCTCACGACCATGGATTTCCTAGGCCATCGGATCTCGCCCTCGGGTATCCAGATGGACCCTGCCAAAATTGAGACCATCCTCCACTGGGCCGCTCCGCGAAGCCCCAAAGATGTGCAGCGCTTCTTGGGCTTCGCCAACTATTACCGCCGGTTCATCTCCCACTTCTCCGAACTCACCACGCCCATCTCAGACCTGCTTTGAGGCAAAGAGAAGTTTGTTTGGACGGAGGCCGCTCAACAGGCCTCCTGGCGCCTCCAACACACCTTTACATCTGAACCCATCCTCCAGCAACCCGACCCTACCCGACCTTACATAGTGGAGGCCGATGCATCGGATAAGGCAGTGGCAGCGGTCCTACTTCAGCCGGTGGGGAGCAAGCAGTCCCTGCTCCCCTGTGCGTTCCACTCCCGGAAACTCAACGCTTCGGAACAGAACTACACCATTTGGGAGAAGGAGTTACTGGCCATCAAAGTAGCCTTCGAGACCTGGCGTCATCTCCTGGAAGGGGCACGCCATCCGGTCCAGGTACGAACAGACCACCGAAACCTGGAGCACCTGCAAAGCGCCCGATGGCTGAACCAACGCCAGATCCGGTGGTCCCTGTTTTTCTCCCGGTTCCAGTTCACGGTCACCTATCTCCCTGGCCGCCGAAACACCCTAGCAGACGCGCTCTCTCGCAAGCCAGAATACCGAGCCGAGCAGGTCGATCGCCCCCTTCGCCCAATTCTTCGCCCAGAGAACTTCGCCGCTACCCACCAGCCACAACCCCTCCTGGACCGGGTGCAGGAACAGCAGCAAAAGGACCCCTACGCCCTGGCCCAGCAGCGAGAGCTCCAGTCAGGGATGCCTGCCCGGGACAGCCCCTTTTCCTTGCAGCAGGGCCTCTTGTATCACCGGAACCGGTTGTATGTTCCCCCGGGAGCTCTGCGGGGAGAGGTGCTCCACCTCTGCCATGACAGCCAGCCGGCAGGGCATTTTGGAACATATAAATCCCTCCACCTGGTCCTACGGGATTTCTGGTGCCCCCGGGTCCAAGCGGACGTCAAGGACTATGTAGCGGCCTGTGATACCTGCCAGCGAGCCAAGAGCCACCATCCTCGTAGTCGTAGACCTGTTCACCAAGATGGCCCATTTCCTCCCCTGTGCCGGCCTAACCTCTGCCCCAGAAACTGCGCAACTGTTCTTGACCCAGGTTTTCCGGTTACACGGCCTCCCCGACCACCTGATCTCTGACCGAGGAGCCCAGTTCACCGCCCGGTTCTGGCAGGCCCTGTTTCAGGCCCTGAACGTCCAGATCCACTTGTCCTCCGCCCACCACCCTCAATCAGATGGACAAACAGAACGTACCAACGCCACCGTCGAACAATACCTGCGGTGTTACACCTGCTTCCAACAGGACAATTGGGTGGATCTGTTACCGCTGGCGGAGTTCACGTATAATAACTCCGTGCATGCCTCCACGCGCTGGACCCCGTTCTTTGCCTCCTACGGCTACCACCCCCGATTCTTCCCCTCAGTGCGACCCCCGTCGCTGGTCCCCGCTGCGGATGTCATGCTGCAGGAGTTGCAGGCCCTGCAGGCAGTCCTGAAGGAGCAGCTGGAGCAGGCCAAGGACACGTATAAGCGCTTTGCTGACCGCCACCGCCAACCAGGCCCGCCGCTGAAAGTAGGGGACCGGGTATGGCTCTCGACCAAATTCCTGCATTCGCAACGGCCGTCTCACAAGCTGGAGGCTTGGAATGCAGGTCCTTTCCGGATCACCCAGCAAATTAACCCGGTGGCGTTCCGGCTCCAACTCCCTGCCTCCTTCCGCATTCACCCTGTCTTCCATAGATCACTGCTGACTCCCGCTCTCCCACCTCACCCCTTGAGTAGTCAACCGCCGCCCCCGCCGCCGATACAAGTCGACGGGGAAGAGGAATTCCAAGTGGCACAGATCCTGGACTCCCGGAGGCATCGGGGCCGCCTCCAGTACCTCATAGACTGGCAGGGGTACAGCCCTGAGGAACGCTCATGGGAAGATGCGGCGCAGGTGCATGCCCCTCGTCTGGTCCGGCGCTTGCATCAGCGCTACCCGGATAAGCCGGGCCCCGGCGGGAGGCGGAGGGTTGGTCGTGGGGCGGGGGATAGTGTCATGGCCCCGTCAGAGGACTCCTCAGATGAGGACGACTCGGGAGTAACAGCAGCAGACCCAGGAGCAGCAGGAGACACGGAGGAGCCTCCTGAGAATCCAGCTCCTTCTGCCCCTCAGCTGCAGAGCACCCCAGGGACAGCAGAGGCCCTGCAGCCAGACACAGACAGTGAACAGGATACTCCCCCCTCACCTGCAGAACGTAGACAGCAGAAGGTCAGGCAGAAGAGAGGCAGGCCTGTCTCCTTAAGGCCCAAACGCTGAGGGCTCACACCTGCTGTCCATCCTGCTCTTTATAAGGCACACCTTGGCTGCAGCTTGTTGCTGACTGCAATGTCAGGCGTGGCTTTGTGTAGACCTAGTTTCCCTGCAGCATCTCTTTGACTGACCTCCTTGGCAATTGATCCCGGACCTCCACTGACCTCGCTTCTGGACTTCTGACTCGGCAAGTACGCTTCGGATAGGCCTGGCAGATTTACAACCCGACTGCTGGCTAAGGACTTTCCTTCCCTGCTAGAGACCCAGGAATTTCCAGCCCCCCCTGACACTGCTGATGCAGTGTAGAGCTGACAATAACATCTGAATCAGGAGACGCTGTGCAAGCCCTGGACTGCTGCCTGGACTTGGTGGTGGGCTGGATGAAGGCCAATAAACTGAGTCTGAATCCTAGCAAGACGGAGGTGCTGTGGGTTGGTGGCTCCCGAGTTCGGATAATTGGTCAGTTGCCTGCTTTGGATGGGGTTGTACCCCTCTGAAAGAGCAGGTCTGTAGCCTGGGGTTGCTCCTGGATCCATCTTTGTCACTAGAGGCTCAGGTGACCTCAGTGGCTAGGAGTGCCTATTACCAGCTTCAGCTGGTGAGACAGCTGTGGCCATTTCTGGACCAGGATAGCCTGACCACTGTTGTCCACGCACTGGTAACCTCCAGGCTGGATTACTGTAATGCGCTCTATGTGGGGCTGCCCTTGAGGTTGGTCCAGAAGCTGCAGCTGGTGCAAAATGCGGTGGTGAGACTGCTCACTGGGGCAGGGTATCACCAACATGTCACCCCGCTACTGAAAGAATTGCACTGGCTGCCCATTTGCTACCGGGCCAAGTTCAAGGTTCTAGTTTTGGTGTATAAAACCCTATACAGCTCAGGACCAGGATACCTGAAAGACCGTCTTACCCCTTATATACCCAGCTGATCACTGCGCTCTGTAGGTGAGGGCCTCCTGCAGATACCATCTTATCAGGAGGTTCGTTCTGTACAATATAGGAAACGGACCTTTAGTGTGGCAGCACCTACCCTGTGGAATTCTCTCCCTTTGAATATTAGGCAGGTGCCATCTCTGCTATCTTTTTGGCGCCTTTTGAAGACTTTTCTTTTTCAACGCCTTTTAAGTTGAGAGCTATCCCAGTCTGTGTCTGTGTCAGAATTGCTTAATATGCTTTTAATAATGTTTTAACCCTTCTTTAAAGAGTTTTTTAAATGTTTTTAATGCTGTTTTTCTTATTGTATTTTAAGATTTGTTTTTATGATGTTTTAAAGTGTTTTTAGTGCCTTGTTTGCCGCCATGGGCTCCTGCTGGGAGGAAGGGTGGGATACTAATTAATTAAATAATTAATTGAAATAATAATAATAATAATAAAATGAACACTTAAAATACACAGAGAACAGATATAGACTGATCTGATCATCCCACAAATTAAGACTATTGCTTCCTTTAGCAAACTCGATCTACAGTCGCACCCAACATTCTCTTACCTTCTTTGGGGGTGATGAAGGTGGGGAATATTATGCTGAATATTCTCTGGTGGTTGGGGGTAAAATTCTGTAACAGTTTAGGGGGAGCCTGAAAAAGAAAATTATCAGAAACTTTCTCAGAAAAGTCTTTTCTGAGAAATATCAACCCACTTCTGTTGTCTCATGTTTTTGGTACCTAATCGTGCTTCAAGATGCTCTTGCACTACATGGCATAAAACCTTAATAAAAAGATGTCTTCGTCAAATTAAAATAAATTCTTGACTGCTTCAGTTTGAATCTGTATCAGTCACTAAGTAAGAAGATGTGTAAAGACTTTTCCTCAGGAGCTACATATCCAAGGGTGCTGGAGATCACTGTTCATTCCAGCTAACATCTGGAATAAATTAGGGTCAAGGATCTGGCTCCTTATACTCCCAGTTGAGAGGAGAACTTGTTTTCTGCACTAAAACTGAATACTTTAAGCCAACCACACTTTTTATTAGGAAGGGTCTGCCATACATAACAGATGTCAGAAAAACACAGATCTCACTAGCTGCTGCTGCTTTTAGAGGGTGAGAGATTATCAGAGCAATGATTAAATTTAGTTGTCTGGAATGTTGTGATGGGGAAGGATGTGAACAGAGAAAGGTGAGCTATATGCTGAGTTTCGGTCAATTTCATCTGAATTGGGTTGGTATGAAGGTAAAACAGCTTTTCCTTTACTTGTCTCTCAGAATTTGATGCTCATGTCAATATTCTGTGGGACTTGCTATGCCATCAGGATCATCAATGAACACAGCTCATTTACAAAGTTTCATAAACGTTCCATGCAAACGTGTCCATATACTCCATGTAACAGCTTGAATTTCAAACTGTGGTTGTGATAAGTCAAGACCGAATTTCTTAAAATATGGCACCTGGCCTATAAATGCTTACTTATGCTACTCATGTTTCAACAAGCAGCCAAAACATGGCTTTTTAAAAAAGTGTTTGGGCTGAAGTCATTTATGGATTTGTTTGGCTGCCTGGTTTTGTTCTCACGTTGGCTGTGTGTCATCTAGAGATGGTGTGATCAGGTATGGGCCTTTTCCAGATTCAAACCAAAGAGGTTTGGAGGATGAGAGTCCAACTGGGTCTTGAGCCTTCGAAGTCCTGAATTGATTTGACTCAAAAGCACTCGGAATAAGATCACAAGGGAGAGGAAGCCCCTGAATGAACTTTCTGCCCAGAATCTGACACACCCTGAGTTTCTAACAGAGGGGGGAGAAGAGAGATAGGCAAAAAGTGTGCGTGGGGCTGCCCTTTGACTCTTGACACTGTCGCAACTCCTGTAAAGAAGGGAAACCAAGGAAGGGAAGTCAGGGAGGATGTTTGGGCATGAGGGTGGTAGGCGTGGGGTTTGGGGGGCAGTTGGAGGGCATCCCAACACCTTTTTAAGTGCTCAATTTGCCTAGGGGAATGTTTCTATTGTGGGAGAGAGCTCAGAAACCAAACTGGGGAGAGAGCTCAGAGGATTTGCTACCCTGGGCTCCTTCTGGAAGGATATAAATTTAATTAATTAAATAATAATATAATATTTTAGCCACCTTGATGGTCATCAAATGACAATAATAACAAGAAGTGTCCCTATCCCAAGAAGCTTGCCATGTAAATTTGGCAGTGGTGGAGGCAACAGGGGAAAGGGAGAGGCAAGTGTAACAAAAAGGGAGAGGACAGGTGGGCAAGGATTAGGGTAACAAAAGATGCATGTGAATAATTAGTGAGATAAAGGCTGCAATTCTAAACCCACTTACCCAGAGCTTGGAAGTAATTTGTTAGGAAAAACTAATTACTTGTAATTTATTACTTTTTTGAGGAACAAGTGGGTAATTTCTCTACATTTTGATTGTAATAAAATGAGGAGTGATTTCATTACTTTTGAGCTGTAATTTTAATGTTTCCAGTGTTACTTGATGGACAGAATGCTCCTCTGAATCATGGATAAAAATCACATGCTTCTGCACAGCGTCGCTCTTCCCTTATGCACTATGGGTGTTTAGGAGACAACAAGGGAGGAGGTGGACAGCAAGATGGGAGTGGGGTGGAGAAAAAATGGTTTAAAAATGGACTGTGGTGGAGGAGAATGGAGTGGAGGGAGAAAGGAGCTAGACAGCAAGAAGGTAGAGGCGGAATGGACATGAAGAACTGTGGAGGTGAGAGAACGAGGAGCAGGCAGAAGTTAAAGCAGCAAGCAGCCAGGGTCCTTAGAGCTGCTGCTTCCAGTTCTCTTTCCTGCCCTTCCTTTCTTCTTAACAACCAGGATGCATCTTCATCGTCTGAGGAAGGTATTCCCTGGAAGTTCTCTTGTGCACATTAAAAAATCTCCCTCCCCATTGCGAATGCAAAGAGTTCCAAACAGGCACTTGTCCAAGCATTTAACTTGTGCATTTAACAGCTGTGGGGCAGGTACAAATTAAATGGAATAAGCCTTTTCTACTATGGAAATACAATTATGGGAAAAGCTTCACCTGTTAACATTCTGTCTGTCAGACATCTTATTACTTGTGTGTGCCCCCTCCCCAGATTTACTTCTGATTTGTGAATGCCATGACCATTGCCTTTCCCTCCTCCCGTTTATCTTTGCAACAACAACCCTGTGAGGTAGCTTAGGCTGAGACAATATACGTACATAAGCAGCAAATGGTAGTTGTAGTTGATACAGCATGTATTTATTATTTGATTTATATCCTGCCCCTTCCTCCCAACAGGAGCCCAGGGCAGCATAAAGTATAGCACCTGAAATACTGACATGTATATATGTCTACCCCGAATTAAGCCTCATTGAGTTAAATGGGTAAGTATAGAGGATTGCAGATTAACTTTTATCTCTGAAAGGAAATTTGCTGTCAGACATAGAATTTAAGAGACATACATTTCTGGACGTGTATGAAACAGATGGGTAGGTGGGAAGGGAGTTGTGTTAATCTAATTGGGTCATCAACATAGTGCCCTCCAGATGTTGTTGTACTACAATTCCCATAAATCTCAGACAACTTAACCAATTCTTAGGGATGATAGAAATTGTAGTCCTACAACGTCTCGAGGGCACTGTATTGGCTATCCCCGGTCTGTAAGGCCCCACAAGAAACGTTTGCTGTTTGTTGCAATACATACCAGAACATAAGAAGAGCCTGCTGGATCCAACCAGCGGCCCATCTAGTCCAGCATCCTGTTTTCACAGTGGCCAGTCAGATGCCCTAAAGGGAAGCCCACAAGCAGGACCTGAGTGCACGAGCAGCACTCTCCTCACTTGTATTCCCAGCAACTGATATTCAGAAGCATACTGTCTCTGACAGAGGAAGCAGAACATAGCCATCATTGCTAGGTGACGCTGATAGCTTTATCTTCCATGAATTTGTCTAATCCTCTTTTAAAGCCATCCAATTTGGTGCCCGCCACTGCTTCTTGTGGCAGCAAATTCCATAGTTTCACTATATGCTGTGCAAGACTACTTTTTTAATTGCAGGAGAAGGGATAACATTTATTCTGGTGGATTACTTTTGATATGTGCATTTTCTGTTTACCTATGTTATGTCTCTTAAGTTCTATCTCTGACAGTTCAATCATGCATACATGTCTACCCAAAGAGTTAATGGGACTTACTCCCAGGTAAGTATGTACAGGATTAAGTTACCTCTAAGTTATATACTGTTGACAAAAAGAAAATTACAAAGGCAACTAGTAAAGTACTAAAGTTTGCACTTTTCTTTGATGATAGGGAATTGCCATATTGATAAAAATGTGTTTTAGTTGAAAGGGGTGCTGTGGTTTTTTTGCAGCACAACACAGGCATGCCTTCAAGTGCTGCAATAGAATGCCTGTTCAGTACTGGTGGCAATGTAATGCCTGTAAAAAGACATTCCTTGTCTGACATGGTCTTTGAGCAAAGATGAGACATAACAGAAATGTATTGTAAAAACAGCATGAACCAGAAATTTTAGAATGCGAGGTGAAAGGTGCTCTTAAAATACTTGGAAGAAACAAATCACCAGGAATAGATGGCATACCAATAGATTTGCTACAAGCTACTGAGACTGAATCTGTCCAAATTTTGACAAAAATCTGTCAAGAAATATGGAAAACTAAACAATGGCCCACAGACTGGAAGCATTCCATATACATCCCAATTCCAAAGAAAGGGGATCCCAGGGAATGCAGTAATTATCAAACTATTGCCTTAATATCCCATGCAAGTAAAGTAATGCTCAAGATTCTACAACAAAGGCTATTACCATATATGGAGCGAGAAATGCCAGACGTCCAAGCTGGATTTAGAAAGGGAAGAGGTACCAGAGATCATATCGCAAACATATGTTGGATAATGGAACTGACCAAGGAATTTCAGAAGAAAATCACCCTGTGCTTTATAGATTACAGGAAAGCCTTTGACTGTGTAGATCATGAAAAACTATGGAATGCTGTAAAAGAAATGGGGGTGCCACAGCATCTGATTGTCCTCATGCACAACCTATACTCTGGACAAGAGGCTACTGTAAGGACAGAATATGGAGAAACAGATTGGTTCCCCATTGGAAAGGGTATATTTTATCTTCCTATTTATTTAATCTATACGCTGAACATATCATACAGAAAGCGGGATTGGACCAAGAAGAAGGAGGTGTGAAAATTGGAGGGAGAAATATTAATAATTTAAGATATGCAGACAATACCATACTACTAGCAGAAACCAGTAATGATTTGAAATGAATGCTGATGAAAGTTAAAGAGGAAAGCACAAAAGCAGGACAACAGAAGATTTATGTAACTTTACAGTTGACAATGAGGACATTGAACTTGTCAAGGATTATCAATACCTTGGCACAATCATTAACCAAAATGGAGACAATAGTCAAGAAATCAGAAGAAGGCTAGGACTGGGTAGGGCAGCTGTGAGAGAACTAGAAAAGGTCCTCAAATGCAAAGATGTATCACTGAACACTAAAGTCAGGATCATTCAGACCATGGTATTTCCGATCTCTATGTATGGATGTGAAAGTTGGACAGTGAAAAAAGCTGATAAGAGAAATCAGCGCATTTGAAATGTGTTGTTGGAGGAGAGCTTTGCGCATACCATGGACTGCGAAAAAGACAAATAATTGGGTGTTAGAACAAATTAAACCAGAACTATCATTAGAAGCTAAAATGATGAAACTGAGGTATCACCTTTGTGGGGGTGGGGGTGGGGTGGATTTGAGATTCTGTTATGCCATTTTGTTAATCTTATGGATAAAAAATATTCCACCTCTGTGTGTGTGCCTTTATTTTTAATGTTGTTTTAGGTTACTTAGATGTGTAGCAGCCAAGGCCAGCACCTTGGAGGCACTCAATTTTTTAAAAAAGTAACTTACGTGTAATTGTAGTGATTACTTTTGAGTAACAGTAAAATAATCAGTTACTTTCAGAGCAATTGTAATGGTAATTTATTACTTTTTGGGGCCATGTAACAGTAATTGTAAGTTATTACTTTTTAAAAGTAATCTTCTAAGCTCTGCTCTTATCCGGGAGCAAGCCCCACTGAATTCAGTAGGACATTTGAGCAGACATGGCTAGGATTGCACTGTAATACACTATCCAGCATTAATCACTTCTTAGTTACACAAGAACACCAATTTCCAAGAATCATAGGAAGTTTAGGCTATTCAGCCAATTAGCCCCTCACACCTGATTATCCTCCATCAGATTCAATACTTGCCTCCACCAAGACAGTTTAGGATTCCTATTTCACTCACAAAACATGCATTGAAATGATCCATGCTATTCTTTGACTCTTTAACAACCCTATCTATGAATATGAAAGGGTGGTTAAAGACTGTGGAGGAATAATTAATGTGGTTTGAACATGGTTCTGGTAGTTCTGTCAAACTGCATGTTATTTTCTTCATGCTTCTAAAAAAGCATACTTGAACTAGCCACTTCCATGGCCACTTCCGTTTGAAGGATAAGGGGCTACACTGGACCCTAATTCAAAATGTGGTCCTAATCTGGAATGACGTCTGTGCTGATTTCCCACCAAATGTCACCTCCCATTGCTATTTATTTATCCCCGAATGTGTTGTTTGCTTTAAACAGCAGCTTAAGTGGCAAACAGAGGCAGGGGGGGGAGGTGATGTCAGGTGGGAAACCAGTACAAGACCCCAATCCAGACTGGGAGTATGTTCTGGATCAGGGCCCTGTGCCGTTGCTTTTCCTCCAGAATAAGAGTGTCAAATGTAAGCATGTTTTTTTAAAAGTGTGAATAATATAACATGTAGTTTGGTCCTAAGAATGCCTTTTAATCTGACTGCTTAAGTTATTTATATTGTTAATGTGGGATAGCAGGGGAGAGAGCATTTTAAATCCACTGTACATTGTAATCAGTGTTTGATTTGCATTTGTGTTACAGGCAGGGGTGTAGCTGTCCAGGGACATAGGGGGTCGTAGACCCATTACTTTTTTGGGAGCAGAGTCCCAGCCAGGTCCCTATGTATGAGCCAAAGGCAATCAGCATGAAAAGAGAGTGTGTTAGCTCTGAAAGAGTCCTTGTCTTTTCATGCTGATTGGAGCAAATCAGAATGAAAGGAGGTGAGCCAGCCACTCAGAAGACTCTTCTCAATAGCTAACACACAGCCTCTCCTTTCATGCTGATTGGCTCACAAGATGACAGGGAGAGCAAGGGAGATGAGGGAATGTGGTAAAGGGAGCGTGGCTGTCAGGTTTGTGTGGCATGACTATCTTGAAGGGACCCTGCACTTCTGAATTTGTCACTACACTACAGATTACAAACTCAAGAAATGTAGAAACTGTAAAAATGGCTTTAGGAATTTGGCTTAAATTATCTGCATGGGATACAAGGCACATTTGATTATTCTTTTGCATACAGTCTGCACTGACAACATTATCACTTGGGCTTAAAAACACGCATCCAGTTCCCAGAATTCTTGGGGGGAATCCATGACTGTTTAAAGTGGTATGATACTGCTTTAAATGTATAATGCAGATGGAGCCTCAGTTTGTGACAGTGCCAGATGAAAACATTTTTCTGCTTGAGTTGGAGCCTGAGAGGCCAGCATTTTACTGACCATTCAGACACCAGTTCCTAGTGACTTCTGTCCAAAGTAGCCCTCTTCACCCCTGCTGCATGGCCAGCCTTGCTTGTAGAATGGCCACAAAATTAGAAGAATGCATAGGGCTCCAAAAGGGTCAGTTTACAAATGAAGGCTGTATTGTACTTCATATATTTCCCTGAAAGAAAATGGTTGTGTATTTTTAGTTCAGTGGTTAGAGTGTCAGGTTAAGATTGGGAAAACCAGGGTTCAAATCCCCACTTGGACATGTAGCTCACTGGGGGCCTTGGATCAGTCACTATCACTCAGACTAACATACCTCACAAGATTGTTGTGAGGGCAAAATGAGAGGTGGAGGAGAATCATGCCCACTGTTTTGAGCTCCTTGGAGGAAAGACAGGATATAAATCTAATAAAATACATAACTACTGAGAGATGGCATCTGAGTTAGGACTCCTTGATTATTAGCTACATGATAATCTAGGAGGAATCATATAGTCCTTTTATTATGATGGCAAAAAATTTCATGAATTGGTGAAATGATCCCTAAAAACATTATTTTTATTGTGTGGTGGCTATCTTCTGATTGATACCAAAGATGGTTGTTTCTGAAGGTGTGGAAGTGCAAAGCATCTTATATTTATAATTTTTAGGCACCAGGACTGTGACCTAATGTGAACTTTCAGAGAATTAGTATAATTATTTCCTTTGCTTGAAGCAATGTTTTCAAAAAAGTGTGACATTTCCTTTTTTCAGCTCAATATACTTTGTATTTCCTTGTTATTATTTCATTTTGAACCTTACATGGAAATGGATATTGATGGGCAGCAAACTTAAGAACAAGAGTGGTACCCCCCCCCTTCTGTCCTATTGGCACAGAAATAATGGCTACCAAAAAAACATTTCTGGCTTTCTCTCTCATCCCTTCAGCGGCTGACAACTGGAGAGCTACCATTTCCTGTATTTGGGCTCATCTCATTGTCATGACCAACCAAACTAGAATATTTATTTTAAAAGATCAGTCTAATTCACTGAAGATGAATGCTTCTGGCATGTGTGTACATGTTGTTCCACGAAAGGCTGTGCATACGATGATCTGCCCTTAATTTCATGCCAACAAATGAATACAGTTATGCACTGCTGTTTTCTACAGGTGCTAGTGTGTTGGGACTGTTTGAAGCGCAATGCAGCTTTACAGCCAACATATAATTTGGAAGAAGATATCTTCAATGGAAGACCCTCTGGGGATAAATGGATAGACTGTGAGTAAACAGCATGTCACCCCTGAGGAAAGAATTATTGCCATTAAAGCGGTAATTATTTTTGTCATAACTGAGTGGTTGGAAACTCCTTAAAGCACTGTCCCGCTCTTAATGATCTGGAGCTATGGATTTATTATACCATGAGAGGTTAAAGGCTACATCAAAGCTGAATTGCAAATGTATTTAATTTTAAAAATATTGCTTTATGCTTAGTGTAAATGTCACAGGAAAAACCACCATGCTACTGCCAATAAGTCAGCCAATATTTTAACTTTAAAACAGTTGAATTTGTTAAAAAGCTTTCCTGAGTCCTTCATCTTCTTTGTTTTAAGTTCCTTTGAAACAGTGTTAAGCCCTGTGCTGAACAAGGGGTGAATTCTAGAGGGGTAGATGTGTTATTTCATTGCAGCAATACACCAAAATCTTCTGATACCTTAAAGATAAACCAATTTATTGTGTCATAGGTTTTTGTGGGTTAGAGCCCTCTTTGTTAGCTGCATGGAGTGGTCAATTGAATTAAAGGGATGAAATTAGAAAAAGAAAGAAAGAAAGCAGAATGCTGGAGGTGTAAACATCAGAAAGCAGATATGCTACCTATTTGTTCAGAAATACAAACATTTTGGAAGATGATTTTAAAACTTAATTATTTGTTTTTACATGCAATGCATTGTCTGTATAAATTACTCTTTTAAAATAAACACATTATCATGCAAAATTAACAAGGAGGGAATTATGCCAAATATTAATGTATTCATTATTAAATTTATATCCTGCCCCTCGTCCCAGAAGGAGCCCAAGGCAGCAATATGAAATACTGGATTGAACTTGTAACAATAATCCACAAGTTAAGACATCATTTGTAAGAATTATTCTGTAAAAAGATCTGATCTTTCCACACAAAATGCCCTGCAGCCTTGTCAGTTTAAATCAAAAACCACACTGTGCTACTGAGTATAGACAGAGTCTTAGTTGCAGATTTATTTCTCAAAACTGGTATTTTCAAATGTAGCTAACCCTGATGATTTCTGTACAACATGAATGGGGCTTTCTCACTAGTAAGTACTTTTAGGATTGTAGCCTTAGAAAACTGGGGTCTGTACTATTGGTGACCAACTAGGAATGTGACCTTGGGTTTATGAAGATGCCAACCCTGTATGTGGCAGTTGTGAAAAAGGTGAATTCTATGCTAGGGATCATTAGAAATGGGATTGAAAATAAAACTGGTAATATAATGCTATTATACAATTCTATGGTGTGACCGCAGTTGTACCGTTCTGGCTGCCTTGTCTCAAAAAAGAATGTAGCAGAGCTGGAAAAGGTTCAGGAAGAAGCAAGCAAAATGATAAAGGGAATGGAGTGACTCCCTTATGAGGAAAGGTTACAACACTGGAAGTTTTTTTTAGCTTAGAGAAAAGGGAAATAAGAGGACTTCCCAGGAGGATCCCTCCGCCTGTGCAGCTCTGAGACGGGCTCCCGTCTCGGATGAAACTTTTTCAGTTTTAAATCCAGTCAGAAGGGTCTTTTTTGACTGGGGATAATTTCTTCCGGATAAGGAAGAAACGTGAGATTTCCCACACAGCTTTGTTGTGATTGTTGGAGACTGGAATTCATCAGAATTGTCTGTGAAAGAAGGTCTTCCAGCAGCTCGGACAGAGCGAGGATTTCTAGCTAAGCTCAGCTGAATAAGTGACCCGTTTTTTTTTTCTTTAAAGAAAGACGGACTAACAGGCAAGCATTCTCCTGTCTACGCTTTATTATTTTCTTATCTATACAGCTAAAGAGATTTGTCAAAGGAACAGCAATTAAGAAAACCTGGGTGAGCCAAAACTTTCCTTATCTTTTACTCACGGAACTAAGGGGGAAGAAAATAAAAATAGCCTATCTTTTTTTTTATTGCAAAAAGCTGACATGGAAAATAGCATTATAAAGATTTCAACGGATGAGGGGTTTCTGATTGGAAGAGAAAGGAAAAATCTTTTTGATTTATAAGACTTTTGTGTAACACATGTCTGGGACTATTTTTTCTGATCTACTTTTTTTTACGAATCTGCTCATTCCTTCTGCTACTAGTTATTTGGACACTGTGAACTAAAGCTGTTTTTGCACTTCTGGGCATATAAGAGATAAGGGCTGTCTAGAGTGTGACGTCAGTTGGTTTGAAAGATTAACTCCTTTGTAACTGGATAAAGAAATAAACTGTTCTTTGCTTGGGACATTGAAAATTGAAGGAGTTTTGTTCCTTTGGCTTTAAGAATGACAATTAAGAAGATCATGGATGTACAAGAAGGGACTTTATCTTTAGACATGTTTCAGAAAATAATGAATGGGATTAAGTCAATAAAACAAGAACTGAGAAATAATAGTCAAGCGTTGAGAATTGAATTTGACGAAATGAGACAGGAGCTGAAAGAAATTCAGGATTCTATGAGAAAGGAGAATAAAGATAGATCTGGAAAACCAAAAAAGGATGAAAGAGAAATTAAAGGCAAGGTTCAAACTATGGAGATTGGATTAAATATGGACATGGAAAAAGATTTGGATTTCCTGGCTGTGATGGATCCTGGAGATAAATATTACGGTTTGGAACTCAGCGCTGTCCCTGAAGGAATTGAAGAGATTGGAGATAAAGATATTATCGGTTCAAAAAAATTCCTGGACTGGAAGGATTTGATGGAACTTGAAATGGAGAAAGTTAACAGATTTAATCCCTGTTTTGTGTCAATGGAAAAATCTTCAAGAGATGTGCTAGTGTATCATGTAAAAAAGAGGAACAGAGATGCGGCTTTGCAACAATACTTCAGTGATATGTTCGGAATTGATGGCAAGAAAATATCTGTGATAAAGGAAATTCCTATCAGACTCTTATTATATGACTATGACAGCAAGATTATTGGGTGCGTAAAGATGGAAGATGGAACCAATATGGATAATGGAAGAAGAGTGATTTGAAATTACTGGACTTAGTAGACTTGATGAGTTGGATTAATTGACATGTTTATCTAGAAAAAAAAATTGATGGACGTATATCTCAAGGATTGGAAACTTCTCTTTGACTTTTTGTGGAAGAATAAAATGATATGATGTTAATGAGATTTGAAACCAATTAAGATAACCGCTGGAGGAAGGTGATTTTATAATCTATTAAGAGACAGGCTTGTTATATATTATAGATTTATAGCTGAACTATGACAAATCGGAAGTCAATATTTTTATATTTTTTTTCTTTTCCTGTTGTGTTAGTTATTGATTTGTGTTTTTTCTTTTTGTATTGTTTTGGTTTTGAAAATTTGAATAAAAATTAATTGAAAAAAAAAGAGAAAAGGGAAATAAGAGGGGACATGATAGAGGTATGTAAAATTATGAATGGTGTAGAGAAAGTGGACAGAGAAAGGTTTTTCTTCTTTCATAATATGAGAACTCAGGGACATCCAGTGAAGCTGAATGTTGGAAGATTCAGAACAGACAAATGAAAGTACTCCTTCACACCACACTTATGGAATTCTCTCCCACAAGAGGCAGTGATGGCCACCAATTTGGATGGCTTTAAAAGGTTAGACAGATTGATGGAGGATAAGGCTATCAGTGGCTACAACCATGATGGCTATGCTCTGCTGCCACAGTTGGAGGCAGTATGCTTCTGAATGCCAGTTGGAAACTGCAGGAGGGGAGAATGCTCTTGTGCTCAGGTCCTGCTTGCAGGCTTCCCATGGGCATCTGGTTGGCCACTGTGAGAACTGGATGTTGGACTAGATGGGCCTTTGGCCTGATCCAACAGGATACTTCTTATGTTCTTATGTAAAGTTTTAAATTCTGAATTGACCTCTAGTTTGTAAAAGCTTATGCTATGAAAAATATGTTAGTCATAAAAGTGACACAATGCCTTTTATTTTATTTTTCTAAATGGTATTAAAATAAATTGTAGTCTTGTACATCGACCCTCCCAAATCCTGTGCTGTTTGGAGCTATTGCACCAGAAAAGAACCACCAGGTAGTAACATTAAGGCCTAATACAAGGGTCACCAGAGGACGCATTTCCAATTTTGAGAGAGTGCTGGGAGCACCAGTCACAAAATAGCTGCTGTGTGGGCATGGCATAATGCAAAATAGCTGCCATTAAAATTAGAGAGTAGTCATGGTAAAGCTTTTCCTATAATTGTTTTTCCATACTAGGAAAGGCTTGGCCTGTTGAATTTCTGCCTGCTCCTGGCCTTTACATTTTCCTTCCTGTTGGACAATGAAGGGAAAACTGGCTTCTGTATAAAGGACGAACTAAGCAATTGGAAACGAATAGTGGAAAGCAATTGGATGTTTTTACTGGATGCTGGGGTGATTTTTCTGTCCATAAACCCTGAAAAGACCTCATGCTGAGCTGCACATATTGGGAAAAATCAGAAACTAGACCTAAGTTACAGCCTAGGTGTCCAGCCAGCCAGCTAGTTAATCGTAGTGTACATATTTCTATTCCTCTGGGGCTTTTTTCATCCTTTGCCATCAAGTAATCAAGAAAAAGAAGAAAAAATAGCCAGTATGATTGTGAGAATAGTGAGTGCTTTAAAACAGTAAAGAGTAGCCATTTTTTCAGATCAATTTAAGTTATCTCTTTAATTCACTCTTTAGCAATAAGCACCCAGTCTTGTTCTACTCATTATAATAATTGCAGAATAAACAAACTCTTACTTCTTACTGCAGGCAAACAATCATGTTTCTTTACTGCTGGCTGGATGGACAGCACAACTGAAAATGAATGAAAAGCAGAGCAAAGGAAAAATAATAAGGAAAATAATAAGAAGAAAAGGAAATAATAATAAGAAAAATAATAATAAGGAATAATAAGGAAAAAATAAAAGGAGCGATCATTCTTTATGTGGACGTTGCCATTGTTTGTCATGTCACAAATTAAAAAGAAGACCATTTCCCCAAAAATTTGGGGGGCAGCACAACTCTAGGGGGTGCAGTGCTCCCATTTGTCCCCCCCGTTACAGGCCTGTGAAGAGAGCTATAGTTCTGTATTGTTGAAATTCCATAAAGTCTGATATTTAAATGCAGTCTTTTCTTTTCCCTACAAATTAAACAAAGTGATTCTATATGAAATTCTTGTTTTTCAAAGGCATGAATCTCTGTGTTGTCCAAATTATATGGTCCTTTTAGTGAACAGGACAATATAAATGGAAATGTGGTATTGCTTGTTAATATGTGTTTTTTTAAATAATATGTTTTTAACCCTTTTTTAAAGATGTTTTTAAAGCTTTTTAAAAATGTTTTAAATGTTGTTTTGTTTTAATGTATTTTAAGGTTTGTTTTTACTATGTTTTAAAGTGTTTTTAGCATTTCTGTTTGCCGCCCTGGGCAACTGCTGGGAGGAAGGGCAGGATATAAATCAAATAAATAAATACATAAAATACCTTTAGATGGAAATCTTTGTTTCCAGGTGTTGCTGTACTTTAGGTAGCAGATATAAAAGTGCCTGTTTTTAAAGAGGATTAAGCCCAGTAAAACAAGGTTAGATAGTCCACCATAAACTTTCAAACAGCTATGAGAACATGGGGTGTATGTGAAATCATTCGTTTCTTCAAGAAAGTCTTGATAAAGTTGTAGTTTAGCTCTTAACAGTAAAAAACAAACTGCCAGTAAAGTTTATTTTCTTTTTTACTGAGTTTCTGCCCCATTGTTCCGCTTGAGGAGCCATGTTTGTTAGTTTTGGCTCACAAATCTCTCCTCTTCCTTAAGGATAAACTATCCTTAGGCACTTGTACAACTATGCATTAAATGACTGCATAGCAGTTTATTCGCAGCCCTGAACTCAAGCAGAATTCAACTGTGTGACTTCCTGGCTTAAGCAGGGGAGCATCCGTAATGTAAATACCTAGTTGATTTTGTGGAAACTGGGACATTTTTTGTTGGTTCTTGCAAAAGATTCCTGCTGGAAACTTTACTTTAAAGCTGGCACTTTGCCTCCTCTGCTGTGACCAGGATACTGATCTGATTTTTATGCTTTTATTGAGATAGATAGATAGATAGATAGATAGATAGATAGATAGATAGATAGATAGATAGATAGATAGATAGATAGATAGATAGATAGATAGATAGATAGATAGATAGATAGATAGATAGATAGATAGATAGATAGATAGATAGATAGATAGATAGATAGATAGATAGATAGATAGATAGATAGATAGATAGATAGATAGATAGATAGATAGATAGATAGATAGATAGATAGAACATAATTTTTTAATTCAACATTAGCTTTGCTTACTGGGTATATGGCGAAATAAAATCATATTACAAACATTGTACTATTAGATTTTATCACCATTTATTTCTTTTAGTCTATGCAGGGATTTCTGCATGTTCAGTAGAACTAATTTGCAGTCAGACACTGAGGTCTTCTAGAAGGCCAGCAGGCTCCACAAATTAATTTATCCAAATAACCAATCCCTCATAGGCCAACCATAGAAAGACACCAAAATGGCCTAAGCAGGCAAAGCTCCCTTTTGAAGTCTGGAATGTTTTGACTGACTTGAAACAGGCGGCAGGAATGAAAGGAAAATTTTCAATGACCCATGGGGATTTTTTTTTTTTTGCCATTTTCAAATATTAGGTAAAACAAAGAGAAAATGCTTAGACTAATTTAGAAAGACTTAGCAGTCCTGAAGATAATGGGGCTAGGAACAAAGTATACCAATATATATCAGACCTTTATACACTGAGGTGCTTTTATTCTAATTTAAAAACACACCCATCCCTTTTTTCCAGTATGAAGTTCAAGCTGACTTCTGTGAATTTGCATGTGATAAATCAGCACTGGCTATCAGCCACAGCATTTGTTTTTAAGCATACATTAGTTTTCATTCTGTTTTCAACAAAAATACAGGCTTGCTCTTAATGGTTAACTCTGTTGTGGTTTTGTTTCCAACCCTTTTTACAGCTGCTGTGATTTGCACAATATTTTAGATTGCTGCATATGAGTTTATGGTAGCGTGTGTGTGTGTGTGTGTGTGTATACACACATACATACAGGAGAGTGGAGTATAAATTAATTAATTACAGCACAATCCTGTGCATGTCTACTCAGCAGTAAGTTCCATTGATTCCATTGATGTCTTCTTCTAGATAACTGAGTATAGGTTTTCAGAGCAACCCTATACATGTCTACTCTGAAGTAAGCATACCAGAGTTCAATGATATTCTATGCTTGGCAAGTGGACTACGTATATCCTGCTGTGCTGCCATGCAAGGCTGATGGCTGACACATGGAGGCTACCAAGAAGCACTTGCTAGTGTAGGTGATCTGTGTAACACCTGGGTAAGGAACCTATGGCCTTTCAGAAGGCAGCATGGCCACTAGTAGGGATGAAGGAGAAAATTGATACAATTTCCATTTAAAGGTGAACCTACCTAATTTCCACATTTCAAAACAATACAGTAGGGCCCCACTCATATGGCAGGTTACGTTCCGGACACCCGCTGTAAAACGAAAACCGCTGTAAAGCAGAACCCATTGAATAGAATGGCACGCGATGCCCGAAAACAGCCATAAAAACGGAACAAGCGCCGTATGAGTGGGGCTTTAGTCTAATTACATCTAATTGAGACCGCTGTATTACCGAATCACTGTAAAGCGAATCACTATAAAGTGGGGCCCTACTGTATGCAAAGCAAAGCACCGCCGTCCTTTGAAATTTGCACTTTTCTGAATTTTGCAGTAGAGTTCTCCAGCCAAGCAATGTGTACAAGAATTCATATTACAGGGTACATGTATTAGAGAAAATAATATACAAAAAGGCACTGTATTAGGAAAATTGCTTTACAGAAATGAGTATAATAGAAGTGCACACTAAAATGCTGATGAATTTTCATGAGAACTTGGTTTTTTGAAATCACAAACTGATGTGGAAATATGGAGAACTGAATTTAAGATTGAGAAAGTGAAACTGACAGATAAACCCATCCCTACTCACTGGTCAGGGATAATAGGAGTTGCAGTCCAGCAACATCTGGAAGACCACAGGTTCCCCAACCCTGATGTAACAGGTGTCACCTAGAACATTCTCTCTCTCTCTCTCTCTCTCTCTCTCTCTCTCTCTCTCTCTCTCTCTCTCTGGATTCAGGCAAGACAGCAGAAGTACTGAATCATGGGGTTGCACTCCCATAAAGGATCAAGTTCACAGTCTGAGGCTACTCCTAGATCCAATTTTGTCATTAGAGGCTTATACATGCATATAATATTTTTATTTTTTTAGCACCAAGCAAAAATGTCTCTTAGGCTTTTAAACATATTTTTAAACATGTTGTTATCTACAGTGTCTTTTTTATGTGCTCCATCTTGTTTCTGTAAACTTCCCTGGAAATTTATTTTGAATAAATATTGTAAATTTTAAATTAAATAAAAAGACCCTCCCATATGCATTTTGTGCTTGTGCACCAATTCTCTGTGGCTCAGGTAGTAGCCATGCATGCAAATGTGCCACATTTGGATGGTTGAAACCATTTATTGAATGCCGTTTATTTGTTTTGTTGCCACACAGAGTTTGTCAGTACAAGCTACAATTTAAAGTAGCTTCTACCTAGTAGGAAGTAGTGTAGTGGTAAATTCAGAAGTGCAGAGTCCTTTCAGGACAGTCACAGCCATGCCCCCTTTTTTTGCTGCTCGGTTGAGAATGGGATCCTTGATAATGTCTACTCCCACAACAACAGACGTCCCTAGGGCCCAATAATCATGAAAGGGAAGAGTGTTAGCTCCTGAAAAGAGTCTTTTCACTGACTCGCCTCCATTCACTCTGATGAGCTCCAATGAGCAGGAAAGGACAAGGAAGCATGTTGAAATACTCTCCTCAGTGGCTGACACACTTCTCTTTCATGCTGACTGGCTCATAGGATGCTGGACACAAAGCACGGGCTTTGCTGGGCTCTGCTCCCAAAAAAGTAAGGGGTCTAAGACCCTCCGAGACACTGGACGACTACACCTTTGATTAGGAGGCCCATAGTGGGTACAGGCTTTGAGTTATTCCCATGACAATCCTCCTTTGCTTCCTTCTACCCAGTTCTCCCTAAGCATGTGAACTACAACTGGATCAGCTGATCTTTATCACGTCCACTCCATTTTTGTGACATTGGCTTCCATCTTAATTGTTTCTTTGCTGATGATAGAACATAGCATCATGCTTGTAGCACCATTTTGCTTATAGGGTGCATCTACAGTATTTGATGAGATCCCTAAGGTATTAAATCTGAGGCCAAATATGGCAGAAGCTCAATGGTTGGCCCATCTTTCTTCAATAATGACAGGGTTGCTTTCCATAGTGCTTGCTTTATTTATTTCTTTATTTAAATATTTATAAACCACACTTTCATAAAAATGTATCAAGGTGAGGTAAATTTAAAAGCATAATATTTACAATATCAATAAACACTTGGTGGGAGAAATAATAACATTTCAAAGTCCTGTCTAAACCATATATTTTTCAAGAAACATCTAAAAGAGGGCAAGGATGATTGCAGCTGAGGGGCGAAATAAGACATGGACACACCAGCTTGAGTTGAACAAGGACCACTTTATTAAACTATAGCAAAAAAACCCTGAAAGGAGCCCCAGAGTTCCGCCCCTCCATGCCACACGTTGCGTGTGCATAACAGCTGCAACGCGTGATGTTGCCCTTTTCAAAGATGGCAGCAGCAGTGTCGCCCCCATCTGCAACTATGCCCAGCTCATCCAGGCTGCGCAGGCGAGCTAGGTGATATCTCCTGCCACAATAAAGGCTTGTTCCCTGGTAAAGGCTGGCTAAACCTCAGGGTGTGAGGAACCACCAAAAGTGTCCCTTCAGAAATCCACAGCAATCAAGGTGGAGCATAGAGGATCAGACAAGGTACTTTGGGCCCAAGGTGGGTTCTATAAGAAATATATTTTGCCCTATTCTTAGGTTATTGTGTAAGGAGGAGCTATTATATTCCTTTCACAAAATTCTTGGGGTTATTCTACTTAGACATAGAGATACATGGGAATGACTAACATTTCCTGAGAGCTCCACTCAATACCAATATGGTATGAGAGCTGCACAGATATATTGTATCTGCTTCCAGATGCTATGGGGACTTTTAATCCTCGGTGTGGTGTTTAGTTTGTTTGGGAGACCAACTAGAGCTATTGTTATTGCTGCCTATCCAAGATTGTATAAACGTGGCAGTTGTACATCACCATAATACATGGCTTGGAGATCTGTGTCTGGGTTGATGGGTCACAAATTATTATTAGTTTTTAAGCTTTTAAAAAAAAATTTAAAGGAAAACAATGAAGACACAATCGCAGAGCAAAAAATAAATAGTTGAGCAGTTTAAGCAATTATCAGTTAAAGAACTGAAACAGTCAAGTCATAAGACAGTTAAATAATAGAAAAAATGAATACATGTATAGATACAGCTATAATTAAAATTATCATTATAATTATAATTAGCAGGAGAAAATTCAAAGTCTTATAAGACCTACTTTACCTATTTTTGTTCAAATCTGTTTGTTTTTTCCTTTGTTGATATGATCTTGCTCAAAGTTGCCCATTCCCATAGTTTAATGAACCACTCTCTTAAGTGGGGACATTTGTCCATCCCCCTGTCATTATTATGCACATATAATCCTTGCTGCTAGAATCATATTAAATATCAGTTTCTCCCTATCTTTTGGACCAAATATTTTGGAATATTTTTGGGTCTAACTGAACAGGGTTTTCAAAATGTTTCATATATTAGATGTGATTTCTTGCCAAGTTTTTTTCTTTAGGATAATTCTACCAATGGTGAATGAAATCTGCTGTAACCACTCTGCATTTCCAACAGTTATTGTTTCTGTTATTATGAATTCCAGTTACTCTAAGTGGAGTTAAATACCACATTGTCCATCATTTCACTGAATTACCTGCCAGAATTAAAGATGCTATATTGTTGTTAATATTACAAATTATTGCTGTTAATAATTTAATATTATTAAAATGTATTTCCAGATATCCTTTGACATAGATTCCCCAATCACTGCTTCTTGAGACAACATTTTTTTGGAGGTGGGGAAGGTTTGCCATATTATTTTTTGTGAAGTTATTTATCTTATTTATTGTTATGTATATAGTACTACCAGTATATATGAACAAATACACCAGTATAGTACCACTAGTAATGGGAGCAAAAGACAGATCTACTTTCTGAGTTGAATCGAGCATGTCATTGTGCAAGCGAAATGAATTCCGCTCACACAGTTGAACTCACTTCCCTCTTCCTCCACACCCATACCCCCTGATTCTGCTTCAGAGGGTTGAAGGAACACCCAGAGTGGATGGGAGATGCAGGGGAGGAAAGGGAGAGGAAGTTCCATTGCAAAAGCCATTCTGCTCACACAATAACGCTGTTGAATACAACCCACAATCTTAAGTTAGAGAGCAGGGTGAGAAAAGACGAGGACAACGGGATGAAAGTGTGAGCAAATTCTGCGAAACATACTCTGGGATGAGAGCTAAAAGGCAACATATTAAGTAGTTAACCCAAAGAAAAGATGGAGTTTGAGCTGGGATTTGAAGAAAGAGAGGGGGTGAATGAGCCAGATGATAGAAATGTAGGAGCGATAGTGGTGAATTTGGAAGGGGGGAATGAGGCTGAGGTTGTGGAAAACAGCTGTACAGCTGGTGGAAGCTGAAGTCATTTCAAACAAGTTTGAGCTGACTGTTTACAACTGTAGGATCAGTGTTGAAAACTCATTGCTAGGAAATGGCGAGAATTAAGAGTTTATAGGCTGTCCTCCATGCTAACAAATGTCATTAATTAAAAAACATATATTAAATCTGGTGATGTATTTCTTTCTGATTTGCACACCACATGCAAGAAATAAAAGGAAACCTCTTTACTTTCAACTAAAGGTGAAGTGTGTGGCCAACCACCCATCTAATTTGCTGTTTGTGCCTGTACATATGGAATAATGGTGGCTGGTATCCATACTAAGGCAGAACAGAATGAACACGTATCTGGATCTCCCAGTCGAGGCCTTCTGAATGCCGATGATAAACACGAGTGAGATCCAGTTGGTCTGGACCCAGGGGAGTCACTACTGGGGTGCGGAGGGTGCGGAGGGTGCGCACCGCACCTGGGTAACATCCTGAGGGGGGTGACACCGAGAGCCACCCTGCCCCGTGCCGTTGCCCAGCAAAGGAGCCAAGAAGCGCTCCGGGTCAGCACAGCCAGCTCCTCCTCGGAGGCAGGTGGGCGAGATGGAAAGCAGGCACCCGTTCGCTGGCGGTGAAGCCAGGATGGGCCTTCCACCGCCAGTCTGGAGTGCGTGCGTGTATGCACGGGAGGGCATGCGCCGGAGGTCTGCACCCCCCCCACACTCCCGCTAGTGATGCCGCTGTCTGGACCACATAAACATGTAAGCTAAAATAAAACTAACTTCAAAGTTATTTTAAAACTTCTTATAGAATGAACGTGTTAGATGAATCTGAGGAAATAAACTGTGAAAAGGTTATTAATTACAATGTGGGCAGTGAATGTAGATTAACTAGACTTAAAGGGCCTAAGAATTTGGTGCATGAACCAGACAAAATGACCACTTTTAAATGGCACTGATAACTACAGGAGAGGTTAACTTTGGGCATTGCTTGTCCCAAATTCTTAGACAGTTAAAAAAAATCCTTAAAAAAAGAATTTATGCATAACACAATCTTAATGTACATATATAAACATGTATTCCAATGTGCATACTGAATATGCACACAACCCTATCCAGCAAAGGGAACCGCATGCGGAAAGAGGCTTCCACACTAGCAAATGATTATCTTGGCAAGACTCTAAATCCAGGGAGCTTACAAAGTGGTTGGAGAATGCAAATCTTGAGCTTGAAGTTGTCCAACAACAGTTTTCAGAGGACTGGCTCTGGAGGACCTGGGAGAGCTCAACAAACTCTAATGATCCAATGAAGCCTCATGCTCAGCTAAATCCAGATAGTATCAGATTTCTCTTCAGAGAACTGTTCGTTATTTTTTTTATTGTTATACACTGCAGTGGTATATAGTAATGCTTAGCAGTCTATAAATATTCCAAATAAATAAATAAATCTTTTGAAGTGCATTGGGACATATAGCCCATCCAGAGTGACTAGTTACTCTGCATTAACTAGAACTGAATTGGGTTGATGTTTACTCTTTCCAGAAGAAAAAAAAATTTGTGCTAAGGAAAATATCAGATATAATATTGATATAATATTCCTCCTGTTCCTACCACATTTGCCTTATCAGAAATGCCAAGGAGCTGCTGAGAGTGACAAGGATCCAGAAGATCTGAACAGGAGTGGAGCTGTCCAGCAAGGGAACACAATATGATAAAATACAGGATTGCACTCAGCTGAAGTAAATTAGGTACGTATTATGGAGTGGCATTTTTTCATTATTTACTGACAATACACATTCCATAATTAATCCTAGACACCCCCTAGGTGCTTAGTTTCCTACTACTAGGGGCTCTGCCCCTGGCTTCATGCACCAACCCCATCTTCCAGGTTGCCAAGGCACCTATCCCCTCCCGAGGTCACCAAGGTATCCTTCCCCCCCTCACCAAGTTTGCCAAGGCACCTTCCCCCAGTCTCCACCTGGTCTCACCCACCCTCCCGCCTCCACATGTCCTGGAGGAAAGGGAGGCTTCATGGTAGCAACATTGAGGCCTACCATGAAGCAGCTCTGTGGGTCACCCAGGCCACAGCCCGTCACTGCCATGCACTCACCCTCTCATTGTCTGCTTGGTCTCGGCCATCCAGCCACCTGCCTTCCTTTCCCCACCACATGGCCTGGAAGAAAGGGAGGCCTTGTGGTAGTAATGCTGAGGCTTTCCATGAAAGGGCTCTGTGGGTCGCCAAGACTGCTACCCACTCACTCTCCTGCTGTCCACTTGCTCTCATCCATCTGGCTTCCTGCCTCCCCACCTCCAAGCCTTGAGCCCAGCGTGACTCAGGCATGCTGTAGTTCGCAGTGCCACCTGTCTGCTTACAAAAATATATATCAGAAAAATATCCACATGTTCCCACACATAGGATGCGGTACCCTGTACCTGTTGCTGCACTTGGAACAAGTCCAAACATCCAATGCTACTAATTGCTTCTTGTATCTACATGGTCTCTTTTATGGATGGAGTTACATGGAAGATCTTCAGTGTGAACTGAGGAGCATCCCAAAGTTATTCTGTGACCATGGGGGCTTTTTAAAAAAGCAGCCACAATGATGTTGCTGGGACAGTTATAGTTTCTGCAAGGATTGTATCTTCCTGCTTCCTGCTTCTCAGATCCAATGTTATTGTAACCTACATCATAATAAGTCAGTCAGTATGACAGTTTAATTAATTTATCCTCTTTTGGAGATAACAGACACAACTTTGCAGAAAGTTTAGAGACATATAATGATGGTCAAAAATGGTTGTTGCCCACTCTGAATTGGTAGCTTTTTCTATATGGCAGCCAAAAGCCAAGACTGAGTCCTCTGAATGTAGAATTTGCTAATATTCTTGTTCTAAAGTCTAGGAAAGTGAGCTTAGTGTCTATGCATGTTGGATGGGGAATTTAAATTTTAAGCTCTCCATAACTCCCAACTCATCTAAGATGGCTTCCATTATCCAAAATGGCCACCATAGTGATCTACAAAATTGCAGAACAAAAATTTTATCATTAATGTAAGTTGGAAAATGAGAAATGAGGAGAGGTCTGTGGTAATGACATATTGTTGTTATGGGGATGGTAATTCAAGAGGTCCTCTCCCCCCCACACACACACACTGCTTTCTAAACTGGGACTTAAAACATTCAAAGATCTTACAACGATCATTAAAGTCAATGCCAATTCCACTGAAACAAGATTGTGCACTCTTTGGGGCAGGTACAAAAACTTGACATGACATCTGTTTTTTTCATTTTTTTATTTATTTTATTTATTTATTAAATTTATACCCCGCCTTATGGCCAAAAGGCCCTCAAGGCGGCTTACAAAAACACGAATATAACATCATAATACATCAATACAATAATGCAATTTTCAAAATTAAATAACAAATAACATTATTAAAAGAAAAGAAAAAACATTTAAATGTGTCATGATAACAGAACCGCATTCAACCAGGTTTTTTATACTAGATATGCTCTGCTCCGGAGGTAAGACAGTCTCAATTTGAAAGGACACAAATTGGCTCTTCTTCAGCTTTTTCAAGATCTGATCTTCGTGACTCCCAAAAACGCTGTCCTCCATTTTGTAACTTAGAGACGAGAAACTTGCAGAGGAACTGTTCACTTGAAATTCCTTCAAATATCTTACTTTCAAAAGCCAAGATTACTCTGTCTGCTTTTCTCTGATGATGCATTGAATGCCTCCAAAGGGACTAGCCACCCTGTGATAGCGTGCACTCCCTTTCTTGCCTCTGGGGGTGCTGTGAGGTACTGGCGGCGGCGAAGAAAGCTATTTTAAGGCAATGGATGTGTCGGCTCCCATCTGATGATGCCAGAGACCATCTTGGCTGTAAGACCCTCTTCATGCTTGCTGGCCTCTTTCCATTAGCACTCCTACCCTGGTCTCTGAGTGACCATTTTCTCATCCCAGGAAGACAAATAAGTCACAACTCCTCAACTAACTCATTAAAGACGAGACTCAGAACTTGCCATATCAGTGTTTGATGGAATGGTTATTCTACAGAAAACATCATCTGCCCAGGATGAGACATTTAACTCATTGGCACAGGAGGTATTCCAGAAGGTCACATGGGTGCCAAGCAGCAGAGTGGATGTGGTATTTGATGTATACAACTTGTATTCCATTAAAGACACTGAGACAAACTGAGAAAATAGTTCAGAGAATGCTGCACAGTGCAATTTAGAGCAGCATTATGGGGTCATATGAAATCAAATGATGGAGACAGTTCATTTAACAACTGCAAAACAAAATAGAACTTGTCAGTTTTCGTGTCAATGAATGTGAAAAAAGACACATTCAGAGACATGCTGGGTGATAAAGAATTATATGTAACAGTTAGCAAAGTATATTGGTGAATTTTAAAGAAGGTGCCACTCATATTCTAGAACTTACTTGTGTACATGAAGAGGCTGATACCAGGATGATGGTACATGTTGCACATGCAACACCCAAAAAGTACATCTTGCACACTGATGATATGTTACAGTAATTTTACTCTGCCAGTACCATTCAATAAACAAAAGTGGTTATATCTACTCCAGAAAGCAGTCAAAAGCCAACATTTTGTGTTATGATCTTGTGATGCAGAAGATTCAACATCTGATATTGATCCCTCTGCATGATTTCTTAACAGCACTTCCTGGTATGCATGCTTTGTCTGATGTGATTCAGTTTCTTCATTTTGTGGTAAAGGAAAACTGGGTATTCTAAAGTTGTTGCTGAAATCAACAAATATGTTAAAGCATGCATGCAACTAGGCTCATTTTGGGATGTAAAACGTTCCCAACAATAGAATGTGCGAGTTGCATGGCAAGAAGATATGTGATGTCAATATATTACAATATGAGTTACATTGTGTAAGGAATAGTGATATTAAGTCATAAGCTATGCTTCCATGCCGTACATCCCTGGATCTTCATATTCAACAGGCAAACTATCAGGCTGCAATTTGGAGACATGCTGTAATTCCAAATCCTGAAATATTCTTTCTGAATGGGCATGGTTGGATTATCACTGATGACTACATGAAAATCAAATGGCTCAGTAGCAAAGCTGAACCAGAAGAGATTTTAGAGTTTGGGGCATGTAAATGTGGGAAGTCATGTGTCATCGAAAAGTGTTGCTGTTTAACAACAGGATTGAAGTGCACTGACACGCAAGATAAAGTGTGACAATATAGAAGAGGGAAGAGTCCAAGGCAAGATTCAAAGATGTAATATCAATGGAATTGTTTTTGCTAATTTTTGTTCCAAATAAATTTTTTTCTTGGAATTGTATATGTATTCTATTTATGTGATTGCATAATTTTCCCAGCATTATGGAGGAGGAGCAGGTGTAGTACCCATAGCTTTGTAAATCATTATAGTTGTGGCCATTTTGGATTATGGAAGCCATTTTAGATGATTCCAGAATTATGGAGAGCTATTTAAATTCTCCATCCAAGTTATTTAAATTCCCCATCCAATAAAACCTATACATAGACACTCAGCACACTTTCCTAGAATTTAGACCAAGAATATTGCTGAATTCTAAATTCGGATAACTCAGTCTTTTTTGCTTGCCATATAGAAAAAGCTACCAATTCAGAGTGGCCAACAATAGAGTGGTCATCTAAACTATTTCCAAAGTTGCATCTGTTATCTCTGAAAGAGAATAAATTCAGTCCTAGCTAATAAACTAAATAGGATGATGCCAGATTCCTTCCTTGACTTTTTTCACATTGTGACTCCTTGATAGCCTATGTCTCCTGATAGCAATAGGTCTACTGTTCTCAGTCTCTAAGAACAGTCTCTGACTGCTCTTAACTTTAACATTCAAACTCCCAATTTGCAAAGCTCCTACTACTTCTATTACCTCTTTGTCTCATCTGTGCCTCCAAGTCTCACCTCCTATGAAATTAGTTCCCTTTTTTTGGCACTAGGAAACTTTTGCTTAGGCATCTTTTTTCAGTGGCTTGCTATTGACTATTCACATAGATTCCTCAACTACACCAGCTAGATATTTTCTGCCTAGGATCATCTGTTATTTGGAAAACAAGGGAAGGGCTGCAGTTCAGTGGTACAGCACTTGCTTTGCATTTATTTATTTATTTATTTATAAACCTATTTGTATACCCTTATTTCATTTCATTTTTAAAACATGTTTTTTTAAACAACATCAAAGCGGTTTACAAAAAATAAAAACCATACAATAAAAACCATTTTAAAGTACAGTCAAAACAGTCAATGATTGCAAAAAGACATCTGAATTTTCTACATAAGCCTGGTGGAACAGAAAGGTTTTCAGCAGGTGTTTAAAGGTTAAAACAGAAGGTGCCTCCTAAATATTCCAGCGGACTGGACAAGTACCACTGAAGGCTTGATTTGTGTCGATGTTAAATGAACCTTGCCCGCTTGGGGGATGGCTAGCACCACTGCTGCAGATGAGCCTGGAATATAAGGGTTCAGGCAGTTCCTAAGTTACCATGGACCTAAGCTGTTTCGGGCTTTGTAAATTGATACCAGGACCCTGAATCTGGCTTGGTAGCAGATGGACAACCAGTGCAGATGTTTTAATAGTGGTGCCACACATTGTTGGTCATGTGCCCCAATCAGCAGTCTGGCCACTGCATTTTGCACCAGCTGATGCTTCCAGTCTAGGCCCAGGGGTAGCCCACATAGACTGCATTACAGTAATCCAGTCTCAAGGTTACCAACACATGGACTATAGTGGTTAGGCTTCCCCTGTCCAGATACGCCCATAGCTGATGAACTAGACAGAGCTGGTAAAAGGCACTCCTAGCCACAGAGGATACTTGGGCCTCAAGTGACAAAGATATATCTAGAAATATCCCTTAAGCTATGGACCTGCTCCTTCAGAGGGAGTCAAGAGCTCAAACCACTCCAGAATGCATAGGAGTTGTTTAAAAACACAATATTAGAAACTCAACTGGAGTGTATACCGCAGATCAGGAAAGGTACCACCAGGGCCAAGAAGATGCCAGCAGAGTCAAAGAAGCTATTAGAGGCAAGGATTCCTTCAAAAAGTTGAAGTTGTGTCCAAATCAGGGAAATAAAAAGAAACACAAACTCTGACGAAAGAAATGCATGAAGACAATAAGGGATACTAAAAAAGAATTTGATCATGTTGCTAAAAACATAAAAACCAACGACAACAAAAACCTTTAAATATATTCAAAGCAGGAGATGGTCAAGGGAGGCAGTTGGACCCTTGGATAACAAGTGAGTCAGAGGTATGCTAAAGCAAGATAAGGAAATTGCAGAGAACCTAAATGAATTCTTTGCATCAGTCTTCACAGTGGACGATATAAGGCAGATCCCTGTGCCTGAACTAACTTTTGCAGGAAGGGAATCTGAAGAACTGAGGCAGTGGTGATCAGAGAGTTCTAGACTTAACAGACAAAATAAAAACTGACAAATCGCCAGGTCCAGATGGCATCCACCTGAGAGTTCTCAAAGAACTCAAATGTGAGATTGCTGATCTTCTAACAAAAATACATAACTTGTCCCTCAGATCTGCCTCCATACCTGAGGAATGGAAAGTGACCAACCTAACAGTAATCTTTAAAAGGGGCTCCAGGGGGAATCCCAGAAATTACTGGCTGGTTAGCTTAATGTCTGTCCCAGGAAATCTGGTAGAAAGTATTGTTAAGGATAAAATAGCCAACCATATAAGAGCGAATCTTGCTGAAGCAGAACAGTGTGGCTTCTGCAAAGGTAAGTTCTGTCTCACCTATCAGAGTTCTTTGAGAGTGTCAACAAGCATATAGATAGAGGTGATCCAGTGGACATAGTATACTTGGACTTTCAAAAAGCTTTCAATAAGGTACCTCACCAAAGACTACTGAGTGAGCTTAGCAGTCATAGAATAAGAGGTCCTCTTGTGGATCAGGGATTGTTTAAACTGGAGGAAGCAGATAATAAGAATAAATGGACAGTTCTCCCAATGGAGGGCTGTAGAAAGTGGAGTTCCACAAGGATTGGTATTGGGACCCATGCTTTTTGTTCACAAATGAACTAGAGTTGGGAGTGAGCAGTGAAGTGGCCAAGTTTGCTGATGATACTAAATTGTTCAGGGTCATTAAAACAGAGATTGTGAAGAGCTCCAAAAGGCCCTCTCCATACTGAGTGAATGGGTGGTAAAACGGGAAATGCAATTTAAAGCAAGCAAATGTAAAGTGATGCATGTCAGACCAAAAAATCTTAATTTCACATATACTCTCCTGGGTCTGATCTGGCAGTGACTCACCGGGAATGAGACCTTGGGGTCATAGTGGATAGCTCGATGAAGATGTCAACCCAGTGTGCAGCAGCTGTGAAAAAGGCAAATTCCATGCTAGGGGTCACAAGGAAAGGTATTGAAAATAAAACTGCCAATATGATAATGCCATTATACAAAGCTATCATGTGGCCACATTTGGAATACTGTGCATAGCTTTGGTTGCCTTACCTAGAAAGGATATTGTAGCATTGGAAAAGGTTCAAGAAAGGGTAACCAAGATGATCAAGGGGATGGAAAGGTGGAAGCATTTGAGGCTTTCTAGTTTAGAGAAAAGGCAAGTGAGAGCTGACATTATAGAAGCATATAAAATTATGCATGGCATGGAGAGAGTGAATAAGGAGAAGTCAATGACACTGAATGCTGAAAGTTTCAGGACAGATAAAAAGAAAGTACTTCTTTACACAGCACATGGTTATGCTATGGAATTCACTCCCAGAGGAGACAGTGATGGCCATCAACTTAGATGGATTTAAAATATGGTTAGACAAATTCATGGAGGATGATAGTATCTGTGGCTACTAGCTATGATGGCTATGCTTTGCCTCCATAGTCGGAGGCAGTATGCTTCTGGATACCAGTTGCTAGAAACTGTGGGGGAAAGGAGTGGTCTTGCACTGAGGTCCTGTCTGAGGACTTCCCATGGGCATCTGGTTGGCCACCGTGAAACAGGATGCTGGACTAGATGGGCCACTGGCCTGACCCAGCAGGCTCTTCTTATGTTCTTATGATCCCATCCAGAACAGGTCACTTGCCTATTTCCTGGACATGGGAAGATAGGACATGCAGAACCTCCCCAGTTCAGTCCCTGGTATCTCCAAGTAAGGCTGGGACAGACCCATACCTGAAACCCTAATGTTATGAGAGATGGAGAAAAATATTTCTCTGTCTGCTTTCAATTTATGTAAACAGATATCCATTAGTGACCACTGAAGAAGAATATTTGTTCATAATGCCTTTTAGTTTTTTATATTTATATTTGTCCTTGATTCTTTATTGTTACATTTGTGTTTGAAATCTTATTTATCATATCAGAGTTACAGCAATTCTTATTGTGTCTGATCCCAATTTGTTTGTTATCAGTACCCGACATCTCCAGCAAGGGTTGGGAGAGAAGCCTGTCTGAAGTCCTGGAAAGCCATTGCCACTCAGAGTAGACAGTACAGAGTGAAATGGACCAATGGTCTGACTTGCATAAGGCACCTTCCTATGTAAGCTATTTTTGTTGCGCAAGCAGAAGTAGCATAATGGTACCAATTAATATACGATAGGTTATTACCATGCAACACTTTTGCTCACCCAAGCCACTCATGAATCTGGCTGTTGTGCTACATTAGATCTAGGAGAAGGGCTCCCACTAGCAGAATGGCTTGTTTCACTAGCACACTACCATACCTGGAGTTCACCCATTGTTGCTTTGCATCTTTTTAAAATATAAAATGGTAAACAAATGCAATAAACAACACTCAAGTTCTGTCATAATTTCAGAAATGAGAATGGGTGTTGCTATTTCCTATTGGTGTTCCTACCCCGAATGGACAGATAGGCACGAACTAGGGATGAGAGAGGAATACAATACAGTTCACCTTTAAAGGCGAACTTACCCAATCTGCATTTTCAAAACAATATGTGAACTAAACACAGCTCTCCTTTAAAATCCACACTTCTCCAAAGTTTGCAGTGCAGTTCTCTCGCCATGTAATGAGCACAAAATGCATATACTAAGATAAAGTGTGCATATAAATTCATATATTAGTGAAAGTAACATACAAAAATGCATTTTATTAAGGAAAAGTGCTTTGCAAAAATGTGTATAATAGACAAAAATATATATAGAAATGTGTATAATATGGAAAAGTCACACAAAAATCCTGATGAATTTTCATATGGACCTTTTTTTTAATTGCATAGTGATGTAGAAATGTGAAGAACTGAACTTGAGTTTGGAAAATTGAGAAACCCATATAAACCAAAACTGACATATTTCCCCATCCTACGCTCAAATGCTAAGAGTCATTTATTACATGATTGCTTCTTTAGTCAGGTTTGTGAATTGGTGTATGCTTAAGATTTTAAACTGCCTGCCTCATGGCAGCTGTTTATTCACTTGTAGTGCAATGAATGGCATGCAAGTTCCAAACTGGAATGTTAAGGAGAATGCAGATAATATATTTAGTACTTGTCAGCAGACAGCATAAGGCACCAGTGGGTCTCGCTCCCAGAGGAGTGGCCGGCTACTTTAACTGCAATGATTAGCTTGGCTTAATATAATTTGTTATTTAAGGCAGGTTTGTAAAAGAGCTGTCGTGCAACTTTTACGTTATGCTGTATTGTACTGTAAAGTGATTTGAACATAATGGACAAAATGAACTAGCCTACCAATGAAAATGTATCTAAAACAACCACTAAGGAATAAAAAAGAGCAGTCAGCACATTTATATCCCATTTTTATTTTGGTGCTTGTTAATATCTGGAGCCATATATATATATTAGTGAATGCAGCTGGAATGGAAGCCAACATTTCTAGAAATGAATGATCCTTCCTGACACAGGCTAAAGAAGGGGAACATTCCCCAGAGGATCATACAAGACTTCTACATATCTGTAGGAAATTGCAGCTGTCAGGCTTTCTTTTATTGCCCTGGCAAAGTGCTGTGTCAGTTGTTACAAAACATTTCTAACATGTAGATGGAAAATGACTAACTTTCCTATATTGGATATTGATGGAAAGATGGATAGAGCTAGATATATAATGTATAGGTTGTGTCCAGTGGTTGCATAAACAGAAGTTGGCTTGTGCAACCCAAACGTTCCCTTCCTCTCCTCCCCTCTTCAGATCCATGTACTCCCAAAAAACTTCTCCTGATGCCTGGAGACCCACCTGAACAGTGTGGGTTGAATCACACAGAACTGTAGTGGGAGGTGGGAAGCACCCAAAACCTGGTGACCTTTTGCCAGTGGGGCTCTACCCAGTGCAAGGTTCCCCTGCCTGATTTTGGGCAATTCTCATGCATTGCAGTTCTGTGCAACATAATCCACAGTGTTTAGAAGGGGATCCTGACTCTTTGCAGGTGTTCTGGGAGGATACATGGAGCTACAGGGGGTGAAGGGGAAGGGAAAAATTGGTGGCACATGCTGCCTTCAGCTTTCTCATCCGTTGGATACAGACCTATATATCTACATATTATGTGGCATATTTATATTAATCATTTCCTTGGGAGGTAAATCTAAACAAAAAATTTTTTATTCTTCATCTGTGTACCAAGCCATGCTTAAAATTTATTGTTCAAAGTTTTAAAACTTCAATATAGTAACTATTCTTGAGAGTAGTTGGATCTCGTTATAGTCTATTGCATATGAAACTGCTTCAAAATAAGCATTTCACGCTTCCAAATCCTGTTGTCTTATTTAATTTTTGACTCGCTACAATAAAGAGAATAGCTCCTGATTTGTCAGACAGGTGGAATGTTAATTCCTAATTTTAAACAACAGCTTTGAAGAGTTTCTGCTTAGTACCTAGTTTTTATTAGTTCAAACTGATGAGCTGACTACTGTTTATGAAGTCTTGGAAGGAATATGAGGAAAGTGGCATTACACAGGGCAGTTTACTGCAAAAGCTGACTTTAAATCCTACCTAAGTTCATGTAATATCTCATTCTGCTTATATGGGCAAATGTCACAGAGCTGTTTCTGGTCCGTGACACTCCCCCCATCATAATGTCTAGTTTAACGCAGTGCATGTTGTGCTATCATGTCTGTTGACCCCTCACACGCTTCATATTTTTGGCTATCAATAGGGGAACAATGGCATGAAGTCACATGTTGTGCTAATCTATGTTATGAGGAAGCCGGGATAGGGTGTCTTTTATCACATGTAATTCTACTCTAAGACTGCAATCCTATGTACATTTATCTGAAAGTAGGCCCCATTTAGCACACTTGGACTTAGTTCCAAATAAACTTGCAAATCCTTGTGCACTTAGCCACTATGATATAATGCAGGAGTCGCTAACCCACAAACTGTTCCCCAAAACAGTTTTTATTTTGCAGCCATTGTCATGGTTATAGTGTTGGATTTAGGTTGGGTTCAAACTCTTTCCCCCAACCTCCCTCCCCAAAAAGCTCACTGGATGATCCAAGGCAAACCACTATCTTTCAATTTTTCTCTCAATTTATCATAGTTGTGAAGAGAAAACTGGATTACTTATTTATGCCCTGTTTTGCTGAGACTTGGGGCCCACAATTGGTAGAAATTATGAGAACCATTTCCAGTCCAGACGAATGTGGGTAGGGCAAGCTAGGCAGGACAGAGCTCAACTCATAATGAGCACTGCTGGTTGAGGTTTGGGAGATGCTGCCTCAACCAAGGACCAAGGTTATCTGAAGGCTTAAGAAGGCTGGCAGGGCCTTCCCTTCCAGTGGCCCTGCCCCATTGGGAGAACTATAAGCAATCTTAAAAGGCCTGTGGTCTATTCTGCAGGGGCATGCTCCTGTGTGGCTATGGAGCAGGGAAGCTACAGGGGAGTCATCCTCAAAGTCTATGGAAGATGGGAGAGCCACAGGCCATGTTTTTCATCTATAAAGGGAAGCTGAGGGCTCCATAAACCCAACCCCAAGAGGGGCTACTGATGTCATCTGAATTCTAGTCCTCCATAGGCTGACAATGGGAGCCTGAGGCAAGGGAAGTGACAATATATTCAGTTTGTATTCTAATCTATTCCATAGTTTCAGATCAGCTTACAGCATCTTTGGACCATTTAAATGGCCCCGTGCCAGCAGATGACCTCAATCTCTCTCCCCCAAGTGGTTGCTGGCTGGTGTCTGTGTAGCATCGTGTGCAATCTGGCCCTTGTGGTTGGGAGAAACTAGGATGGGTTGGTACAACCAGATCACTACAGTGGCTCAGAACTTAGTTATTCACCAGATGCCACACTTTTCTGTATGCTGCAACACAGTTATTGACCATTTAAATATATGAAAATATGCATCTAAAGTGTTTTGAGACAAAATAGACATTTAAATCCTCATTTAAATACATATTCTGAGTAGAGTTTTAAAAACATTTAGAGATTCATGTGGGAATGAAATTGAATGGAATTATGGGTAAAAACTTATGACAAATCAGCCTGTCCTTGACTTCTTGACAGGCCTCCTTCCCATGAATTGTTCCAGTCCTCTGTGTGTGTGTGTGTGTGTGTGTGCAGTCCTTTTTACATTATTACTGTAAGACTATTTATTTATTTACTACATATGTGCAGCTACTCCATAACAGAAGTTGTCTGGGTGAGTCACAAAGTAAAGAAAGAAAGAAAGAAAGAAAGAAAGAAAGAAAGAAAGAAAGAAAGAAAGAAAGAAAGAAAGAAAGAAAGAAAGAAAGAAAGAAAGAAAGAAAGAAAGAAAGAAGGATGGATGGATGGGTGGGTGGGTGGGTGGGTGGATGGATGGATGGATGGATGGATGGATGGATGGATGGATGGATGGATGGATGGATGGATGGATCTTTATTTTTACCCCGCCCTTTTTCCAAAACTGGAACTCAGGGCGGCTTACAAATAAAAACTACAGATAGGTAAAAAAAACATACAAAAATATACAATTAAAATAGAATTAAACTATTCATGACATTAAAACCATGAAACATACACTTAAGATGCTAAGACAATTTAAAACATTAAGAATAGGACCATAGAACAATACAACAGACCTTATGAGGCCCAATCTTAAACATCTTCTAGTCCAAAAGCCTGTTGGAATAAAAAAGTCTTTGCCTGCCGATGGAAGGATAGCAAGGCAGGGGCCATTCGTGCTTCCCTAGGAAGAGAGTTCCAGAACCTGGGGGCAGCCACTGAGAAGGACCTATCTCGCATCCCCACCAATCACGCTTGCAAAGGTGTTGGGACTGAGAGAAGGGCCTCTCCTGAGGATCTCAACGCCTGGGCAGGCTCATATGGGGAGATACGGTCTGACAAATAGATAGATAGATGATACACACACAATGCAGTATAAAACAATGTGTAACAAATGAATTAATTAAAAAACCAGAAAATGCAATTAAAACACAATTTCAAAGTCAGTTCACTCTCAAAATCCAGCACAAATTAAATTTTCCTGCTTTCCATGGTCACATAATCCTAAAACAACCCCTCTGTTTACTGTCATTACCCTTGCTATATGGGGCTATCAAGGGGACAAAAGCAGTATTCTCTTTTCTCATCAGAATTTTTATATTTATTAATTTTTTGCTCCTTCATTCAGGAAAGAGCATGGGCTATAAATACTTATGATTTTTCATTTCCATCTTTTGCATAATAAGTGCTGGTTTTTATATGGCTCACACAAATGCAAATTAGATTGTTCTTCTGGTATATAACTAGTATGTTTATATATGTTTGTTTAGGTGATATTAGAGATATGAAGGCCAAGAAAAAATTGGGGAACGCCCCCATTTCCCCTTTTTTATTGTTTTCAATTTTTTTGGAGGGGGACCAGAAAAATTAAGGAAAAAACGGAAAACTGTTTTCCCTCCAAATTTTTGTTTTTTTCTCCCCAGGCCTTCACATCTCTAGCTGATAATCATTCATGGCACACACAAAGCTGTAAGGCATGAAGTGAAGAGCATGAGTTTGTAGCAGCAAAGGCAGTGTCATGAATCATAGTTCCATTATAGTAGAAAAGCTTTAACAAATCAGTATGTCCAGAATTTTAAAATAACAATTTTTCTTTTTTAAAAACTGTGCTTCTCTCATGTGTTCTTTCCACATGTTTTCTTTCAATGTGTGGGGGAAGTGTCATGTGAACCCCATCCCCAAGTTCATCACAGTATCTATGGCCAGAAAGTTCAAGTAGAAACTGGCCATGCCCTCCTTAATAGCATTGCTTGTTGAATGACTGTACCTTGAAGATTCAAAGAACGATGATCAAAAATATGAACTAGTGTAACCAGCTCATTAGGTAAATTTATCTTTATGGTATTTACCCTTTCTAGAGCTATAACCCCTACTTTGAAAGCTGAAAGAGAAGATTACATCATATCTGCAGTTGTGGTGAACGTAACAGCCCTGTCCACCTAGCCATCCTGTTCCCACAGTGGCCAACCAAATTTCTTTGGAAACCCACAAGCATGACATGAATGCAGTAGTGCTCTCCTGTTCATGTTTTACAACAACTGGTGTTCAGAGACATACCCACTGATACCAGAAGTAATATATGGCAGGCACCCATTATTTGTGCTTTCCAGAAACAATTCAAGAAGGTCTTGTTTTGCAGGCTTTTCCAGCTGAATAAAAAGGTATCTGTCTTAGGTGTTCATTTTGTATTGTTATTAAACCTATCTGTAGTTGTTTTTATACTGTTTTTAAACTACTTTTTGCTGTTTTATAGTATATCTGTAAATCACCTGTAAAAGGTGATCCATAAATTAAGCTATCATCATCGTCATCATGACTGGTAACCACTGATAGCCTTATCTTCCATGAAATTGTTCAGTGTTATTTCAAAGCCATTCAGGTTGGCAGCTCTTACTACATCGTTTGGCAGCACAATCCATAGTTTGGCTATATGCTGTGTGAAATAAATACTTCCTGAACGTCTTGCCACTTAGCTTCATTGGATAACCCCACACTCTAGAACAGGAGTGGCTAACTGATGGCCATATCCAGTAGCGTACCCAGGGCGAATAGGTGGGAGTGGTCCGCCCAGGGTGCAGGCAATAAGAGGGTGCAAGAAAAAAGGGATTGCCCAGAGAATGACTGGGCGGGGGGAGGAGGAAGCTAGGATGAGAACCCTTGGAAGAGCCACTAGGGAGCTGCGAAAAAGTGCCCCCAGCCAGGAGACAGAGCCCCACCAGCTCCCTCTAAGACTGAATTGTCGGGGCTTCCTCCATCCTGGCTTCCATTGTGCTTGGGAAGGCGGGGAGGGGTGGGGAGAGAAGATCCCAATGTCCTTCAGAGAGTCAGAGGTCAATTAAGTGTGGGGTGGAGGAGGTTGTGGAGAGCGACAGCAATCCTAAGCAAAGAAGGAGGGAGCGGAGCAGGCGGGAGGGAGGGAGGGGGAGAAGAGGTTTTCTGTCACACACCCATGACAAAGCTCGTGGGGGGCAAACTTATTGCAGGGGGAAGAGAGAGAAAGACTTTCTGGGTGGGGGAGGGGGAAGCCGGGATGAGAAAGGGCAGAATGCCAGCAGAAGATGGTGGGCAGGGAGGCGCTCCCTTTGGGTGGACCCCCTCCTCCCTTGGAAGAGCCTCCAGGGAGCTGCAAAAAAGTGCCCCAGGCCAGGAGAGAGAGCCCTGCCAGCTCCTGCTAAGACTGGATCACTGGCCACTGCCTCCACTTCCTCAGCGGCTTTGGGGCTTCCTCCATCCAGCTTCCACTGCGCTTAGGAAGGTGGGGGGTGCAGGAGAGGCGGGGAGAGGAGACCCCAATGTCCTTCAGAGCACCAGAGGTCAATTAAGTGTGGGGGGAGGGGTTGCGGAGAGTGACAGCGATCCTAAGTGAAGAAGGAGGAAGCAGAGCAGGCAGTAGGGAGAGGGAGAAGAGGTTTTCTGTCACACACCCGTGACAAAGTTCATGGGGGGCAAACTTATTGTGGGGGGAAGAGAGAGAAAGACTTTCTCTTCTCCCAAGGAAAGGCAGGCACTGGAAGGAGGCAGGCCCCCTCCCCATAGAAAGGGATCTTTTGCCTCTGAGGGGTGGAGGTGGGGGGCTTCCCTCCCCCTCGGAACTCCCTTGCAAGAGGTTTGCTGCTATCTATCCACTTTCTCCATGCGCCAGGCATCATTTTATACACATCTATCATGTCACCTGTAGTCCAGCATCCTGTTCTCATAGTGGAGAACCAGATGCCCATTATGGGAAGCCCGCAAGCTGGACCTGAGTGCAAGAGTACTCTCCCCTCCTGCAGTTCCCAGCAACTGGTATTCGGAAGCATGTTGCCTCTGACCATGGAAGCAGAGCATAGCCACCATGACTAGTAGCCAATTATAGCCTTATGATCCTCCATCAATTTGTCTAATCCTCTGTTGAAGCCATCCAAGTTGGTGGCCATCACTGCCTCCAGTGAGAATGAGTTCCACAGTTTAACTATGCGCTGCATGACGAAGTACTTTCTTCTGTCTGTCCTGAATCTTCCAACATGCAGCTTCATTGGATTCTAGCAAGAGAGAGAACCACCTGGATGCAAGAGGGAGAACCACCTTTCTCTATCAACATGGGGAGAAATGTTCATCGTAATAAAATTTAGGGCCACCCAACAAGGTGGAATGTGAGAAGATTTAGGATAGACAAAAGGTAGAACTTTTTCACATGGCATGTAATTCATTTACGATAGCTGCCGTGGTTGCTTTTAAATGGATTTTTAATGTGATGTCACTTATGTGTTTTTATTCTCGCATTCATTGTATTATATTTATTGTTTTGTGATTTCAAATTGTGGTAAGGTGCTCTGAGAGGTTCTTCATGAGGAGTATAAGGGTGGGCTAGACCTTTTCATAAGGATTAAAATAATTCATGTAGCCTCTTCCCAAGATGTGATGAGGACTACTAGCTCAAATGGCTTTTAAAAAGAGTCAGGCAAATGCCTTGAGGCTGGTGGCTCTGATGACAGTGAGGCACTAGAATCTGCTCCAGGTTTTAATCCAGACTTTTGAGGAGCTGTCCAAGGTACTGAAACCAAGGCCCAAAATACATTCAGGGCCTTGGCCAACTCCTTGAAAGTTCAGAGTAAAATCTAGAGGGGATTCCACTGCCCCACGGACATGGAGCCACCACTGGGGGAGGGTGGATGTGCCTGCCAGTCATAAAGGCTTTACGGGACCTCCAGTTTTAGAGGTAGTCTACCACTAAATACTAGCTGTAGCGATAGGGAGGCAGCTGTTGCCCTCCTGCCCTCCTTGTGGGTCTTCTCGCTTTCCAGTGTGGAAGGCAGAATGCCAGACTTTGGCCAGCTGGTTCTGGTCAGACTCCAAAGAGCAGAGGTGAAAAGCAAATGGTCTCCACAGAACACCTCCTAAAGAAATCCATCATGTTTTGGGCAACCAGTTTTTTGTATTAATCCATTACTTTTTTTCCTTTTTTGTACTGTAATATTTATTTTATTTTTTATTTTTTTATTTTTTTTACTGGCATGATTATATATATGAAGTTCAATACAAGAAAATTTTCACTGTCTGCGTTTCTTTTCTGGCCATTATTAATATTCGTTTCATTTCATGATTATTACTGAAAATAATTTTGTCGTATAGAGGAGGGGGGTGTTAAAAAATGTTCTGCTCCGGGTGTCAAATATGCTAAGAACGCCACTGGCTATATCTGGTCCCCCAACACGTTTATTGGCACTTGCAAGGATGGGGGGGGCTTTTTGAAGTATTTTTCAAGTGAACATTTCTACATTTCTTCTACCAACCACTGTCCTTGGTTATTCCAAAAAAAGGCTATGGGTGTTTCAAAATATTCAAAGAGAAATGCACCAAAGCAAAAAAAGCACTTCCCTATTAAGAGCACCTCTCCAGCCCTTGGCAAATTTTGGGGGCAGTGCTTGCTGACCTTTGTTGACGATAAAATATCTGATGAGAGGAGTGTTTCTCTATCAGAAAGAAGCACCTTTGCATAAGTGTGAGTGGTCTTAGGGGGATGTGAATGGTGTGTGTATGTACACACTGTATTAAAAAATGTTCTATCTCCCCTGGGACCTTTGGGTGAAGGGCTGATGATGATGATGATGATGATGATGATAATAATAATAATAATAATAATAATAATAATAATAGGTATACATTGACCACACCTAACACTGGCAGGCCACCTTCAGAATGTTGGCTGACCATCAGTGTAGCCCTTAGACTGCAAAGGGTTAGTCACCTCTAGATTATGAAAGAGGAAAACTCTTGAAGGCCTTTGTGGACTGAAATTACTCCATGAATGAAACAAATGACTGCAGCAGCTGAAAGTGGAAACAGAGAAAGACTATTCACTGATCACTGAGAATTCTAAAGGAACTAGTCATTTGGGAGTGGCCAGATGACAAAGGCATCTTTGATATATATATCAGACTACTGGTATTACACAATGAACTCTTGGAAATTGATGAGGTGATTTTCAAATGTAGTAAAATTACAAAGCCATGGAGACTCCAAAAGGATGTACTAGTGCAAAATCTAGAAGGGGTGCTTAGGAAGTGAAAAGTGTGCAATATGAACACAAGTTGTGATGTCCAGGATGAGGATTAAAAATACGTTGCTAAGACAGTAGTAAAGTGTCACACCTCCATGAAATTGAGACTGAGACAACAAACAGAAACACTAAGCTCTCATCCAGCATTATCCTATTATTTTAATTGTAAATTGTTTTAACAGATTTTTCACTGTTGGAACCCACCATGGGACCTTATGGAGAAAGGGCAGATAATAAATCTAATAAAAATAATAAAATAAAAATAAAAAGCTATATGCAAAGGCAAGCATTGACTTATTTACTTATTTGATAATCACAGATTGCTATTTCTCCTCCATTATCTGTAAATTTGTACATGGCATGCAACAGATAGCACATTGGTGACATGGGTTGGTTTTTTGAAACATGGGATTACAAATGGGATCCTGAAGGTTTAGACTGCAACCTAATAAATATATAAAGGGGCAAGTGAGCTAGCAAAATTTTTGTAGGCAAAAATCTTTGTGGATTTTTTTGCAAAGCTGCCTTGAAGCAGAAAGTTCCAGGCTAACGAGCTGAATAGTCACAAAGTATTGAACCCCATAATTCAATGAAAAGTCAGAATTTATGAGACCCACTGTAGAGCGTTCTCTCTGATGATACTGGAACTTTGGAATCCACTGCCCATTCCAGGGAAGCAATTCAGGCTCTCTTTAATGCAGTTCTGCTGTAAAGTGAAACATAATTTAAAATCTGGTGTGGGGAAAGTATATTGTTGTCATTGTATCTTATTATTGTTTGTTTCTGATATTTTTTAGAAATTTAAAATCAATTCTGCATCACTTTGTGCGTTTGAGAGGGCAGAAAGGCACATAATAAAAGTTTATGTCCATAAAATAATAACTGTGGTTTTAACCTAGGAACAAGACAAACCAAGCCTTTATATAGTTATTACAATAAATTGAGGAGAGAAAAGCTGAGTAGACTTTCCTAATCGTAGAATAACTTGCCAATTATATTTTTTACTGAAGTTTGATGGCCTTTTTCTTCATTAGTATGAATTACCTTGAAGGCAAACATTTTTCATTCAATGCTGATTTGCATGTAATTTGTCAGGAGAGAAGGAAAGCAAAATAACTTTATTTAAAGGTTTCTCTTTGTTTTAAGTGTCATTAGCAGTTCTGACTAATCAGATTTTTACAATCTCATCAGGCTCTTTTAGAATATATCTATGAACTCATCTGGAAGGATGCATTTATTCCTGAGTGTCCTGTATTGCATTACAGCACAGTAACGAGTCAGACTGCTACAGATGTTTATGTGAAATGCAATTAACACTCTGCCAATTTACTTTTTATAGGGACACAATCAATTTTTATTCATTTTAGAACCAGAATGCTTTCTTTTATTGTGTGTGGCCTCTGCTCTGATTATACAGCTAAACAAGTTATTTCTCCGTTTGTTGTAAATGGCAGTGTTTAGTCAGTAGGGTGCCATATTATATAAATGGATCGCATAAATCAAATGTTGAACATAAGTTTTCTGACAGTGGGCCCATTACATTATTCTGATAAGAGTTGCTATTGTTATTATCATCATCATCCATAAAACAAAAGTCATGCAACCTCATTTGATGAGCGGATTAATCTATGTAATGTTTTTGTAGATTGATTGCTATTTGAGGGACTGGGGGAGAAAATGATAGCTTTTCTAAGCGTTTGTTTACATCTGAAGCCCACAGTGGATTCGGCTGCAGTTATTTCTATAGACAACATTTTAGAAGTTGATACTGGCCTTGGCCCATCAGGGAATTGTCTTTTTCAGTTGCTTCTTAAACCACATTTAAAGCCAGCACATTCTCATAGTGCAATCCTATTCATATCTGCTCCAAAAGTAAGACCTGTTGAGTTTAATGGGGATTGCTCCCATGTAAGTGGGTATAGGATTGCAGCCTAAAGTTGTTTGCTGAAGTCACACATGCATCTCTCTCTAGCTGGGTGAGCAATGACACATGTAAAAAGGTGCTGCACTGTGTGGACAATGTGGACAGAGTCACATTTTTCTCCGTCTCTTATAATACTAGAACCTAGTAGACTAGGCCATCCACTGAAGCTGAAAAGGTTCAGATCAGACAAAAGGAGATACTATTCCACACAGCACATAGTTTAAACTTTAGAATTCCCTACCACATGGTGTTGTGATGCCAGAGCTTGGAAAAGTTACTTTTTTGAACTACAACTCCCATCAGCCCAATCCAGTGGCCATGCTGGCTGGGGCTGATGGGAGTTGTAGTTCAAAAAAGTAACTTTTCCAGATGACTAACAAATTAGATGGCTTTCTTGGAGCGATGCCTGGGAATTGGCTGTACTGGAGTCATTGCTAACTGTGCCACTGAGGTTGCTGGAGTGAGGGTGCTCTGACATAATCTTTTGTGTCATTTGTGTGGTGATGTAGGGGTGTGGGCTGGGGTTGTATCTCTTTTATGATGAATTCATTGGCTCCCTGTGTGGGTGGGCAGCAGCATAGTCCCTAATTGGTTGCCCTCAGTGGTGGTTCCAGGGATGTTGTGGGTGTCTCTGTTGGTTTTATGCAATGTTTATATTTTCTACTTGTGTGTGTCGTTGTCCGTTCCCGTCCCCCCTGAAGCTGTGCTCACAGTGGATTTGGCAGCCATTCTACCAGCATAGCAGCAGTGTAACTTTGGTCCTGATGTAATTCAAGTATGGGATTGCTCTGTAATACTAATAACTGCAGCACATGCTTAAGAGTTTTCCTGGCCCTCCTGCAGGCAGCCATGAAGGCCTCTTGTTTCACCTCTTAAATTTATTAGTATTCAGCTTCAGTGAAACCTACATGAATAATTGAGGAAAACAAACACCCTTAGGAAGTACAAAAAGAGATGTACAGAGGAAACTACTCTAAAATTTGTTAGGAAATATGAAGAGAATTTTCTTTTTAGTTTCTCCTAAGGAAATGCATCATAGTGTGTGAGATGTTTTAAATTCACGTGCTCATGTTGCTAAAATATTAGAAAGGCACATTGTTGTGAAAAAGAGCTATACCTGAAACTCATAGGAAGTTTTCATGAAGAGCTGAATGCAACTAAAATGGAAAGCATATGGTCTTTGTTAACTTTAATGGCTTTCACATAGATTAAAGTAATTTTTATTAGGATACAGAATAAGAGCAATGTAGATTATTGTGCAAGAAGAACGTATACACTGTATAGATACCAAGGTACAAGAAAGCTTGTATCTTCTTTTACTGTTTTTAAATTTATCTTTCCTGTTTGTATTCATGTAAACTAATAACTTTGTCGCACCATGTTTTTATCCTCTGTAGGGGCATTTGATGTGATTGGGCATAACCAGAAACTTGAGGTACTGATTGGCTATGATCCATTTTAGTGCATCTGAAAATACCACTAATTAAAATACTGCACGTATGTAGTCAATATTCCTTAATTTTGTAGTGTTCACATTTCAAGTAAAATATGTCAGCATTTGTTTGTTACTAATAGGTCTCTGCCATGGGTGCTTACTTTGTTTGTGTAATGTTTTGTGCTTTTTAAAAACTGTTTTAGCTGTTTTTATTAAATTGTGTACATCACCTTGAGACATATATATGGAAGGTAGTAGGAGGTTTTGGAGATAATTATGAGAAACTTGTGAAAGATCCAGGAGGAAGCTAGTGTCGTGATTTCAGGAGGGTGTCGCATGGTTGGATTGCCGAGAGATTAATACTTTTTTATTTCATTTGTTTAATCCATTTATAGATCATGTTATATATCTAAAAAGCTAAACAGATTACAAAGTAAAAACCTTAACAACCCAAAGCAAAATACAAATAAAATTAAATACATACTGTTAAAGTGCTAGAAAATTTCAGGGCAGTTTACAAACAGATAAAACTGTAAGAACACAACAATACAATCACAATGTTAAAGTCTATAAAAAAAAGCAGGATAAAAAACAAAATTAGAATAAAAACCAGACATCCGGGATTAAAATAATTTGCATTTCCACCAGCATTATATATGCTATCAATTTCAAAGTTTGAAGTAAATAATTTAAGTGCCTAATATTAGTAATTTCATCTCAGCCATTTTAAAAACTCTTGTCTGACAAAGGAAACAAAAATCAGCACCAATTTTCCCCTCTCTAATTTACTAACCTTATTTGGGGTTCCTAAAAAGTGTTGCAGTAAAAAACTCCTCCAGATTTACTCTACCTTCATTCATTCCAGTTACATTGACACTGTTAAGTGTCAATGTAACTCTTAAATTAATATAAGGGGGGGAAAGAATCCATAATTTTGAAATAGAATATAAATCAATCAAAGTTAGGTTTAGGAGTTGCCATGAGGATTTCAAGCGGTCCATGTAGTTCTGTTATAATTGACTGTTCAACCATCTGGCAGCATTAATATCAAGGTGATCAAATGCCCAATTGGCTGCCAAACCTGAATGTTTTAAAGTACCTGGCAGGAATTAATACAAAGGAAAGAGAATACAAACATGAAAAGAGGCAATTTTGCCAGGAAAGGTTCTTTGTTCTGTGCTTACCTCCCACACCACAATACCTTTTATCTCATACAGTCTTTTCTTCTTTTTCTTTTAGCTTATGTGTGTGAGAACAAAAGTTATCAGTTTTAATTATGGCCCATTTATTGACCATACTGCATTCCAAATATGCTTGTGTGCAAAGTTGTTTGTTCTATCAAATACCAGTTTGGGTGAGGGATTCCCTACAGTCAAGAAACTTCAGGAGAGGAAAGTAGTAGAGTGAAATAAAATGTACTCATTAAATTACAAATGAAACCCAATGTCAGTGAAATATCAAATAAAGGATGTATTCACACATCCTTTAACACTGATTTAGGCAGCAATCCTAACCCCATTTACCTGGGAGCAAGCCCCACTGAATTCAGTAGGACTTATTTCTGATTAGACATGGCTAGGATTCCATGGTTATTCCTGGGAATAGGCTCCACTGGACTCATGGAATTTACTTCTGAGTAGACATATATAGAATTATGCTGCAAAACTAGAAGTGCTCTTAGAAAATATTTTTTACATAAGGTTCACCAATATACCTAAATAGCCAAGAAAGTTAAAGTTGAATGGAGAATATAAAGGTCTAAAGTTACATTGACTATTGCAAACAATTTTATATAATTATTTGGGATCTTGTTTCATCTAGTTAAAATAGTTAGATCCCTAATTAATGTACAGATATCTGCCAGTGACTGGCTCAAGAAATAGTAATATCTCAGAGAATCTAGTTTTAGATCACATGCCAAGATTATCCTTGTACATTGCATGCTTGCTTCCATTGTCTCCAGTTACTGTAACTAAGATCAGGAAGCCTATTACATGTTTATCATCTGCCAAAGTACCTGGGGGAAATATTTAAACAATTTTCTGATTGGCAGACACAGGCTCCAATATCGGCTAAAGTTAGGGTCTCCAGTGTGGCATCCATGGACATTGTAGCACCCTCAGATATCCCCCTTGGCACCCACCAAGGCCTCCTTAAAAAATAGAAGTTTGGGGTATGTTTGCTTTTGTTGGTTTGGGAGTTGGATGTTTAAGGGGGAGTCTTGCCTTCTTTTATCATCTGCATGTTATTTGTTTCTGGGAGCGTATAAGTGTTTTGCTGCTGTTTTGGGAAGGGTTCTAAGCATCACAATTTTTTCTTCAGTGAAATGGGTACTTTTTGTGCCCACAACACTTTCTTTGATTTCCAAATTTGTCCCTGAGCACAAAAAAGGCTGGGGGACCACTGGGCTAAATTGTTTACCCACATTAATGAGACGGGTACATTCCCAGTTTGTTAGAAACAGAGTATAGCATTTCAGGCTTTTTAAAAGGGTGATGTATCCAGGCAGTGCTTTTTTTGGGGGGGGGAAGAGGTCCTGGTACTCATATATTGATAAAAGTGCCCATAATATCTGCCATGTCTGCCAGTGGCTACCAGTGAGTGTTGTCACAAAAAAAAAAACCTGGGTCCAGGAAATTATCATCCAAAAAGTATATCATTTATTACTGAAGTATGATACAGAACATGAACAAGTAAAAGAATATATGGTGAAATGGGTCCAGAATATCAGAGAAAATATACCAATGGAGGTATATTCTCATTGAACTTGGGGATAAGAGAGAATTGTTATAAAATCATGTCTACATGATATATGACCCTTGTGAAAATAAAATAAATAAAAACTACCCACCTATTTGTTGGAAATGCGAAAAAGACAGGCAATTTCTTTCCTTTTAGGTGGAAGTGTGAAGTGGCTAAGACATATTGGAGAAAAATAACAACTAACATAGTAAGGATTTTGGGATATGAGATTCCATTTAATCCAGTATTATTTTTATTTAATTATTTGGATGGTTCAATAAGGAAAGATCATATAGAATTGGTTTCTTATACGTTTTGTGCTGCAAGAATATTGTTGTGCGCCTCCCCCAATCTCTGAGCGGTGAGATTTCAGGGGTCCCTGCACCCATCCAGGGTTTGGTTTCCTTTGGGAAGAATGTCAGCTGAGACTGCGGTGTCTTTATGAAATATGGTTTGTTTATTTACACACATTCCAATCTGAACTTCAGAATGGAGGGGTTCAAGGCATCAGCAGTGCAATATCCAGCTTTTCCATCTGGGTTGCAGGAGGCACCCCAAAGGCCATGATGCAGAGAGGCAGTCTCTCTCTGCCTGCCTTCCAGTTCCCAGCAATTCTCCCGACACAACTCAAACTACCAGCCTCTGCTGGGCTTCAGGAGGGGGGGGGAGATCCTCTCCTGAAGAGTTTCAATGACAAAAGGGTCTCCCTGGCCCATTCACCGTTGCTAGGCAACTGATTGGCCCATTATCTTACCTGGCCAATCTATTTGGTTAACAAAAGACTCATTTGACCAGCAGAGAGTTCCTTGTTCCAAGGCACAGGATTCCAAGCCAGAGGCTGGAAAGGTGACTCACAGGAATCATCCATCCCAAACCCCATGCTCATAACAATATTATATGCAGTTAAACGGAGACTGGCTATAATTCCAACAGTTAAGGATCGTATGATAAAATTTGGGAGTATGCATTGATGGCAAAACTAACTTAGTGTGATAAGATTTAGAGAATATAATTATAGAGAATGTTTTTGGCCAAGTGGTAGAAAAAAATCAGTTATTGTTGTAGACTTGAGATAGTACCAAATAATACTTATCTATGGTTTTCTGTGTTTTGATTTGTTGTATTTAGTTTGTTTATGACTGTGCAATAAGTCTGGCTTGAATTGGAAAATAAAAAAAATGCTTGGAACTAGCAGAAATGGACCAATTAACTGAACTGATACAAAGGAGAGAAGGTAGACTGCAAAGTGGCAACTTCATTAAGAGATGCGCCTGTTCTATGGATCACTGGAATATCAGATATGGAAATGTAAGTCTGGAAAGAAATCCCTTTGTATTGAAGTTCAAAATGTATTTACTTATTTATTTATTAGATTTATATCCTGCCCTTCCTCCCAGTAGAAGCCCAGGCAGCAAGTAAATAAATGTTTAAAGCTAAATATATTTTAAATATATTTAAAAGCTAAAAAAAAGTATTTTAGATGTTTCCTCCAAATTATAAGATAAATATCTTTTGGACAAGTGGAGGTAAATAAATCATACTTTCTAAACAAGCTGGTTTCAGAAAAGGCCAAAGTAGAACTGACTTTTGTGTGACTCTACTGTCTTGTATCAACAATGTATAAAGGATCTTACTAAACATCCTTTTGTGACTTTTGTGGACTTTGGCTGCAGCATTTGATTCATTTGACAAAAACCATGGTGCAATTCAGGTAACACTAATGTAGATAAATCCCTTTTATATCTCTGGGAACATCACACTAATACTACTGACAGAATAACAGAATCCTTGACTGATGTAGTTTCAATAAATCAAAGAGTAAAATAAGGGTGTAGCTCTCATACTTTCCAACTATTGTCTTAATAATGGCCAACTTTTCAGTCATGCAAAGAGATATTTAACATGCTTGGCTAGGACCCTTAAATTAACTGGTTTGACCAGTTCAGCTGTTCCTTCTACTAGAGAATCCCATTTTACAAATATAAAAACTCGGGTTTCAAGAGGACCAACAGATGACATCCAGATTAACCTCCCAATTCTATAAGAATAATCATCTCAGGCAGTCTACCCAGAATACTTTCTCCCATTACTTATTCCATGTAAGATTTCTGTTCTTATATATACTGATAATATGCAGATTTCAGAAGCCTGCTCCACAGTAACTCGGAGCAGGGCTTTTAGTGTGGCTGCCCCTGTTCTGTGGAAAAGCATTCCTGTTGAGATAAGGCAAGTGCCCACTATCTGAACTTTCCACAAACAATTGAAGACGTTTGTGTTGCAACAAGGTTTCCCAGCTGGGTGAATCAGTCTCTCCCATAGGTGTCCATTTTGTATTGTTTTAAAAACTTTTCTTCTGTTAATTTTGTAACTATTTTATTATATTTTGGATATTGCCTTGGGACATATGTGGAAAGTAATAAATTAACAATAACATAATTCTATCTCTTACATTATGTAGGCCTAAAATGGACATTTTCTAGGCTTGGTGAATATTGTAGAGAGGAAAATCTAATTATTTTCTGGTTTGAGCAATTAAACAAAGGTTATGGTCTTTGGAAAGAAACACCAGATATTCTGATGGTCAATATAACAACAAATTGACTAATGTTAAGAATTTAAATCACTAGGGATTTGCTTTAAATAACTAGGGATTCGCTTCCTTGGAAGACTCATATGCATATAATAAAGCTTCAGCCCATAAAACTTTGAGAGCAATGTTAAAATGTTATCATACAAAAGGTAATTTTGTAATTGATCCTGTTTTAAAATGGTTCAAAGCAAGGTAATGACTCAGACTAGTATGTATGAGGCTGGGATGTTTCTCAAATTGTAAAATGGAATCTATAGTACAAGTGGGAAAAAAACCTTCTCCCTGATGCTCCATCAGCTCTCATTTGTGCAATAGGTGGACTTCCATATTTATTTATTATTTGATTTATATCCCGCCCTTCCTCCCAGCCAGAGCCCAGGATGGCAAACAGAAACGCTAAAAACACTTTAAAACATCATAAAAACAGACCTTAAAATATATTAAAACAAAACAACGTTAAAAACATTTTTTTAAGCTTTAAAAACATCTTTTAAAAAGAGTTAAAACATATTATAAAAAAGCATATTAACAAGCAATTCTGACACAGATGCAGACTGTGATAGGTCTCAACTTAAAAGGCTTGCTGAAAGAGGAAAGTCTTCAAAAGGCGCCGAAAAGATAGCAGAGATGGCACCTGCCAGTATTCAAGGGGAGGGAATTCCACAGGGTAGGTGCTGCCACACTAACGGTCCGTTTCCTATATTGTGCATAATGAACCTCCTGATAAGATGGTATCTGCAGGAGGCCCTCACCTGCAGAGCGCAGTGATTGACTGGGTATATAAGGGATAAGACGGTCTTTCAGGTATCCTGGTCCCAAGCTATATAGGGCTTTGTACACCAAAACTAGAACCTTGAACTTGGCCTGGTAGCAAATGGGCAGCCAGTGCAATTCTTTCAGCAGGGGGGTGACATGTTGGCGATACCCTGCCCCAGTGAGCAGATTCTCCACTGCATTTTGCACCTGCTGCAGCTTCTGGACCAACCTCAAGGGCAGCCCCACATAGAGTGCATTACAGTAATCCAGCCTGGAGGTTACCAATGTGTGGACAACAGTGGTCAGGCTATCCTGGTCCAGAAACAGCCACAGCTGTCTTACCAGCCGAAGCTGGTAAAAGGCACTCCTAGCCACTGAGGTCACCTGGGCCTCTACCAACAAAGATGGATCCAGGAGCACCCCCAGACTACGGACCTGCTCTTTCAGAGGGAGTACAACTCCATCCAAAGCAGGCAACTGACCAATTGTTGCCTGCATCCATAATGCTCTAATTAACTATTTTTAAAAACTGGTAAACTTTTCAAATGGTTATCTTTCTAAATTGTATTATCTGAAGACCACCAGTGGTGTGTGAGCTTCATGCTGGTTGTCTGTGGAGAAGGTGGGGAGCAGCGGCTGCTCCCTCATCATTGCTCTAAAGCTTTGCACTGCATGTTGTTTCCTAGCCTCCCTCACTTCCATGGGGCTAACAAAGCACCCCACATTCCCCCTTGTCTCACTCTTTCTTTCTTCTAAATATTTCTTTTGCGACGTGGAAGATTACTGGATGTGAAAAGTCCCCTTCCCCAGGAGGTGGAGTGATAGCAACCTCTTTTACCAGGCTTCCAACTCTAGCTGCTATAGCCACAAAAGATGGGTATTCTGTCTCACTCTCTCCTCACCCTTAGTGTCCATCCTGGTGGCCCTTCCTGCCCTTTCTCTCTTCCAGTGTGCCTGCACTCCAAGGCATTCAAGGAGTCAAGTCAAACCAAGTGAGGATTTGACAAACAGTGCTCTTCCTTTCCTACAACTGCTGTCGTTCTTCTCTCACACCTTCCATACATCCTTTCCCATCCCCCATGTTTTCTAGCCACCTTTAATGTACCATCACCACCTCTTCAAAAGCAAAAGTGTTCCTCCTCAGCTGCCTGGACATTCTCAATATGAGTGAAGAGGGGAGGAGGAACAAAGAGATTTCAAGGCTGCAAACCATGATGCCTGCTTGCAAGTACGTGCCATAGAACATAGTTGGGCTTCCTTTTGAGTAAAGGTGCATAGGATTTTAAGACTGCAGTCCTAGGCACATATTAATCTCTGTGGGGCTTACTACTGAATAAATATACATGGGATTAGCTACATGATGAGTTCTGGGAAGAAAAAGAGACAAAACTGAAATTATTTGGGGGAGGGAAAGGGCGAAGGAAGAGAAGGGGAAATACTGACTGGTTTTAAGGTTTTTTTGGTGATAACAGAGATCTCATCTGTGAAGTGCTTTCAGCACAAGTCTTTGTAGCCATTTCCCACCTCCTTTTGCAACCAATCCCACCTATACAACACAAATTCCTCAACAAATACCTCCCATTTTTGTTCCATATCTATCCACTGCATTAAATATTCATATTGATTATTCATTGTATTTTTTATTACTTCTTTGATTTCTTATATACTGTATTACTGTATATTACTGTATTCCACATAATTCAATGCAACAAAATACAATATATAAGAAATGAAAGAAGCAATCAAAATACAGCATCTAGCACAAAGCATAGCAATTCAAGACTTTCCTCTTCTCCCAGGCATTTTAGCATGTATTTTTAAATTGCTTTTTAAAAAATGTGTTTTTAAATTTGTACATGTTTTTAAGGATTTTAATTGTTGTAAACCGCCCAGAGAGCTTCGGCTATGGGGCGGTATACAAATGCAATAAATAAATTGCTACAACAGGCAGAAAGATCATTGTGGTCCACCAAGACCATTGGCAATATTAAAGTGGTCAATGGGGGGAAAAGTTTGAGAACCCCTGTGTTAGATTGTTGCAGAATTTCCAAACATTATGGGACATTCAAATTTTATTATATTTCTGCACACTCTTCGATCACCCCCAAAACAGATGTTAAACTCAGATAATGGTTTTTTTAAAAAAACAAAGTACATTGTCTGATAAAAGTATCACTCTAACATCAAAAATGTCCAGGTGGTTTTGGCTGTATAAAAATGACCATTATATATTTGGTTACTCTTTTTTCCCCTAAGCTCAGGTAGGCATTTATGGTTATCCATTTTCAGTCTATGTCATCAGCCATGAATGATGGTCAAGATTATTGAACTCTACATAGAGCCCTTTGTGGAAATGATACATTTTAGTGCTGTGGGATCATATGGGGATAAACGTGTTTTAAATGGTGTCTGTGAACATATCCAGAAGCAGTGGATGTTAGTTTGTTAGGGCAAATGGGGCACCACCCCACCAATCTTGGTCTGCCTTCAACCAGCCCCCACCTGCTGCCTTCTTATAACTAGGGCAGGGGAGTTGTCCTGGCTGGCAGCTTTCTTCTCCTTAATCTCAGTTTCACCCTTGTAGAAATCAGCAGGGAGGAGGATGGGGATAAAACTAGAATTAGTTAGCCCCACCTATCATTGGCCTCCCTCTACCAGTCCAAATGGGCACCAGCTGTGTCGTCATCTGCTGTTTAAGCAGAAAGTTGCCAGAAGCTGAGTTAATGGTCAAACAAACTTTATTTCTGAAGAGGCCTAGGAGCCTGAATAGAACAGCAACCCACTTCTCCAGCCAGGCCATGCCTCTGAGCCAGCTTTCCAGGAGCTGGCCTCCTGGGTCACAGCTGTTTCTCTTAAAGGGGCCATGTGAAAGATGTTTAATTGATAATGCATACATTACACCAGCCACTACTGGGTGAATATTATGTAATTTTCAATAGAAAAATGCTGGTTGAAATGGAAACAAAATAACCAGAGAAGAAGAAAAGGACATCCCAACTGCAAACCTGAATATGACAGAAGCATGATTATGAATTGTTAATCATAATCAACTGAATCAGTGTGATCAACTATTTGAATGCAGTGGATAAAAAGAGTTGATTAGTTTAGAACCTCATGGGAACTCCAACGCAGTTATGGACATCCCATATTTACAGACTTCCCCATTTATATCAATTGAGAGGAGAGCTCTACACTAGTATACCTTTGTGTATAAAATCACCTAATCTTTTAGAGAGGACAGAACGCCCATGAGTATGCAGGAGATCTACTTCCATATTGGAGATCCCACTGGATCGGACTATGTCCGGTGATTTAGTCACATGAACATATACACCTGGAGATTTTGATCATATTCACAGTGAAATGGCATACTTTGCCAATAGCGTAAGCATTATGGCATACTGGCCTGATTTGGACAACACACTAAACCAAACCTTGGCTTAGAGAGACTATGCAAGTGTATGGGCTCTTGGAGAGAAGCTCATGGTTGCTTTGCTCCTCTGGTCCTTTTTGCTGCCACACCATGCTGAGCTAAACCAAGCTTTGGCTTAGACTGTCCTCTGAACTGGGGTTCATAGTAAACTCATTCCTCGCTATGAGCTGTAACCAAGGTTTGTTCCAGCATGTCATGGCAGCAAAAAAGGCTGGGAAGGAGCAAAATAGTTGTCAGCTCGTTTCTGGGAGCCTGCACGCTCACACACTCTTGCTAAGCCACAGTTAGGTTGAATGTGTTGTGTGAGCCAGGCCAATGTGTGATAGTTCCTTCTGAGTAATAAAGGAGAATTAAAGATATATATAAATTCTAATATTTTCCAGGAAAGCTAAGAAGAAATAGTTGTAGTTCATTGTCGTGTATTAAAGAGATACATTTCCAAAAACTCTATTTATAATTGCTGTTTCAGTGCAAAAGCCATTACTTGTTTCAGTTTGTTCTTTTAGCTTGTGGTCTCTTGAATCTTTATTTGAAACACACCCTAACTATAGCATTATATTCTTGTTTTATGTTTTTCTGATATAAACCACTATTTTCATTAGCACAGAAATGTTGTGGTTGCATATGCAGTCACACTAGTTAGAAATTAATTTATGCCAGATAACTTCCTTTTCTTTTTTTATAAGTCTTGCATCTTGATCATAATTGTTCATAGATGGGATTTAGTCCCATCTTCAGACACACACTTTCCCATTCATATTAATTCATAACTGATCACCTGTAAATAAGATAACTACTTAGTCTGTATGGATTGAGCATCCTAGCGGAGCTAAGTGCTTCTGGAGACGAAGCCTCAAACTCTGCCCACTGAAAAAGCTTGTTAATGGGTCCCACATGACAGAGCTATCAATTTTTTAGTATCGTATATACATGCTGTATCCATTATAACTTTCAGTTAGACCTAACTGTCCAGTAGCTGGTAAGGTTTTGCTTTTATTTTCACTCTGACATGGAGACAAAATTTAATAATGTGATAATGCAGCAAAAGCATGCATCTGAAAAAGGAGGAACAGGCATGTGACAGTAAGAATACTTCTGTCTTACAAGAGTGCTGCATTTTTTTTCTCTTTGAGCATTTCTCAGTTTGTTTAAATGTGCTTTGTAAGCAATGATAACTTGTCATTTTATCATTGATCTGTCCTTTCTTCTGTCTCAGAGGGATTCATTAAATAATGCATGCACCCCTGTGAATTACCCTTCTTCACTAGCATCCCTAGACCATTAGCCAAATATAGCAACAACAGCATCTTTCAACCCCTAGAAACCCTTTGGCTTTCATTTAATTAAATTATCCCATTATGAAAACTCCTATAATGAGATTAAATTTAATTATTTATTAGACACTTATTTGCACTAGGGAACCTATCAATTATGCATGGTTGTGCTAAATATTTTTCAATCCATCACCTTTTCTTTTCATAGAAGGTGCAATTTATTACGTGCGTTTGGACTGCTATGACAATGGATATACAGCAAAAGGATGCAGGGCACTGGAGTACAATTTAGAGCAAATTACATAGGGAAAAAAGAGATGGAATGAATTTTCATCTGTATTAATAGTGTTTTCTGATCCATTTCTGAATGATACCAAAGAATGGTAGGGTTGTTTTTTAGCATTGTATAATAAACTTTTGTCTTTAGTACACTACAATGCCAGTGGGCCAACAAGCAAATTAAGACTGCAGTTGGACCACACTTTTATGTACCTCAGTCATGTTGATTACAATGGATCTACCTTTGCACAAATCTGCAGCCTAAGTTTAATGTCTACATTATAAAATGAACTGCAGTGAAGAAACATTTATTCAGTGTATTACAATTTAAGAATACGTCTGTCATGGTGATGGAATCAGCTGCGTATGACATCACATTCAATGAATGTGTAGAGCAGACTAGATATAACTGGTTTACATGTTGTGCAGCTAGAATGAGAGCACTGAAAGTCCAAAGTGGCATGAAGAGGAAAGTATGTAAATTTCCAAAAAAGGAAACAAGTAGAAATACTTTTTCCTGGTGGACATTCAAAAGAAGACATCAGTGCCAAAGCAACTCAGACCTTCCCTTTTATCAGACCTCGTCAATACATGATGAATTATTTAGCTGCAGTTCTGTGTTGCTGAAGGCAGGATTTCAGACAGCAAAATACATCTTGGTTTTTACTTCTACCAATGGTCCCTGCATAAAAGATAAGTAGCATCCGATAGGGAAAAGTTATATGAAAGAACAAAAGTTACATATATGCTGAATATTCCCAATATATAATACAACATTTTATCATTCCATACAAATATAAGTAAACAAAGAAAGCTTATTATTTAAATAATTGAAAAAAACAGTACTTTTAACCTTCAACATATGCAAAGAAAATTAATGAACAAATGTCTGTACAAAGCTTGAGGAAAACCGAGCTGCAGAACTCCTTGCCACAAGGAAAATGCTGTCGCAAAGAATTTAGCAATTTCCAAACATGGATTAGTATCAGTAAAAAAATGACGTGAGTAGCTGTCAGCTGATTATGCCAACCTCTGCCTCCATCTGCCACCATATTGTGACTGGTGGGCCTTTGTAATTGTTGGCTGTTTTGAGTGGGCCTTATGGGTAGGTCTGAAAAGCCCTGTTTTACAGTCTCTGCTGTAAGGCAAGGGAATGGAGAAGAGATGGCTATTTATTGTTTTCTGTTTGATTGCCTCTTCTCACCAACAACAGTTGCTAATGGGCTGCTTTTCCTCCAGACTAAAAGTGGCAGTGTTAAGCATATTTTTTTTAATGTGTGCTTAATGTAATGTGTAGCTTGACTCTTACATTGGCAAAGGGAAATCTTCCTGTACCCTTTCCAATGTACATATTAAGAAGCAATATAGACAGATGTATGTACACATTTATAATGGGCACAGACTCATATGGCAGGACAGAGTAGTGTGTGGAGGCAAAAGTTCAAGCTTACTCCTGAGAATTTGGACTGAATTTTTATTCCAAGTTCAAAAAAAGCAAGACAGTGTCAGAATTAGCTAAAACAGCATCCATCATGTAGAAAGCTATTTAGAGAGCTACTAACCAGTAAAGTGATATGTTCCTGCAAAACACAATTATTTGCCTCACATTTTGCATTCAGTAATCTGGATGCTGTGTGGGAAGTCCATGCCTGGGTATCTAATGTGTGCCTTTTATGAAACAGTTTACTTTAAAAAGAAAAAACTTGGCTGTACATAACCTCCAGCCAGGACCCTTTACCAGCCTCCTATGCCTTTCTCCCTCTCGCAATTGCCTGGTCACAGAAAAATGGTAGCTACCAGGTGCTACAATCCCAAACAGCCTTTTTAAAAACCACTAGGGAATTTGAGGATGCCTCAGTTTCCATATAAAATTTAAAAGACCCACTTATAGGGCACCAGGTCAGAAGCATCCTAAACCATGAGATTTAGGGGGCGGGTCCCAAGTGACATCATGGGGCGGGCCCAAGTGATGTCATTCAGCATGATACATTAAACATCAACCACAGTTGCTTTGTGCATACAATTAAAAAAAACATTTCTCTGACTGGAAATTAAGATGGAAATTTTAGCTAAAAATTGGAACCTGGGTAGGGAACATTTAATCTAGCCAACTTGCTTCTGGCAAAAAGGGTTTAAGTGCCCTCAGGCCAGGCCAGTCACCAGAAGGTCATTGTAGGAAGAAAGAAGCCTAGCATTGTGGAGATGTTAGATGGGAGCACTCAGGAGTAAAGATGGGTGCCCCAGAAGGCTGCAATTCTAAACACACTTACTAAGGAATTAAGCCCCATAGAACTCATTGGGACTTCTCAGTAGATATGGTTTGCATTGTGTTTTTGGTAAAGCTTGACTAGGGATCCTCTGCAAAGATATCCATATCCAAGTAGGGTTGGCAACCCCTGCCTGGAATGCCCTGCCCCTACATTTTAACATGGCTGCTCCAAATTTCTTTACCGATTTTACCCTTCACTTCAGAAAGAGGTCTAAGAAATGAGTAAGAGCAAGAAGATTCTCTACTCTTTTCTGTCTTCCCTGTGGGCGGCTATAAACTCACTTTGACAGCCAACCCAATTCCAGTGAATAATAATTGACAGAGAGAAAACACACATAGTTTGGTCTACCTTCATAAGCAGCAGCTTGGGAACAACAACAATTGCAGCCACACTTCCCAGTATCTGAATTCTCTTTTACCACTATTGGGAAACAAACAAACTGTCATGCAAACAACAAGGTGCATGGGTTTAAGGGGGTTGAGCGGAGCGCATGGAACCACTGTTATTGCTTCTATGGATGTAAGGAAGTGAGGATAAAGGTAAATGAAATGCAAATAGAAAAAGAAAAATGACAGTGATGATTTCCTTAATGCAATACCATACCAACCACAAGATGCCTATGAGTAAGGCAGAAAACTCAGCATCCCACAACCAGTCAGCATTCCTAACCAAAACCCGAAACTAAAAAAATCCTGGCAGCCAGTCAGCCAAGGTCACAGAAATCCCCATGCCGCACAACCTGACCCGGGGGCTGCATTTAGCGCAGAAAGCTGTGGGACGATTGCTGACATGATGTGCCCCTACCAGCACATAATACCTCTGATTTGAAATCTACACTGGTTGCTGATTTGCTACCAGGCAAGTTCAAGGTGTGCTTTCTGTGTTACAGGTGCCACATAGTACTTGTTCTGCTCTTGTAAGAAATCAGTCCTTTAGTGTCCTACACTTTGGCACTCCCTGCCTATTGACATTAGCAGGTGCTTTCATTGTACTCTTTTTGGCACCTGCTAAAACTTTTTTGTTTAGGCAAGCCTACTCAGGAATGTAGAAGCTATTATGTTTTTATCTATTTTTAACTCATTGTTGGTTTTATGTTTTTGAATATTTTAAAATCCCTGTCTTTAACTGTTTTTGCCAATAATTTTATTGTTTTAATTCTTTTTGTAAACTGCTTTGAGATTTTTTTACAATAAAGTGGTATATAAATGTTGTAATTAAAATATATAAATAAATTTTGAAGTCACTGTGGCCCTTGGGTCTCTTTCCATTTTTAGGAACAAAGGAATCTGCCTTATACCGACTCAGACCTTTTGGTGCCATCTAGCTGAGTACTGATGACATGGACCAGCATTGGCTCTCCAGGATTCCAGACAATAGTCTTTTCCAGAAATTTAATTTTGGACCTTTGCATACAAAGTATATGCCCTATCACTGAGCTACAACCCTTCCCATTTAAAAAAAAATATTTTAGAATTGTTCTTTTCAATTCACTAATGAATGCACATCATGTCTAGTGCAGATCCACACCATTCATTTAAAGCACATTCAACACATATTTGAAGCACATTAATCCCACCACAGAATCATGGGAACTGTAGTTTGTTAAGGGTGGTGGGAACTATAACCGTTAGGTGGAAACTACACTTCTCAGGATTCTTTAGGGGAAGTCATGTGCTTTAAATGTATTGTGTGGATCTACTTAATAAACTTTGCCTGCATGTAAATCGTTTTAATTAATTTTTAAAGTGAAAATGAACTATAAAGTTTACTGGGTCACCATGAGCTACTCACCGTCTCTCAGCCTAACCTGCTCCTCAGGATGAAAACAACAGAGAGGAACCATGACCTCTTGTCAAAAAGGGCACACTGAAAATGGAAGTAATACTGTACAGCCATAGTGTGAAATCAGATACTTATCAGGACATAGTATGAAGAAATATTTATATAAGCATGACTATGAAATATGCTTATTATTTACATAACCTGTAAATATATTTATAGTGCAATCCTACATTTGTTTACTCAGAAGCAAGTTCCAATGTATTCAGTGGGGCTTACTCAAACAGGGAAACATGCAGAGAACTGCAACCTCAAGTCATAAGGAACTTCATTCACCCAACTCAAAATTCAGAATCATGCCACTTTAAGCTGTTTTGCAACTGTTTATACTTGTTTTTATGGTTACTGGATTTGAAAGGGATTTAATTTTTATTGTGAGCTGCCTTATTTCTTATTGTGAGCTGCCTTATTTCCTGTTGTGAGCTGCCAGTCTGCAATCCTACCTCACAGGGTTGTTGGAAAGACTCTATATATACACACACACTGGAGATGTAAAAATACATACACCCCATATAATACTCTATTGTCAAAACCAGTTGGTAATTGCAGAACATTTTTTTAAAAATAAAATCAGTATTAATTTCCTACATAATAAAAGCAGTGATACCTTAGTAAGCCCTGCCTAATTGCTTTAAAGATAGGACTGGAGAGGGAAAGATTTACAACAAACACAATTCTTTGCTATGTTCACTCAAAAGTCCCATTAATTTACAGCACAATCCTAACCATGTCTACCCAAAAGTAAATCCTTTTGAATTCAATGGGGTTTATTCTGGGTATGTGGGATTAGCATTGCAGCTTTACTCCCAGTAAAGCAAGTACTGGATTAAAGCTTCATACTGGGAAGGTTTTCAAAATAGTGCCCTCTTCAACAGCCCAGGGAAAATTAAACATGTTTGACTCCTGCACACAAGAGAGAAAAAGACTGAAGGCTGTACTCTTACTCAGTTGATAAGATTTTCAGAAAAGCAGGAAAAAACAAGTTTTCTGATTTGTAAAGGGCTATAGTTACTGCCTGGCAATCACAACCCTGACTTCACTTATTGGTTACAAACCTGAATGGGTGCGATTACAGCAGTCAGCTATGAACTAATTTAACTGAAATTGTGGGGGGCAGCTGACATTTTGAGGTATATCTCATGAACCAGACCACCTAGAAACTTAATTTTTAAAAAAAATTAAAGCTGAGAGTCCAGAAAGCACCCCAAAAATCCAGAGTCTCCAGGTGAAAACCAGACACCTGGCAACCCTAACATGCAGCACACTAGAACTTTAAGCATACAGTAAAGCGGTGCTGAGGGTTAGATCCATATGGATATTAATAAATTTGTTCAAAATAGATTTATTACTAGGAGATTAGTTGGAATTTAGCACATTAAAAAAATAATGTGATTCTAAAACTGGCTAAATCCTATTCTTTTTTCCCATGCTAAAGTGGAGGGACTAGGTGCAAATGGGCTCTAGTTACCCAGTTACTATGCCTGTGCTGAAGACATTTCAGAGTCCAAGATGGTATCAGCCACCAGAAAGAGGCAGCACTTCCCACAGCCTGCTTCTCTCTTTCTTTTGCTTCTTCTTGTTTAAAAGGGCACAAAACTCATGAGAATTGGGCATTTGGAGTGTGCAAACATTTCAGAATGTGAAACTGAACTGAATGGGGCCCATTTAGGTAAATTTACATTCATTCTCAAATGTATGAAGAATAGATCAAATGGATACAAATGGCAAATGTTAGATCCCAGGCACAAGGAACCCTGGGACTTGCTGTTTTTTAGGGTATCTGATGCTAAGGATACTTGGGAGAACATGGGAAATGCAGTGTTCAGAGCACTAGGGAGAAAGAAAGGAGCCGGGGCCTTGCACAAGCTTGCTGTTGCCACCATTCTCACCACTTACCGTATTCTGATGATTTCACCAAGAATGCAACAGTTTAAGACTGGAATTGGACTCAGCATAATGTAAGTTATTTTGCTGATTTGAGGGTGGCAAATAACTCATATTAGGTAACCCCATTCTAAATTGAGCTGGGGAGAGTTTTTCCATCAACAGGTAAGTGTAATTGTAACATCTCAGAATTCATCTGGGTATCGGTTTGCTGGAAAATGCCCCCACATGCCAAAGTACAAACTTTACATAAGATGTTTATACTTCAAAGAGATGTAAGTGGCCACATGGAGACTTCAGTACAGTAACGCTGAACAGAAGCTTACCTAAGCGTCATTTTCCTGAGGAGGGCAATGATCTGAATGAGCTCTTTATAAGAAATGGGTTACACCTTGGAATGGTTGAGTTTTGGAAAGGCTGAGTGCTCTGATTTGTCCCATGTCCCAGATGCCTCAGATGTCCCAGATGCCAAGGCAGAGAAAACTTTACAGATATGGTTCAGCCTCAGTAATCCCATGAACTCTTATGGAAGTATATAAGGGAGACTGGGGGGGAGTACACTCTACAGGTCACCTAGAATTTGAAAAGAATTTGACCCTAAATTCTGCCCCCAAGGACTGAGGTCCAGTCTCCTCAAGTGAGGAGCCAGAATCCACAGATCCAGCACTTCATTATAAGCTCCCGGAAGAAAACATAGAAGAAGTACCTGGAGGCCCTCCAGATATGCTGAAATAGAACACTCAAAGTCAGGATCCAGTCCGCTTTAAAGTCTTGCTAAGTCTCAGCTAAGGTGAGGGACTTGTCCCCTTTGGTGTTGCCCCCACTGGAAGCTCTCCTGGGTCCTAGAGGGCTCAGTCTGCACCACTATCTTTATCTAGCTTCCTGCTTTCCACTGTTTGTTGCCTGGTGCTTGCTGCCCAGTGCTGAATCATACCAGTATCTCACAAGCTCTTCAGCTGGTCAGTAAAAGACAGGATGACATGTTAGGAAGACAGGGAGGGACTACTGAAATGTTTCAAATGGATTGTTGTTGCTGTGTCTGCTGAAAATACGGCTGTTTAATGTTTCATAAGATGCTCCCGCTGGTTGAAGGGGGGAATTCAATTTTAACTGATTCCTCCTTCCTCCTACAGCCATTGCGCCCCTGAAAATCTGCTCCAGAGTTTGAGGGATGCACCAGAATAGCATTGGAGGTGGCATTGAGGACTGTAGGGGGCACAGGGAATTGGTAAAAATAGTCCACTTCCCCTGTTCCTCCTCCTGCAGCATCTGCTGGATTGCAGAAGGGCAATTGAGGATCCAACTCTTAGTTTAGCTGCTTGACTCAAAGTGCATGACAATAGCCAAGCTATTATGGAGAGCAAGTGTCTACACAGCAGTCATTTCAAGTGAAGTTTTCCTAATCCTGTAATACAAACATAAGGCTAGTTTACAAACAGGTATCTATGACAATAAATGTGCAGAGTGTTCCCTGACTGACAAGACCAGGAAGCCCTTCACAGGCACATTTCTGGACGTACATGATGCATCTATTTTCACACCCACACTTTCTCTCTCTTTAGAGCAGATGAGTAAAAACACGTTAACAGTGTGCATGTATATTCCTCACATTATTTATGCAAAACAAGTTGCCAGATGCCTAAGGCTTTATAATGATAGCTCATTAGTTACAATCAATGTAAGCACCTCTGTATTACTTGCAAATTATGAAGCTGGTAACTTTCTGATCTGTTCAAAATACCCATAGCAACATAGGTATATATTGCATATACTAGGTTGCTTTTGGTAGCACATTATAAGAATCACACAAGAAGGTATCAGCTGTTTAGCCTTTTCTCTAATTAAAGTGAAAATATCATCTTTGTTCTGCTTGTTTTACAGACTGAAGTTCTAACTCAGGATGATCTAAGCATTTATCAGATGCTAAACAAGTTTTAACAGGTTGGTGCTTTTGACTGACTACCAGCATACAAATTTCTGTATATGGTATACCTTTTGCAACTTTTTTTTAACAGGTTAACATTGAATGATGTCTCAGTTTAGAGTATATGCTAGTTTAAAAGGCAAATGTTTGAATAACGCTAACTACATTCATTAAAAGAAAGGTTTTGTAGGATAAATAACCAATTGGTTTTACTTTTAACTTTTAAAATAAAATTATTTTTTATTTTTCTGAAAAATCTCTGTAGCTGATATATTTACATTAAACCAGCTGAGTTTTTGTTGCCTTCAGTGTGACTAAATCAACTCCAAGAATGAAATACTGATTTACATTACTGATCTGGAACCCACTGAATTTCATCTACTGATTACAATCTGCTTTGCATCAGATTCTGTCAGTCAGTAAGGAAAACATCATTTTCAGACAAGTGGACTTTAACAATGCTGAATGCTAATACCTAGAGATTGGTAGCAGATAACTTAATGGTCCCCAATGTCTAGGATTTTTTACTTAATTTCTTTATTTTTAAAATGTCTAGACCAACATTGATTCTGACCAAAATTATGCAAAGAAGTTTACAATAACATGAAATCAACAATAATAAAAATCAAAGCATCTAATCGCAATATAAAACATCACTTTAAAGGCTGGTGGAATAAAAATGTTCACCTCAAGCCAAAAATTCTAAGTGAGCTAGACTTGCAGGCCTTCTGGGCAAGACAGTTTCAAAGCTGAAATAGCATCATGGGGGGAAAACCTGGGTCTGTGCATCCATAGTTCTAGCTTCCCATGGAAGTTGGATAAAAAAAAAAGCCTCCCCCAGTAGATGATCATCAGCTAAAAGGCTTATATAGCAGAATGCATTCAAGGTGTGCTTATTCAGGTCATCTAGTAGCAAGCTGAAAAAGCAGTGCAGCTGGACAGGGATGTATGAACAGAGGAAGCTGCCCAATAGAGTTGGACCACTGGTCCATTTAGATTAGTATTGCCTATACTGACTGCAGTGGCTCTCCAGGGTTTCAGGCAGGGAATCTTTCCCAGTCCTACTTGGAGATGGCAGGAATTGAACATCGGACCTTCTGCACGCACAGAAAATACTCTACCACGGTGGGCCAAGCTAAGTGTAATGTTAGATATGTCTTTGCATGTAATGTGCACATTTTTGTTTAATAAATGCATGTAATTGCTGGGTGGTGGTAATTATCAGCACTATTGCTGGTGCTGCAGTCCATTGCTGCTATTTGTATGGGGAGGAAATCCCACATTGGCACCAATATTTAAGAAAGTGGAATGTAGCTGAAACCAGTGCTCACATTAAGAACATAAGAACATAAAAAGAGCCTGCTGGATCAGGCCAGTGGCCCATCTAGTCCAGCATTCTGTTCTCACAGTGGCCAACCAGGTGCCTGGGGGAAGCCCGCAAGCAGGACCTTAAGGACATGGGGGGGGGGAGAAAGATCCAGCTTCCTTTTAAGAAGACTCTTGCTGGATCAGTCCAAAGGTCCAACATCCTGTTCTCACAGTGGCCAGCCAGATGCCAATGGGAAGCTTACAAGCAAGGCCTGAATGCAACAGCATTTTCCCCGTCTGTGGTTCCCAGCAACTGGTATTTGGAGGCAGGCTGCCTCTGACCAGGGGGGGATAACATAGCCATCATGACTAGCAGCCTCATCATCTTCTGTGATACTCCCTTAGCTAATGCTTTTACTGGGGGGGGGGATGAATTGGGTAAAGTTGGAGAAGTCAGGGGGTTGGACTCCCAACTGGGAGATATAATCCCTCTGCCTGCCCTTTAGAGAACTTCACTAATGGGCAGCCACAGGGATTTTTTCCCTCTGAGCTTAGCAGTAAGCATGACAGGGCTGAGATCAGAGATAAAGCCCCAGTTTGAAGATTAAAAGACAATATTTCCTCCCACCCCAGTGCTGGGGCAAGGAGGCCTGGGGATGCTGGTTGTGTGTGACCCTCACAATATATATTGCACGACTATATGAGTGTGTATGTACAAGTGTTTGACTGCACACGAGAGGGAGAAGAGAAAGGGAGAGAGTTCTGCAAGACTGTGTCTGGTGAGCGTTTGTGTCATGTTTGTGTGTTTTGTAGGTGTGGTGAATATGTACTTGTGGTAATTGTTCTGCCTCCACAGTCAGAGACTGTATGCTTCTGAATACCAGTTGCTGGAAATCCATGGGGGTGGGGAGGAGAGTGCTCTTTGCTCAGGTCCTGCTTGCAGACTCCCCATAGGCCTGTGGTTGGCCACTGTGAGAATAGAATGCTGGACTAGATGGACCTTTGTTCTGATCCAGCAGGGCTCTTCTTATGTTTTTAATTATATGTACTTGTGGTCTGTATGTGTAGTGTGTGTGTATATGTGCATGCCATATATTAGCCACTCCACCCTTGGCATGTAGCTCTCAGATGGGTGGTTGACTGTTAATGTGACCCACAGGCCGAAAAAAGGTTAGCCATCCCTAGTGTAGGGTATGTGTTTCCCTAGGTGACCCTCTTTCTGTTTGCCATATATGTAGTAGTCTTCTTTTGAGGAGCCTTCTAATAGGTATGGTCCATGATTTTTGTGTGTGTGTGTGATGGAACTTACTGGTACAGAATACTGGGATCTCTCTTTTTTTGTTGGGAATCACTTTGTGCTGGCTACCACTTTCTGCTGGCACTCACAGGTATAAATACCTGCACCTCATTTTTTACCTGAAAAGCACTGGGTATGACAGCCTGAAGCCATGTTATTTTTGTCATTAGAGCCTTCATAGATAGCACTTCATTCATCATAGATAGACTCCTATTATTATAAGAAATATGCAATAATCTTGAAATAGCTGTGTTGGATGATCAAAATTATTACTGTGGAAAAAAATATTTTGCATTTTTTCTTTACCAATCTACATCAATTACTTAGAAAAAATTGTATTTGACAATTGTCAAAGAGAATTTCAGTGAAATTTCAGTGGAATTCTTTTGGGTAGGGATACAGTTTTTTGTTGCAATAATCTTATTTTTAAGGTGGCCAACAGTTTTTGCAAGTGTACATCATGAGCCCCACGGAGCGTTCCTGGCATGATCAAGAAGAAGAAGTTGATACAGAATGGGACCCAAGAGAGAGTTCCATTGACTTGCAGCAAGGAGATGCTGAAGCAGAAGGCTTCAGCTCTTTTGACAGTCACAGCTCCTTCCCCTTAGCTCCAGTTACAACAGAAGGGACACTGGCTGACCAGCAGCCAGCTCCTTCTTCTCCCCTCCACCCCTCCTGTGCCCAAGCCACTGCCGCTGCGCACACCTCCTCTAGAGGAGAATATCGATGAAATGCTACTACCACTGTCGTCTCAAACACGCACACAGCTGTGCCAGCAGGCTCAGCTGGCTCCCACTTTTCCAACTAGGAGGAGCACCCTCTTGCTAATGCATTCCCATTTCATGACACATATCTCTTACAAGAAGGAAAAGCCCAATCTGAACCTACTTAGGGGTGTGTCGAATTGCTGCAACAACATCTTAGCTTTGAGTAGTCATGCATAGTTATGAGAGATGCAGAATCCTGTGTAACCTGTAAGCTGACCCATGAAGCACTCTAAGGCTGGGGTTTCACATTAAACAAAACAGAGAAAAATATTATTTATTTATTTGATTTATATCCCAGTAGGAGCCCAGGGCGGCATATATACCAGTGGGTCTGAGTCTGATTCCAATGGCCATGGCCAAGACAGTGTGCTTTCTGTCATTCGATATATCATCTCTCCACTGGTTTGCATATTGCAGCCTTCCCAGCTGTCTGCACTTCCTGAACGCCTCATGATGTCCTCAGCTGGGCTTTCCTGTAAGCATGGGAAGCCAGGAAGTCTGTCTACCATGCATCTGACACCTATCTGTTGTTGTCATTGTTGTTGTTAAAGGGAAGTCTTTTTATTTTTAAGGAAATCAATGTAGAAAGGTTTTTTTAAAGTTAAAAGGAAGTGTTGGCAGGCTGCAAGAGTCTGGGGAGTCTGGGAGACACTCCACTCCAGTACTGACTAGGGTTTAGTTTGCAATAAAACTAAGAAGGCTGCTGGAGGCCTGCCTGGTGGAAATTGGTCATTGCAAGTCATGTGCACAGCACATAACTTGGGCAAGACAGGGTTACAATAGGGTACTTCTCAGGAAACATGGCCAGTTTACATTAAAGTTTATGCTAACTAAAGAGTGAATAATGCTGCTGACCTCGGCAAAAGAAAATTATGTCAGGGTGGGCACCTGCCTCATCCTGCCAATAAGTGCAGGGCTAAACTGTGCTATAGGAAAGGAAAGGCTGCCCGTGAATTATGCTTTCCTATATCCAATCAATGTTGGCATTTGCTTTAAAGCTGTTGTTTTTAAGATGGTATATAAACTCCAAGCTTCACAGCCAAAGTGTTCCATTTGCTCTGTTTCACTTGCTGCCTGAAATCACTCATATTGAAATAACTTTGATCCAGCATGGAACCCAGGGCCTGACTCCATTATCCCCTGTTGCTTTTCCGGTCCCCTCCCTCCCAGGATCCCTGCTTGCCGAAATGGAGATTCTTGCCCCAGCTGCTCAAGAGTCCTTTTTAGGGCTCTCTTTCTATTCCTGCTTCTCTGGATCTCTGCTCACTGAAGCAGAGTCCTTTTCAGGGCTACTTCCTACAGGCCTATCATGCTGTTCTTGCTCAATTCAGGAGTTTCAACTTGCCCCAGTTTTATTGCTCGCTGAGACTGGGTAAGGTAGCTTTTCCTGTCTAACCTATCTTCTGGAGGCTCTTTCCCTATGAATTGTAGCCTCCACATCTGCTCTCTCTTCCTATCTGTGTGTGTGACTGTTTTAGACAAGTATTTTGGTCCTTCCCTAGCTAAGCCTTCTACTAAGTTCATGCCAGTTGCGTATGACTGAGGCTTAGTCCGCAGCATGACCACAGAGAAAGAGCAGACTAACATACCTCTCGGAGCAGCACTGAGCATGGCTTTCTTTCAAAATGCTACATTCACCCCTCTAGTTAGTCACCTCTCCTCCTCCTAAGCCTTGTATACTTCTTGTGTGTGTATGTTGTGCTCATGTTAGTATTGTCATGGCTAGAATTATTTAGCTAATCCTCTCAAACCAAAGAAATGTATATACATTGTTGCTGAGCTATCCCCATTAAATGCATATGTTTTGATTGTGTGTGTGTGTGTTCAATAAGCGCCCCTTTTTAAGACTTGTGTGAGTGTAAGTTACTGGATAAATCTGCCAAGATGCACTAATAAAGATCCTAATTCACACAGCTCTTCAAATATGTGTGTGAAACACGTCTACCAAGGAGGTTGACTAAGTGAAGGGCTTCCTTTAAAACCAAAACTAGCAAGCAGACTGATCTCAGGCACTTGGTAACCAGCCATTCCTGCTTCCTCTGCTTTGGTTAACACCCAGGTGCCTCCCGTAGGACATTTTCAAACCAAGAAGCACAAGCACCTGGAGAGGCTGTGGAATACTGGATAAATGCTTAAAGGAAATAAAAAATGCACACACTTTGCAACAATAATGTAAACTCAACTGGGCACCCACCAGTATTCTAAAGTGCTCTGCGAATGAGGCAGAAAAACAGAAGCCTCCTTCACAGAAGAAGAAAACTTCTGAGAAACTGGAGAACAGGTTTCAGCACAGTGTTAGTTAAAATGGTGCAGCACTCAGAAGGCCTATTTTAGACATAATTTCTGATGTTTTTGTAACTCAAGCCGACACAGCACTTCAATTCATCAAATATAGACTTCTACTGCTAGTGTATGTTTTGTAGTACAGCTACTTACCTTCATTATGGTGTACAGTATGTCCAAGTTGGTTTATTACTTTCAGAGCTGTGACAATTCCCCAGAAGTAGCCTAACCCATGTGGTACAGTGATGTGTGACCTTAAAAATGAGTTTCAGTCATTGTTGAGAATAGCAGCCACCTACATCTTCTTTGATCACATCCACACCATATATTTAAGGCACTCTTATGCCACTTTAACAGTAATGGACAGTCCTGGGAACTGTAGATTGTTGAAGGTGCTGACGTCCTAGAGCTGCAATTCCCAGCACACAATTCCCAAGATTTCCCATGACCATTAGGGATGGGAGAGAAATTAGATTGTCATCATTTAAAGTTGAATCTACCAAATTCACACTTTCTGAAGCAATTTGAGAACTGAAACACAACCATCTTTCAATATCCATATTCACATGTATCCAAATTTTGTGAGGCAGCTCTCTGACCAAATAATGTTTACAAAAATTCATATATTAGAAGTGTACATAGAAATGAATATATACATGATAACATACAAAAATGCATTGAGGAGAAATTTGCACTAACATGCTGAAGAATTTTCATGATATATATATATTTTAAAAATGTAAATTGCTGCAGAAATGTGGAGAACTGAATTTAAGACTGGGAAAATGAAACTGAGAGGACTGAAACGGAAAGATCCTTCCATCCCTAATGACTGTTAAAGTGGTATAATAGTGCTTTAAATGTATGGTGTAGATGTTTATTCACCCAGTGCTCAGTTGATCCAGCATGGCTGCCTGCTTCTAACATGTCTATGCTTATATTGTTAGAGTAAACAAATATTGCATGGTCACTTTAAGGGATGTTTGGGAAATATCCCATGTACCTGTTTACCATAATGTAACTTCCTAATGGGTGGGGTTTAGTTACCTGACTTCCTTCTCCTTTGTCCTGGGGGATTTTTGAATATTCTCCATTACTTGCTGATCTCCTACCTTTGAGAGAGGCCGCATGGCATGATGCTCTCTCTAAGAGCATCCATTACCAAAACCAAGATGGACTGAGACCTATATTTTCTTTCTTCTAAGCTATGTTCTTCTAAACATATGAAAAGGTCGTAAGTAAACATTCTGTTCCTTTTACCTAAAAGATTGTGTCTGTTGTTATTTATATAGAGAAAAGTGGGGCTGGTTTATTCTCATTCGGCTGCTTGTATTTTTACAACTCTGCTAAGAAATAGAACCAACCAAATTAGTTCCTATTTCTGTGTGTATTTTTATAATACCGAACATATATAAGTAAAATAATGATATTATGACCGGCCTACTTTTACAATGGCACTGTAAAGTCCACAAGATATTAAATTAGATCATTGGTCCATCTAGCTAAATATTGCCTACAGTGACTTGCTATGGATCTCCAAGATTTCACACAGGGAACATTCCCAGTCCTCTCTGGAGATGCCAAGGCCTGAATCTGGCACATTTTGCATACAAAGTATGTTCTCTTCGAATGAGCCACAACCCTTCTCCCTTTTGATCTAGGCTGAGACCTGGTGACTTGTCCTAGGTCAGCCACTGAGTTTCACAACCAAATGGAGATTTGAACACAGGTCTCCCTGGTCCAAGTTTAACAAGCTGCCCACTAAACTACACTGTGGTTCTTCATACATTTTCACAAGCACTAGCCATGTATGTTGGCATAAGGTCCCTCACTATTGTAAACTAGGGACTGTAAATTCGAGACTGGGCTAAATCACCCTTAATGAATAATATTTTATACCCTAAATGAATACTATTTTGAATAAGAATAATATTTTGAATAGGAATAATATTCAGATATGAATACAGTATGAATAATATTTTGCTATACAGGATAAACTTATCACATTTAAGTTCTGTTTTGCTTTTTCCCACCTAGCAGTTTCTGTTTGGGAACTAATTCATAACTTGCTGGCCAAGAAAGGAAAGGAAAGTGAACAACCCTCTGATTAAGCCTCAGCTAATTGGAGCTCTGTAGATCAGCCAGCAGGGGTTGACATGATAGCAGTACTACTATTATCCTCCTACTCACTTCTCAGTGATTTGTTTTCCTGACGTAACTTGAATCCTAGGCAGTTCCTATCAGCACAGTTAACAGCTTTTATTTTACTAATACTGGAGGAAAAGACCTTTCCCATTGTAGTTTGTTGGTTGTTTAATTTAGCCATCTGAGGTAATACCGTGCAAGAGAAAAAAAGTATAATCTTCAAGGCAGGATTCCTGACTTTTATATAATGCTTCTGAAATTGGTTTTATAAAAATATAAACACCATTCACAATGATTATAAGAAAAGATTTGTCATTTAGAATTGTTAAATGCACCCATTTACAAAAAATAATTAAGACTCATTTGTGGCAACATTTTCATTTCCATATAATTTTATTATTATTATTCTTTCATATAACATTATTGTGATAACAAAATGACTGAGAATATGACTAAAGCAAATAACTGGGAATATGATTGAAGGTTGGTATAAAAATAGAAAATACATGTATGTCATGAGATCCACTGTCCCCTGCCATCACCCACATCATTATCAAGTTTACAAAATAAATTTGATCCAGTTGAATTTTGCTTATATTTCAATTTTATCTCTGTTCATTGTGCCTGAAAAAGAAATTGCAGTTTCTTATAATAAAGTTGAGACTTCATTTAATTCTATACAAATCTGAAATGGCTAAGAATAAGAGGCATAAAACTAGTTCTCAGGTGCTTATTTATTATTTTGTTTAATTTTTAGCACCATGAAAGTATCCAAGGACCAGTAAGACATTAATATTTACATTTAAGTTGGAAGAGGTGCCTCTTTTAAGTATTATGTAAAATAAACCAAAGCTGTTTTTTATTAGCATATAATACACATTCCAGTTTGCTTACCTTACAGAGCACCAAAAAAAAAAATACAGTGGCATTATGCAACTTGATCTCTTGCAACCATGAGTTTAGGTAAGGTTTACAGTGTGCGCATGTGTATGTGTGTGATCTCCAGATTGTATACGTATTGACATTGCTTAATAAAAACATCTAGAATGCTGGTACTCCTCGATGTGTTTCCAATAGCAATGTGATTGCAGTGTTCTGTGGATTAAGTTACCAGCCCTTTGAATTCTGACCTTCAGTCTAAAACAGCTTTAGAGGTTATTCTTTTTCCGATTTGTGAGGCTGCAGAAAAGGAGCTAATACTGCTGGAAGGAAGGAAGGAGGAGGGGTAAAACTTTGAAGATGCTAGATTCTCCCCACCCCCCATGATTATTTTGCAATTATAACTGGTTAGACTTCAAGCATTTTTAAAGGAAATTTTTCTGTTGCTGTAGAATCAGCGGGTGAGATCTAATCCTGCCTGCATTGAAGTTTATTGGACTTTTGTCATTAAATTCGGTGGAAGACTAATGAATCTCTAGTAAATACAAATAAAATATTGTATGTATGCTCTGAAGTATCAAAGAGTTACTGTGATTACTGAAGTTAACCAATGAATAGGTAGATGAAAGTATACAGCAAGTGATCCATTTTATGATAATTTTAACTCACACTTTGTGATTTATGGTTGATGGTTCTAGATGATCTCCCTTTTCCTCTCCAACACAAACACTGGCAAGACATGAACTATTCAAAATTTAATTATTGATTGCAATGGGAAAACATTAAGCACATGCTTAACTCTATCAGTGAAATGAATAAGACATAAAAGTGCTTAGCAGTAGGTGCAAGCTACACAGAAAATCCATTACACACACAAAAATAATGGTATTGCAGCAATTGATCTGGATTGTAGGACTGTGCACACACCCCAATCGAATTTGGGGCCTAATCAGGTGATTTGGATTGGCCCCAGCCCAGGATGATCTGGACCCAGACTGACCCGATTCCCAGACTGAGATTTGAAAAAACAAACATTCAGATATCCCGTTGACTTGAAACCAAAACAGCAATAACTTTGTTCTTTTTCACATAGATGCATGCAATTTGGAGGCCTGATAGCCTGTATAGAGGGGGTTACACCTGCCAAATTTCCAACTCCCATTAGTCTCAGCCAACATGGTCAATGTTCAGGGATGATGGGAGTTGTAGTCCAGTAACATCTGGAAGGCCAAAGGTTCCCCACTCCTGCCTTCCACCTTTGGTGCTTTCTTCAAAAGAAATATTTTTAAAAGACTGTACTGTACTGATTAATGTAACATTACACTGAACGGGTGCTGCTTATGCACTGAATGTGGGCAATGTACTGGATTGTGGGCAATGTACTCACAAGACTTACAGACATACACACACATGCACATACACACGACAAAGTACTAATACACACAGAAAACAACACAGCTATAAATCAAATGCAAGCCTAGCCTAAAAACCTGGGGCCAAAATTAGTGGGAGGGGTAAGGAAAGTGACACTGCCTAAATTACTAAAACATAGACTACAAACTCATTTTTCTTTTATAAGAATGGAACTGGAATTGATTGAGAGAGGATGGAAGACAAACAGGTATAAGGCTGGATGGGGTACTGTGAAGGAAACGAAACACAAACTGAACAAATCCCACCAAACTCTAAGAGCCAGAACGTACAAAAGAGTGAAGGCAGTGTGTGCTTGCTGCGTTGGAAGACTTCCCTATCCTTCCCCACCAGCACTATGATTGGAGTGTGTTTGGTGAGTTTTTAGCCCTGGATTAGAAGCTACAGCACTCAGTGTGCGAAGTTCAGATCCTTTCCCTCTCCCTCCCCCAGCGCTCTCCTAATATGGTGGTGTAATTAATAATTGCAACACTGGAGGCCATCTGTCTGGCTTTAAAGGGACTATTTTTAAATTCTGAATTGACACAAATAATTACAAATGATCTTGGGTCCACCTGACCAACTCTATAGCAATTTTTAGTTGCCTTGACCCAATCTGGATTAGGTACATATTTGTATAAATTGGCCCGATTTGGTTCGGGTTTCAGACAAATCATTTGCACAGCACTATTGCCTCCAGTGATGAGTATTACAAGCAGCACTCTTAGAAATAAATATATATATTAGGATACCAAGTGCAATTCAGTCAGTTAAGAACTTACAAATCTGATTGGCTTCAATTACCGTTAATAATGTAAACTCTCTCTTTCCTATATTAATGGCTGTGTTCCTAAGAACAATGTCTGACAGTACAATCCTAGCATATCTACTCAGAAGTAAACCCCATTAAGTTCAATGGGACCTACACCCAGGTGTGTGCATTGAGTTGTAGTCTTAAAAAGTACTTAGCCTTAGCTTTACTACACACATTGCTAATTCTTATTGTGTTTAACAAAGAAAAACAATCTGTTTTATTGTTCATTTCAAAGTATTTTTTAAAAGGCTAGCTAACATTTCATAATCACATGCATGCAAACCCCTATTTTATAGTCTTTGTGAGGGCCAACTAGCCAATAAAGTATTGGAAAACATCTGATTATTCTAGCAAATATAATTCAATCTGTTGTTTTTGCACAATTAAATGTATTTGGAAGAGTATACCCATAATAATTATGATCTAGTCACAAAGCATGGTTATTATCTGTGTTGAGTGCTGTGTTGAGTAAAATGAATAACCAAATTACTGTCAACTCATGTGACAAATGATTATTACATTAAGCCCCCCCCAATATTGAGAATGCATTAAAATGTTAATGTAAATCTTTATCAGCAATGTTTTGTAGCAACCCTATAATGTTCCTGGTCTGTTTTCATCTTCATCTTACAGACATTTAAGTAGCATACAATGCTTGGTTCAGGAGCTTTAGACCCCAGTGGAACTATGTAAAAGAGTAAAGTTACTTAAATAAATCTGTGTGTTCTGAACTGGGTTTTACTGTTCTTTATTAAGTGACTTCTATGGTAACTCATACATTGTGTTTGAAAGAACTAGAGCTTTAAAAGCCAATAAAAGATGTTTTACTTGATGGAATTGCAGTGGCATGACACTGACAATGCCCACTGACTCCAAGAGCATGGCTTTGATATCAAGTCATGTTGTGGTAGACATGGCAGTGGTCTTCTCAACCTCAAAGGTCTACTGCAGGTAGAAGACAGTGGCTTGCAGTTTTTAGCAATACATTCCAGAATATCCCAGTGAGCTTTCCCCAGTAACTAGAGTTCCCCCTCACCCCTTCCTCAGGTATAAGCAAAGAGCTGTCAGCTATCAGATCTTACTCTTGTTGCGACTGTAGAGCCAGGTAGAAGGCTATAAAGAGAATAAAACATTAGAGCCACTACATGGACCTTTGGTGTATTTTAAGATTCCCACAGGAGAGACCCAAGAGAAGCCAAAAGCTGTTGCCAAAAATACATGAAAGGCCACCTTTTCCCATACGAACCTGCCTATTAAAAATTTCCTTGGAGGCCCTTCTCCAAGTCCCAGAGTCATTGGAAGAGAGATGGATAGTGAATCTTGTCTTTTGTGATGTCCAAGTTATAGAATTGCTCGCTAAGAAGACTCACCTGATACCAAGCCTGATTTTATAGGCAATTTAGACTTAATTTTTTTAATGCAGAAACTGTTGTTTGCTGGTCATCAATTTAATTGTTGCTATTGTTTTTTAATGGATGCAACCACTCTGAAATTCTTTTGATTGAAGAAAAGAATGGCAATTAATTAATATAAAGCCAGTAATTGTGACCCTCTAGAAGTCTAGATGTTGCTTGATTAAAGCTACCATCATTTCATCCTGACCATTGGCCATGCTGACTGAAGCTGATGAAGAATTAGAGTCTACAACACATAGAGGGCTACAAGTTCCCCCATGATGTTAAGAATTTCTTCCTTGACCCCTAATACTAGAAACCAACAACGTAGAGTGAGGCACATACTCTCACTCACCTGTATTATACTGATTGGGATGTCCAATCAATATTCCTCAAAAATATTTGGGGGCAGGAAGGTCTATGAATTGTTACTACAGGTCATTGGCAACCCACTCCACCCACCATCACATTTAGAATTCCAGGTGGACACCCTTCGTGGAGGGGGAGGAGTTGAGAATGAAGGCAACAACCTATTCTTCTTCCTTGACCAATCAAGGCACTTCCAAAATCTGGGCTATAGACTCACTTGTGCTTCCTTTAGTAACTACATTGGCATATGCAAAATTTTGGTTCAGTGAAGTTTTAAAAGCAGTTTTGTGATGCAGCACTGGGGGTTGCTCTTCAAAGAGTAAAAAGTAAGAATATAACACTGCGCAAGTGCAATCCTTTGATGGTTCCTAAAGTAGCTCGTTTGATTCCTGACTATACTTTTAAGAAGATAACAATATTTTGTGACATTTATATATTTCAATATTTACATCCCAGTACATTGTTATAGTTTCTGTTAAACAAAGACTGCTTATGGAATAAAGATTGTTGTTTAAAGATTTGACAGATGGCAGGACATATTTTGAAGAAACTGTATACCCTAAGCAATTCAGCTTTGTCTTTTCTGTCAGCTTTTAAAAGCGAGGCAAAATGCTGTTAACCACCTAACTCTTTGGCTTTTGACACTCATTTGCTGTGACCCGCAACTATGTGTAAGTAGATTGGCAAGGACATAAGACAGGGCCTTCTCTGTTGTGGGGCCTGCTCTCTCCTAGAGGAGCCTGCCAGATATCTTTCCTGCAGATTTTTAGGAGCAAGGTAAAAATTCCAATTTAAACAACAGCAACTTTTCTTCTGCTGTATTTTATTGATTTTTTTAAATTATATTTTATGAATTATTGTAAGCTGCCCAGGTATTTTTTGAATTGGAGGGTGGTTTAAAATAAATAAGTTGTTCCTATTTTACTCTTATTATTGTTTTGTTGTGTTTTGCATTAAAAAAACATATGACATCTCAGGAGGAGTTTTCTCCAGTAACATGTCTAATTATTTATTAAACAAATAATTATACAGCCACAAGAGTGGCTGTATACTATAGCTAGCATGGATTTTTCACATTACGCAATGTTAAATTGAAAATACCCCCATGCCATTCTAATATCTCCCATAAGCTCATTTCAAAACAAAGCCTTACAAAACGTATAGTCCTGAACTCAGAAACGCTTGCTTAACAACCCTCTCAATTTTCATGGCGATACACAAAACAGTCAGAGAAAACAGAGAGTTCGAAGTCTAAAAAGAGAGGGAAAAAAACCCAGAGCCCTTCTGGACTTCTTTCCCTGAGAGTTCTCACAATCTGTTGAAATTCATTAAAAATCAGCCATGTTCACAGAGTACCTGTAATCCTAATACTGACCTTGCCCCATACTTTGACCTTCATCTTCTGCAGTTTAAAAGTTAAAAAAATGACTGGCTGATTTTTAATTAATTTAGGAAAATGTGGCTGGAAGCCAATGATAAGGGCGGGCATGCTCAGTAAGAACCAACTATCAGTGTTCTAAAAGCCTCACAGCTGCTGGGCTTGCCTAATCAGGGGGCCACACCCACACCAGACTTTGATTTCATGAGAGACAGTCATGGCTTCCCTCAGAGAATCCTGGGAAGTGTAGTTTGTGAAGGGTGCTGAGAGGAGACTCCTATTGCACTGACAGAGCTCCAGTGGCCAGACTGGTTTAACAGCCAGCCACTCTGATTGAAGGTCTGGGAGGGGAACAGGGCATCTCCTAGCAATTCTCAGCACCCTTCACTAACTACACTTCCCAGGATTCTTAGAGAGAAGCCATGACTACCCAAAGTGAAATAAAGGCCTGGTGTGGATGTGGCCAGGAACAGCTTTGGTTTAAATTTGTGTGGGAGGCTACATGTGCCTGCTGTAGAATAAAAAGGTGAGGGAAACGCTGAAAAGCAATGATATTGTTCACAATGTTTTCCTTTTGGAAAGGAAAGGGGCTTCCCATCTGCCCAGTGCCCACCCACCCAATCTCTCCCCCTCCCCTCCCCCTCCCCCTGGTCAGTGTTGGACTAGGACCTGGGAGACCAGGGTTCGAATCTCCACACAGCCATGAAGCTGACTGGGTGACCTTGGACCAGTCACTGCCTCTCAGCCTCAGAGTAAGGCAATGGTAAAACCACCTCTGAATACCATTTACCACAAAAACCCTATTCAAAGGGTTGCCATAAGTTCGGTTGACTTGAAGGCAATCCATTTCCATTTTCAAACATGATTGCACAGAAATAAATCCCATTCAACTCAAAAAGTATGCAAATGATCAAACTAGGGTTGCCAGGCCCAACCTCCAAGAGGTCTTCTATATCTAAAAAAGTTGTGCAGGGGGAAGGGAGAATTTAACCTTGTGGTTTTTCCCATTACAGTTTTGCAAGAAAACCTGCACTTGGCTGAATGTTCTCTTCTCTGAAAGATACAGAATCTTTCTCAGGCGCTGAGTCTGGCAACCCTAGATCAAACCCACCCTCCCTTCTCCCCCCTATCCCCTCCCTCTTGCCCCTTCCTTCCCCCTTCCTTTGTCCCTCCCTCCCCATCCCCTTCCAATCCCCTCTTTCCACTTCCCCCTCCCCTTCCCCTTCCCCTTCCTCCTCCCCATGGTCAGTTTTACCTATCTTAAACATGATTGCACGGAAGTAAATACCACTGAACTCTATAAGCATGCAAATGATCAAACCTGCCCTCCCTCCCCTCCCCCTTCCTTTGACCCCCTCTAATATGCTCCTTCCCCTCCTCCTCCCCCATGGTCAGTTTTTCCTATTCTAACCTTGATCGCATAGGAGTAAATCCCATTGAACTCAATAAGCATGCAAATGATCAGACCTGCCTCTCCCCTCCATCTCCTCTCCTCTCCCTTCCTCCTCCCCTCCCTCTTCCTTCTTCCTCCTCCCCTCCCTCTTCCTTCTTCCTCCTCCCCTCCCTCTTCCTTCTTCCTCCTCCCCTGCCCACTCCAGCCCTCCCTGTCTCCCCCCCAGTCAGTTTTACCTATCCTAAGCATGATTGCACTGGAATAAATCACACTGAACTCAATAAACATGCAAATGATCAAACCTGTCCTTCTCCTCCCCCTTCTGCCTGCTCCCATCCCAGTCATCCCCTCTGCCTTTCCTCCCCTCCCTCCTCCTCTTCCTCCTCCTGCCCTCCCCATTCCCTGTGGTCAGTTTCACCTATCCCAAGCATGATTGCAGGGGAGTAAATCCCACTGAACTCAATAAGTATGCAAATCATCAATCCATTCTCAGCAAGCTTGCACAGGATCCCATTTCTTACCTCCCGGATTAAAAAGCAGGGAAATTCACTAATAGGCAAAAAAAACCCTTGTGGTTTAAGAATGTACCTATAGCCCACAGATATTTCTATCAAACTTTAAAAAGCAGGGAGATTGGGCAGCTATAGTGAATGCACCAGGGGAGCAGGAGACCTGACCTCCTCTCTGAGATATTGAACTGCCCTACAAATTTGTGAAAATGCAAACACGATTTGGGTTGGTCTTTCACAGTCCAATCCACTTGCTGTGTAGCTTGGAAGAATTTGGTAACATGTGCCTCTGAGCATATGGTGAGTGGTGGCAACACCTGCAATCAGCCCAAATAATAGAAAGAAGACATGGGCTGTGCTGATCTTGTTTTAGCAGGGAGGAAGCAACATTATTAAGACAGTTGATATAGTTCAGATGGTCATTTTAAATATGTCTGATTTACTTTGCAATTTTAGTGAAGTTTCCTATAGGAAATCATTTTCTTTTGTTTCTATTTATGTGAATATGTGAAGTACAGCAACACCTTGCAAAATTTACACTGAAAAAACTCCAAAAATAATTGTGGAATAATGGCACTGACTTATGCAGTATAGTCTCCAGTAGACCTCAGGAGTATCTCAGTTTGCACAAGATAAAACAGTGGGAGGTGAAATATATTCTAGCAAAATTCTAGATGTGCTGTATGTTTTTGACCATGCCCACCTTGCCTTAAATTAAGTGGTTTAAACATAGCAGGCTGAAAACATGCATCCTCTTTTTTCCAACAGCTAGAGCAGGGGTGGCTACTCCGTGGCTCTCCAGATGCTGCTGGACTACAACTCCCATCATCCCTGACCATGAGCTGTGTTGGCTGAGACTGATGGGAGCTGTAGTTCAGCAGCATCTGGAGAGCTACGGAGTGGCCACCCCTGAGCTAGAGTCATTGCTGAAGTAGCAACATATTGTAATCAGTCTGATTTTACATCAAACTGCAGTTTCAGATTCGACTGTTAATGCACTCAAAATAGAAATAGAACATAACCAACAATTTGAAATTCAAAAGGCTGTCTTCACCATCATATGACATTGACCAATAAAAAGGCATTGAAATTAATAAAAAATAAATTTGACAGATTTCTAGGATGAATAATGAGGGAAATAAAATTTTCTAGTTTAGATTCTCTGTAGAAACATTAGTAACACAGGAAAGAAGCAAAGTAAGAACACCAACAAACATACATTGATAGATTGATTGATTGATTTAATTTTATTACGGTCATAGACCAGCCAAGAACAAATGTACAAAAATATAATTCTTCAGCTTTGCAGATGGCAGGTATTGCCACCACTCACCATATGCTCAGAGGCACATGTTACCAAATTGTTCCAGGCTACACAGCAAGTGGATTGGACTGTGAAAGACCAACCCAAATGGTGTTTGCATTTTCACAAATTTGTAGGGCAGTCTAATATCTCAGAGAGGAGGTCAGGTCTCCTGCTCCCCTGGTGCATTCACTATAGCTGCCCAATTTCCCTGCTTTTTAAAGTTTGATAGAAATATCTGTGGGCTATAGGTACATTCTTAAACCGCAAGGTTTTTTGCATATTAGTGAATATGTAGTATGTTAGTGGGATTTTTGAAGACTTATGACAAATTTACTTCCCATGCCTAAAATGTGTGCATAGAAGTAGGTTCCATTGATTTTAGTGGAATAGAATGTTACTTTCTTGGGATTACAAGCTATGAAGCTTGAGTTTCATTGTCTAACACCTTGATCTTAAATATGTGTATGTGGATTAAGTCCACTGACATCAATAGAATTTAGTGCCAAATAACTTGCATGTAACACAGCCATGAAGTGCACTGGGTGACCTTGGGCCAGTCACTGCCTCTCTGCCTCAGAGGAAGGCAATGGTAAACCACCTCTGAATAATACTGCTTACCATGACAACCCTATTCATAGGGTCGCCATAAGTCGGGATCGACTTGAAGGCAGTCCATTTCATTTTTCAAGTACTGTGAACTAGAGACGGCTGACTGGACTTTGGTGAAAATAAAAACAGGACCAAGGTGTGGCAAGATATTAGTTAACACCCTCCCCCTGTAAAAGGCTGGATCAACTCATATAAAGTCATGAGGAGGGAAGCCTCAGGTGGTATAATTAGGACTCATAGGGAAATCAAACAGAGCTTATTTTATGCAGCTGAAAATTTGGCCACCAATAGCAATAACATGTTGTAAGTGTATAGGTTGGAAGCCATCATATTAAAATATTAATGCTTATGCTGAAATAGTTTTTCAGATGCAACTGGAATTTTGTCAAACAATTATATGCATTGTTAAATAGTAGTCAAATCAGGAGTTTAACACAGAGCTACAAAGTTATAATCCTTTATAAATACGTATTTACTGTATTAAGTATGCATGAATGCTTTACTAAAGGATTATTAAAATATTGAGAAATCTCTTGCAAATCCAAGGTAGATCAGTCTTTTCAGACGTGCATATATCTGCAAAATTAGCTACTTGTCTTTCAACCACTGTAAATCTATATTTGTGTATAAATGATTTTAACATAGATTACAGTCAGACTGATTAATGAAGTAACTTCCAAATGATTTGGACACAACATTTAAGAATGGAAAGCAATTACTTTAGTATCCATTATAAAACATAGAGCAATTTTATACATGTTTACTTAGAAGTAAACCCCACTGAGTTCAATGGAACTTACTCCCAGCTAAGTGTGTATAGGACTGCAGTCTTAATGTAGCTAATAAAACTGTGTTTTTTTTGGGGGGGGGGTGGAGTTAGTATATTTGTATAGCAGAAATCCATAATGCTTAGTATATTGTCTCACTTTTTTCCTTCTTGCATATTTGCAAACTATTTTCAGCACTTGGGTGTTTCAGGGGAAGACAGCAAGGTTTTAATAGGTTACATAGAATATGTAGCCTATCCTTCTATTTTCATTGTAACAGTGTATTGAATAAACAAGTATTTTTAAATATATTATCTATATTGATAACATTAATAACATATATGTTTAATAGATTGCTTATAATGAAAAGAAAGCCCTAAACAATGGCTACTGTGTCATATTTTAAGTATAATGATTTCACTTTAGTAAAATCTTGCCTAATAAAACAAAGGTATTGCAAATAATTTTATGTCTACTGCAATTTAATTAACTGTTATAAAGAACATTTGAGTATGACTTTTAAGCAATACAAAGAAGGCAAGCATCTCTGTTTATACAGGCTACATGGACAGATCCAACAGAAATATGTGGATTTTGACCTGAACTTTCCATATATGGTAGGTGTCTATCCCATGGGGGTTTTTTGCCTGTGCCAAGCAAAGAAAGACCCTAGGTGTATCTGCTTAAGGCTGTCACGGCCCAACTTTTTTCCTTGGTGGAAAGTTTTATTGATATATTTTCTGCAGAACATGTGTCAGTTGGACCTTGCAGCCAGAAGATACTTTCCATTTATGAGAATGGCTTTCAGTCACAAAGTCTGTTAACTGAAGGTAAGGCTATACTCAATATATGGTAACAGAATTTGAGACCAAATTATACACTTGAGTCCAAAGTCAGTTTTATTTAGGGCATTTGAACTTGCCCATGGAAGATATGTACAACTTACAGTGTTTTTCTCCTTTTGAGCAAATGATTTATATTGTAATGGAGGCTGTACTAATTTAGAAATGTGCCTATGGTGAGATTGTTTAAAACAGCTCAGAATAATTCTGCTGTTGTATGTGCTGTGATGCTTCTCATGTAATGCGTTTGATTTTTAGAAGAATAAGTATATTAATACATTTTTTTAAAGTCCGATACCAAAATATCCCTACTCAATTATGTGTAGTTGTTTCCTAGTCTGAGTTTTATATAGACAAGACGTCCTATTGGTCTAAACATGAAATCCAGGTTGAAGTGATTCATTTTGCCCACCATCATTTGTATCTGTACATTATGAACTGTTGAAAGGTTTGTGGTTATTGTGTCAGATTGCTTGATGTTGGCACAGGGCAGGGTTTAGTGTAGGTTAAATATTTCTGAACCTACTTTTTTATATTGACATTTTTGCCTCTTTTATTACATAGCAGAGAACAAATCAGTTACACATCCATTCAAGTTCTGACGTGAATGTTTTCTGATTTTAAAAGTGGACTCTATCGTCCTCTGCTTTAGCTGCACTTATGGAGGTTATGTGGGTTGAATCCCGTGTTTTTTTTCATCTGCTTCGGGCTTCTCCCGGAAACCTAGCTTAAAAGAAACCGCCCCGTTAACAGAGGTTTAAAACATCCTCCATCTCTCTCCCGGCCAGGAGCCTAATGCTTGCTTGGTCTCTCGGAAGGTGCAGATAAGGCTTTTCCGTGCCTGCTATCCGAAGCTATAAATGGTTTGGTGGTGATGGTGCCGCAAGAGCAGCAGCAGCAAAAAACCCGCCCGCTTCTTGACAGGGCGCACTCGGGCTGCATTCTTCCCCCACAGCTGTTTATTCGCATACCGCGGGATCCTTCATTTGCATACCAAAATTGCTCGCCAGCAAAGGTTTGCCTCAGACAAGCCAGCCCAGAGCTGAGTTCGATTGTTAGCATTTTTAAACCAATAAGAACAAGGACAAGAGAATAGCTTTGGTTTGTATTACAAACAAACAAAAGGGGGAGAAGGAGAAGAAGAAGCGGGGGGGGGGGAGAGAAGCCTTGAGGCTAGGTTGGGGCAGACCTACAAGACTGGGCAATCATATATGGAGAGGGGGAGAGATGAAGATTCGTCTGTTTCTTTGTCTGCTCAACCTCTTCTGCGATAATATCTCTGGCCGCGTTCGCTGAACGGAAAAGAGAGAGGGAGAGGGAGCGCGCGCGCGCCTTGGCTTCCCAAAGTGGGATTTGAGCGGGAATTTCGGACCGGCGTCTTTGGAATTGGGTGCTGCTGCTGCCGCTGCTGGAGACGGACCCCTCGGTGCCACTTCCGACTTTAAGCCTTCCTGGGAAAGCCCTCGGTGGCTGTTTTCAATTTCTTCTCGAAGACACAGCGCCCTCCCTCCCCTCTGTTCCCCACAGCCACCCCACCTCTCTCCCTCTCCTTTCTCTTTCCTCACACACACTAGTTTGTCAGGCACAGCCCGCGGCGGCAGCAGCAGCAACAGAAGTCACTCTCTCACCCACCCACCTTTTGCTCTAAACTCGGATTTGCCCTCCAGACTGAGCTGCGCTTCTGGTCTGCTGTTCGAGTGGGACAGGAGTTTAAAAAACAAAAAACAAAACAAGAACGGGCTATAGAGCTTTCACCCAGGAATAAAAGTATGTGAACAACGGTGGTTGGTTTAATTAAGAGGAAACGTGAAGGGAGTACATAACACTGGTGGATGCAGCAAAGCCGTTCACTGTAAGTACAAACCCGGCTGTTTCAAAAACTGCATGGATTTGACAACAGCTGCCCCATCTTGCAAAACAGTGAGAGATAACACTTTTGTTTTGTTTTCTTTTCTCTGACTGAAGCTTTAAGACGAAAGCACCCTCATCAATGGCCTGTTTGCAGAACAAGTTTGTACTTTTCCAAGAATTTCAGTAATCTTCCACAATGAGATCTCCTGCACGTTTCTTCCTCCCCGCAATCCCTATTAATACCTAATATACGTCACTTTTTCTTTTTGCAGTTAATTTTGACTGTGTTCACGGCTGGCTACTAGCCTTCCCACAAATAAGATGATACAAGGCTCTAACCTATTTATTTTGTTCAACTTGCATTTTGTGCCTTGTGTCTACAGTGATAGTGGGTCAGTGAAAATAAATAACACAATGTTGAGTGGTTTAAAAAAAAAGTCCATGAATATTTTTAAGACCTGGGTAAAAAACACAAGAATTCAAAAGAAAAGAAAATACATTTGGAGGAAGGACATATGGCAGAGACTGACAGCTCTTTCTGAAGCAGGAAATCCTGCGGAATGCGTTTAAATACTGGCAAAACTCTGCTGAACCTTAAAGGAGAGCTTTATCAAAATGGCAAAATAAACAACTACCTGACAATATTATATGACGTTAGGTATTGCTAAAAACTAAACACTTAGAATTAGGAAACAAAACCTCTTTAAAGCATCACCATATTTTCCATCTTGTTTATGAATTTCATCACTCATGAATTCATAAGAACTTTTCTTGAAACTGTTTTATAAATGTCAAAAGATTAAAAAAAACAACCCTCAGAGCCATCAAATCACGTTAAATTATCCTCAAATACATATTACTGGAACATTTTATGGGAAAATGCAGAATTCATAACTACTTTTAAAGCCAATAATACAAACAAGTTTTATCTTCTAACAAAAGGAAAGTCCAGATGGCCAGTTTAGGGATAATTTTATAGAATATCAGAATTGTATGTGTGTGTGTGTTTACCTCAAGCATACTTTCTGGAATATGCATTTTAAGATTTCTTGGAGATTTTTTCCTGCTTGCCTCAAGAGAATTATGAACGCATTACATCGGGTGTGTATAAAATACATATTAATGGAATTTTGGCATTGCCTGGGGTTCAGCATTGTTCCTCTAGGAAGCTGAAAACCCTGTACTTTGACAGATTAAGAAAACAAGCCATTGTTTCAGTTTTGGTGGTCACAGCAGGGGTCTACACAAATCCAAATGAGAGGGAATAAATTAGTGGGGTTTTGTTAAATGTTTTATAGTAAATAAAAAGGATTACAAGAAGTGGAATATGCAATACAATGCTAGGCATGTTTACTCAGAAATAAGTACCGTTGTGTACAAAGTAAGGGAATTTAGGATTGCAGTTTCCTGCTTTAACAACTACATTTTTGTTGTTTCAGATGCATTGTGAGAATGACATGTGTCTTCTGTTTTTAAATTTCAGTGATATGTCAAAATATTTTAGAAGTATTAGGGAAATAATTATAATATGCCTTTGGAGGGATAGTGTACTAATTAAATTGAGTTTTAGTAACATATGGTTACAATTTTAAAATACACATTTTAAATGAATTTTAAATACTTTTTCATTTAGAAGTAGCAAATATTGAAGATTGACAGGGTTTTGTAAAATATTGAAGTTATGAATGGTTTTTTCTTCAATTTCGTATTTCAAAATTTGCAAATTTATGTTGAAGATTTTAATTTATTAAAAATGACATAGTTTCAGATATAAAAATATGATTAGAAAGTTCCCATTGTCTTTAAGATTTCTGTAAGCTATATTTGTTTGAATAAGCACAACATTTTTACTTTGACTTCTTTTTTTTTCAGCTGGAAGAAATGTTCTAAATTACAGTCATTTTATATAAATTGCTTCTAGCAAGTAAAAGAAAATCTGGAAAACCAATAATTTAGACAAGTACCTACATTTTATTTGTTCTGTGCTGCTGAGATTTAGAATGCCTTCCCATTTACAGTTTACTTTTCACAGAACATTATTAACTTTTTGGCTTCAAACATGATTTTCTGTCAGATGCTTTTGATTTGTAATTTACCAAAGTATAACAAACAGTGCAAAAGTCATGAATTTTCTCCTGCATCTTGAGCTCTGTGGTAGGGAAAATGTGATAAAATGCGTACCTTAAGTCTTGTTTGATGATCTCTCAAAGCAAGTTTGCCTTCTGGAAATAATTTCTGGGGTTGAAGAGCATGGTATTAACAGATTTAATGTGGCTATTCAGTGGATTGGTGGAGTACTATGTGAGGTTTAACAAAATGAGAGCGACAAATTGAACATCAACAAAACCTACATCTGTGAAGAATTATAAATATAATTAGAAAAAAGCAAAATTAAAGATCTCATTAACTAATCAGAATTAGATGTTACCGCTTTAAGATACTTAAATGTCATTTTGATGTTTAAGACCTAGTAGCTCCTTTCTTTTTCATTATAAAAATGCTGAGAGGCAATATCTGTGATATATTCTACAGCTTAGCATTTTACAGTCACTTCCGAAGTAGTGATCATATAGTGATTATTTGTAAGATAAAGAGCAATAACTTTCATTTAAAATATTGTTGGTTTGATTTCACTATGCAGTTCTTTCCCATTTTCAAAGTATGCTTTCTTGAGTAGATTTTAACTCTTGCTGTAATCTTTCTACTTGTGGAATAATTAATGAGCAATAGAAGTGTGTGTGTTTTTTGAAGACCATACGGTTTGTTGGTATCATTGTATTAGACTATAATAGATGCAAACAAATTAAAGTAGTAGTCATGCTGAAGCACTAACCATGCATATGTTGTTCTCTATAAACTGGGCATCCTAAGTGCAGTTACTCATTATATTGTAATTTTGTATCCTGCATAAAAAACTGAATGCATGTAAAGTGTAGCATTTTGTAAATTGTAACTAATTTCACCAACATCTGTGTCTAATTGTTGTCTGCATTTGCATTCTTGAGAGTAGATTTATTTTTCCTGTACCACTATGTGGATTCACTTGACCAATCTAAGTAAGGATTAGTAGTTTTAAAGTTATTTTGATTAAAGAATCATTTTTAAATACCATAACACACAACACATGGTTTAAATAATCCTTAATAGGCAAAGGACTGTAACTGAAGTACGACTAATGAAAATGAAGGTCTTGGATATGAACTCTCACAGCTTATAGAATCTTAAAAAGATATGCTAATATCTGCAGCATATATGTCTATTATATATGTAAATATTTACTTGTGCTAGTTATTAAAAGGTGAAGATAGTAGGAAATTTCCTTATCCATTATCAGAACAATTTTTATTGCTCAATATTCTGTAATGAACAAATTATATTTTAGATGTTATAATCTCTGTAAAATAATATACAAAACATTAATACATACTTTGAGTAGTTTAATTAAGGTTATTGTTTTTAAATGGCCCTGCATATTGTTAACAAGAGATAGCTGTTAAGTATGCTTCATTCCCTCCTATAATTTATTCAAGGTGTACAGAAGTAGTAGGAGAGAACATATCCTAAAGGCAGTCTACTGCAGTGTCTGGGGTTAAGAGTAAAAAGTTTCCATCTTACACTTGGGTCTTTTTTCTTTTCTCAAAAAAAAACGGCTTCACTGTTGCAAATACACATTTGATACTCCAGTTTGATTTGGCTTGTTATGGTCTATTAAAAAGCACACTATGCAGTATTTTAATACAGCTAGAGTGGGGAAAGTTGCAGTTTTCCTACCTATGTTAGTACATGTTTTTTGCTATTGTGTGTAACATTATATGTTGTCTGGCTGCTTATAGGAGTGGTGTACTCTTGCTGAAGTAGTAATTCTGTCTGTGATTAAAAATAACAAAAACTAGAGACACACAAGTGAGATTTTCCTGGATGACTTTTATGGCACTTAAAATGCCTCATCTTGCTTGTCTTTGTTCTGTGATCATCTAAGAGATGTCAGTTCAGGTTGGGTGGAATTCTGAATTCAGACATTTAGACAATGTATGCCCTAGCTGGGGAAGTTTTGTTTGGGCTTTCAAGCCAGCAGCTAGTCTTCACCTGGGCTTTATCACCTGCTGGAGTTGTTAGTGGCTTTGGGGGAAACTCTGGTATCAAAGGCTATTCATTAAATACAACCTAACAGAACACATTTTGTAATAACAATCAACAATACTATACAAGCATGTGAAGGTTTAGATTTTAAAATTACTGGATCCCTCCTGAAAAGCCCCATTCTCTGAGAATGTGCAAGAGTAATGAATGATCACAATGTTCATTTTTGGTAATATGTGGATTTTTTTGCATACTGTACATATTTTGAAACTGTTTTTCCGTATTCAGTCATTCTGTGTACTGTTCTTTTTCACTTAAGTTACATTGTAGGAGGGAGGGGTAGATAAGAATAAGGAGAATCTTTGGCCTATTTAGACATTCAGGAAATTTAGGTCAATTTACAGGAGTATAGCATAGCATGTTAGCATTGGTTTGCAATCTTTCATAGTTGGCTGGAAGTTGGACTTGTGAACATAAATGACAGAGTGGCGGGGGGATGAAAACTAACATGATAAGGATAACAGACTGTCAAGAGTTAAAGGAGTTGGAGGGAGATGTATTTCAGCCAGTAATAACAAAACCTGAATGATCTTCAGAGGATGCTGGGGAGCTTCTTCCCTTCTATATGCTTGCTCTGTTAATAGCTACCTTGCACCTCTTTCTAAAGTACCTTAGCAAGACTGCTTTGCATGTTGACTGGGGGAGGGGAAATCCAGTGTGCAGCTGTCATAGGCGAGTGATGAATCACTATCCCGTCATTTGGCTGCCTTCCCCATGACATGGGCAGGAGGGGGATAGACCTGCTGGAGGAAACAACAGTTGAGGCTTCAATTTAAAGACAATATGTCTTTCACTGCAGCAGTAACCCCCTCCTTCTCTTTTGGTTAAAAGACAGCATTACTATCCCCAGGAAGATTTCTTTGTTTAGTTAGATTAGGACCTGACATAAATGTAGAATAACAGAGGCTTCTATTTGTGTTCCTGGTTTGCAGGTGCAAAAATACCAGACCAGTTCAGATGTTGCTGTTTCATCCATTTGCAGGTAAGGATAAGATCAAGCTGCCCTTTTTGTAGTTAGAAAAAAAAACTACTTAGAAAGTTATTTTACTTCATCTGAAATACATATGAATGATATTTGCTTGTTATTAATTTTAATCTGGAGAATGTTCTGCACTGTTTTGAGAAGCAATTTAAATATAAACTGTGGAGGGATTAATTCATGGATGGTTCTGTTTAACAAACACTAAAATATTTTATAATTCATGTGTTCATTCATTTCTGTGTATTTTAAAAACTGCCTGGATTTGGTCATGAAAGTAACACCAGGAGTCTTGTATTTACAATGACTCCAAGTACCAATTTTCAAATTGAGCATCATTAGTGAGAAAATTTGTAGCATGAAAGCAATATTGCTATGGAAAGTAAAAAACATATTCATGTTAGACAATTCTGTCCATGTGCAGTGGAATTCTGTCCACGTTTCTTGGTAGTAAATTCCACTGAGTCCACAGGTTTGCAACTGTAGTTCAGCTGCTTTGGTGAAATCAGGAACTCTGTGTAAACCTTTCCTGATATTATTTCATCCAAAAATATCAAGAAAACAAAATTCATTAGCAGTTTGGAAACTTTGGGCTTAATGCAAACTGGTTCCTCATTTCATAACAATGAATCAAGTGTTCCAAAACTATTTATTCGTGCTGAAGGCCCCTTATTCTAGAGTACGTGATTTGAGCATTGCTCCTTCACTGCCTTATGCAGATATTCTATTCAATAGAAAGCTAATAAACTGAATGTTTTAAAAGCTATTATGATGATCAGGAATCTTAGTATTTCTTTTAAGCACAGTTAAAAGATACAAGAAAGGCAATATATACCATAAAATATTGACAATTTGCTGATTCTGAACTCATTCTGTTCTTGTTTCATTTTGTTTAAATGACAGTTCAAATACTGCAAAGTGCTAAAGCATACTAATGCCTGTATGGATTCACTGTATATTGGCCTTATCCCTTTTCAATTGGGCACACTTTATGTAATCCACAAAGCAAACAAGAGAGCAGACATAATAATGTTTTAATGCTGCATTTGTTTCAACGGAAACAGAGGAACAATTAAGTAGTTTGCCAGAGTAAACACATACATCAGGAATATCTCATTCCTTGTCAGTTGACTGTAGGTTCAACTATTGCTTCAAGTGTTTTATTTGGTTTGGAGGGCCATTAAATCGTAATTGGGTGGTAAATTATATGCAAGCAAACAGTGTTACTGTATTGCACTTGGGGTGTACTTTTAAATACATTTTTACTTTTGGCTGTGATAAGTACTTTATAAAAATGTATAGATGGGCAGGTATAAATCTATTTCTAATCTGGTAAGGGTTTCATATTATACAGAGGCATTATGAAATAAGCGTATGGAATGACACAAATGTAAAGGAAGCTAAGGAAGTAATAATGTATATGAATTAGAAAAACTAATGGTAGGGCATGAGTTGCTTGAATGCTTTAGTCAAATTTGCTACTCACCTTTTTTTAGGTCTATGGAAATGCAGGATCTAGCCAGCCCACATAGCCGACTAAGTGGTAGCAGTGAATCTCCCAATGGTCCAAAACTTGATAATTCTCACATAAATAATAATTCCATGACACCCAATGGCACAGAAGGTGAGTTCCTGTTTGACTTGGTGCATGCATTATATTTAATAAATGATTATTTTATCTTAGGCCTCAGTCCTCACTGAGATGGTGTGTACCACTCTCATGATGGAATACTCCTTCATACAACAACAATCTCCTGCACACAGGCAAAGCAGCATGTCAAGAAAAGTAGCATGTCAGGGAAAGACTAGAGTAGTCCCCACCTTCCTGTCATGTAGTTTTTCGTCTGGTGGGTTTTGTTAATTTTTTTGTATGGAGGAGCTCCTATCTGGAATCTGAAGTGCTAGAGCCCTTATACACAGGTTTACCACCTCAGAGAACCAGGCCTTTGTTTTTGTTAGATATGAAATAGTGTCTAGATAGATAAAATTCTGCTACTGTCTAGGTTTCTCCATTTAATGTATTTTGGTGTAAAAGACCGAATTAGTATTGCAGACTTCAATTGTTATTCATGGACATGATGCTGTAGAGACATACTGAAGTTTGACTATAGCAATGATAGTGGTTTCAGGACTGTAGTCTTATGTTTATATCCTGTACTTCCATTTTGCATCATTAAATGATGTAATGAAAGATTGTGATGTAGGTAAATGAAGTTAGGCAAACCACTGCACTGTCATTTCCAAATGTAGTTTTACCTCTCAAAAAGGTAATTCAATGAAAGTCTTCATAGATGCAGTTTAACAGTGCAGGGTACACATACACAGAATGCTGTTCGAGATGCAAATATAAAAAGGCATGCTAAAAGTCCTACAGTGTACACTGAATTAGTAAGTTGATCTTAGCATAGCAGAATTGATAATTGACAAGAGAGTCCAGATGATGAATGTTGAAATGTTCATATAATTACTTGTGAAAGACATCTGCTATTCAGAATCTAAGTAACAGAATATGTGTGGAACAAACTAACACAGTTTTCATTTTTAAAAAGGCCATTTCATCATTTGTTTTTTGTTAGGCAACATTGTTAAAAACAAAGAGGTGTGAAAATTACCCTTTAAAGTTTGTGTTAGACTTGGATATGTATACCACTCTTCTAAGAGAAATATCCATCAGATACGATATTCATTCACCCACCATTCCAATGCCCTTTACCCAAAACATTGTTGGTCTCAGTTCTGATTGAAGACTATTTGGGATAGCAACTGGGATATCACATTACTTTACATTTATACTTTTAGCCATCATTGAATCAGATATGCCCTTTAATTTCCTTTCTCCAAACTAAAATACGCACTTTAAATCAACATTTACAGTGCAGTCCTAGATATATTTACTTGGAAGTAAGTCCCACTTTGTCCAATATTAATGACTGAGCACTGCTTTTTGGATTGAGGCTGCAATCCTGGCATACTTACCTGGTAATAAAACCCCTTGAATACACTGGGACTTGCATCCAAACATGCATAGACTGTGCTGTTTATCTACCTATCTGTCTGAACACACTATTAACTTCTGATTATACAACTGGAACCTAAGCATATTGATTCATCTTAACAAAATCCAGAAGAAATCCAGAAGTCTTTCCATATCCCTAACCACACTTACATGGAAATCAAATCCTATTTATTTTAATGTGACAGTTCCAAGTAAAAAGCAAAGGTGGTGTGCTGGTTAAAAAAAACACTAATAGCACCAACCAACACATCACAAAATAGTAATTTCCCCTGAACTCTTTATCAGGCAACATGTTCCACAAAGCAAGAGGGGGCACAGCAAATGAGGAAAAATAAAACAAGTACAAAGCTGAGGCTGGATGTTGTATCCATAAGGTCAGATTTTAGTCTCATTTCCAGAAGGAGATTGTAGACTACAGGAAAAAAGCCTGAGGTACTGTCCATTAATTAATAGTTTTAAAAGGAAATAGAAATTTTCTGGACATTGTTGTACATATGCTTTTGGGACATCCATAGAAAAGGTACTAGCATTTTATTTTCTTCGCAATTTTCCTTTAGGTGACATGACTCTGCTCAACACTGCAGACTGGTTGTTAAATACTAATACAGAGACCACTGCAGGTTTGTGTAGTCATGGTGAATGCACAATTGTTAGCATGCATTTTAAGGTTTTGCAAAATATTAAAATTGGCTCTCGTTGTATCTAATCAAAATTGTAAATGCTGTGGCTTGACCTTATTCGTAAATAAGGTCATAATCCTATGTATGCTTACTAGGAGTAAACTCCATTGAACGCTATGGGACTTCCAAGTAAGCATGCATAGGGTCAGGCTATTAGTTTTCAAGAAAAATATTAGCACGTAATCAATTTCAAATCAGATGCTGGAGGGTGGAGTGGGACTTCACAAATACATATATAGTAACCAATGAATACACTGAGAGCTGTTTTATGTGCTTAAATTAATTTGATCTTTTGTGTGTTGGGATGTATTACCTTTATCCTTTATCCTTTTTTGTTTTTTTGTTTATGTGTTAAATGTAGGATGTAGGTAGATATTGAGGGTCTTGGACAGACAGTTGGACAGTAGTAACTTGGGGGGAGCTATTATAAGGAAATCTTACTTTTTAAAAAGAAAATGGGTATTCATAAGAGTTTATGGAGATGCTGTCAGTGTTTGGTTTCCACATGCTTCCCTTGAAATTATAGCACAAAGAATGTGTAACTTGCTTGTTTGTTGCATGTGAAATAAAAATATGTCACTGAATAGTCAGGTGGTCAATGTCTGATAATGATAGAATGGATCAGATTATGTGACATCACTCTGCTACAGCAGTCTAATCCTGTTATAAGTAAGAATGGAGGCTTTAAGTTTGTGTGTTGTTTTGTATGAGGGTCAAGAAACTAATTCTGAAGCAAAGTGTTTATGGAATATTGTTATACTTCACTCTGTATCTTACAGGGCTACCTGCTTTCACTAAATATAAAAACATCTTTACTAAATAAAATAGCTCTGTTTAAAACCCATATTTTTTAATTCCTTTCAAATGTACTGCAGGAGGATGTGGTTGATAGATATCTATCTTTAGTACTTAATATTTTTCATGTCACACTTAGTGGTTAACCTTTCTACGGCAAGGAATTGGAATGTGAATGACACTGCTTTTACATAATACAGGTTTTATGCCTATTTCTGCAGCATTAGTTAAACCAAATTATATGAACACCTCGTGGTGGTATGGGGAAAATGCTATTTTCTTAACCTGATCCTAAACATGTTTATGCAGAACAGTATCGGGACTTGACGGGACTTCCACATTAAGAATACTTGGGATTACAATTTATTCATTTACTTGTTTCAGTAGGTTTCAGGGTGAAAATAGAAACTTAATCATTCTTGCAATAAATTAAAAATAATTGTATGTCAGATCTTACAATCCATACATTCATATTAGGAAAATAAGAAATTTTAGTTTTGTTTTCTTTCAATCTCTGCCCTGAACCAGGTAGGAAAACAGTACTTACATCTGATACTGAAAGAAAAGGTTAGTTGGTAGTTGGCAGAACTGCCTAGGTGCCTCCTAAGAAGTAACTATTGTAGATAATGAATGCAAATACATCTACCAATACAATATGGGATGTCATGGTTGGTACAAAAAGCTTTTTTATTCAACCTAGGGAGCATTTTGGCAACTGTTTCAATATAGAACATTTTCGTGCAAAATGTGAATACTCAATAGAATAAGCAAATTGGACTTTGAATCAAATTTCTAATGAAGTGAAGTGGCATTTTAGGATGTTAGCAGCCACCATTCTCAGAGTAAGAAAGGAGAACCATTCCCTTAATAGCCCTCCAGAGCAGGGCTAGCCAACAAAGTATCCTCGAGGTATTTTGGATTCCAGCCGCCATCATCCCTTGTCCATTGCCCATTTTGGCTGGAGTGGAACTGATGGGAGTTGTAATCCATAACATCTGGAGGGTACGTGGTTGGCAACCCCTGCATATTTATACATTGTATAAGATATCAGGTAGTTATAATACTGAGGTAGAGCAGTTGATATTAAAAGTTATGTTTGGCTTATTTTAACAGAAAACAGTATGTGCTGTTGTATGTGTTAAGGAATGCTTTCATTATGTAAATTTAAATTTAATGTGTGAAGTGTCTTATTGTATTTCTTTCTTTCATTGTATACCTGCTTAGGTAGCATTATTGTGAGAAATATTGTGTAATCGTATAATGGAAATAGATACCATTTACAGGAAAGGTACACTGTACTCATTAGCCCAGCATTCCCTTGAGCAATAGTTACATCTAGCATGATGGACTTTTTTGTGAAGGGAATCCTGTCATAGGGCAAGCAGTTGGGAGTAGATGACACACTGGACTTCAGAATGCAACACAAACAAGATGTTATTCTAATATCAGTGGATGTTTTGGGGAGAAGATGCATGTGTAGGTAGATGCTTTATATGAATGCATTTTGGGTGATAGAATGGTAGCACTTTCAGAATACTAACACCCTGACATTAAACACAGTGGGTGAAATCCAAGAGCTATGTGGGCAGTTTCTATGTATGGAATTGCTGTTTCTGAGGTTTCCCACCTATTGAATCACTCTGTTTTGCCCAAAACACTTCTAGTGAAAGTTGTGGACTTTTGAGTGTGGCCTCCAGTGCAATATGCATTTGGAGGAGAAGGTAGCAAGATTTGATTTCATTGTATTTTTTCACTTGCCATGTTGGGACATTTCTGGTATCAAGCACTGGCAATACATGGGGAAAAGTTACTTTTCAATCAGCAAGGAACCTGGTTTGCTTTTTCTGAATGACCCATAGTATATGCAAGACATCTCTCAAGTTTAATCTTTCATTTATTGGACTGACGGTTCAAGGTGTCAGATTCTGTTGTGTGCCTTTAGGAAGGAGAAAGCATAGCATTTGTTTTTATTGCAGGAATTAGACTTTTTGTAATAGAAGGACCTTGAAAAAAAACAATAAAACTGCTTCTTAATCATGCATGTATAATATAGTATCTTTCTATTTTCCTGTTTCTAATAGTCCACTGTTGCATAACCTATTGAAAATATTAATCCTGTTCAGTGTTTGCCCAAACTGTCCATAAATAAATCATATGGTAATATTTAGTTTTGGAAAATATTACTTGTAAATATAAAGGTGCACCTATTTTATGGCATTTAAAACTTATTATTTATTACATTTATATCCTACCCTTCCTCCCAGAGGAAGCCCATATGTAGAATTATAACATTTTATAGAGGAATTCATAGAAGATAAGAAAATCTGTTGCTGTATGATATGTGTAAATAAACCACAAGACACAGAAATATAAAGGGGGGAAATCATATTGTTTCCCTATAAAATCAAAGCAATGTTAGGAGGAAATACAAATTTTCTCAAAATGGATTACAGAAAAAGTTTTTTTGCGGTGTCTCATTGCAACAAAGTTCTTGAAATCCTGAACCCCTTTGAAGATTTGTTAGACAAACAGTAACCCTTAAATTCTTAATTTGTAGAATTAATTTCTGCATGCTCAAAAGTTTGTATATAAACTCTGAGCATATAACCCATTATGGCAAAGTTACTCAAACATTTCCAGTCCTTCCAAACTTCAAAGCTTAGGGAGCAATCAAAACCCAAGATCTGCCAGGATGAGAGGAGTTTGGAATAGGCTGATCTCTGGCTGAGCCTGGGCTCAGGCAGGGCTACACCTGCTGAAGTCCCTCATCATGGCTTGGCTGTACATTTTCAATCCTGGCTTAGGCTGTTCAGTGGGTTCAGCCAAAGTATGCTGTGCCAATGTGAGAATAAGTCCAGAAATAGGGTTCTGGGGCAGGGGCAGGGAAGACTTACCCCATTCCAAACTCTGTTCAGCTTGGTCACGTGATTTAGCAAAACAATAGAAGTTACACTTGCAAAAAAGGTGGCGTAAGTCAAACTCTGTTTTAAAGGCTTGTTTTCTCTCTGCCAGGGTTGGGCCAACTCAGCCAGCAGTAGCCCTGCTCCTGAATGAAGTTTGGAACAGGAGAAAATTACACTGGCCTAATTTACTCCAGCATAAATTAGGCTGGCTTCCTATAGTTTGGATTGTTCTTTTAGTCTAAAATCCCTCACTCTGTTGTAAAGTTGAGCATACAGACATCCTTGCAAGGAATCCCAGTACTGTCATTAAGGAAGGTATAGAACAAGATATTATCTTACCCTGCTCCTAGAAACATACACACCAGTATAACAGAACCTTCCTTATGTTCAGAATGTCAGAAGCGTCCTTATCAAATGACATTGGGATGATGAGGCACCTCACAAATCCACTATGGATCAATGAGGGTCATTGTCAGGGGTCATTAAAATCTTGGAGAGGGAGACGGGTATTACCTACTAAAGGTACTATCCTTCCCTAGAACTTGTTACCCACCTCAAAGGGTGTCCACCTCAGATTTAAGAATCACTATAGTATGAGTGATTCTAACTTTAGGATACTGTATGAGAGGGCTTTGTTCATAAATGTGATCTATAAATTTTTATATAGGCATTTATGTCAGTGGTTTTATATGGACTTTAAAGTGTTGTCATCTGAACGGAGGCATGTGAATTAGATTAAAATCTGACAAATAAACTATGCTCTGAATGTTCAAGAAAAAGTTCATTGAATATTATACACACACATGCACACACACACACATATATACAAAGAGAGAGAGAGACTCAGTATTTTATTTGTGAAATATAAATATAAAAACTTAAGTAAGTTGAGCACATTTAATAATGATTTATTTTTAGAAGAAAAAAAAAAACACACCAGCAAACTCTCTTATGGTGTCATAAAGGCTAGCAGCGTAACTCAAACCCAGGATCCACAAGGATGAGAGAATATGGATTCAGTTGATCGTGGGCTTTCCTGACTGAACTGGCAGAACCCAGTTCAGCTTGTGGAACTTAAGTTGATGTAACTTATGCTGGTGTAAGTCCCAAAAAAGATATGTGGCAGAGACGGAACAGGGCAAGGAGAAATTTACACCTCTTCCAAACCCCTTTCAGCCCGGTTTTGTGACCAGTGGAACATAGCTGGCAAGAAGGGTGGTGTAGGTCAAATTCCTCCTGAATGGAATATGAAATAGAAGTAACTTATGCCAGCATAATTTATACCAGCTTTCTGTAGTTCTGACTGCTCTGTAAGAGTGATATCTAGTGTTAGTCATACTCAGAGAGGATTCATTGAGATCAGTGACTTGCCCACTCTGGGTATGACTAATGTTGGATACCACTCTAACAAGTTTATTGTGGCGTAAGTATTTGTGGGTCAGAGCCCTCTTCACATCTGATGAAGTGGGCTCTGGGCTCCTACTGGGAGAAAGGCAGGATATAAATCTAATAAATAATAAATAAATATATTAGGCTTAAAGATACCCAAATACTCATTGTTTTTGATGCAGTGGGCTAACCTAGCTACTACTGGAAATTGTTTTATTTAATCAGTAGGAAAATCTCTTTCAGAAAGCTGGATATAAGATAAGAAATATCTTATCCTGGGCTCCTACTGGGAGGAAGGGCGGGATATAAATCTAATAAATAAGAAAGATTACACTTAGCTCTGCAAATGGATTTATTTTAGTAGTAATTTCCATGAATGCAAAGATCTCTGCATAAACTGTTCACAGGTCTAGGAGTACAGAGTTTTTATGCTCTCAGCTATTGTTAATACTTTGATACTGTGGGTCTCTTCAGGTTTCAGTTACTCAGCATGCAGCCAACTTACTACTGTTAGTTCAGCATTACTATAATGTTAATAATAAGGGAGTAATTCAACTGTGTATTCTGAAGCAGCAAAAAATACTTGTGCCTGTACAAAACATACTGAAATGCATGTGGTGTATGTTGTAGGAGCAATGGAATCATCAGAGGCTATGCTTGTAATCCACAGGCCTTTTATATTGAGTGGTCCTGTTGTGCTTTGTTATAGTACTCCGTAATAAGTGTTTGGGTTGATACTGCATTTAGAAATCTTAACTCATTTGTTTTGAGTGATTTTGAGTTATACTAATGGACAATGTATGCAGCCTTCATCAGACACCTAAACATTTTCACCAGCAATCCATGTGGAACAGGAACTTCTGCTCTGCAGTTTTGGGTAATGGAGGCAAGGATCTTGCTCTATCCTAAATTATTTCCAATGGTACTTTTAAACTGAGAGAAAACATCTTACATATTCTTGCTAGCCGTCAGGTTGCACTGATTTAAAACAAGAAAATTTATTGTGCAATGTATGTATGGCCTATACAGATCTCATCAGAAGTAAGTCGTATTGAGTACAATAGGGCTTACTCCCAGGTAAGTGGGTTTCAGAAGAAAACAAGGAAATATTTAAATAATTCCCTTAAATCAAGTTTCCCAATTAGTAACTCACATAATTTCTGAACAAAAGTTCATAGTAAATTGTTGCTGAAATGAAACATATTGGTTTTCAACTAAATATAGCACTGGTATCCTTGGGGAGTGGAGGCTAAGGCCCACCAGCAATCCTATATAGCCAAGATCATTGCTTCCACAAAATGGGAACAGTGATTTGAACTGTATCTGGAGGGAGGTTAGAGCCTCAGCTACCCAGCAGTTGTGATGCAGTCATCATTAACATAATGAAGACAGCAATCTTTTGACCGTTGGGAATGTTGACAAGTGGAGGCTTTAACCCAATGATCCACAATGTGGTTTAAATTAGTGCCCCTGTGCTTCTTAGATGTACAGAAAGAGTGATCTTTTCTCTGCCACCCAGCTGATGACTGATGAGCTGGACGAAATGGGTAGGGCTTCCTGGGACTTAGCAGGCTGCACAGAGAGCAGCCAAGGGCCACATTCAATCTGTAGATTGCTCACATGTGTTCTGCGTTATCTGGAAGCATCTAAAACCTCTAGTCATGACGCCCACTTTCCTTTTACATGTTATCTCCCTAGAAAGGTGTAACATTGAAATTAGTAGACTTCCATTTGTAGTCAAATACAAGGATACTAAGCAAGAACATTTACTAGAACAAGAGCTCTGTCTGAATAGAGATGGGTGACTTATCTCTGATCAAATCTGATTTCAAAAATAAGCCAACCTCCCCAAAACACTTCTCAGCTACTGATTCTCTTTCTCCCTATGTACACTGATCCCACAAATTCATTCTCCCTCTCCCTTCAACCTCACCAGTGATTGTGGTTGTCTGGTGAAAAGATATTACTGTATAATTTATCACTGAACAGGGAAAAGATAAAATAAGTTAATAAGGATGATACAACAATACTGGGTATACACCTCACAGAAACATAATGTAACCAGTTTTTGTATCTTGCTCTCTAAAATGATGGGAAAGTAGTATTTCTTCCAAATATCTTGTATTTTGAGATGCTGTCTCTCTCCTTTCTCCATCACTTGATGAACACATGTATCATGCCTATTTAAACTTTGTAGAAGTATTGATCAAAATAGAAAAATATACTGACAGTGTTTTGCTAATGTGGGGATCTATCTGCTGAACTGGTGGGGGAAGAGAGGTCTGTTTCTTAGAGGTTTTGGGGGAAAGAGCTATAATTCAGTGGTACAGCACATCTTTGTATGCAGAAAGGCGCTGGTATTTGCAGGTAGGGCTGGAAATAATAGTGCATTTATGGTGGATTTATTCTGCTTTAGTTTGTTCTGTGATGCTTCCCCAATGCAATCACATGATTGCTGTCTGGAGGTGCTATCTCAACAGAAGTGGAACAAAAATAGATTAGAACCTTTGTGGTATAAAAAGTTATGGGATTTCAGCAGGAAGTTGTGGGACATGCACTGACTGGAAATTAAGCAGTGTGCCCACCCCAAAACTTTTCCAGGAGCAAACAGAATTGAAAATAGGATTATGTGAGACTGTCCTGATAGCATCATGAGCACAAATCATCATGAATGTACAATAAAAAGGATGTCGGGAGGTGGGTTTTTTTCTCTCTGTCTCTCATAGAACGTGGATAGGAAGAGAGACCAAGAGTTTGACATACAAGCCAGGGTAACTCACTCTCAATACAGGTGCATTACAGTCTTGGTGTTCTTTTCTCTCACTTTCCTAAGATTGAGTGGTAGAAGGACATCTGTATGTTCCCTCTTCCACTACCATATTCCCTATTATCTCTCTCCCCTCCTGTTTTCATTTTGGCAGCAGGACACTTGAAAGGCTTAGCCTCTGCTTTCCATTCAAATGCAGACATTTTTGTTAACATGAACTGCGAGATTCTGTATTAATAGAATGGTAAGCCAGTGTGGTGTAGTGGTTAGAGCGTTGGACTACAACCTGGGAGATTTGGGTTCAAATCCCCACACAGCCATGAAGCTCACTGGGTGACCTGGAGCCAGTCACTGCCTCTTAGCCTCAGAGGAAGGCAATGGTAAACCACCTCTGAATACTGCTTACCATGAAAACCCTATTGATAGGGCCGCCATAAGTCAGAATCGACTTGAAGGCAGTCCATTTCCATTTTCCGATGCATTTGGATAACTGAGGGCCAAATGAGATGTGACACTAAGTGTGTAATTAGCAACCATGTCTCTCTGCCTGTGTTGTTGTTTTTTACGTTAATAGGTATATGTGGGCCCAATTTTTCACATGCATGTGCATTATTTATTTTTTATTATTTAAAATATTTCTATCCCGCCCTTCTACCCTATAATAGGGCACTCAGGGCAGCTTACAATTATTATTATTTATTACATTGGTATACCGCCCCATAGCCGAAGCTCTTTGGACTGTTTACAACAACCGAACAGGCACATAATAAAAATTGTACACAATAAAGATCATAAAAACAATAAAATAAATTAAAATACATAAAATGCCATTAAAATACATAAAATACAATACACACACACATATATACAGGGAGTGGTACTGAAGGGACTACGGAGGTAAAAATTAACATAGAAGGCATAAAATCAGTGTCAGACTCTACCCTCAGTTCCTCCCAAGGGCTCTCTGGAACAAGATCGTTTTCAGAAGTTTCCGGAAAACCATCAGGGAGGGAGCAGAGCGGGCTTTTGGGGTAGGATATTACAAAGCTTGGGGGCCACAGCTGAAAAGGCTCTCTCCCATGTGACTGTTAGTCTAACATCTTTCATTCCAGGAATGCAGAGGAGACTAGAGGCAGATGATCTTAAATCTCGGGCAGGTATATATGGGCGTAAGCGGTCCCTCAGGTACATTGGTCCAAGGCCATTAAAGGCTTTAAAGGTCAGAACCAGCACTTTGAATTGGGCCTGGAAACAAATTGGGAGCCAGTGGAGTCAATAAAGCACAGGAGTGATATGCTCCCTGCGCTGTGCTCCAGTTAACATTCTGGCTGCTGCATTTTGAACCAACTGTAATTTCTGAACTGTTTTCAAAGGCAGCCCCACATAGAGTGTGTTACAGTAATCAGTCCTCGATGTCACCAATGCATGTGTCAGTGTGGCCAAGTCAACTGCTTCCAGGAACAGATGCAGCTGGTAGACCAGTTTGAGTTGGACAAAAGCACTCCTGGCTACCACAGCCACCTGATATTCAAGCAGCAGGGCAGGAACCAGGAGGACTCCCAAATGTCAGGCCTGCCCATTCAAGGGGAGTGCAACCCCATCCAGAATAGGTTGCAACCCTATCCCTTATTATTGTAGCAATCCCTAAGAACTGCAGTTCAGTTTAACCTGTCCTGAACCAACCCCACAACAACAGCCATGGCAGAGTGACCCTTCTGTAAGCAAACACATTTGAGAGCAAAAGAGACTTTTGGATCAGGGTGGGGCACAACAGCAAGCACAAAATCTTTTCATGAAACAATCCAGATAATTGACTGATCCAGATAGAGAAGATGTGCACTGAATGATTGATTTGGCCATATAGCTCACAGTAACCTGCAAGTCTTTCATGAGGTTTAAGTGGCTAACTTTTTTAAGAAAATGTCTATACATTCACTGACAAAGCAGCTGGCTTTGGGTACCTGGTCTGCTGTATGTTCACTGAGCATGCACAAAATCGTTTAACATTCTGAGTTAGAAAAGAACTTTTCAGGGATATGACATACAGTTTGTAATACAGCAAAACATTACAAGTTGGACAAGTTAGCTTATGAAACATCATGTAATGAGAATTTCAATAACATCACTAGTGAAGAACCAAATCTAATGTAACTGACTCTACATTTTCCAGCCTTCTGTAGTGTGAATTCAATATGTCAAATGTCCATGTGAATACATATTTTAAACAAATTAAGGTTCACTTAAGGGTTATAGGGAATTATTATTACTTAGGAACATGTCTTTTACTGAGGCGCACCATTGGTCCATCCAGCTAAGTACTGTCTGCACTGACTGGCAGCGGCTCTCCGAGATTCCAGACTGGGTATATTCCCAGCCCTACCTGGAGATGCTGTGGATTGAACATGGGACCTGTATGCAAAGCAGATGCTCTACCACTGAGCTATGGCCCTTCTTCTCCAAATACTAGGCAGTACTTCATACTATGAAACTTTATGTCAGGGTTGTAGAACCTGTGGTTTCCCAGATTTTGAATTCCAACTCCCGTCAGCCCCAGCCAGCATATCTAATAGTCATGCATGATGGGAGTTGTAGTCCAACACCATACAGAGGGCCACAGGTTCCTCTCCCTGCTTTATGTCTTTCAGGAATTAGGAGTTGACCTCCAGGCACATTTAAAGCACATTGCTTCCTCAGAGAATCCTGGGAACTGTAGTTTATCCCTCACAAAACAACAATTCCTAGCACCCTTAATAAACAACAGTTTACAGGATTCTTTGGGGGAAATTATGTACTGTAAATGTATGTTGTGTATGCAGCCTAGGATAATATGTCCTTCTGTGCTTTACATGGGTGCACCTACATCTAAGCCCCACACCTGCTCCAGGGAAAACTTGATTGGCTGTCTTAGTGAACATAAATAGACAGTTTCCAGCTGCCATGTCCAAGCTTCTTTTCATGCTCCATAAGTTTAGAGGAAGACTCTCCTCATCTCTCATGATGTCTTTCCTACCTGCATTTTCCATGGATCAGGGTAGAGAATTCCCAGCTTCTCTACTGAGCATCATCTGTAAAGGTATCTCTACTGAGCATCTTTGTCTCTCATGCTTTTCCCACTACACTGTAAGTTGCATTCCTGTAGAAAGCAGAGAGAGTACTTTGTAATCAGAAGCTGCAATAGCTGTGAATTTAGTGAATGAATCTAATGGGTGAAATATGTAAGAAGCATGCCTTACATAGAAAGAAATATACAGTATATGAAATCACCACTATAATTTAAAATAAGGTCAATTTTGCCATAGTAGTCATTCAGTAATCAATTTGGGGGTTGATTGTGGAGATTGGTTAAATGGCTAGTGCGTTTTGAAGACTATCTGTACTTTTCTTTCAAAAGCCGTAATCTATAATAGTGTGTCAGCAGCACACAAAGTATGAGTAATGTACTAACCACTGTAGGAAGGATGAGAGGGAACTCAAAAGGGCCAACAGAAGGGGAATATTGTTCAGAGAAATATCAGAATGTTAATATGGTTTTGGAAGAAGAAACAGTTGGCAGTACAGGAAAAATGTATTCAAGGTTGGACCGAATTCCTGCAGTGCTTGAGTACAGTTTCAGCTTACTTGAATAGTGGGGTTTCTAAAATGTGGTAGAAGTGGTTTTATACACATTCACTACGTTCTGAGGTACTTGTTTCAGAGCAGAGGGTATCTATCCAAACTCCTTTTTCCGCATTTAGGATGACATCTGTTTTTCCCTTGAGACTCCTTTGAGAATGTATTTTACTGCCAGATTTTAGGAATCCCCCAAAACTCGTACACCTGTCTTGCAATATGTTGCAATGCACAATTGCTTATCTGCATGTGTGCAGTAAATCCAGTTTGGCAATGTGCATTATATTGTGTGACTGGTGAGCAATTCGGAGAAGGCAAAACCCTTACAGCATAGCTGCTGTGTCTGCGCAGTTCAGTGTTGTTTTCTTCCTAATGATTTTGGTGATTTTTTGTGGATTAGACTTTACTAAAAAATTTAGGAAGGACTTACCTAGCAGGGGAGATACCATCCATACCATATGTACATTACTTCCCCCAAATAATCCTGGGAACTGTAATTTACCTCTCACAGAGCTACAATTTCCAGGACTCTTAACAAGCTACAGTTCCCAGGATTCTTTAAATGTACTTTAAATATATGATGTGGATATGCTTGTCTGTGGAGAAACCCTGTTTCATATTTGCAAATGTTAGTCTTGTTCGCAGCAGCCTTTAGCTCAAACTAGAGCCTACATGAATGAGTGTATGATTTAAGGTCACACCTTTCCCATTCCATCCTGTTAGAAATCTCCAGCTAATGGGTGTGAATGGGTTAATATTTCACAGGTGTTTCAGGTTTAAAATGCTGGGGTAACAGTAAGTAATGTGGGTCATAAAATTGGAGGATTATCCTCATTGGCCTAGTTTTGTCAGATCTCACAAGCATTGAATAATGCGCTTGTGATGTCCACCCCGTGCCTCTCCGGGTCTCTACCTCCTAATGCCCCACACTTGGATCAGGAAATCCCCCACAGGAAGTCTGCCTCAACCTGTGTCAGATATACCCTCTGAACCACAAACTTCAGCCCACCACCTTTCTCCTCAAAAGGTAACCACTGGTGTACACTGATAGCAGTACTGGTATTGGTATGGTATGGAATTGGACCCTGTTGTGGTAGTGTACATGACCAAGCTGACATGCAGGATTTTGAACAAACAAAACCAACTTTATTAATTACAAGATATTAAATATTTGAAATAGTGTTGTTATAGTCCCTATCCACCCTACCTACTCTTCCCCTCTAATCCTAATTAAATCCTTTCCTAACACCCTCCCAGTCCTATGCCTCCTAAAAACACATCCTAACACTTCAAAATGGCCCTCCCTTAGCATGTGTGGGGCCTGGGCAAAAGCATAGTTGGGGGCCCCCCACATTTGCTCCAGGTCACCGTCTTGGTCTTGGCCGAGTCGCCATAGGTGCGCAGGCAGCAGTCCCGGAACTGCCGGCCCAGCTTGCTGTCCATGGGGTGGCTTCAGCTCACTGACCACAGCTGGAGCGGCGGTGGCAGTGGCGGCTTTAACATGACAGGCAGGCAAGCGAGTCCCTGTCCCAGGTGGAGAGAAAGAGAGCGAGCGAGCACTGCACCCTGCCTGGCGTGGCGAAGGCAAGCAGGCAGGCAGGGAGGAACTGGCTGGTGAGCAGATCGCCAAGCGTGGGGGCCCCCAAGGCATAGGGCCCAGGGCAACTGCCCCACTTCCCGGTGCCTAGGGGCTGCTCTGCTCTTCAAGATCTAATCCTATCTCCCCTAAGTGACAAAACAAACTGCTTTTCTATTCAAAACTGTCTCAGAACTCTCTCATACACACACTCTCCCACCTGGCAGTCTTACATCATCCACACCTCCTAGCATTCCATTAACTATTTCATAACAGAACACATTTTAAAACAAGGTTAAACAGATGGTTTCATCACAATGTCCTTTGTGCCAGGCCAGTGGAAACAGTAGTTTTCATCCCAAGCAAAGCTTTAAATTAGAAAACATCCCTTTGTGTATAGGCTGAGGAGATATGCCAGTGTGGTGCAGGGATAATTAAAAGTATTTTCAAGAAGGCTTTGGAATTTTTGTACTGTACTGTTTTTGTATGCCAACACCCCTTTCTTGGCAAAGGTGGAGAAGAAGGTGGTTGTAACCAAAGAAAATAGTCTGCCAGCTAGAATATCTAGCTAGGTATGAACTTTGTTATGCTTAATTCTTGAACTGTCTTCCCCACTGCCACCATTTATCAAATGTTTGTAAATTTCTGATTCCATAAATAAACTCATGTTTTACTTCTTTACAAGGGTTTTAGTCTACTCTTGAGCCGTACTCAACCATACTTAGCTTATGCTTCTCAGATTTAGCTAGTTACAGGGGATACCTTTCCATTTGTGTGTGAATGCCCAAGAAGTCCTTGGAATTCAATTGTGAGCTGCCCCCACAACATCAGTTTGTTTAAAAGTGGGGTGGTGACAGCTTTCTACCCTAAAAGAGCAGTTTTGGGAATCCTTCCTATTATGTGATTTAGATTAGGTGCTATTTAGATTAGGTGCTATTGTGGCAACACCAGCCGAGATGTCCAATGCAACATTGAACCCAGTGTTGTGGGATCAATTCCAGTTAATGTAGCCTGATGATGTGGACAGGATGCTTGCAAAGATACTTCCGACCACTTCCTCATTAGATCCTTGTCCTTCCTGGTTTATTAAAGCTAGCTGGAGTGGAGTGACTGAATGGGTCATGGGTGTGGTAAATGCATCTCTGCATGATGGAATGTAGCTTACTGCACTCAAAGAGGTGGTGGTGTGTCTGCTTCTTTAAAAACCTACTATGGACCCAATGGAATGTAAGCCAACACCCCTTTCTTGGCAAAAGTGGTGAAGAAGGTGGTTGTGGAGCAACTGCAGTCATTCCTGGATGAGACTTGATTACTTAGATCCGCTACAATCTACGTTCAGATCCAGTTTTGGCGCAAAATCACCTTTGGTCGCTCTTATGGATGACCTTTATCATGAGACACATAAGGAGAGTGCAACCCTGTTATTTCTGTTTAATCTCTCAGCAGCTTTTAATACCATTGACTTCCTGGACCAACTCAGTGGGATGGCTGTTGGGGGCACCGTATTATGGTGGTTCTGTTCTTATCTGTAGGGCCATGTTCAGAGAGTAGCACTGGGTGAGTACTCCTCACCCCCCTGGCACTTATGCTGTGGGGTTCTGCAGGGTACTATCCTTTCCCCAGTGTTATTTAATATATATATGAAGCCATTGTGAGTGATCATAAGGAATTTTGGAACATGGTGTCATCAGTATGTTATCTGAATGGGGTCACACTCCATCTGAAGGAACAGATGTGTAGCTTGGGGGTACTCCTGGATATAACTTCGTCACTAGCGGTTCAAATGTCCTCTATGGCTAGGAGTGCCTTTTACCAGTTTTGTCTGATTGGCCAGCTACAGACATTCCTGGATAGGGTTAGCCTGACCACTGTAGTCCATGTGTTGGGAACCTCGAGGCTGAATTACTGCAGTGTGCTGGTCCAGAATGCAGTGGCCAGACTACTGATGGGGGCACATGACCAACAACATGTGATACCATTGTTAAAACATCTGCACTGGCTTCCCATCTGCTACTAAGCCAGGTTCATAGAATAGAATCATAGAGTTGGAAAGGGCCTATAAAGCCATCAAGTCCAGCCCCCACTCAATGCAGATTTCCAGATCAAAGCATTCCTGACAGGTGGCTGACCAGTTGCCTCTTGAAAGCCTCCAGGGTTGGAGAGCCCACTACCGCTCCAGGTAATTGGTTCCATTTCGTACAGCTCTATCAGTTAGGAAGTTTTTCCTGATGTTCACCTGAAATCTGGCTTCCTGTAACTTGAGCCCATTATTTCGTGTCCTGCACTCTGGGATGATTGAGAAGGCCCTCCTCAGTGTGACAACCTTTCAAGTACTTGAAGAGTGCTATCATATCTCCCCCCAGTCTTCTCTTCTCAAGACTAAACATGCCCAGTTCTTTCAGTCTCTCCTCATAGGGCTTTGTCTCTATTCCCCTGATCATCCTTGTTGCCCTCTTCTGAACCCGTTCCAGTTTCTCTGCATCCTTCTTAAAGTGTGATGTCCAGAACTGGACACAGTATTCAAGATGAGGCCTAACCAGTGCTAAAGAGAGGGGGACCAATACTTCACGCAGTTTGGAAGCTATTATTCTGTTAATGCAGCCTAAAATAGCATTTGCCTTTTTCACAGCCACATCACACTGTTGGCTCATATTCAGCTTGTGATCAACAACAATCCCAAGATCCTTCTCACATGTAGTATTGCTGAGGCAAGTATCCCCCATCTTATAACTGTGTATTTGGTTTCTTTTTCCTAAGAGTAGAACTGTGCACTTCTCCCTGTTAAATTTTATTCTGTGTTTTCAGCCCAGTGCTCCAGCCTATCAAGATTTCTTTGAATTTTGTTTGTCTTCCAAGGTATTAGCTATCCCTCCCAATTTTGTATCAGCTGCAAATTTGATAAGTATTCCCTGCACCTCCTCATCCAAGTCATTAATAAAAATGTTGAACAGCACTGGGTCTAGGGCTGAGCCCTGCAGTACCCCACTCATTACCTCCCCCTAGTTTGAGAAGGAACCATTGATAAGTACTCTTTGAGTACAATTCTGTAGCCAACTGTGGATCCATCTGATAGTTGTTCCATCCAGCCCACATTTAGCTAGCTTGCTAATCAGAATATCATGGGGCACTTTGTTAAAAGCTTTGCTGAAGTCGAGATATATTGTGTCCATAGCATTCCCACAGTCTACCAGGGAGCTTACCTGATCAAAAAATGAGATAAGATGTTGACTTCTAGTAATCACTGCAAGGTGCTTACAAACTGACTGCTTTATAATCTGCTCCACAATTTCCCCAGGGATCAATGTCAGGCTGACTGGTCTGTAGTTCCCAGATTCCTCCTTTTTGCCTTTTTTGAAGATATGGACCACATTAGCCCTCCTCCAGTCATCTGACACTTCACCCATCCTCTACAATTTTGCAAAGATAATAGACAGTGGTTCTGAGAGTTCTTTAGCCAGTTCCTTCAATACTCATGGTCCTTGTATTAATTTACAAAGCTCTGAACAACTTCGGTCTGGGGTATCTTAGGGACCACCTGAACCCTTATATCCCAGCTTGATCACTGAGATCATCCGCTGGAGCATTCTTAGTCATCCCCTGAGTTGGTGAGGCTCTTTTGACAACAACAAATCATTTAGCATCATCAGCCCAGTCCTATGGAATAGAGATTCAACATCTTGTGCTCTGAGTTTTAAACGCCTGCTGAACACTTTTCTATGTCACCAGCTTATGCAGGAAATTGAAAAGATACGACCTGGGAGACCAGGGTTCGAATCCCCACATAGCCATGAAGCTCACTGGGTGACCTTGGGCCAGTCACTGCCTCTCAGCCTCATGAAAACCCTATTCATAGGGTCACCATAAGTCGGAATCGACTTGAAGGCAGTCCATTTACATTTTATGGTTTTATTGTGTATTTATGTATGTTGTAAACTGCCTTGATTTTTTTAAGAATAGTGGCATATAAATATATTTATAAATAAATGTGTGGGTGTAGTATGCTCTGCATTGATCTCTGGAAAAATAATTGGAACACAGATAAAAATAACTTTTTATGGAATTTGCTTTCTTTATTCAGTGGTAAATAATTTGTAATGCTAATTATTGACAAAAGTTAAAATATTTTGTGATGTATTTAATTTCATAATCATAGATCTTCACTGGACCAGTAGCTAATTCAGTCCAATCTTCTAGTCCAGTGCAAAACCATCTATGAATCTTCCTGTCTCAATTATGAAATATAAGGTAGACTACAGTTAGGGGAAGGGCTGTAGTAGGGCATATGTTTTGCACACAGAAGGCCCTAGATTTAATCTTTGCTGTCTCCAGGTAGGACTGGGAAAGATCAGAGCTTGGAAAAGTTACTTTTTTGAACTACAACTCCCATCAGCCCAATCCAGTGGCCATGCTGGCTGGGGCTGATGGGAGTTGTAGTTTAAAAAAGTAACTTTTCCAAGCTCTGGGAAAGATTCCTGTCTGAAAGCTAGAGAGCTGCTGCTAATTAGTACAGTGCTGAGCTGGATGGACCATTGGTCTGATTCAGTATAAGTCAGCTTCCTATGTTCAACAGTGAGAGAGTTAGACTGTACAAAACTTACAGTGTTAAAGATACATAGTTTAGAGGAATGTGAAATAACTAAGATTAGTGTATGTGTGTATTACTGCATCATGTTATATTCTGAAAGCTATTGAGATCAGGCATAAAAAGTTAGAGTGACAAAGTACATTAAATTATAGAATTGGTTAGGTTCATTAACCGCACAATCCTTTTCACATCTATCCAGAAATGAGTCCCATTGTTTCCAATGGGACTTGCTCCCAAGTAAGTGTTATAGAATTGCAGCTTAATACTAGCCAGACCTGGCAGTGTCTTTTTCTCTGTTATGTACATTACCTTAGATATTTTGGTAGAAAGGCAACTAATATATTATTAAAATAACTAATTATAAATAATTTTGTTATGATGGCTTTTTTACTGTTTTGACAGAAGCATATATTTTTGGGTATAATATGTATGTATAAAATTCATGTATAAAATGAGCTTGTTTTGGTTTCTTAGAATTAAAATAGGGGGGTTTGTGACATGCTGAATTTGTATATATGACCAAAAGCAATTAGTATATTTGTGAGTGTTTTGCATGTACACATGAGTGTTTGTGCACAACTTTGATAGTGCAGTTCTATGCATGTCTACTCAGAAGTAAGCCTCACCAATTCAGTTGGACTTACTCCCAGAGAAATTTGTATAGGATTACAATCTTAGTGTACATAAAACATATTTTATTTATATTTTTAGTTAAAACAGAGCCAATGAGCAGCAGTGAGATTGCTACAACAGCAGCAGACGGGTCTTTAGACAGTTTCTCAGGATCGGGTAAGGAAGCATTTTTACCATGTCTAAATATGATAGCCATATATGTTTCAGATATCTAATTAGCAAAATCTTTCTGAGTAAGGAGAACCATGCATTCTGCAGATTTTCATGTGCATGTTCCCCTTATTGGCAGCTGTTGCTACCTATCAGCTGCTGAGTCTATTTTGAAATTAATAGTGAAATCCTATACAGATCAACTCAGAAGCAAGTCCTATTGAGTCTAATGGGGCTCCAGTTCCAGGTAAGTGTGTATAGGATTGCAGTCTTAATTTTGTCTAGCAACATGTTTTTCCATACTTGACTGACTGTTGAGACTGTTACTGCTGACATTTAGTAAGCACCTTTCAGTCTCAGTTTAGTTTCAGTCCACACTATCTGGCATATGTAAAGCAGATAGCTTCGTCTCAAAAATCTTGCTTCTTTATTTGAACAGCAGACACACAGACCTGTTAACCACCTGTTTAAAATTTTTTAATGCCACATGTACATTTATTCATATATGTTTTCATATTTCTTATTAATATAAATATGGAATCTTTTTTAAAAGTGCAAACTGTTCCAGTTGTTGCAGCAGGATGTTTCCTTTTTGACTTAATGCATAGCAGCCAATCAGCACTGTTCATAGCTAGTTTCTGCTGCAAACTTTTAATTCCTCCCTCCCCTGAGCTTGACACAGGAAAGGGAAATATACCTTTGAACTGAACACAATGAGGGTGCTTCTAAAGTAGACTCACTGCTCTAAAAACATTGGCTTGTATTCAGTGTTAGTAGTATTCAGAGCAGACCCACTGAAATTAATGGACACAAGTAACTTAGGCCCATTGATTTCAGTGGATATATTCTGAGCAGGATTTTGTTGAATACAGTTCATCATGTCTGTCTATATTAGGGCAATACTTTTTTATTTACTTATGTATTTATTTATTTATTTATTGCATTTGTATACCACCCCATAGCTGAAGCTCTCTGGGCGGTTTACAACAACTAAAAACATTAAAAACAAATATATAAATTTAAAACACATTTTTAAAAAGCAATTTAAAAACACATGCTAAAATGCCTGGGAGAAGAGGGAAGTCTTGACCTGACACCAAAAAGATAACAGTGTTGGCGCCAGGCATACCTCGTTAAATAAATCAGTCCATAATTTGGGGGCCACCACTGAGAAGCCCCTCTCCCTTGTTGCCAGACTCCTAGCTTCCCTCCGAGTAGGCACCCAGAGGAGGGCCATCGATGTTGAGCATAGTGTATGGGTGAGTTCGTGTCGGGAGAGGCGTTCCATCAGGTATTGTGGTCCCAAGCCATGTAAGGCTTTATAGGTTAAAACCAGCACCTTGAATCGAGCTTGGAAACATACAGGCAGCCAATGCAAGCGGGCTAGAATCAGTTTTGTATGTTTGAACCGTCTGGTCCCTGTTACCAATCTGGCTGCTGCATTTTGCACAAGCTGAAGTTTCTGAACCATCTTCAAAGGCAGCCCCACGTAGAGCCCATTGCAGTAATCTAACCTGGAGGTTACCAGAGCATGGAGAACTGAAGCCAGGTTATCCCTGTCCAGATAGGGATGTAGCTGGGCCACCAACCAAAGTTGGTAGAAGGCACTCCGTGCCACCGAAGCTACCTGAGCCTCAAGTGACAGAGATGGTTGTAGGAGAACCCCCAAGCTACGAACCTGCTCCTTCAGGGAGAGTGCAACCCCATCCAGGACAGGTTGAACACCCACCATCCAGTCAGAAGAACCACCCACTAACAGCATCTCAGTCTTGTCTGGATTGAGCCTCAGTTTATTAGCCCTCATCCAGTCCATTGTCACAGCCAGGCACCGGTTCAGCACATTGACAGCCTCACCTGAAGAAGATGAAAAGGAGAAATAGAGCTGCGTGTCATCACCATACTGATGACAACTCACTCCAAAGCTCCGGATGATCGCACTCAACGATTTCATGTAGATGTTGAACAGCATGGGGGACAGAACTGACCCATGTGAAACCCCATATTGGAGAGTCCAGGGTGCCGAGCAATGTTCCCCAAGCACCACCTTCTGGAGCCAACCCGCCAAGTAGGAGTGGAACCACCGCCATGCAGTCCCTCCCACTCTCAATTCAGCCAGTCATCCCAGAAGGATACCATGGTTGATGGTATCGAAAGCCGCTGAGAGATCAAGGAGAATCAAGAGTCACACTCCCCCTGTCTCTCTCCCGACAGAGGTTATCATACAGGGTGACGAAGGCTGTTTCTGTGCCAAAACCAGGACCTTGCCCAGGAATGGAACATTTGCTACTGGCCTATAGTTATTAAGATTTTCTGGGTTCAGGGAGGGTCTCTTTAGGAGTGGTCTCACTACCGCCTCTTCAGGCAGCCAGGGACCACCCCCTCTCGCAGAGAGGCATTAATCACTTTCCTGGCCCAGCCGGCTGTTCCATCCCTGTTAGCTTTTATTAGCCAAGAAGGGCAAGGATCCAGCACAGAAGTGGTTGCTTTTTGACGCCAACCAAAAGATCACAAAATACTGTGCAAGCTTTTGAGTTTCATTATGTCCATTTTACAGTCTTACAATCTCAATAATGGTTTTAAGATTCTTGATTGGAAAATCCAGCAAGGACTCCTAAGAGATGCTACCTTTTAGTTCCTTAGCATCCTTAATTTTTTCTTGCATCACAGTGGTGGAACATATGCTTTGCAAGTAAGAGGTTCTGGGTTCAATCAGTGGCATCTCCAGTTTGGCTGGAGAAGTCCCCTGTCTGAAATCCTGGAAAACTACAGCCAGTAAGCGCAGATAATAGGAAGTCAGATGGACCAATAGTCTGAACTGGTGTAAAGCAGCTTCCTAAGTCACATAAAAATCATTGGGACAAATAAGTCATAAAGATACTCTATGCAGGCAGTGTAAAATAGTCATAAAATATTGAAGAGGAATTACTCACTTACAGGCATCTGTTCCACCCCTCACTGCGATGTGCCTAAATAGCTATCTTCAGTTGTAGGTCTTTGGAAGGAAAAAATGGTAGGAAGATTGCTGGTTAGAAGTGCCACCCTTTCATAAAATACTGACATTTTACACAAGAACCATACGTGATGTAATTAATGTAATTCAACTGCAAAATTGTGTCAAAAGGGGAACATAAATTAAATGGAGCAAAGTATGACAGGGTATTTTTTTTATTAAAAAAATCTTGAAGTGTGACATATTTTAAGAATGGGCCCTGAAGAGCAGTTGAAACTGGAAAAGCCTAATTTGTAATAAAGATATTGAGAATTGTTGTGTAACCTGGATCTAATAAAGTATTATTTGGCATTAATGTAATTTTATTAAACTTCATTAAATTTCTAAAGTTCCCTTAACAAAAATAATATTTAGGTCGGGTGTGTGTGTGTGTGTTTACACTTCCATGTGCTTTCTTTTCCTCCATGTAGCAATTGGAAGCAGTGGCTTCAGCCCAAGACAAACTCACCAGTTTTCCCCACCGCAGATATACTCGTCCAAGTAAGATGTCTGTTACGTTAAAAAAGAAAATGAAAAGTAGAGTTAAACCTAGTTTATAATTATAATTGAATCCATCTGTTAAATCATAATCAAAATCAGTTTACCCTTGAGAGAGGCTGAATTTTAAAATAACTACAATGGTATCTTTAGATGTAGAAAATTGTTTAATTAATTAATTTGTTTTGCATAGTGACCGAGGAATTCTGTCATGCAGCTTAAGCAAAATGTTTGCATGTTTCTATCTAATGCAAAGACTTTACTGTTTTCTGTCATTTTGCAACAAATAGCAGACCATACCCACATATTCTTCCTACACCTTCTTCACAAACTATGGCTGCATATGGGCAGACGCAGTTTACCACAGGGATGCAACAAGCCACAGGTTATTCAACATACCCACAGCCCAGTCAGCCCTATGGAATCCCATCATATGGTGAGTAAAGTGGCTGGAGAGATGGTGACATACAATTGTGTATTGGGCTATGAAGTTGCTTTGCTGCTGAGTGCCGTATTAATTATTGACAGAATATTGCTTTTTAGTTGCTTAAGCAGCAATATTTTGGAACCTGCCTGAGGTCTAAAAAGAAATAAAGCATTGTTTCAGGATTTTGGAATAGTGCTCCTGAGTATTTGGCAATGTCTCATCTTTCACATCCGCATCTTCGCCTTTCTTACAATGGACTGTATCCAAGTAATGTCCTTGCACAAGAGCTTTTCATCCAGAGGAAAGCATCTGCTAGTGGAGGAGGCGTGGAGATTTTTGCCAATTTCCTTCCAGCTTGGAAGGCTCCACCCCCTCCCTCCTAAAAAAAAAAACTGTAATGGAGAATGCACCAACCCAGTAGAACAGATTTTCAGGACATGCTGGGGGCTGGAGATGGAGAGGGATCAGGAAAACTCCCTTCCTCCTTTATTAGCAAATGCCTCCACTGGAGCAACAGCTGGAAGGATCAGTTGGATTTTGCTCGATGTGTATAGGTTGGTATATGAATGTCTGGTGCAAGGACTAATATGTGTCTATGGTTTGTGTAAAAAAAGTTAATGTACTTTTTCTTTGTGGATCATTGAAAATATTAATGAAACTTCCCGCATGCAGGTATACCCATAATGCACAATGCTGTCCTGGCTGTATTTTATGTATTTAAATATCACTTATGAAATACAGAAAGAATTATTCAACTGAAGGTTCAATCTCACTGATTTCAGAGGGAGATATTTAAACATATTGTTGCACGCCTCCCCAATCTCCGAGCAGTGAGATTTCCGGGTCCCTGCGCTCCTCCAGCGTTTGGTTTCCTTTGGGAAGAAGGTCAGCGGAGACTGCAGTGTCTTTATGAAATATGGTTTATTTATTTACACACATTCCAACCTGAGCTTAAGATGCAGGGGTTCAAGGCATCAGCAGTCCAATATCCAGCTTTCCCATCTGGGTTGCAGGAGGCACCCCAAATGCCATGGTGCAGAGAGCCAGTCTCTCTGCCTGCCTTCAGTCACCTGCCTTTCTCTGGACACAACTAAAAACACAAACCTTTCCTAGGCTCTAGGAGGGGTGGGGAAGGTTCTCCTGAAGAGTTTCAATGACAAAAGGGTCTTCCTGGTCCATTCACAGTTGCTGGGCAACTGATAGGCCCATTATCCTACCTGGCCACTCTATTTGATTAACAAAAGACTCATTTGACTAGCAGAGAGTTCCTCATTCCAAGGCACAGGATTCCAAATCCCACAGGAATCATCCATTCCAACCCCCATACTCATAACAATATCCAATAAATTCAATCCTACAATTGTCTTTAAAACAGCAATTAATAAAACACTAGCACTCAACAATTGAAACATCAGCTAAAGAACTCCATAATAATAAATCGCAAAGTACTGGCCCACATTACAAAGGCTTCATATTTTCTGCCTCTAAAGGTTGGCCGAGAAGAGCATTGACCCAACTCACTTGGAACATGTTGGCCTAAAAGCTTTGCTGTTCCCCATTGCTAATCTCACCTCTCTTACCATTGGGGACTTCTGAGCTGGTCCTTCTGAACCATTGTCAATATGTAGAGTATCATTTTCTAAGCTATGCAGAACTCAAGCCATAAAGACCTTTAATACCAGCACCTTGAAAGGCTAAGACATAGCCAGTGCAATTGCCATTAACACTGGTCTTATGTATTATTATATCCCCATACAAAGGGAAGTATGTCTAGTAGGGTTTATTATCTAATAAACTATGACTAGGATTGCAGCCTTAACTAACAAATTGTTGAATTAATTGACTAAAACTCAGGCAAATAAGTTTTCCTTAACTGGGTGATAGTCCTAACAAAGATCACTATATTTCAGATATGTCCATCTAAAGAAATCTAAAGAAAGACAATTAGCACTAACAAGCCTGCTCATTTTTATTTGTTTAAATTTGCCCAATATGATCTTGTGATCTGTTTTAAAGTTCATTTTAGTAAAAAGGCTACCAGGATTATACTTTTGAGTTTACTTTTGAATGCAAGCAAAAATTAAAATTTCAGACATTTGCAGTTTATTCCCTTAATGTTAGAATTGAAAGAAGTTTTAAAAATAAATACGAATAAAATACATTTCTTTTTTTATAATTGGAATTTATTCTTAATATTTTTAGAATAGGAAAATTGATCAAAATGCTTCTAGAGATATTTTGATTATTTGATCAAATTTTATGTTAATACAATGATGTATTCTTATAGGGTTTATATATTCCATTTTTTCTATTATTGTGAGTTGATATCTTTTTGTGTTTCTTTCCCTCTTTTTTTTGAACAGCATGTTTTCATTTAAAAGCTCCATTTGATATATTTATATATAATTAATAATAGTTCATTATTGTGTGATAAAGCTAGCTGCAACCACAAGTCAGAACAGAAATTTTAAACTCTTACTAATTTACTGTTAACAACCAAACATTTTATGGATCACTCTGGCAAAGCCTCTCTATTTCTCCATTCTCCCGTTATACAATAAAGTAAAGCTAGTAATGGAATGAAGATGGTTGGTGAAGATGATTGCCACTGGCAGCTGATTACAAAGGCTTTCTTCACTCTGATGTGCCTACAAAGCGGCTAAAAAGGGTTTAAAAATGTTGCTTTTTATTCCCCTTCCAGCAGGGCTCTCAGTTACTGCTTCTCTTCCAGATAGCTACTGGAATTTTATTATTTATTTGTATTAGCTTGAATACATATAGTGCTAAATTTTTACAAATGTTCATTCATCAGCATAATTCCCATCACTACCATCACTACAGTTCTAACAATACCATTCTTCCTCTTAATGCAAAGAGGGTTAAAAGAACTAGGATAGGGTTTTTCACAATATAGCTGCCACATGGAAAATGAAATTTTAATCCACAGCTACATGCAATGTTATCATGCCGCTTCCTTCTCCTTTTTAATACACCCATGAGGGGATAATTTGCAGTGTGAAAGGTCTGAGGGTATTGCAAAGGAGAAGCAGTTTAACCGCCAACACATGGTCTACATGTTGCGACTGAGGGGCGAAATAAGACAGACACATCAGCTTGTGTTGAACAAGGGCCACTTTATTAAATTACAGCAAAAAAAAACATTTTAAAGTGACCTGCAGAGGGAAACCTAGGTGCGGGAACTGTCTATAAGCAAGCATTTTACCATACAGCTCTCGGGCAACCAGCCCCTGCTGGGGGCAAGAGCAAACCCATTTGCTTACCCCTTACCCCGGCCACACCCAGTAGGTGAGTAGGGGGGCCTTCTCACGTCACCACCCCCCGGGGCCGTACAACCCTCAGGTGGATGAGGTAAGTTGGCCCCAGAAGCAGCCCATATCCTGCTCTCGAGCCATAAAGCCCTGACAGACAGGCCTCTGGAACCACCAATCACCTCCAAAAGTGCCTAAGGGGGCCACCTAGCTGTCCTTACCTATTTCCCTTCCCGCACCTTCCTGCCACAAAAGGGGGACAAATCTCTATTTAGTCCCTTTACCCCACTGCCGAGAAGCACATCTCGCAGACACTTCTGCAGGTCCCCCCAAAATACGTCGTTACCTGCATCTGACAGGTGTGCGCCATCGGCCCTATATAGTTCAAACCTCCAATGCTGAATGTGGGGATGCTGAATGGCCAACCCCCAATGCCCAAGAAGAGCCAACCAAATCTGCCGGTTGACCTTCTTCCATGCTTGATCAATCCCCCATGGGTCCCAAACACCACACCAAACCCTGTGTGGGAGCATGTCTGACCACAGCAGACGTACCGAAGGTCAATGTTGCCTTATTAACTGCATGTCCATGCATGCCTGAACACTGAGGGCCTTGCCCTGCATCAAACCAAGGTCATTACAACCAAGGTGAATGACCACAACCTGCGGAACTGCCCGCACTAAACCTTGGTGGAACAAAGCGGGTAGGAGCCCATCCCAATGCATTCCTTGCCGGCCAAACCACTGCACGGCAGCCCATTGACTGAGGCCCAACTGTAAGCCCATGCTCAATTTTGCGGCCCTCCAGTCTGCACAGAAGATCATGCTGTGGCCACATATTAGGATGTATGTCTGCTCCATCCTCATCCAGCAACCTGTCAAAACAAAGTACACTTGTTAAGCATCCGAATTCCAAGGCCCTCTAAAGGGGCAAATATAGCTCTTATAAGCCCCTGAGGACCAGCATCCAATGGTCTGCACGTTTTGTTGGGAAAACCCAAGACCTGCTGCCGTAGAAGCAGCTCCAATTCTAAAAGAGTGGGTTCCAAACTCTGAGGGATCATGCCCCAGCCCCAGCAATGCCCTCTTTGTGAGTGCCCAAAACTGGTATTTCATGAGGGGCTCCTCACTAGCATGGATAAATAAATATCCTTCTCCAGATCCCCTGGCCCCCAGGAAATCTTGCAAAGCCCACACCGGGCAGAGGTTAGGCACCGATAAAGGGGCCACTATCTGGTCCATCTTAGACCTCAATTTTATACAGGCACAACCGCCTTCTATGGAGACATCTGATAGCTAAAGTGCACATCAAGAGAGGTCTCGCTCAGATCCAGCCACCACCTCCCCTATCCTAAAAGCTCCAAAAAACAGCGTAAGGGCTACCACCTGAAATAGCCCGGCTTCATAGCTGGAGGAGCATACTGTTTCTCACTGGCCCACTATACCCAGTAAAATGTCCAGTGAGAAAAGTTGACGGGGATCAGGGCCTGCAGGGTGCTCTCTAGCCCACCCTGCCAACATGCGGCAGACCCTAAAGTCCCCAGTATAATCTGGAAAACCACTTGCCTTTGCTAAGAAGGAAAGCCCCACCAGCTTACCTTGCAGTGCTCGGATTGACAGGCCCTGCCTCCTGCCGTCCACCAGGAATTCCAGCAGGTGACTCACTGGAATAGGCCACTCTGGCGCATAGCCCTTACCGGCCCAGAATTCCTGAATCACCCTACCTGCTCTCTGGTAACTGGCAAGCGTGCTGGGGCAATGGAAAGGCTTATGGCCCTATCCGACTCTGCTCTCCAATCTTCCAAATCGCGGGGGGCACGGCTTCCAGCTGACCCCTGGCCAGCAGTGCCAGCTGACGGAAACGGTCCATCTGGTTCTGTGACAGAGCATGAGCAACACTATTGTCAATGCCAGGAACATGCCGTGCCTGGAAAAGAACATTAAAACGCAGGCATTGGAGAACAAAAGCCCGGACAAGGCCCATATCCCTGGTGTTTGTGGATGTAAGGGAATTGATAACATGGACTGTGGCCATGTTATCACACCAAAAATGTACCGTAGAGTTCTTCAAACTCTCAGCCCACAAATAGACTGCCACTACTATGGGGAAAAATTCCAGAAAGGTCAGATCCTTGGTCATCTCTTCCTGAATCCATGAATGTGGCCATTGTCCGTTACACCAGGAAGACCCAAATACTACCCCAAATCCAAAAACCCCAGACTCATTGGATTGAACTTGTAGCTCAGCCTCCAAGAGTCGGTCCTGCCTCCAGAAGGATATTCCATTGAAATCCTGCAAGAAGGAGGACCACACAGCCAGGTCAGAGTGCAATGCACCTGTAACCCTAAACCTATGGCGGGACCATAAAAGTCCAACCATGGCATCATAAACTCGCCTCAGAAATGCTCTGCCTGGCACCATGACCCTGCATGCAAAATTTAGGTGCCCAGCCAGCTCCTGGAGGGTGGATAGGAAAACTTTCCTTGCGCCAGCAACTTCCTTAATCTTCATATGGAAGGTCTCAAGCTTCTCCTTGGGCGGTCTACAGCACTGCCTCCCAGAGTCAATTTCTATCCCCAAGAAAGTCAAAATGGGCTGGGGCTTCCGTCTTTCCCATGGCCAAAGGAACCCCCAGTTCCTCTGCCATGTCCTGGAACTGTGCCATTAGGTGTTGGCATTCACCTGTGCCAGCCCTACCCGCAAATAAGAAAACATCCAAATAATGCACCACTGCATTCAGACCCATCCGTGTCTTGATTGCGCATTCCAAAAAGGTGCTAAAATGTTCAAACACCGGGCAAGAAATTGAGCATCCCATAGGTAATGCTTGATCCATATAAAATTTGTTGGCGAAAGCAACACCCAGCAGCTCAAAGTCTGCAGGGTGGATGGGCAGTAGTCAGAAAGTGGACTTAATGTCGCACTTACCCATGAATGCACCTCAGCCACAAGCCTGCACCATGCGCACTGCAGCATCAAGGGAGGTGTAGTGGACTGTACATAGACTGTCAGGAATGAAATCATTAACTGACTGTCCTTGCGGGTAGGACAAGTGGTGAATTAGCTTGAACTCTCCAGCTGCCTTATTGGGCACAATACTTAGTGGGGATACCCTAAGGTTAGGGAGTGGGGGTGATTGGAACGGGCCAAGCACCTGCCCTGCCTGCACTTCCTTGTCAATTTTCATTTGCACAATTGCCTCCATGCCCCCTACAGATTTTAGATTATGGGACATGAAGGCGGTCCGTGGACCGCTATAAGGAATTCGAAACCCTAACAAAAAAAACCTTGCAACAGAAAACGTGCATCCCCAACCACCGGGTAACCAGCAAGCAAGGTCTGCAAAACTTGTAACTTAATTGGGGAGGGACCCCTTTCCCTGAGTGGCACCAGGCGGAGGCTGTTTTCTGCCCCCTTGCTGGTCCCTGCCTCCTCCCTTGTACAACCTTCCCCTTGGGCAGGCAGTGCAAGGGTGTTCCGCTCCACAAATGGAACACTCATGCCGGAAGCGACAATGTTACATGTGCAGAACCCCTGGGAACTAAAATCCCAGCACAGCAGCCGTTGTTGAACCCCTTGCTCTGCATTAATGCGGGGAAGGGTAGCAGTCGAGTGCCTGCTCAGTAGATGCCCGCTATCACACCTATCCCCAGTCATGGCTCGGGCTGCATCCATGAACTGCAGCCATAACTCTGGCTCCTTTTTATCCCATGGCGGAGACCTATCGCATGCCACATGCATACGAAAAGCCTCATCATAAGAAAGCCAGGCCAGGCCAGAAAACTCCACATATGCCCTATAGATAATGTCCAGGTACTTCAACAAAGACAGCCCCGTTAGGGGCTGCCTTTCCATCAGTACTCCAGTGTAGATCAGGTACGCTGGCCACCAATTGACCCATGTCCGATCTACCCTCTGGCATCTAGGCCTATCCACTTCGCCTTCACCCTCCTTATCCTTGTCTTTCTTGGGGTGCTCCCTATAGAGCACTGAAAATACATCCACATATTCCCCTTGCCAAATTTTTTCTTTGGTCGCAGGGAGCAGGTGAAAACCGAGGGTGACAGCTGTCTCCCCAAAAGGGATGGCACTAGCAGCAACTGACCCCAAGGGATTCAATATTGCACATTGCCCTACTGCTGGAGGTGTATGTTCATCAGCCAGTGTAGCTGTCGTATCCATCCCACCAGATGATGTGGCTGATGCCACCGTCTGACCCCTTCCTGCATGCTGCCATACTTGGGTACATGCCGCCTGGAGACCACCTGGCATCACCCCTGGCGTGGGATGCAACACTCACTTCTGTTCTGGAGGGGGTAGCAAATGTACCCCCAAGGCCCACAGACCCCATGGAGGCTGTGACGATCCCACCTTTCGCTCCACCTGTCAGGTTCCCACCTGCTTGTGGCTACCGCCTTTCACTAAGCACCACCTCAGGACACCACCAGTCAGGATTGTTGTTTTTATTTTTTCTTACTCCACTCTAGCACAGATCTCTCAAGATCCCACTACTAGGCAGCAGCAGCAGCCACTCCTTGTAAACAATACTGCTAGAGACTTTGCCTTAGTCTCCCTATGGCTTGTTACTTTGTGTCTGGGTGCCCTTGCTGTCCACAGCCCCCTTGTATCTTTGTCTATAAAGCATACAGTCCTCGGTTGCTCTGGATACTTGACGATGTTACAATTTCTTCCTTCACTGCTGCCACCATATGATACAGTTTCCCTTCAGCCTTGGTAATTACCCTGCCCTCCCTTCTGGTCTGTGTATTCCCAGCCAAGGATCAGGCTTTTGGTAAACCAATAAAAGTATTTATTTGATAACACCAGGAAATAACAAGATTACTTTAGGAATGTTTAACAAGCATATGGTTTCATATAGTGTCACTCTTTATGTTTCTGGTCATATATATACTGTCTAAATATCAGCCAAATATAATCCAACCCTCCCTCAGAACTCTGCCAACCAACCCATCCAAATAACTCTCCACTAACGACTCTCCAACAACTCTCACCAACCGACCTCCCACTTCAACTCCTTTCCAATCACTCTCCTCTCAACTCCCCCCAACCAACCTCTCTGACTCAACTGTCATCCTCTCATTTATACCTTCAGCCATTCAAACACTCAGCCAATCATCATCCAACATTCTCCAGCATTCCAGCCCATGCTCTTTTCCCTCTCATTCAATTCACTTACCATATATCCCTTAATAAACCCGCACTTACCATATTTACAGGTTTTAACATATAAGGACATCACAGAGGCCATCCCCATCCTGGCCACCCAGCTGCCTGGGCGGGCCCAGCAGATTCACCTATTCCCACCAGCGGCCCTGGCACACTAGCTGCCTGACCCTCTCCCACAGATGATGACGTCGCGCCAGCTTCAGGTGCAGCTTCATCCAGTCTGGTTCTAACTGCCGCTGTTGATGAGGCGGGAGCCACTGTCCCTTCACTCACAACCTGCGTTGAGCCAGAAGGGGATTCCAAGGCATCCAGCCGGGCTAAAATCAAATTAATAACAGTTTTATTAGCCCCCTGCTGCTGCCCTGTGCCAATACCACCCCATGCCCCAGCCTTAGCTCTCTTCGACCTGGCTACCATCCCAGTCGAAGTCCCAGGTATGGCTGCCACCTTTGTGGCAGCCAGGGGTGGCATGGAGCTTTGCCCCGATGTTGCCCTCCCACGATGTTCCAATGCCTCTAAGCGTGCCAAAATAGCCACCCATGGAGGCACCTCCTCTTCATCAGAAGAGGTAGGGACTGGGGGGTGCCTTTTTTGCAGAGGTCTACAGGCCTTTCCCTTCCCCTTTGGCCCCCCCTTTCCTTTCTTGGGAGGCATGGCTTTGCTATGTATTTACTTTATAGTACTGTACTGTATTTTAATATTATGACTATGTATAATTTTGTTTTGTTTGTCCTTTTATTATTATTTATTTTTAATTTATTGTAGTTTATGTGTGTGTGTCTTTCTTTAACAACTAGCAGCACTAACGTGGTGCTGCTCACAAACGCCTAGCGCAACCCCACCTTAACTTCCGGGGGGGGGTTGGACGTCCAGCCGGCTAGGCCCCTATTATGAGGTCCGGCCTCACAACACGTGGCCTTTAAAAGGCCTGTACCAGCAGCCACAGAACTGCCACGCCCAAATGGCACCGCCCGCGTGGCTGCTTTAGGCTCCCACCCCCTCCAGGGATCAATCAACTGGGCCTACAGGGCCCATAAACAGACCCCTTCCAGCCGCTTCATGTGCCAAATAAAATGGCGCCATCCACGCGGTGATGTAAAATGGCCGCCCCTGCTCCGATGCGCTCTGGCGATGCTCCTTCCTCTTCGGGCTGCCTGGACTTAAATAAGACCAGGGTCCCGCCCCTCCACACAGCACGTTGCACGCGCATAATGCTGTGACGCATGACATTGCCCACCTCAAAGATGGCAGCGGCACCCCCAGACACAACTATGCCCTGCTCGACCACGCTGCGCAGGTGAGCAAGGCTTCACCAGTTTTAACATACCTGATATTGTGTATGAATGATACATATAGTGATTTTATTTTTCATGCCAGATAACCACATAGATTGGATCCAACGGATTTGTTTGTCTTCCTGTCACCATGAGACATTCCTAGTAGTTGCTTATTATGGTGTGGATGCAAATCATACGGAGAGGAGCCGATGCATATGGCGAGATGCAATAAGTTATTTCTGTCTATCTGACTAAAGACATTTTACTTTTTCTGGATCGTATCTCTATAATTTATTTCCCAAGGAAGCTGATCATTTAATAATGGAGAAATGGTTTTCTGAGTTGTAGTTGTTTGAATGTTGCCTGAGATGAAATTCCTGTCTCTAGTAAAAAAAACAGAAACACTATAAAATGTTACTCCAATCTGTAGAGGCATCTCTCAGGCATTTTATCTGTTTGACACCTGTATTGTTTATGTGGCAAAAGTCATATCCCTTCTGCAGTTTATACTGAATACATGCCTCTAGGCCCATTCAGTTTGAAAAGAGATTCCCCTCAATTTCAAAATCTCTAAATGAAATCTTAAAACTTGGATTGTTTGCAGTTTTTACTGTTCTGAGCCTGTATGTATGCACATTGGGCCCCAGGAATTAACCAACTCTAGGTGATTAATCTACTAATGAAAGAGATTAATAGCATAATCCTGTATGTACTTGCCTAGGTGTAAGTCCCATTGAACTCATGCACTGTAAAGCTCATAGGCCTAGTAGCTAAGTGGGTTTTGTATTAAAAGTGTGTAAATTATGGCATTCTGATATTTATAATATATTAAGTAAGGTATGGAAATGTATGGATTGCATCTGAAGTGGAATTTAGAATTTGTGTTGAAATTTGGAGTGGTTTAGGCTTTTTCTGTGTAAATTCCATGTAAACTGAAAATGTAGGATTGTTAAATGGTTACATCTACAGTATATTCATGCTGGATTTAAATTAAACAAGGATTTCAGGATGATTATATCATTTTAAATTCAGATATTGCAGCTTAACTAGATTGTGGACTGATATGCCTTTGCATACTTAAAATACATAAATACTTGCATGATTTTATTTAATGCCCTCTGTTAAAATATGAACAACTAGCTTTGCTATCACTAACTGATTTAGGTGCATTGTGGGCAGGCATCAAGACAGAAGGTGGATTATCACAAACGCAGTCACCTGGACAGACAGGCTTTCTGAGCTATGGTGCAAGCTTTAGCACTCCCCAGCCTGGACAGGCTCCATACAGTTACCAGATGCAAGGTCTGTATAAATAATTATAATTCATTTGGTTTCCATGTGTTGTTTTGGTTTTATTTTTTAAAAAATGAATTAAAATGCAAGTGACTAATTGAAGAAGATAGCAGTGCATGCTATGTGCAAAACTAGATCAAATTTAAATGTACTTAAATATCATTGTTGATATGAATTAGCATTTTCCACTCAAGCCACAGTTTTAATGGTGTTGTCAGCAACATTTTTAGCACAACTGTTTTATTGTGATTCCAATATTCAAAAGCTTATTTATTTTAAAATTCAATTTCTTACAGCATAGTTCTATGTAATGATAGACAACAGAGCAGTGTGAAAATTGTCACAAGAATATAAATATAAACTGACATAATTTCATCCCATAGGTGTGTTTTCTTTATCTATAAATTTAAGATGACATTCCCAACAAGTTAACTTGTCAGAATTATTTAGGTAATGTTGGCAATATACACTGGAAGTTGTATAAGATGCTATCAGTTGTGGGGGGTTTTCCCTAAACAATTTAAATGTTTACTTGATATTACACATCATGCCTAATACATTGTATATTTCTCTAGAATTCAGATATATACATTTTACCTAATACAGTGTATATTATGGAATCAAGTTCTCTTTAGGAAGAGAGAAAAGGATTCAAAACTAACCAGAAACAGGATCTCTAATTTCAGACTGGGTCAGTGGGAGCTATGCATGTTGAGTCCCTTGGAAACCTTAGAACAGTTGTTATGAAGTAGAGAAGCCTTAATGTCTTAACTGTATCAGACTTCGTTGATATTAGAATAGCTTTTAGGATGTATTGGTCTAGTTCTTAGCCTGTAAGCAAGGGAAACATTTATCTTTAGAATTAAGAGCAAATTTAGAATAGAAGAGGTGACAATCTGACATGAGGTCTGGATTAAGATATATGCCACCAAGTTTTCAACAGAGAGAATAAGGTTCCTTTCAGCTGATTAAAGGTTTAGTTTTGTTTTTTTACATTGAAATAAGGACTGAACCACACACTTATTTGTCGGATTTGATGGCTGCTTCAGCCTCATTTTTTAATATTGCTTAACTCCATCTTCTTTTTGGAAACAGTAGTCTCATCACATAACAATTCAGATACTGCTAGCAGTAACATGATTGAGAGCAAAGGCAGCAGAGTGAGGGAAATGTTTCCTGCATCACATTGTTCATATTTTGAATATACAATCACTTTTGTATCTTTTTGAGTCTCTCCAAATTTCCAAAGGGCAATTTTCACAGGCAGTGAAAGTGTTCAAAGATGTGGCTTCCCATATTTTCCTAAGTAATATAGGTTAAGAATTATAGGGCAGTTGCATATGTTGGTAGCCATGTTAGGATAGTTTGAAAATGGTATTTGTTTGTTTCTTATCCATTAATACTGATTCATGCAGCCTGAAATTGTACAGTCTTCACACAGAGCAGAATATTAGTTTTCACAGTATTATTGTTGTTGTTATTAATATATTTAATTTATATCCCACCCTTCCTCCCAGTAGGAGCCCAGGGCAGCAAACAAAAACACTAAAAACACTCTAAAATACCATAAAAACAGACTTTAAAATATATTAAAACATCTTTAAAAACATCTTTTAAAAAAATCTTTAAAAACATCTTAGAAAGTAATTCCAACACAGACTGGGATGAGGCTTGTTGAAAGAGGAAGATTTTCAGTAGGCGCCGAAAAGATAACAGAGATGGTGCCTGCCTAATATTTAAGGGGCGGGAATTCCAAAGGGTAGGTGCCACTATACTAAAGGTCCACGTCCTGTGTTGTGTGGAACAGATCTCCTGATAAGATGGTATCTGCAGGAGGCCTTCACCTGCAGAGTGTAGTGATTGACTGTGTATATAAAGGGTAAGACGATCCTTCAGGTATCCTGGTCCCAAGCTGTATAGGGCTTTGTACAACAAAACCAGAACCTTAAACTTAGCCCAGTAGCAAATAGGCAGCCAGAGCAATTCTTTCAGCAGCAGGGTGACATGTTGGTGATACCCTGCCTCAGTGAGTAGTCTGCAGCTTCCAGACCAACCTCAAGGGCAGCCCCACATACAGCGCATTACAGTAATCTGTCTTGGAGTTTGCCAGTGCATGGACAACAGTAGTCAAGCTATCCCGGTACAGAAATAGCCGCAGCTGTCTTACCTGCTGAAGCTGTTAAAAGACACCACTAGCCAGTGAGGTCACCTGGGCCTCTAGTGACAAAGATGGATCCAGGAGCACCCTCACACTATGAACCTACTTTTTCAGAGAGAGTATGACCCCAACCAAAGCAGGCAACTGACTAACTATCTGAACTCGGGAACTACAACCCATAGTGCCTCCATCTTGCTAGGATTCATACTCAATTTATTGGTCCTCATCCAGCCACCAGTCCAGGGTTTCCATGGACTCTCCCAATTCAGATGTTATAGAGAAATAGAGCTGGGTATCATCGTTGCCCCAAATCTCCTGGTGACCATTCCCAAGGGTTTCATATAGATGTTAAACAGCTTTGGGGACAAGATGGTACCCTGCAGCCCCCCAAAGCACAACTGCCAGGGGACTATTATCTGAAAATGACCCTTGAGATAGGATTGGACCGCTGTAATACAGTGCCTCTGATACCCATGTCACTAAGTCAGCTCAGAAGGATACCATGGCCAATGCTATCAAAAGCTGCCGAGAGATCAAGTAAGAATATCAGGACTGCACTCTCCCTATCCTTCTCCTGATAAATGTCATCCATCAGGGCGACCAAGGCTGATTCAGTCCCATAATCAAGCCTGAACCCAGATTGGAATAAGGCAGGATAATCTGTTTCATCCAAAAGTACTTGCAATTGGTATTCCACAGCTCTCTCAATCACCTTCCCTAAAAAGGATATTTGCAACCGGATGGTAGTTATCATAAACCAGTGGGTCCAGAGTGGGTTTTCTCAGGAGCAGTCAGATCATTGCCTCTTTCAGAGTGGCTGGAACCACTCCTTCTTGCAACGACACATTAACCATACCCTGGATCCACTCAGTCAAACACCCTCAGCACGCTTTAATAAGCCAAGAAGGGCAAGGGTCAAGAGGACACACGTCTGGCTGCATTGTTGCAAGCACCTTGCCCATGTCATCAGGCCACATCAACTGAAACCGATCCTGAGAAGTTGCAGCAGCTGTTGCACTGGACACCTCACTGGGGACTACAGTAGATGTGGATGGGGCATCAAGATTGCTATGGAGGCAAGCAACTTTACCCTTGAAGTGCCTTGCAAACAATTCACAATGGGACTCTGAAGGGCCTAGAACTCCATTTCCCTTAGTTAATGTCAACAGACCCCTGACAATACGGAAAAGCTCCATTGTATGACTACTTGAGGATGCGATGGTGGCAGAGAAGTGAGCCTTCTTCACTGCCCTCACCACCACATAATAGGCACAGTTATGATGTTTTACTCATGCCCGGTCAGCCTCACAGCACGTCGTTTGCCACTTGCACTCTAGCCGTCATCCAGCCTATTTCATTGCTGTTAGCTGACTGGTGTACAAAGGTGCAAACCAGGCTCCACAATGCCACACAGGATGCTCAGGGGCACCTGTGTTGAGCCCGATGCGCCTCACTGTTGTACAGTGTGACAAGGGCTTCAACAGGGTCTATCTACTGGGAACTCCACCAGGGCATTCAGGAATCCAGTGAATTCCATTAGTCTCCAGGGGCAGAGCTTGGAAGTAACCAGCTTGCACTGGTTGCCAATATGTTTCCGGGCTAGATTCAAAGTGTTGGTATTAACCTATAAAGCCTTATACGGTGCGGGACCACGATACCTTGCGGAACGCCTCTTCCGATATGAACCGGCCCGTGCACTACGTTCTGCTACGAAGGCCCTCCTCCGGGTTCCAACTCACAGGGAGGCCCGGAGGGTGATGACAAGATCTAGGGCCTTCTCAGTGGTGGCCCCCGAACTATGGAACAGTCTCCCCGAGGAAGTACACCTGGCACTGACTCTGCTCTCCTTCCGGCGCCAGGTCAAAACCTTCCTATTCTCTGAAGCATTTTAAGTTACACTGATTTACTTTTTAAAATGTTTATTGTATTGGATTGATGATTGTATTTTAGTATTATTTTGTTATTCATTGTATTTTTATGCTATTTTATGTTCACCGCCCAGAGAGCTATTGCTAGTCAGGCGGTATATAAATTTAATAAATAAATAAAATAAATAAATAACTCGTTACAAATAAGGAGTTACTTGTTATTTATTACTTTTTTGAGTAACGAATGGGTAACTTCGTTACATTTTGCTGATAATAGAACAAGTAGTCATTTCATTACTTTTGAGCTGCAACTTTAACGTTTCCAGCGTTACGTTTGGGCATTACTTGGGGGGAGCAAGGGAAGTCTTGATCTTAGGTGTGCGGGTTTGTACAGCTCCAACTTCCCACAACACAAAAGGCCAGGTAAAGAAATCCTTCAAGGCGCTCCGAGGAGATGAAGGTGCAACTCGGGTCAACCAGCGAGGACATCTAGGGCCGGCCAGCCACCATCCTGGGGCTGCAACTTCCTTCTCCCCTACCCTCTGGTGCCAGACTCATTCGGCCAAAGTGGCCCCATTGATGGCAGAGCCATCGGGCGCCAGATTCATCTGGATTGGCATGGGCTTCTTTTTCAGTATGGCCTCTGTGCAAGCCAGGGACCTGCAAAAGGCTGCCTGGGAAAGGCGAGGGCAGGCAGCTTGCAAGAGCCTCTCTTGGCACTTCCTCTAGCCCTGGGCTGCAGAAGCAGAGGGCTCTTAATCCTACCGGCCTGGACCCTGTGGCAAAGCAGGCGCCAGCTCCTTCTCTCCCTTCCGGGGCTCTTGCAGCTGACTGCCTTGGCTCCACTGCCTTCTGGGCGGCTCCTTCTGCTCCTGCTGCTGCACTCATTTTCTGGGTGCTTTAAAGAACAAGGTGAGGGAGAGAAGTGCCTGAGCTACGAGGGAGGGAAAGAGAGAGGGGAGGGGGTCCTCCTTGGGCGAGCCTGCATGTGCCCAGAAGGGGTCCGGTTCTGCGCAGGGCACATGTGTCCCGAGCCATGCCAGCCAACCCTATTGCACTTACCTTGCCTTACTTTGCCCAGAATGCAAGGGAAATTGAGGTGAGAAGGGGCCATGAAAGGCTGGTGGTGGCGGTAACAGACGGGAGCAGCTTGGTGGTAAAGCACATGCTTTGCAATTGCTTTGCAATGCAGAAGGACACAGGTTCGATTCCGCAGGTGCCTCCATGGGTCTCTCCTACTTCCAGAAAAGCTGCTGCCAATCAGTGTTGGCAATACCTAGATGGTCTCACTACAAGGCAACCTCCTGTTCCTGGAAAGAGCCCAGTGGAAGAAAGTCCTTAAACTTAACAATAATTCAAGGGCCCATAAAGAGTAAAAGCATCAACCTAATTAAATTTGTTTAAAAAATGGATAAATGCTAGAAACAAATTGTGATCACCGTAGAACTTTTATGGTAGTATCCTACACAACCAACTGTCATGCCAGAACAATTAACAATTAATAATGTAAGTGGAAGAACTTCAAAGGACAAACTCATTGAAATAAGGCATGTAGGCACTTGTGGTATAACTCGCTATTCACTCTGAAAGCCAAACTGGGTGAACAGATCTGTGGAATGACTGCGTCCTTGAATCTTGCTGATTCCAAATCTTGTTGTGGATAATTTCTGCCTGTCATGGAATTTTTTTAAAAAACACAAGTCCTCTTCCCTTTCCACACTCAAAAGGTAGAAATTTTATTTGTGCTATATGTATTCCAAGTCACATAGATGTGACTGAGCAAAGCTGAGGGCTTCTGGGTCAGAAATGTCAGTTCCTATAGAGGTGTAGCTTGAGCCCAATGCTTACAGTCTGAAGCAGGTGTCAGCAACTTTTGGCCCTCCAGATGTTGCTCAACTACAGTTCCCATCAGCCCCAGCCAATGGCCAGGGATGATGAGAATTGTAGCTCCACAACATCTGGAGGGCCAAAGGTTCTCTGCAGTTCTAAAGGAAGGCATTTAAGGCTGCAAATTCAACTCCATTTGCTTTGGAATAAGTTCCATTGAGTCTAATAGGACTTACTTCTAAGTAGGCATGGTTAAGATAGTGCTATCAGCCTTCCTAGTTGTCATGCAGAGCAGGCCTTCCTTAATCAGAAATGTACCATGTGCCTTAAATATGTGAGACTGGGGTGTGGAAAAAGGTGCTGGTTGGATGCTGGATGTTTCTGACGGTAAACCACAGCACAAATGAAGCTCGGCTTGGTTCAGCCATTGATTTATGAAGGGAAAGCAGGGCTCAGGCCTGCGTGGATGTCATGTCTGCTGATTTGGAAAGCCCCTGCCCTCAAGCATGTGAGGGACAGCTTCTAAATGTAGAATGCATGAGGGGCTGTTTTCAGATGTCCACGGTGGTAGTTTGTCTATGTAACCTTTTCACTAAGTTATCTAAAAGAGTTAGGCCTCCCACAAACCCAGTTTTCTCAGTAACACTCTCCTTGCTGCTCTCAAAAATATTGTTTAATTCATAACCTTAATTCTGTATCTACCACGATAATAGGTTTCTATTACTTAGGTAATTTAAAATGCTCATCCTATTGTCTGTTTTTATGATGCGAAGATCTGTTTTCAACATACATGCATCTCCTTGCAATGATTCAACATAATTAAATGTACTAAGATTCTGGTTCAAATGATCTTTTAGAAATGCTGGAGTATGTCTGGCAGGTAAAGATTTGCTAGCAGTCCTAACACACTTAATCCCATAAGACTGAAAGTGAAGGGAGTCATCAAAACCTCAAAATCACCCTTGGTTCTTGCATGTCATCTTTAACCCTCCCACCTTTTATAGTCTCAGGTTAGGTAAGACCTGAAATCTTAGAGCTATGATATACAGGAACGGTACTACCATTAGGCAGAAGGAGGTAGCCATCTCAGGTGGAAGATGCTGAGGGATGGCAAGGTGCTGGAGGACCGAGCAGTGCATGCCACATGGCCTGCTCTGTGTCCCCTAAGCCAGCCTGCTGCAGTGAGTTGTGATGGAGGATGATGTCCTGTAGCAAGTATTGGAAGCAAGATTCAGTAGAACGCCTGTTCAGTACCCGTGGCAGCGTAATGACTGTAAAAATACATTCCTTGTCTGGTGTGCTCTTTGAGCATCTTGTTTTGAGACATAACAGAAATGTATTGTAAAAGCAGCATTTCAAGTGTACAATTTGATTTCAAATGTTGGGGTATCATCATTGCTGGGGGTTTGGGGGGATGTGAGGTGCTGGTATGCCATTCTGTTAATCTTACTGATAAAAAAAAATATCGTACTACCCTCTGTGTGTGTGTGTGTGCTTATTTTTAATGCTGTTTTAGGCTACTTAGATGTGCTGCAGCCAAGGCCAGCACTTTGTAGGCATTTTTTTAAAAGTAACTGAAATGTAACTGTAGTGATTACTTTTGAGTAAAAGTAAAGTAATCAGTTACTTTCTGAGCAATTGTAATTGTAACGGCAATTACTACTTTTTTGGGCCATGTAATTGTAACTGTAATTTATTACTTTTAAAAAGTAATCTTCCAAGATCTCCTCCAGGGGTAGACCATCTTAATCTGTCCACCACCCCTGCAGGGGAGGATCAGAGCCACGAGTCTAAATTTCACAAGGAAGTGGTCTTACCATGACAATGGAATGACATCCGCTCCCCCATCTCCAGATCATCCCTTCCTCCTTCTGGAGCAAAAACCAAGTTGAGGGTGTGCCCTGTCCTATGTGTTGGATCAGTAACAACTTGAGACAGCCCCATGATTTTCATGGAGGCCATGGAGTCCCGAGCCAGAACACTAGAGGCAGCCTCAGCATGGACATTGAAATCACCCAGCACTATCGTTCGAGGCTCCTCCAATACTACAACCACGATGGCCTCTGCCAGCTCAGTCAGAGAAGCAGCTGGGCAGCAAGGTGGACAGTACACCAGCAGTAACCCTAGTTTCCTGCCTCCTTGGCCTACACCAGGTGCAGGTCCTCACAGCCAACTCTAAGACAGAATGGTTTCCTGTTGACAGAGATTGAAGCTCTGTAGACCACAGCAACCTGTCCGCCCCCATCCCTGCAGCCTGTGAGTATCCAGGTGGGCAGAGCTGGGTCAGATCAACTCTTTCCGGCCCACCCACCCAGGTCTCTGTAATGCACAAAAAATTGACACCCTCAAATAATGATGAGTCAATAATTAATAATGATGATCAAATAATGGATGAGTATGGTCTTATTGTGTACCAATCTGGCACTTTAAACAACAGCACACCCAGGCCAGTGGGCACAGCAGATGATCAATGAGAAACCCGTCCATGAAAGGAGTGGGAGTGAGGAACAAGGCATAGATAGTCTTGCCCTTGTCGTCTATGGTAGCTCACCACACCCTATGGCTATACCTTCCTCTACCCATCATAATAGAATCTGAGGTGGCATCACCCATGTCCCTACTAAGACTCCTCCTAAACACCTGATATGGGTACAGGAGCCCACCAACAAAACCTACCTGAACTAGCTATCCCAGTAGGCCTCTGAGAGAATTGGGAACAGTCAGACCCACTCAATATCTTTCACACAGGATACTTCTACTCCCCCTGCATCTCACACCCAGGGAGGGCCAGTCTTTTGCCATTTGCAGACTCTCACTCTGAAGGCATCTGGCAACTTTCTCCTATCATTCAGTTCACTGCACAGGCTCTCACCCTGCACAGGAACTACACATGCACTTTACACCCTCCCCACTACCAATCTCCTCTAAAATGGTAAAAAAGAATAGAAGGGGATAGTGCCCTTGCCCTCAGGACTCCCTAAGGGGCTTCCCCAGCCAGGAGCTGATGCAAAAGTCTACAAAATTGACTGCAGCCTCTCTCCGGATTCAGGGTCAGGCAGGGGGTCCCAGTCCTTGCAGCACTTACCAGGGACCTCAGCTGTCTTGAGAGTCAGCAACCCAGAGGAGCGAGCAAGCAAGCACCCTGATGCTCAGGTACTCACTCCCAGGACAGGTCTTCTCCAGTCCCCCAGTGCTGCAGCTATTCCCCTCCTCCCAGTGCTGCATGTATGTGATTTGCTTGTCTGACTGTACCCTTGCTTGCAATTCACACTCTGTATCAGAGCTTGACTAAACTGTGTTAAGGTTTTTAAACACCTTTTCTTTGAGATGGTATGTTTGACATGTAGCAGGATTTGAAGTGGGTTTACTTTGAAAGAAATAACTCCCCACATGAAAATTGATGTGGTACTATTCTGTAAAAAGACAGTATCTCCATAGAAAGTGAATGTTTGTAGTATCTTTACAGTCAGATTAAAAATATGTTTATTAGCCATGAGTGGTGGGATAAGATCCTATAATCTTCTCATGTAAATTTCACTGGGATATCTGATAATCTGTTCTCATGACTGAAGATTGGAGAATTGCTAATTTGGCCTGTATTATTTAATTTGTGAATGTATATACCACCCTTTACTTAAAATAAATGAAGATCCTAGGGTGGCTTACATAAAATTTTCTGGAAGAATATAAAATATAATTGGCAGGAAAAAAACTAATTAAAACAGGAGACGGAAATCTAGAAACCCTTTAAGTCTGGGGAAATAGAACTTTTTTGTCTGAAGGACCACAAAGTTGGTGCCAAGGTCTTTATGGGGAGAGGGTCCCACAAATGGGACATCACAGCTGAAAATACCCTCTCCCTTGTTATCACAAACCGCCAGCGGGGGATCTAAAGAACAGCATTAGCCTTAAAGGTGAACACCAGCACCTTGAATGAAAGTCAGAAATGTACTACTAGCTAGTGGAAGTTCTTGTAATACTGGTAAGAAAATCTTTGGGCCTTGTCATAGACATTTGACTTTCTGTGGCATTCAAGTGGCTCAGCACAATGTTTCTACTTTTTAAAATTTCCTAACCCATGGATTTGTTTATAACTTAGCAGTAGGAGTCACTTGGTGAAAGTCCCAATGTAACCATTGGAAATATAGTTAAGGTACATATGTACAAGTCGAACTGTCAAGTTGGTGGGTCAGCTGCTCATACCTGAAAATGATGTAAATAATGCATTTTCAGTGTTTTAATTTATTTTATTAATTTATTATTTTTATTAATTGAGGGGGTTAATAAAGTTCTATAATATAGGACTATATAAAGCACAGATGGGCAGCCTGGAGCCTAGGACACCTTTTGAAGCTGCCCATATTTCAGTCCCATCCGAGTTTCTGACTTTTCAAAGTGTGTATTCCTTGTTTCTCTGTATCTTCAGAACAACTGAAAGGGGTAGTACTTTCTTTGATAATAAGTTGATTTTTAAAAACGTTTTCCTGGTGGTTTAGTTCAGGGAAAATACCCTCCCCCATTGTCTGAAAACAAACTGGTAGCTTCTGCAGTGTATGCACACTCAACTAAGATAGGAAGTATTTTTACTTGCCTTCCAGAACAGCTGTATTGGACTGTTGCAATAATGGATGGTGTGGTAGGGCAGCAGTGCTCACCTGACCTCTGGACAGTTAAGTTGCTGCTGCTTACCAGAAAGAAGAGCGGGGAGTTTGGCACAGTGCAAACACACTGGCAGAGCCAATTGGGTGTTCTTTCCAGTGCCTTTGCACCACACCAACCTCCCAGCTGCCTCACCCCTTCTCCTCTCCTTCCCAGTAAACAGCCGCAACTCAGCTGTTGGAGGTCAGGTGAGTGCTGCCATCTGCTACTGGACAGTTGTAATAATAATAAAAATCCTTGGTATAATTTGAGATTACCCCTATCAAACCCAGTGGGATTAAACTTCTGAGTAGGCCTGCATAGGACTGGGAATTCTAATCTGAGGTAGTCATAGTGAAAACTGAAGCACAGCCATTTTTATTCTGGATTAGTTAATACAGAACACTTTTATCTCTGGCTCAGTCCATCAGTGGTTCTAGTTCTGCCCACTGCTGACATGAAGCCCCCATTGGAGTACTCCTGAGGGAATGTGGACCTCAACAGAGTAGAGGTTGACCATGCTACTATAAAGCAAGGCCATACTTAATAGTTTAGTGCAGTCTTATTATGGAAAACTCATTTTGTACCCTGTGATTTATATTTTGATTTTAATTTATCTTTTTATATTGTTGATTTTGTTGTTCAGTAAAAATAAAAATATTATCATCAGTATTTTTAAATTATCTAATAACTCACATTTAATGTTTATGTTGCCTAGGTAACACTGAGAGGTGTGAGCAATGAGGTTCTACATAAGTCACAGAGCCACAAAGGCAAAATAATAGTTCCCTTCACTGAAGGGATACTGGATTATATCCAACTGAGTCATATTCAAAGTAGACCTATTGAAATCAATGGGTTTAAGTTAGTTACAACCATTTATTTCAATAGGTCTGCTCTAGGCATGACTTAGGCTCCAATCCATGTCTACTTAGAAGGACACTCCATTAGGTTCAATGGGACTTACTCCCAGGTAAGTGTATATTGGATTGCAGCCTTAGGTGGTCCAACCCTTACAATCTAAAATAGCACCAAGTAAGATAGAAGAGAAAAGGAGAGAGAACAGTAGGATGAACCAGGGGAAATACAGTTATATATGCTTAAACTTGATTACAGTTGGGAATGAAGGCATAAACTAAATACCATGTAAAATGGCACTGTATGCATATTAAATCCTGTCTTAATATACTGTTTTCTGTTTGTTCTCTGTTTTACTCTAAGTACAAAAACTCTGTTCTACACTCAGCTATATGTATGAAAATGTACATATATTATTGTTCTGTGTCCAATCTGTGTTTATAAATGTGCCTATATAATTATTGTGCTCTTTAAGAATACAGTAATAAAGATCTGCACTCTTATAAGGCCTTTTTCATTTTTTTAAAGTAGTTGCCTTCTTCCACATTGGAAGCTATTACACTGATACTATCTGCATAGAGTATATTCCTGTAGCGCTCCCTCTCTCTCTCTCTCTCTCTCTCTCTCTCGTGTGTGTGTGTGAGAGAGAGAGAGAGAAAGAGACAGAGACAGACAGAGAGAGAGAGAGAGAGTGCAGCAGTGATCAGTGGGTTGACAAAGCCAAATGGCATTGCACACCTGGCTTCCAGATGCTGAGCATCACTGCTGCTTACCAAGAGTTGCGGGGAGTGCAGTGTGGGCACAGTGGAACCAATCCAACACTCCTATCACTGCACCCCCACCTCACTGAGGTCCTAGTGACTCACCCCTTTCCCTCTTGGTAAACAATACTGATGCTCAGCAGCGAGAAGTCAGGTGTTCGATGACGCCCTGCCTTCACCACCGCACCAGTTCTGATTTGGGTTTAAATGCTGTTAGGAAAAGTAAAGTTTCTATAGTGTGCATGCATGGACTGAAGTTCTTGTATTCATGGGCCAAGCAGTTATTGGTCCATGCTAAAGAGATCTTGTCAAGGACTTTTTAGAAACATCATATATTAGACACAGAAACCATAAGACCTTTATAATGCTGCCTGCCTAACATACATGTGCCTTCAGACAAAAATGCTGATTTCTGCATCCTATCATATATATTGAGGCGTAATTATAGACATAACCCATAGCTTCTGCAACAAATATAGAGGGGTTTTATGTATTTATTTATTATTTGATTTATTGAGAGAGTCCTTCTAGAAATAGTGAAACAAACCTCTTCATGTGGATACAGTTAAGAAGAGCCTGCTGAATCAGACCAAAGGCTCATCTAGGGCAGCATTCTGTTCTCAAAGTTACCAACCAGATGCCTATGGGAAGCCTGCAAGCAGAACCTGAGTGCAATATTCATTTTTGTGCACATTTTCTCCTAATGCATGTACTTTTGTAAACATTGTTTGGTTGTAGAACTGCATCACAAAATTCAGATACATGTGAATTTTGGAGGATGAATGTTTGGTTCTCATATTGTTTCAGAAAGTGTGAATTTGATAAATTAACTTTTAAATGTGAATTGTATCTAATTTCTCCCCATCCCTAATTCAGATGCATACTGCCTCTGACAGTGGAGGTGGATTTATGTCCTTATCCTTTATGAATTTTTCTAAACCTCTTCTAAAGCAATTCAAGTTGGTAACTATCACTACTTCTTGTGGGAGTGAATTCTATAATGTATGTGTTGTATAAAGAAGTACTTTCTTTTGTCTGTCCTGAATATTTTTGAGTGAGGTGACCAGAACTGTACACAGTGTTCAAAGTGTGATTGCACTATAGATTTGTATAATGACATTGTGATATTGGCAGTTATATTTTCAATTCCTTTCCTAATGTTGCCCAGTATAGCATTCACCATTTCATGGCTGCCGCACACTAAGTCAAAATCTTCATTGAGCTATCTACTATGACTCCAAGATCTCACTCCTGGTCAGCCACTGTCAGTTCAGATCTCATGAGCATTTATGTGAAATTCTAAAGCAATTCAAGTTGGTAACCAATTTGTTTACACTGAATTGTCTCTGGTATTTTACTGTCCATTCATCCAGTTTGGAGAGATCATTTTGGAGCTCTTCATAATCTCTTTTTCTTTTAACCATCATGAACAATTTGATATCATCAGCAAACTTGATTACCTCACTGCTCATCCCTAAATCTAGACATTTATGAACAAGTTCCCTGTTAATCCTTGGGGAACTCCACTTTCTATATCCCTCCACTGAGAGAACTGCCCATTATTCCTACTCTCTGCTTCCTGTTTCTTAACCAGTTATCCAGCAAGAGGACATTTCCTGTTTTTCCATTACTGTTAAGCTTACTCAGGAATCTTTGGTGAGGTACTTTCGCAAAAGCTTTTTGAAAGTCTTAAGTACACAACGTTCTGGTCCCAGCATTCTTTCTGAGCCAACTTTGTCAGCATCTTACTTATATTTATAAAATGTATCTTAAATTTTTAAAGTTGTAAAATATATGATTTTGTTGTAAGAGTTTCTAATTATAGTTAATTAAGTTAGATGGTGGCACTTAATGTTTTTTGTTGGTCTTGAGATCATCTGATGTAAGAGCAGTGTGCTTTGTGCCATGACATACCTTGTTAAAATGTGGCAGACTTTAAAGTTTAAAATTTGAAGAATTTTTAAAGTACTTCTAAGCTGGTGCCCCTGGGTGGCCTACATAGCAGTTTTCAGAAACCTGTTTTACATTTGTTATGGTCTGTGAGACCCTACTTGTTCTCCATAGGAGTCAGTAATGGCATAAGATGAAAGAGATGTTTGTTATAATATGCTGCCCTAGATGCAATAACAGTTTTCATTAGCTCTCGTGAACTTTCTGCCAATATGCAAAATAGGCAAGTTTACAATCCTAAGCAAGTTTACTCAGTCCCAGTAAGTTCAGTTACTCCCAAGTAAGTAGTTAAAGGATTGCAGCTTAAGTGTTATTTTACACATTAGAATTTCTTTGCATTCCTATGAAATTTACACAGTAATTGATTCTATATACTGTACAGGTATTTCTATGTACATATCCAAAAAAACCCAAGTTATTTTCTTGACTGAGGTGTTAATTGAAATCTAATTTATTTATTTATTATTTGATTTAAATCGCGCCCTTCCTCCCAGTAGGAGCCCATATTGTATATTTTATAATAAAGTAGTTACTTGCACAGCACAAACCCATACATGGTTACTTAGAAATAGGGATACTGATATCTGTTAGACCAGTGCACTGTTTGGAAGAAACAATAACAACAAGAATCTTTGCCAAGAAGTATTTAGCAGTTGTTTTAATTATTGGCCCTAAACAATGTCCTAAATGCGTAGGCATTTATTTGTTTTTTCCTCCATACAAATAAGACCCAAAGGGACATAAAGATCAATGTTTTATTATCCTGGGTTTGTATATAATGTCCTGAAACTCTTTTACTAAAAGTCAGTAATTCATATATGAAAATTGTACTGATCTTCCAGATATGAACTCTTGTCTGTTAATTAGGGAATGAAAGATCTGTCAGTTTCAGTTCTCTCAGTTTCTCATTTTTTAATTTTAATTCATGTCTCCACATTTCTGTAGCAATTTGCTTTTTTTAAAAAAAATCCTCATGAAAATTATCCAGCGTTTTAGTGCGAATTTCACCTAATAAATATTTTTGTAGGCAGTTTTGACTAATGTACAGATTTTTGCAAGCAATTTGTTACATAATGCATTTTTGTATGTTACTTTCACTAATATATTCATTTTTATCTACACTTTCCCCTAGTATATGCATTTTTGTAAACATTGTTGGGTTGATGACATGCATCACAAAATTCAAATAAGTGAATTTGAAAGGATTCTCATATTGTTTCGGCTTGAAATGCAAACTGAATCAAAATTCTAACAGAACCTTACTGTTAATGCAACTTTGACAACTGGATACATAAAAACATTTGGACCAGCTTCCCTTACTGCACACAAGGACTAACAGATAATTTACAAGTCATTTATGTGTTCTCTGTTCATATTTCCTAAATAATTCTCATCAGTGACAATAGAATGCATCATTTCCAAAGGAAGATGCAACTCGTGTCATACTGCCAAGGAGATATGTGAGATCCCATATTTTATATCTTAAAGAAAAGCAGGAATGGGCTCAGTCACATGCTGTCAGTGCAAAGCTACTCTGTCATAGATTACACTCCTGGTATATGAGCCATGAATTTTCCCAAGTGATCAGTATAGAAGCCATGCCAGGATATTGTTGCCACTACTAAAGCTGTTCTGAAAACTTGGATAATATGCATTTTATGGTCTACTTTCTAGCTGGTAGTCCTCTAACCATTCATCTGGATATATGGTGTAAGACTGCTTTTTATTTGTAAGCCACCCAGGAAATATTTGATGGGTGGCTATATAATTTTAATAAATAAACAAGCACAAAATTGAAACAAGCTAGACAAATCTCACTGGGACAATGAACCCCAACTGTGAGATCCATTTGCATTTTAGTATCCTAAAATAAGCTACATCAGTAGGATGTTCTCAGATTTAAACATATGTGTCAAGAGCAGCCTTCCCAAGTCTAGGTGTTTTTAGAGCTTGGAAGATTACTTTTAAAAAGTAATAAATTACAGTTACATGGCCCAAAAAAGTAGTAATTACCATTACAATTACAATTGCTCTGAAAGTAACTGATTACTTTACTTTTCCTCCAAAGTAATCACTACAATTACATTTCAGTTACTTTTAAAAAAGCCTACAAGGTGCTGGCCTTGGCTGCTGCACATCTAAGTAGCCTAAAACAACATTAAAAATAAACACATACAGAGGTAGTAGAATAATTATTTTTATTCATAAGATAGCAATGGTGGTCTCTCTGCTGGTAAAGGTGGTGGGGAGGGAGGCTGAGGCCACTACTCAGATCTTTCCACATCAAACCAAGTGCAACCCCCCCACTCAGCCAGCAAGCATCATCTCTCTCACTTAACCACCTCCCAGACCCTGCCCTGCCACCAACTAAGGGACACTCACTCAAGCAAACATTTTCCCCTGAGATGCAAAAAAGTTATAATACTGCAAATGCAGCACAGTAACCAGAGAGGGTGGTGGAGGCCACTTTGTGTGCCAAGTGCAAACACAGTATTCTCTCTCTCTCTCACACTCTCACTCTCTCACACACACACACGTTGTCATCTTTCACCTCCAAAGTTCTTTATCTCCATTCTGCTGCTGCCTCCTTCTCCTTTATCCATTGTCCTCTGGATCCTTTTTCTCTCCACTCCATTCTTCACCACCACTATCCATTTTTTTAAATAATTGTTTTCTCCACTCCACCCCGTCTCACTCTCCGCCTCCTCCCTCGTTGCCTCCTACCCATCCACAAAGCATGAGGAAAGAGCGACACTGCACAGAAGCCCAGTTTGAGGCACATGATTTTCATCCACAAATCAGAGGAGCAGAAGACTTCCCCTGCTCCCCCCAAGTAATGCCCAAAGGTAATTCTGGAAACATTACAATTACTCCGCAAAAGTAGTAAAATTACTCCTAGTTCTATTACAGTCAAAATGTAAAGGAATTACCCACTTGTTACTCAAAAAGGTAATGAATTACAAGTAATTTGTTACTTGTAACTAGTTACTTCCAAGCTCTGGGTGTTTTGGACTACAGCTATATTGATTATTCTTTCTTCCTCTTTCTATTATTTTAAAAATTTTATTGTTGGGTTTTTGGTTGCAGATATGTGTATGAAGTTTTCTATTCCTATCTGTTTCTGGACAACTAAATAAAAAAATAAATAAAGGATGATAGTAATTGTAGTCCAAAGCATCTAGAAGGCACCAGGTTGGAGAAGCGTGATCAAGACTATATTATTTTGGGGCTTGAAATACTTCTTCCTCTTATTCAAACTTCTCTTTGTTCTACAAAAATGTTAGTGTGTATCTTTTTTTTCCATATAGAACAAGTACGGATTGCTCCAAAAACAATGGGTTGGATCTTGAGAACTACAAGCAGAAGGAAACTCTCAGAAAGGGATTTTCTGCCACCTCTTCCCCGTTGCAGTCTCCTGCATCCTTTTTCCCCAAAAAAACCTGTCTTGAGAGTTGCAGAATCCTTCAGAACAGGATGGACATGGGAGAACTGCTGTGCAAGACATGAACTGAAATATTCTGGGAGCCCACTATTCATCAGTTCTCCCCTTCCTCTGCAGTTCCTATTGTCTCATCCTACCCTGTTCTGGAGGGTCCCCTGAGCATGAGGGGGAGTGCAGTGGGGAGGACATTGGGAAGTTCTCTTCTGCAAACTTGCTTCTACTTGTGGTTGATGGGATCTAACCTGATGTCTTGAGGGATCCATAGTAAGTGTCCACATAACTGGATGATTTATCTGCATCGGTATAAAAAACAACATATTATTGTTTCCTCTAAGGCATTTAGACAGAACACTAGTTAATCAGAATGCTTTAGGTATGATTAGGGTACTTCTTGGCAAGAGATGTGATCTAATGATTTTTCTGTTAGTAAATTGTTTTTAAATTGCTTTTTAAAAATGTGTTTGTAAATTTTTATATTTGTTTTTTAATGTTTTTAATTGTTGTAAACCGCCCAGCGAGCTTCGGCTATGGGGCGGTATACAAATGAAATAAATAAATAAATAAATAAAATAATGTAGATTAGTTTTATACAGGATTATAGTTTTAGTTATTTAGATAGTAAATAGCATTCTTAGATAAAGACATTTCCGGATCTCAGAAATCTATGATACCACATTTCCAAAACTAAGAAACATTTCTAGTCTGGTATGTATTTCAGCTTTTCTTTCTAAACTTTTCCAAATGAGAATCATAAGAATTTCCTGTCTTCCTCAGTTATTTTATGCTACTGGCTTATATATTTATAAGAAACTTATTTTAGTGATAAGAAATTGTTATAGTTTCCAATTTATAGTTATAGAGACACAGGGATAAGAGACAAAAGTATCTGGTATTCCTAACCTTTTGACTAACCTTTGGATAACTAACCTTTGGACAATTGTTCCTCTCATTTGTTCTCTTTTTGATACCTTGGGTCTTATCTATTGTATTCTGTAATAATGATAAATGGCAAAGGCAGATTATGGGGATGTTCTGTTACTTTAGTGCCTTTTTACCCTCCTGGCAATTGCAGCTTTTTATATTTCCCTTTCCCTCACCCCCCCTCCACACACTTACATTTAAGTGTCCATATGTTCACATTTGCTTTTGGGCCTAAAAGGAGGTTGCTGCCCTTTTAGAAGTTCAGCTTTGTAGATAAAGGCATTAAAGCAAGAGTGCCCATCTGTCCATTTTTGGCAGCTAAGGTTGAGAGAGTATTGTAGCATCCAGACATAATTAGGCTATGGCCTTTCTACTTGAAATGTCAATATAATAATTCTCTTCATGTCAGGGGCAACAGTAACTTCTCTAAGAAAGACAAAACTGGTGCCCAAGGCTGTATACTCAAGAGTATTTAATGAACTATAATTATCTGTGCCCCTATTTAAGAAGCATTTAAATTTCACAGAGTTTGGGATGAAAACTTCCTTGGTGTTTCTATAGCACGGAAGAAAACATTATGGCAATATGAAAAGGTTTCATTTTCAGGACTATAAAATGTTAGTCTTGTTGACTAAAAAGGAAGCTTGGTATTGCCAGTATCTCCCAGGATAGGCCTAAAACATATTCTCCTCCTGCCAAATGTAAAAATAAGATAGATTGTAATAATATGAGTTCATATATAAATAGATCAATGGAGCTTTTCGAAGTAAATGTTTGTAGGATCACAATCTATATGTAGTTTGGCATTGATTTGAAAGATAGTTTACAAAGTTCATAGTCAGTATAACTGTATACAGCTATTGCTTTGGATTGCTATTGGATTGCTATTGAAGACAGTAGGGGAAGATCACATCTTTGAATGCTCTTCCAAATAAAAAGCTTTCTCTGCACATATTTCCAAGGGGTACTGTGTTCATCTGTTGCAGCAAAAGCAACAAAGAGTCTTGTGGCAACTTAAAGACTAACATATTTTTTATGCCACCCTGGGCTCCTGCTGGGAGAAAGGGCAGGATATAAATCAAATGATAAATGAATAAATAAATGACATGAGCTTTCATGGACTAGCATTTGCTTCATCAATGCATGAAATATTATCCTGATACATATAGATTACAAGAGGGAATAATAATAAACAAGACAGAGAAAAATGAAATGCAGAGAGTACAGGCAATGATAATTATGTAATTAACATAGGCCATTTATAAGCCAGTTAACATGTAGTGGTCACACTTGAACAAAAGAAGTTCAAACAGACTACAATGTGAAATGAATTCTGCACACACACACACACACACACACACACACCCCTATATGTCTACACATGTACACCTGTAACTCAGGGTAACACTTCAACCATCTGATGAAGTGGACTATAGTGTATTTAAACTTAAGCCATAATAAATGAGTTAGTCTTCAAGGTGCCACAAGACTCTGTTGTTTTTTCTCTATGCATAGAAAATCAGCATGCTAGTTTTCTATAGTGCAGGGAGTCTTATATGAGGGAGGATTCTAACATAGATATCCCCTATCTGTAGTTTGAAGTGGTACTGTCCAGTGAAAACTGTATGATTGACTGTACTGATTAAGCTTCGCTCTTACAGATAATAAGAGGAAGCAAAGTGATTCTGACTTTGCTTTCTACTGTTTATACATCCCATTTGAATAACTTTTTAATATTCGCATAATCTAGAGCTCTGGAAACAATGATATATTACTTCATTTGTAATATAATCTTTTCTAGTACCTATGACAAAGTAATTATTGCATCAGCATATGAAAAATATTAAAACTGTTGCATCACTGCTTCACTATGTTGTTCTTTTCAAAGACACTATTGGTTATTCATACAAACTTTATTTTCATTTGTTTTGTTTTAGGAAGCAGTTTCACTACATCATCTGGAATATATGCTGGAAATAATTCACTTACAAATTCTACCGGATTTAATAGTTCACAGCAGGTAAATATATGAAAATTATTAAATGACAGAGTCACAAAACTCTCTTTCGAAAAAGAGAATACAGCTCGTATCCTTCATGCTACCCAAATCCTCGAGGATATTTGGACTCTTGAGAAATACCTTAAAGTTTATTTTAGCAGGCCCCTTTGATTCCCTAATATATTTTTCTTTTTAAAATACCAGGATGATTTTTTGTATTTATTTCCAATTCTGCAATATTTTTTTAAAATTCAGTCTCCTATTTATGCAAAATAAATGTTTATGATTTTATACTGTGCAAAATCCAAGATAGAGAAGCTGAGGCATCTGTTTGCACTTATATTTTGGAATACATACCCAAAAGTAGCAGCATGTTGATGGGATAGTCTCTAATACAGCTTTTTTTCCCCACTCTGGTAGGAATATCCATCTTACTCCAGCTTTGGCCAGGGTCAGTATGCACAGTATTATAACAGTTCTCCGTATCCTTCACATTATATGACAAGCAGCAACACCAGTCCAACAACTCCTTCTTCCAATGCAACATACCAGCTTCAAGAACCACCATCTGGTATCACAAGTCAAGCAGTTGCAGATCCTGCAGCAGGTAATTGCACAGACATTCTTGTACCTATAGGCTACATTTTGGTACTTGAAAGATATTTTTAAAAGAATGCTGAATTTATGGTGCCCCCAGTGTGGTGTAATGGTTAAGGTGTTGGACTATGACCTGGGAGACCAGGGTTCGAATCCCCACATAGCCATGAAGCTCACTGGGTGACCTTGGGCCAGTCACTGCCTCTCAGCCTCATGAAAACCCTATTCATAGGGTCGCCATAAGTCGGAATCGACTTGAAGGCAGTACATTTACATTTATTTACATAGTATTAAGAAAAGGTTACCTCAGCCGTGTTGATGACTGGATGGTGGAATAAGGATGGCACAAAGTAGCCTCTCTCCTGGCCTCTGTCAGTGGAGAGGAGTGCTTCTGGTGGTGACTCTGCTGCAGCAAGAGTCCTAAGCTTTACCCTGGTGGATGGGAAGTGGGAGGTCTTGAAACAGGATATTTTGGGAGGGGGGTCAGGGGGTGGAAGTTGTGGATCTGCTAGGGAAAGTCCCCGCTTTAAGGCGCTTGTTCCACTTTTACGGTGGTTTTTGCTCATTGTGTACCATTTTCGCGCAATGCGCACCATTATCATCAATGGGTTCCGCTTTTCGGCGGTTTCCACTTTTCGGTGGCAGTCTGGAACGGAACCTGCCGTATAAGCGGGGCCCGCCTGTACCAGCCTGTAACTGGCACAGAAAAAAAAAGAAGAAAAAATACACACATATAGCAGGAGCTGTCAGAACTTCATTAGGATTGCTCTATCCAGCTCCACTGAACAGAATGGGCCATTTGAGTAAACATGTATAGGCTTGCATGTTAGCATCATCCATAGACAATAAGTGTAAATAGGCTTGGCGAAGTCCATAATTTGCAGAAATTCAAACAAAAACTTTAGGAAAAATCCCAAAGGAGGGAAGCCTCCAAAAATAGTCCAGTGAGGACTGAGCATGCTGAGTAGCCACAGAAAGCTAAGTGTCTTCTTCAACATTTACAAGCTATATAAAGACATTGAGCCTTTTAGGGCATAAAAATAAATAAAGCATTACATGACCAAGACTGCACAAGCTTTGGACTCACATTCTATTCCTCACTTCTCTTTTCCTGGGATGGCCACAAGATGGAGATTGGAAACATTCACTTCTGCTTTTAAATTAACCACAGGTTCTTGTTATGTCTTAATTTGCAGTAACTGTGGTTAATTTAAGCCTAGAATTAAGTTTTAAAGTTTAAACTAACTTGCGGGGTTGGGTTAAGGTCTGAGCATCACCAGTTCATCTGTGAAATGGTTATTTTGTACTGCCTACAAGTTTCTTACATTTCTAAATGTGCCCCCCATAGACCTCAGCACTGCTTCTCTGCTATTTTCTATCATAAGCCTCGTTTTCATTCACTTTTCTGTTCTTCTTCCTAACTGCACGTCCCTGCTGCAATTTCCCAGACTCCTAATTTCACCTACATGGATTTTGCACATGCATGCAGAAAATATTAATGATAAAAGCTTTGCCCATAACAGCCAACCCAGAACTTTGATTAACTTCACAGGGCACGAACCCCCCTTATAAATACTTAGTAGGTCAAAAATAATTCTAGCTAAATACAAAGAAAATGGGAAGAGAAACTTTATCTTCTCTGAGTTATAGAAAGCCAAACAGATCACATGATCCAGATGAAGTCAAGACTCATTATTCTATATATGTTACATTTTAATCTTGCATTCCTGAAATGAGCTTAGAGAAGCATACATGGGGTTTATCTCATCCTGTCCTCACAACAACCCTAAGAAGTAGGCCAGACTGGGATTATTGGAGGTCACCCAGTGAGCTTTGAGGGTGAGTGAAGATACAAATTTAATGTTCCTGATTCAGCACATTGACTTGTTTTGATTAGTTCCCTCCATTTCCAGCATTTTTTCAGAGGAGGTGCAATTTGGGGATAAGAGGCCTGAAACCTATCACTCCAGATGTTCCAGTCATCAATGAGCATCACTCAGAGGGCTTGGGGAGGATGGTGGCCACCAGATGATGGTCATTGGGAGGGGCTCCAGCAGTGAGTTTTATTCCACCTCCTTTCCCCTCCAATCTTGCCCCTCAACATTTGCCTCAGATGTTTCACCTCCCCCTTCGCCCACACCTTCACAATTTCAGCTGAAAGTTCTGTAAAGAAAAGGTTTGGTCCAGCCTTAGATTTAATTCCAAGAGCAAATATGAGAAAGCAGACAACAAAGTTAACAGAAATCAGTGGGATTTGGCTTAACTTTGGATATCACTTCATTCTTGGAAATACCAAGTACTGGGGAGAAAGAGAACTTTCAGTGTCTTAATTGTTGTTTGTATTCGGATTATGAAGAATTCTCACTTCCAGGAATTAGTATGACAGTAGTACCAATAGATGAATATCATAACATATTTAAAAAGACTTGGGCCATTTCACTGCATCATACTTAAAGTAATAAAATTTAAAGAGCTACAACTAAACTAAAATATGAGCAAATTTCTCTTCTGCAGCAGAGTACAGCACAATCCACAGCCCAACAACACCCATTAAAGATTCCGATGCAGAAAGGTTGCGTCGCAGCTCAGATGGCAAATCACGTGGTCGAGGTAGAAGGAATAATAATCCTTCACCACCACCTGACTCTGACCTAGAGGTATTGTATATATGAAGTAGCTATTGTTTTTATTTATTGTCTCACCCTCTCCAGAATCGTTGGGGGGGGGGTTACAGCATACCAGGCTACAAGATGTACAAAAGCAAATCCCAACACATGAAAAGCCTCAAAAGCAAAGTAAATTTATAAACTCTAACTGAAACCCATTCCACTCCTACTTCTATATTTTGGTCTTTCTCACATGGGAGTCTCCGTCTCTCACAAAATTACTCAGCTGGTGTTTCCTGCTTGCTGAGAGGCAATAGCTGCCTTCCTCTCTTGGCTGTTACCCAAGGCATCTCTGCAACCCTTGTACTACTTCCCCTTGGAAGGATAGGAAACCAGTCCCTTCCAGATGCTGTTGGATTACAATTTTAATAATTTCTGTCCATTGGCTATGCTGGCTGGGGCTGATGGGAGTTATTTATTTATTTATTTGGTTTATATCCGACCCTTTCTCCTAGTAGGAGTTCAACAACATCTGGAGGGACTCATTCGCCATCCCTAGTCTACTGCTTGACTAGCCCATCTGAATAAAATGTGCATCCCACATCAGTGGGTTGACCTCTACTGATAAGTTGGAGGTATATGAATGATTATTTCTCTCCACCAAGACCCTCTTAATAAATTTTAAAGGTATGCCTTAACTCTACCTAGGGGTAGAGAAGGGTATAACAAATCACAATTACCATAATTTTGGTGGGAATGTGGGATGTATTGTTAACGGAGTAGTTATTACTTATTGAGCACATGTGAATAAAGAGAGCAAGAAATGGATGGGGAGGCTAGGACTTCACTACTAATAGCACATAACACTAATTTTTTCCCTAAAAATACCAGAGGACCAAAATGACATCTTCCTCCATGCCAATGCTTTCAAAACCTGCTGGACTGAAAGTAGCATATATACAGTTCTGTCATGACATCAGGAAATATCTCTACCAGCCCAGGACTCACGGAGAAAGGGAATGCCTTGAATAAGACATAGTAACCAGAACTTCTTTCCCTACCGCCCATTAAAAGAGCCACCTGGCGCTATGGGGCAGGCTGGTAGCTTCCTCATCTATCATGTTCATTGTTCCTACCAGGCAAGTGAACCTAAGGAGGATTGCAACCTGCCCTAAGAGGTCTTGGATCATGGTATCAGCCAGGGTCCCCTTATCTACTAGAAGAGAATTTGCTCTAGGGACTGGGGAGACGAAAAGATCATTTTTTCCATCCCTTCAAGTTATTTGCCTTCAAGTCGACTATGACTTATGGCGACCCTATGAATCAGCGACCTCCAACAGCATCTGTCATGAACCACCCTGTTCAGATCTTGTAAGTTCAGGTCTGTGGCTTCCTTTATGGAATCAATCCATCTCTTGTTTGGCCTTCCTCTTTTTCTGCTCCCTTCTGTTTTCCCCAGCATTATTGTCTTTTCTAGTGAATCATGTCTTCTCATTATGTGTCCAAAGTATGATAACCTCAGTTTCATCATTTTAGCTTCTAATGGTAGTTGTGGTTTAACTTGTTCTAACACCCAATTATTTGTCTTTTTTGCAGTCCGTGGTATGCGCAAAGCTCTCCTCCAACACTACATTTCAAATGAGTTGATTTTTCTCTTATCTGCCTTTTTCACTGTCCAACTTTCACATCCATACCTAGAGATTGGGAATACCATGGTCTGAATGATCCTGACTTTGGTGTTCAGTGATACATCTTTGCATTTGAGGACCTTTTCTAGTACTCTCACAGCTGCCCTCCCCAGTCCTAGCCTTCTTCTGATTTCTTGACTATTGTCTCCATTTTAGTTAGTGACTGTGCCAAGGTATTGATAATCCTTGACAAGTTCAATGTCCTCATTGTCAACTTTAAAGTTACATAAATCTTCTGTTGTTATTACTTTAGTCTTTTTGACATTCAGCTGTAGTCCTGCTTTTGTGCTTTCCTCTTTAACTTTCATCAGCATTTGTTTCAAATCATTACTTTTTGCCGCTAGTAGTATGGTATTGTCTGCATATCTTAAATTATTGATATTTCTCCCTCCAATTTTCACACCTCCTTCATCTTGGTCCAATCCTGCTTTCCGTATGATCTGCATATAGATTAAATAAATAGGGTGATAAAATACACCCGTCTTACACCATTTCCAACGGGGAACCAATCAGTTTCTCCATATTCTGTCCTTACAGTAACCTCTTGTCCACAGTATAGGTTACGCATCAGGACAATCAGATGCTGTGGCACCTCCATTTCTTTTAAAGCATTCCATAGTGTTTCATGATCTACGCCAGCCTTTCCCAACCAGTGTGCCTCCAGATGTTGTTGGACCACAACTCCCATCAGCCTCCGCCAGCATAGCCAATGGTCAGGAAAGATGGGAGTTGTGGTCCAACAACATCTGGAGGCACACTGGTTGGGAAAGGCTGATCTACACAATCAAAGGCTGTGATCTATAAAGCACAGGGTGATTTTCTTCTGTAATTTCTTCTGGTGCCTCTTCCCTTTCTAAATCCAGCTTGGATGTCTGGCATTTCTCGCTCCATATATGGTAAGAGCCTTTGTTGTAGAATCTTGAACATTACTTTACTTGCATAAGATATTAAGGCAATAGTTCAATAATTACTGCATTCCCTGGGATCCCCTTTCTTTGGAATTGGGATGTATATTGAACGCTTCCAGTCTGTGGGCCATTGTTTAGTTTTCCATATTTCTTGACAAATTTTTGTCAAAATTTGGACAGATTCAGTCTCCATAACTTGTAGCAACTCTATCGGTATGCCATCTGTTCCTGGTGATTTGTTTCTTCCAAGTATTTTAAGAGCAACTTTCACCTCTCATTTTGAAATTTCTGGTTCTTCATCATACGGTTCCTCCATGAGTGAATCAGTCATCTTGGCATCTCTTTTATAGAGTTCTTCAGTGTATTGCTTCCACCTTCCTTTTATTTCATCAGTGTCAGTCAGTGTGTTCCCCTGTTGATTATTCAACATTCCTACTCTTGGTTTAAATTTCCCTTTCATTTCTCTAAACTTTTGGAATAGGGCTCTTGTTCTTTCCTTTTTGTTGTCCTCTTCTATTTCTGTATAATAACTATTGTAATAGTTCTCTAATAGTGTGGTCTCCACACGTTCAGAGAAAGATCTTCAAACTATATATAGAATAAATGGAAGGCTGAAAGCAAAAAGTAAGGTAATGTCAACCTCTGCTGTAGAACTTCAATATGCCAATGATAATGTAGTCTCTGCACATTCAGAGAAAGATCTTCAAACTGTCCTAAATGTCTTTGCAGAAGCATATGGAAAGCTTGGGCTCTCAGTTAATATTAAAAAAACCAAAGTGCTTCATCAACAGGTGCGAACTAGTCCCTCTGTAGCACCATCAATCCAGCTTAATGGTGCGACGCTGGAGAACATTGATCACTTCCCAGCCATCTCTCTGTAAAAGCTGACATCGATGCTGAAATTATTATTATTATTTATTAAATTTATTAGTTGCCCATCTGGCTGGTTTACCAGCCACTCTGGGTGACGTACAACATAAAAACATATAATTCACATTAAAACCTTAAAATTCCAACAATAATACTAAAACCTAACCCGCCCCCAAAGCCTACCTGAACAGCCAGGTTTTCAAGGTCCGGCGGAAGCTCATCATGGAGGGGGCATGGCGGATGTCATTTGGGAGGGAGTTCCACAGAGTGGGTGCCACGATTGAAAAAGCCCTCTCCCTAGTTCTCACCAGTCTAGCTGTTTTAACTGGTGGGACGGAGAGAAGGTCTTTTGAGGCTGATCTTATTGGGCAGCAACGTTGATGATGCTAGAGGCGCTCTTCAAGATAGACTGGGCTGAAACCGTGCAGGGTTTTAAAGGTCAAAACCAACACCTTGAATTGGGCCCGGAAAGCAACTGGTAACCAGTGCAACTCCTTCAACACTGGAGTGATGTGGTCTCACCGACGGCTACCCTTAATCAGGCGAGCTGCCGTATTCTGTACCAGTTGCAGCTTCCAGACCATTTTCAAGGGTAACCCAACGTACAGCGCATTACAGTAGTCTAGGCGAGAGGAGACCAGGGCATGTACCACCAATGGGAGCAGATGGTTTGGAAGGTAGGGGAGCAGCCTTCATATTAGAGGGAGTTGATACAATGCTGCCTGGCTCACAGCCGAGACCTGAGCCACCATGGACAGCTGGGAGGCAAGAATGACCCCCAGGCTGTGGACTTGGTCTTTCAGGGGCAATTGTACCCCATTAAGCACCAAGTTAACATCCCCCAACCTTCTCTTATCTCAACATCGACTGAGCTCTGCCAGTGCCGCGTTCTCCTGAATGAAGCGTAGAGTGGTCCAGGATTGGGATATTTGCAGGGAGACCAAAATGCTTATTTACAAAGCCATTGTACTACTGACCTTACTGTACGCCTGTGAAACATGGACCATCTATAAATGCCACTCCCAACTTCTTGAAAGATTCCACCAACGCTGCCTCTGGAAAATTCTGCAAATTACTTGGGAAGACAGACAGACTAATGTTAGTGTTTTGGAAGAAGCAAAGACTACCAGTGTTGAAAAATGATCCTTCAACATCAACTTCGCTGGACTGGCCATGTTGTTCAAATGCCTGATCACTGTCTTCCAAAGCAGCTACTTTACTCCCAACTTAAGGATGGAAAACAGAATATTGGTGGACAGCAAAAGAGGTTTAAACATGCTAAAAATGTAACATGAGCATTGAGAACTGGGAAGTCTTGGCCCATGAATGTCCCAAATGGAAGTTGGCTATTATCAAAGGTGCTGTGGACTTCAAAGAAGCACGAATACAGGGCGAATGGGACAAACGAGCTAAGCAGAAGGCATGTCAAACAAATCCTCATCGCGACCATCTTCTATATGGAAACCTATGTCCTCACTGTGGGAGGCTGTGTGGATCCAGAATTGGCCTCCACAGTCACTTATGGACCCACTGTTAAAGACCTTATCTTGGACGTCAGTCTTACTCGGCCACGAGTGATTGCCAATGTAATGTCCTAGTCGCTGTATTGTTGCATTTAGGGTTCTGACCTTGATTCTATCTCCTTTTGCTTTCCTTCTCTCTTTAACCATTTTAAGAGTTTCTTCAGTTATCCATTGAGGTCTTTCTCGCTTTTTAACTAGAGGTATTGTCTTTTTGTATTCTTCCCTGATAATGTATCTGACTTCATTCCATTGTTCTTCTGGTTCTCTGTCAACTAAGTTTAAAGCCTCAAACCTGTTCCTTATTTGATCTTTACATTCTTCTAGGATGTTATTTAAATTTTATTTTGGCATTATGATTGCTTTGTTCTTTTTAGCTTTACTCTGATTTTCGATACGACCAGTTCATGATCTGTACTAGAGTCCGCCCCTGGTCTTGTTTCCGCAGAAAGTATGGAACTTCTCCATCTTCTGCTACTAATTATGTAATCAATTTGATTCCTATATTGACTATTTGGTGATGTCCACATGTACAGTCATCTTTTCAGTTGTTCAAAAAATGTGTTTGCAAGAAACAAATCATTGGCTTCACAGAATTCAATAAGTCTTTCTACTGCTGCATTTCTGTCTCCTAGGCCCCATTTCCCCACAATTCCTTGTTCTTCTCTGTTCCCTACTTTTGCATTCTAGTCCCCCATGATTATCAGCACATCTTGTTTTGGTGTATGATCAATTTCTTCCTGCACTTCTGCATAAAATCTCTCCAATTCCTTTTCTTCTGTGTTTGACGTTGGAGCATAGACTTGGATGATGGTTATGTTAATAGGTTTCCCATTGAATCTCATTGATATCACTCACTCAGACCTTGCGTTGTAGCTCCTAATTGCTTTTGCTACATCACTTCTCACTATTAGAGCAACTCCATTTCTTCTTAATTTCTCATTTCCTGCATAAAATATTTTGTAGTAGCCTGATTGAAAATGTCCCATTCCCATCCAATTTAATTCACTTACGTCAAGTATTGAAATACTGATACATTCCATTTCTTGCTTGACAATTTCTAACTTTCCCTGGTTCATGCTTCTCACATTCCATGTTCCTATTGTGTGCATCGTACAACTCCGGACTCTCCTTTTGCATCTCTGCGCATCAGCCTCTGGCCTTCCTTTCAGCTTTGACCCAGCTGTGTCATTAGTCACAGTGCTACTCATACTTATCCTTTGTTCTTCCCCAGTAGCTCGGTGAGTGCCTTCTGACCTGGGGATCTCATCTTCCATTGCATTTTGGATACTCTGTTCATAGGGTTTTCATGGTAAGAGATATTCAGAGGTGCTTTACCATTGCCTTCCTCTGAGTTTGGATGTATCTTAGTCTTAATCTTTAACCATTCCACCTCGGGTGCCCCTGCTAGGAGTCTAGCCTCTTGGTCTAGACTCCTGACAGCATTACTCTCAGCTTCAACACTCTCAAACCCCCACCACCACATTAAGGTGTACATCCTAGAGACGGGGTGCATCCTAGACGGGGTGCATCCATCCCATATATGATCCTATTTCATATTCCTTATGAGTTCTCACTTACAGTTGTATAATTTATGTATGTATTTGAATGTGTAGCAGTGAAGAACTGATTCACTCAGACTACAGTTCTATACACACTTACCTAGGAATAAGCCTCACTGAACTCAATGGGACTCAGTTCTTAGTGTAAAATTGAAAAGTACAATATTGTAACATTGTAAAGTATAAAATTGTGCTGTTAATTTTGAGATGTTATATTACTGTAGTGACATTGTTCTGAAATGTATGGGTTTCTCTGAAATAGTAAAAAAAGCTTTATTATGGTACAACATTCAGAATAATTTATTCACATGTACAGCCATTGATCAAGGTTCTTTTTTCTATTTTAATTACCAGCTTTACAGTGGGACCCACTGATTTGGTTATCTTTTTACAGAGAGTATTCATTTGGGATTTGGATGAGACGATCATCATTTTCCATTCCTTGCTTACAGGATCCTATGCTAACAGATATGGGAGAGTAAGTACCATGATACTGAATGTCTATATGTATTATGCAGAAGAAATCTATAGAATAAAGGATGGTGTGATATTGAAGTAGAACAGGCAGAACTACTTGAAAAGGTGAAGCAAAAGAACTAACAGTTTCCTTGTCGGCTTTCAGTGCTAGTGGCACAACAAAAATAGTGGAATGCAAGATTGTCAGTTCATAAATTTCTTTAATCTAATTAGCAATGAAATTGTATGCATATTTATTCAGAAGTAAATCCCACTGTGTTCAATGGAGTTTATTTCTCAATTAGCGTGTGTAGAGTTCCAACCTAGAAAATTATTTGACTATGTTTATAAGCTAGAAGTGATGCATTATGTAATTATATTATTTTAAAAAACCAACAAACCTATATTTGTATTTTTGCATGAATCTGAATACCAGCCACTGAGGAACAACAGCAGATGGAAGTATTGTGCTCCCATCCTGCTTGATCACTTCTCATAGGCGTCTGGTAGGTCACCGTGGGAAGCAGGATGCTGCACTAGATAGGCCTTTGGTTTGATCCAGCAGGGCTCTTCTTAAGTTTCTTATAATTCTTTGTGGAAGCTTCCAGACTGGCTGTTTACTGAGTATTCAAGCTGATATTTTTGCACAAAACACATACAGAGGTTGTATCACATCCCTTTATTGAGCATTCACCCTGATATGTTCACACAGAGGTTTTAAAACATTGCCAGCAATTGGTTGTTGTCCTGCACTTTCCAGTGCAATTTTCCATTACTTTTTATTTGACTTTTTGCAGTTTGCAAAGTGACAGGACATTTGCACTAGGAATTGTAGGTTAATTAAATTTCATGTGAATAAACAGCCTGTCTGGAAGCTCCCTACAAGAAGTTTCATGCCATGCAATAATAGCCTTGTCTATGGCTCATCCCCATGCATTCATCCAGTTTTCCAAGGAGTGACGCTGGCATGGGAACCACTGCAGCATGTGTTCATCCCACACTGTCTAGGACTTCTCACGTTATCCCAGTGCATGGGAGTGAGTAATGCTGCAGCTGGTCCCATACTGCCAGCGCAATTATCACACTCTTCTCATATTCTAAACCTTTTCCCTTGAATAGCAGACTCACCATTACTGTCCCATAATTCCCCTGCTGGATTTGGGTATTAAGGAAGCCTTTTCTTCCTCAAATAAAAAAATATACTAGTACAACAATGAAAAGTTGCCTCTGTTACAATACTGGCTGAAAGCTAGTATACATACTACTTGCCTCCTACTGGAAGGAAGGGTGGGACATAAAATAATTAAATAAATAAATAAATACAATTACAAAAGAGTTTACTATGGTAGAAATCCGGGGGGGCGGGGGGAGAGAGTTTGCAATGTGAAAAAAAGGTACTGAGATTGCCTGCAATATTTTAAGATAGATCAGGTGCTTTAACCTATAAGAAACTGAATAGAGAACTTCTTTTGTGTGTATATCAGAATTATCCTGCTATTAAATAAATGGGCTCACATATATCTAACACGCTACAGAATTATGGTGACCTTAAATGACCTTAAAATATTTGCTAGAGTAATCTATGTCTCTCTTGTTTTTAGGATGAAGTGTTGTTTTTACAAAGGCTAGAGAAATGTTCAAGATCACAGTAAAACTTTTTAGTGTTTAGTAGAGCTGACTTGGTGTTGTACTTTTTAAAAAAAAAAAACCCTCAGTTTCTTCTTGTATATTGTATTACTGACAGTGCATTTCTAACCTTCCCTGATGTTGAGGGTGGGGAGATGATTAGGATACTGTGTAGTCTCCTCTTCACCAGCTTCCATCAGTGGAGAGGTGTTGAGGGGCAGGGGTCTATGCTGCAGCAGATGCCCAAGCTGTGCCCAGTTGAACATGAAGCTACCACTGGTGGTTCTCCTTCTAATGGCAGTCAGTGGAAAGCACCAAAATGGGGCAGCAGTGGTTTTGGATGTCTTAGAGGGCCTGATCCTTAGTTCCTTCAAGTGCACCAGCCACATAATGAAAAATCAGATAGGTAGGCACATACACCTGGCTGGCACAAGGTAGCAAGGTTTGGGATGCGGCAGTTGCTCCCTGGCTGAGGTTAGGATTGATGTGCCCCATGAATTTATCAGATTATAGGCAGCTTTATGTTAGAAATTGTGATTAAGAAATTTTTATTCTTCCCTGTATGAAAGAAACAAAAAAACTTTATGTGCTCATTATAATGCAGCTCAGAGCAAAAAAGAATTGGCCAATTCAGGATAGCAACTCTTTGTGGAAAACTTTTTGCTGAAAAACTGTGGATTGTACAGTTTGCCCAAAGTTTGAAGCTCACTTTAAAAGTAGTGCTGGGGTTACACACAGCTGGAGTCAAAAGTCCCTGTAGATTCAGCATAAGTGTACTAGGAATCCACAGCCCAGGTGCAGGTGTGTTAATATTAGCTGCGTCCAGTTCTGGTCTCCACACTTCAAGAAGGATGCGGACAAACTGGAACAGGTTCAGAGGAGGACAACAAGGATGATCAGGGGAATGGAAACAAAGCCCTGTGAGAAGAGACTGAAAGAACTAGGCATGTTTAGCCTGGAGAAGAGAAGACTGAGGGGCTCTCTTCAAGTACATGAAAGGTTGCCACACAGAGGAGGGCCGGAATCTCTTCTTGATTGTCCCAGAGTGCAGGACACGGAATAATGGGCTCAAGTTGCAGGAAGCCAGATTTCGACTGGACATCAGGAAAAACGTCCTAACTGTTAGAGCCACATGACAATGGAATCACTTACCTAGAGAGGTAGTGGGCTCTCCGACACTGGAGGCATTCAAGAGGCAGCTGGACAGCCATCTGTCAGGAATGGTTTGATTTGGATTCCTGCATTGCGCAGGGGGTTGGACTTGATGGCCTTCTAGGCCCCTTCCAACTCTACTATTCTATGATTCTATTGCACATGTAGAAGGTGGCATTTATTTAAATAAGGTGCCGGTCACATGTATCCATGCATAAGTGATGTTCATTTATATGCCCAGCATCACATTTAAATCAGATCTGATACTGCTATTAGCCATGACAGCAAGAATGATAGCAAAGCAATAAAGTATGTACAATAACAAGCCAAGAGAGTAGTCGCTGTAGTAAGTTAGCAGCTCATCTTCTGACAGGTATCTTGGCCTTTTCAAGGCCAATTGCATCTTAAATATATTTTCAACAATTCTGTCATGGTAGTAGTGGCAGTGAAAAAATCTTGGTTTGATGTATTATATTTTTAGCTCATCTGAAATAGTTCTAAACAGCTCACATTGACAAAAGCAATAATAACGTTATAAAAAATGGCTCCTGCTGGGAGGAAGGGCGGGATACAAATTTAATAATAATAATAATAATAATCACATCCCATTTTATCAGATAACTAATAACAAAAAATAATCCTGTCATGGATGCCAGCCAAGAGGTGCTCATGAGACTCACACGGTCACATTTCTCATACTAATCATGATGGCAATAGATGTGCTGGAGGGGGGAAATGCTGCATTTTCTTATTAAGAAAATCCTGTCAATTGAGTGCAGGGGAAAAGCAATTTCCCTGCACTATAAGTACTACCTTGAATAAAGATGTCTAGATCTCAATAAATGACCAACAGCTGTGTAGATATTGTGCTAAAAAACAACATCTGGAAGTGCTGGATATATTCTGGAACTGCTGGATATATTCTTTGAATGTATACAAAAGGAGATGTTTTCTGCATATTTGTGGCTCTTATTTATCACCTCTTACAGTGTTAGCAGCTGGTGTGCAGCACAAGGTGGTCAATGCCAATTTCCTCATGAATGATTCTTCGAAGTTAGAAAAAGATCATTTCAGAACATGAAACAAGCAGATAAAACTTGTATAGTAAAAAGGTTCAGATATAACATCAAACTATAGTTTGTCTGAATGAGCAATCAAAGAGTCTTGGGCTTGCACATTCTCTCCTTCCTCTCCTCATTTGATTGCCAAATCAGTTTTAGTTTGCAGGGCAAGTACAAACTATAGTTAGCCAGTTCAGATGAAATGGCAAACCACAGTTTGCCTAAGACTAAGAAAGGAGGTAAGGAATTGCATAGTTAAGGTTCGAAAAGAAGGGAGAATGCTGACTCAAGGACCCTTGGCAACTCATTCATATAGCTCCAAATGATGGTTTGGCATTATGTCTGAACCACCTCAATGACACTTGAAATTTTGCAATGGTGATTTGAAAAGTTATTTTCTCTTGGAAAAAACTCTACCCAGTTTAATTCTAAGAGATCCCTGTGTGTGCCTTAATGTTCTGTAAAGGGAGAAGGGAAAACAAAAACCTCTTTCACAGAAGTCTTCAATTGTGGCTTTCCAGCTTAACTGGAAAATAACCCAAGACATGTATAACAAGTTAACTTTCCTGTTTTTCAACTACTTCTTCCCCACAGAACAAAGAGTAAGCGTTTTGAAATCACACTCTGATAGTTTTTGTACCCTGACATCCATGTTCAAGAAAAGAATATGTGGTCTGCCACACTAGTATTTCCCCTTTTAAGCTGAAGTTAACATTCATCTGAGATTTGCACCTCATTTTGACTATATGTTATTAGACATTTACATTGAATTGCAAATACTAATAAACAAATAATGAATGGTAGTTTTTCTTAACTTTCAGTTCCCAGTAATTATTTGGAAATTAATGGTTGTGAATGTAAAAAAAGTCTCAGGTTGAAGTATTTGATTACCTTAACTCTATCCACTATTGTATTTGTGTTAACCACACACTGGGATTTCAAGTGTAAGAACTTTTTTGAGGTCTTTATTCTACAGATTGCTTGAGTCAATACAGTTTGGTTTGAGAATAGAGAGAATCTAGGAGAGCAATGAGAAACTATTTCTATAGTGTCTTGGTAGTACAAAAAAAAGGCTTTGTAATGTACTCATTGCTGTCCAGGAGAGTTTATGTGGGAAACTGACATTAGTCATAATGATAGGATTCTGCTCTGTGATGCAGGAGAAAGAGGGAAAACTAATCAAACAAATGTAGTCCTGGAAATAATAGTTAGATCTGAAACAAGAAAGCAGGATTCAAATCCTGCTCTGCCATGGACTCAACAATTAACATAAGAATTGCCTTTCTGGATTAAATCAAAGGTTCATAGAGAATGCTAGGTTACTTTTTCAAAAACTTCTGGAGCTTATGCGCAGAGAATGATGTATAAAGCTATCTTTTGTTATTTCCTAACACCTTACATATCTAAACATGCAGTAGATTGAGGTGATAAGAGTCCTGAGATGGTTAAGTGGGTTCCTTGTGTTAAAAACAAAACAATGCCCGCCAGAAGAAATTTAAGTGCAGGAGCAATGGCTCCAGATTTCCCTGGTGTATTAGGCTTTTGTTTTTGGGGGTGGGCCGGGATTTCAGGAGACCCTCCCTCTCTCTTCATACCAGAGGATTCTACACCTGCAAACCACAGTGGTATAGTTGATTCTTTCACTTCAGCCATTTCCACAATTCAGTCTGCTCTAAGTGTTGACCCAGTCATTGAATCCAGAAATTATTAGTTGGGGGGGGGGGTACATGGACAAATGTAACAAACTTTTGGTTTACCTTCAATATGAGGTCACAGAGGGTGTTCTTTTGAAAAAAAATGGGTAGACGGAGGGCAGAGAGCCTTGCTGGCATGTCAAATAGTGATTGGCTGCTCGTGGGTACTCCACATTCCAGGGACAGAATGGCTCCAGGGAAGTAATGCTTGGTTCTGACAGAATAATTTCTAAGAGCATTCTTGGGGAGAAAAAAAAAGATGACAGCATCATTCCCAAGGGCATTTTGTCCCAAGAACATGGTGCTGTCAGGAACAGCCAAGTTGCAGTCTGAAGTGATAGCAAGGCCTTTTCCCCTCATTTATTAAAGAAAGAAGAGTAAAAGAAACTCTCTGACACCTAGTATTCTTCAAATTTGCCTGCTCCCCGTTCCTTGACCAAATATCCTCCCTAGTCCCATAAAAGTGGAGCGGGATATTTAGCAATAGTATTAGTAATAGTAATTTAGTATTCTGGCTACTTTCCTTTTATCTCTTGTAATGGCCATCACAAGCTCCTGTGGCTGTGAAATACAGAAATTGCACGTGTTGAGTGTAGAACCCTTTTTGTTTTGTAATTTACTTCAAACATTGATTTCATTGGATGAACTTGAACTCAACGTTTGGAGAGATAGGGAAGAACAATGAATTGTGCACCCCTACATCTGGTGCTCATATTGACAGCCACTCCCACCACAATTAACTGGCCAGCCAACACCACATTTGGACATCCAGCTAACAGTCTGCTTGGCTGCTTACTCACTCCTGCCCACCCACTGCTGCTGCACCTCCCTCATCCACCCACCCTCTCACACTGATGTGCTGCAGGTGTTCCCAGCTTCACTCAGAGGAAGGCATTTTGGGTGAGCTTGGCCACAGAACACCTGTGGCAATGCTGCTTTTAAGGAAATTTTAAAACCTTTTAAACAAAAATACTGTTGTCTGGGCAACCTGACCCACAATACCTTTCTCTTAAGAAATGACCCCTTCCTCAGAGCAAAACAATAAGTGTGTGTGGCCAGCCATGAGAGAAGCACAGAGGTGGTAGAAAAAGAGGAAAGTAGAAGCAAATAGGAGGAAGAAAGGAGCAAGTGAGCAGGGAAGAGGGTAAGGGCAAGGGCAAATGAGGTGGTGGAGGAGGTGAGAGAAAGGAAGGAAGGAAGAGGTGGCAAGGGCAGAGGCCATTGGCAGTGAAGTGAGTGGCAGCAGATAGATCATCTCAGAGGGTCCAATGTCTTGTGCCAGCCCTGATGGTAACTTTTAGCTTATTATTTAGAGTTTCAGACTCTCCAAACCATGCTAAAATACAACATCAAAATCAGATGTATAACTATATTTAGAAAAAATTTAAAGATCCTACTTGATATGGTGTTTCTCTGAGATATTTTATTTTTAAAGTAAGATGCTCTATGTTGTGTCTTACGTTTTTGTGATTTAAATTTCATACAAGTTCCATCAAAATATTTTTCCTTCTGCCTTTTGCTTTTGTAATTAAATTAACATAGTGCAGTTGATTTAGTATTTTTAGGGTTGCCATGTTTTGGGTTTCAGATTTTTGGGGTCCTCTTTGAGTCTCCAGGTGAGCCACCTTAATCTCAACTTTCATTTAAAAAAATTAAGTTTCTAGGAGGTCTGGTTCAAGAGATACACACCAAAACATCAGCAACCCCCCCCGACAACTTCTGTTAAATGAGATTGTAGCTGGGTGCTCTAACCCCACCCTTTCAAGTTTGTAGCCAATAAGTGAACTCAGGGTTATGATTAACAAGGCAGTAGCTAGACACCCACTGCAAGTTCAGAAAACTGCTGGTTTTTTCCTGCTTATCTAAAAATCTCATAAATTGAGTAAGTATATTTATTTATTTATTATTTGATTTATATTCCGCCCTTCCTCCCAGCAGGAGCCCAGGGTGGCAAACAAAAGCACTAAAAACACTTTAAAACATCATAAAAACAAACCTTAAAATACATTAAAACAAAACAACTTTAAAAACATTTTTTTAAAAAAGCTTTAAAAACATCTTAAATAAAAAGGGTTAAAATATTGTTTAGAAAAAAATAGCTTTCCGTCTTTTTTATTTTATTTGTTTATTTATTATTTGATTTATATTCTGTCCTTCCTCCCACCAGTTTTCCTGGGCTGTTGAAGAGGGCAGGGTTTTGAAAACCTTCCCAATATGAAGCTTTAATCCTATATTCAGTTTTCGGGGAGTAAAACTGCAATGCTAATCCCACATACCCAGAGTAAACCCCAATTAATTCAATAGGAGTTACTGTTGAGTAAATATGTTAGGATTGTGCTGTAAATTAATGGGACTTTTGAGTGAACATAGCAAAGAATTGTGTTTGTGTTGTAAATCTTTCTCTTCCCCTCTAATCCTATTTTTAAAGCAATTAGGCAGGGCTTACTAAGGTATCACTGCTTTTATTATGTAGGAAACTAATGTTTTTTTAAAAAAAAAATTCTGCAATAACCAACTGGTTTTGACAATAATCTATTAAATGGGGTGCAAACATTTTTATATCTCCTGTGTGTGTGTGTGTGTGTGTGTGTGTGTGTGTGTGTGTGAGTGTGAGTGTGAGTGTGAGTGTGAGTGTGTGTGTGTGTGTGTGTGTGTGTGTGTGTGTGTGAGAGAGAGAGAGAGAGAGAGAGAGAGAATTTATATCCCACCCTTCCTCCTAGTAGGAGCTCAGGGCGGCAAAGAAAAGCATTAAAAACTTTAAAACATCATAAAAAAAACTTTAAAACACATTAAAACAAAAACATATTTAAAAACATTTCTTAAAAAAGCTTTCAGAATACCTTCTAAGATTAAAAACATTTTTAAAAAGGTTTAAGAACATATTAAAAAGCAATTCCACCACAGATGCAGACTGGGATAGGTCTCAAAAGGCTTGTAGAAAGAGGAAGGTCTTCAACAGGCACCAAAAAGATAACAGCCTGTCTAATATTTAAAGGGAGAGAATTCCAAAGGGTAGGTACCACTATACTAAAGGTCTGTTTCCTATGTTGTGCAGAACGGACCTCCTTGAAAGATGGTATCTGCAGGGACCCCACACCTGCAGAGCACAGTGATCAACTGGGTATGTAAGGGATAAGACGATCTTTCAGGTATCCTGGTCCCAAGCTGTATAGGGCTTTGTACACCAAAACTAGAACCTTGAACTTGGCCCGGTAGCAAATGGGCAGTCAATGCAATTATTTCAGCAGCAGGGTGACATGACCTGCCCCAGTGAGCAGTCTCGCCGCCGCATTTTGCACCAGCTGCAACTTCCAGACCAACCTCAAGGGCAGACCCACATAGAGTGCATTACAGTAATCCAGCCTGGAGGTTACCAGTGTGTAAACCCACTGATTATGCACCTTGTTTGCTGCATGACAATTTGTTTCTTGCCCGATGGCGGTATAAAAGAATTCACATACTGGGAAGTGTGGTTGCAGTTGTTGTTCCCAAGCTGCTGCCTGTGAAGGTAGACCAAATCATGTGTGTTTTCTCTCTGTCAGTTACTATTCACTGGAATTGGGTTGGCTGTCAAAGTGAGTTTATAGCAGCCCACAGGATAGACAGAAAAGGGTAGAGAATATTCTTACTCTGACTCATTTCTCAGACCTCTTTCTAAAGTAAAGGGTCAAATCTGTAAAGAAATTTGGAGCAGCCATGTTAAAAGGTAGGGGCAGGCATTCCAGGCAGGTGTTTACCAACCTACTTGGATATGGATATCTTTGTGGAGGATCCCTAGTCAAGCTTTACCAACAACACAATCCAAACCATATCTACTGAGAAGTCCTATTGAGTTTTATGCGGCTTAGTCCCTTAGTGTGTTTATAATTGCAGGCTTCAGGGGCATCCATCTTTACTCCTGAGTGCTCCCATCTAACATCTCCACAACACCAGGCTCCTTTCTTCCTACAATATGTCAGCTTCTGAGGGCAATAGCTGGGCTGTAAACTAATTAGCCAGCAGTTAGCTGGGTCGTAAATCTGCCAAGGCTAGGCAGATAACAGGAACAGGGCAAGAGAAGGTCAGCGGAGAGTTTCCAAGCAACATACCAACATCAGTGTCCAAAAGCGCAGTCAAGGAAAGCTGGGTCCAGTGAGTCAAGAGTTCAGTCCGAGGATCTGGGTTCTGGAAGGTAGATCTCACGTGGAAGTCATGACCGACATTATAGTCAGCAGCTAGCTGCAGTCAAGAACTGCCTTTTAAACCCCACTCTCTAGGACAGGTGCAGGTAATCAGCCTCCCGGCTTCAAGAGCTTGTTATCTTAAACGGCCAGAGTTGTTGCAACTCGTGCTGGCATCTTCGCTCTACAGGGGAACCTCCTGTTCACTCTCTGAATCTGACTGAGGGGCTTCAGCTGTGTCCTGGACACTCTCCAACTGGGGAAGAGCTGCATTCTCAGGGGTTCTACTTGTTCCTTCTCCTGGGTCTGCTGCTGCTGCCCTCCAGTCTTCCTCCTCCTCTGAGGACTCATCCAAAGGGGGCATGACACAATAGCCTTCTTGTGACTGGCCTAGCCTGAGGACAATTAAACCCTTCTTGCCAGAAGCAAGCAAGCTAGATTAAATGTTCCCTACCAAGGCTCCATCTTTTAGCTAAGATTTCTATCTTAATTTCCAATCAGAGAAATGTTTTTGTTTGAACTGTATGTGCCGAGCAACTGTGGTTAATGTTTAGTGCATCATGCTTAATGACATCACTTGGGCCCGCCCCTGTGACATCACTCAGGCCCACCCCTGAAATCTCAGGGTTTGGGATGCTTCTGACCAGACAACCCTCCCCCCTATTCTTCATTAAAGTGGGAGTGCTGTAAAATGTATATGTGTATCACATTCATAACAATTAAAACACTTAAAACTGACAGTAATTGCAGACATTAAAAGAACAAAATCATATAAAACAGTGTTAAAATCAGATACCACTGAAGTCTAGCTGAAATGTTAATAGGTTTAACCTAATTTCTAAAACTCAATAAAGTACCAGAATTGAGGACTGGATATATTATTTTGGATTGATTAAAGTGAAGAACAAGGATAGTGAGCTTTTGCAGCTACAGCTCTATTATTGGATCCAGTATTATATTGCTCCCTCCTTCTTTTAGAGATGAATTTTAGAAGTTTCTTCAGCTAAGGCGTACAGCCCCACAGAAACATACCTTAATGGAGTTTTTAACTGTTGAGAATTGGAGGGATGTACTACTCCAGCGTAATCTAGGTTTTTCCCTTATGAGTATGCGTAAGCTTGCCTGATAATAAAATATAAAAATACTGGACTATGGGGTAGGCGAGAAGAAAGAATATAGTGGAGCAGGGATTCATTCAAGGAAGAATCTGTTGGATCAGTAGTAGAGCCAAGGTAGAATTTGAAGCGTTTGTCGATAGAACATGGCAGAACCACAAAAGTGTGCTGAGTCTTGCAAACCCTAATATTGGTTACTTTGCTGGACTAGTAGAATACTGGCTGATTGGCTACCGTACTGGCCTTATGGAGATGGGCTTCTTCTCTTAGTCAAGGACTCCATTTTCGATACTATTTTCTGGCCTGTCCCTCAGCTAGAACTTCTCAGGCTTCATTCTGTTCCATAGGACAATCTTGTCTGTCTATTAGCACTTAATCTGGTCTATCACATCACATATGTGCTCTTTCATCTTAGAGCTGAGCTGAGTCTTCCACTAGTCCCAGATATTTATTTAGTTCTCACTAGAGTTTATACTATATGTGGAATAGAACCTCATGTTATTACATGTACATGCACATTGAAAATGTTGATTTATGTGAAAAGGGTCAGATCTTTTTATGAGAGCTGCTTTGCACATGGTGATACATGGTTTTTTTCCTATATAGATATTATCATCTCCATGGAGGAAAAAAAAACCCAAGTGTGCTGCAGCTTTGTAATCTTGATTTCTCCATGATGTATGGGGTAGCCAACATGGCTGGCCTTTATTTTGTTGGCTGGCCTTTATTTTGTTGGCTGGCCTTTATTTTGTTGGACTACAACTGGCAGTGTTCAGCTGGCAGTAGAAGCTACAACATATGATTTAGCACAGGTTTAGAGGTATAAATATAAAATACTGTGTCAAACCATTGATCCATCTAGCTCAGTATTGTCTGCATAGGTTAGCAGCGGCTCTCCAGGAGTTCAGACAGGAGTATGTTCAGACCTGGGAGCTTTTTCATTCAAAGCATACACTCTAACTCTGAGCTATGACTATCCCCTAAGATATAGGTTTAATTTTTGTCTCCTAGCATTTCTCCTCACTTGGTGTCACCTCACCCCGATGGGTAGCCATGTTACTTAAGTTTGTTTAGAAATTTCAGCCCTGCTATAAATTTATAAACAAATTTAGAGTGCAAAATTACTAAAACACATTAGAATAATAAATAACAAAATAGCTGTATTTTGTTGTTTTAATTTTTTAAGTATTTGTGTTAGACACTCTGGGAAGTTCTTGCCTGAAGAGTGGAATATATATCCCGCACATAAATAATCTAGTTTTTATTAGTTTTCTATTTATAACCAATTCTTTCAAAATCATGTTTTGTTTTCATAACCTTGAGAAATAATTTGGATAAATTGTGTGCATCATGTGTATACTAGGGTTCTGATGCAATTCATAGATTAAAAATGTATATTAAGCATACAATACGTATTTGCAAGCTACAATGCTGAACACATTCTGAGTTTAATAGACCAGTAAGAAGTAATTTGTTATAGTAATGACTGTAGAGCAATGAAAGTGTGTTATACATGAATAAAAACTATAGATTTCTACTCTGTACAGGTGGGCTATAGGTAAATAATTAGTATTTTATTGGAGTCTAAATGTGTGGTATTATAGGAAGGGGCCATAGGTCAGTTTTCGTATACATATGAAATGTCCTGGTTAAGTTCCTAGTATTTTTTCCAGATCTGAGCTCAGACAGCAGAGCTGGGGAAAACTGTAGCTCAGTGGTAGAGCATCTGCTTTGCATGCAGAAGGTCTCAAATTCAATACCTGGTATCTCCAGGTAGGTCTGGGAATGTCTTCTGTCTGGAATCCTGAAGAGCCTCTTCCAATTAGTGTAGATAATACTGAGCTAGATAGACCATTGGTCTCACTCAGTATAAGGCATCTTTCTGTGTTCCTAATTTCCTCCTGAGGCCCTTGGAAAGCTTGGTTCTGGTCACAGTAAAAGATACTGGTCTAGATGAAGCAATGGTTTGCCACACTATAAGGAACTTTCATATTTGTATTCAATAAGATCGCTGACTACAAATCTGTTCTGCAATGATGGCATATCCCCCCTGTCCCCTCCATGAAGAGATGGCTATGATCCTTCCTGGCACCTGGTCCACCTCCTTAGCAAATCATTTCATACCTCTCCATGCCATATACCCCAAACCGCTCTAGTCCACAATATCCCTCATCCATACTGCCACATTGAAAACAATACATCATCATGCTCCAAATAATTCCACCCAAAATCTAGAAAATAACCACAGCCATAGTTGCAAACTCTTGAATCAAAAATGCAGATGAAAAATGAAGGTGGAGTCCTTTGGACTAGAGCCAGGAGCTGAACATAGCTATACTATGACAGGCCTAAAGGCGAAGCCCAGAAGCTCTTTATAGGACCAGGACCTGCTCAGTGATTTTGGATAGCTCTGGTGTTAAGCCTACTGTTTTATCTCTTTACCATGGTCTTTGACATCTGAAGCATATATATTTTAGGAACTACCCAATTCTGTGATTTTAGGTTTTTTAATTGTTTTAAATGCTGTGTTTTAAAATTGTTGTAACCCATCCTAGGACCTGTGGGTGAAGGACGGGTAATAAATGATGATGATGATGATTTTCTCCTGAATCATTTTTTGAAAAGAGGGAAGGGCTAAGGTGGAAAAACAGCTTTGCTCCTTGCTTCTTTGACCAGTTGCCAAAAACCCTGGCTATTCCATTTTTTTCCTGTGTAGTTAGCAATCCTATCCTTCCAGGCTTCACAGCAAAAATCATAGAGTCCTGTTACAATCCCTTCCCCACAGTAATGATTACTGTTTCCTCTGACCTCTTCTGTGTGCTATATTAGTTTAGAGAGATCTTTAAAAACAGGCTCCTACAGGAAATATATACATATACAGCCCTACAGGTCCATAGGTAGAATCCCATTTCTCACCAGCAAACAGATACAAATTAGGACTCTGATGGGCTCTTCTATGGACCTCACTTCCCTCATTTCTAATCATTTCTATATCACCAGACATCAAATTTTTCTTTTAAAAAAAGATTGTTCCTGCCTGCCTTACTGGTCCCCGCACCACACCATTCCACTGTAACGCCTTTCTTAGCCACACTGTAACTGGATAAAATACGGTGCAGCTTTTTTTACAGTCTGCCTTCTCAGCTATCCAGTCCTACCCTTACTGAATGAGCCACTTCTATTGCTCTCTAACAGCTAAACTTTCTTGGTACAACAAAACTTTATTTTGTCACTGAGTAAACTATTACTAGAGTTGCAATGAAAGCTCCTACAGTATTGTACTATTTATATTTAAAGTATTTTAAGATCAGATAAAATGTGTAAATACTATATTTATTCAAAATACCCTGAAGCCCTCCTCCAAGTACACTTGCCATCACATATATAGCAGGCTGCAACCAGGGAAGGGTTTTTAAAAAAACAAATCTGAGGAATTGTCCCCTAGTCATTCCAGTGACTAGTTATTATAGTGCTTTGACATCTGTTGTTTTAGATTATATTGTTATTGTGTTATTGTACATATTTTATTATTTTGTTATTGTTTTCTGTTTTATTGTAAAGCCACCTTGGTGAACTTTCTTTGAAAAGTGGAGTATAAATAACTTAAATAAAATGAATTGTTTCAAAATTTGGGCCCATAACAGATTGGGGGGGGGAGAGATAAGAATAGAATTCTAGCCTTCCTTTCAATACCTTACTATAATTTTTGTTTCTTTTTGGAGGATCCGCCTACGTCTGTTTCCCTGGGGCTGAGGATGGAGGAGATGATTTTCAACTTGGCAGACACACATCTATTCTTTAATGATTTAGAAGTAAGTAATTATAGTTTTAGCACAACATAGAATTTGTTTAATGTTAGTTTAATTTAATACACTTGAAGAGCAATTCTATGTGGAGCCAGGGAGGAAAGAGCATCAGATCTGCTGCTTCATTCCAAATCCTTCTGTTTCACATCAGCCAGGGCAGAAAATGGGGAGGATTTTTCCCCCTTTTAACTCCAAGCTGATATAGCTGAGAGGCGCAAATATCAGGTCCCTCAGGGGATCTGCAGGGGTTTGAATCTGCTCCAAAGCTGCCGGTATCCTGCCTCTGAAAAGTTCTGGGCTTTCTACTTACTACTGATGTCAGGAGAACCATTTCCACCCACCTAGTTACAGCTGGGGTCTTCCCAGTGCAGTGGAGCCCTTCTACTGATGGCACCTATGTGCTGTCCTAGCACCGCCACCACCCCTGGCCATCAACATTGGGTTGGGGGTGGACTGTCTTCTTAGAAATGCTTCTTATCTGATTGAATATGCCTCAAGTACTCCGAACTCCCATCAGCTCCAACCAGCAGGACCAATGGTCAGGGATGATGTAAGTTGTACGTAGTCAGCAACACCCAGAAGGCACCATGTTGTGTAATCCAGGAATATGCCAATATTTTCCATAATAGTTGTATGAACATATACACTCACACAAATATCAGTTGTGATTTGTTGCTTCAGGTTTAGCGTTTATAATACCCAAATCAGTTGTTTGTAGTGTTGATGGCTATATATTATTTAGATATTACACTTTTGAGCAAAGCACACAAGTTCAAATATAGAATATAATTGCATATGCAGACTATTGAATATTAAACCTTTGCTGCCTTCTTAATTGGTGCTAGATGTATGTTATCTTTCGCCACAACCCACAGTGCGGAAGGTTTGCCTTTGGATCCAAAGGAAATCATTAATGTTGAATGGGTGCCCAGACTCAACAGCAACTCATTAAAATGGGATTTCTGCATAGTGCATAGAGCTTATTCTGCTATTTTTGTTAGTCGTACATGTATTGTGTGCTGTAAAGACTTATGACCAATTCATATACATTTATAGTTCATTGTGATGGTTGTTTGCAGATCACTCAATAGATCTGTTTATGTGAGTAATGAAATGTGAACTGGTTACTAGCTAAATACAGCAGCAGTTTTTTTTTTTTATTTGAAGGATCAAAAGATGCCTCTTTGCTGCTGCAGTAGTCCACTGGCTGCTGGCTCTTAAAAGTAGAACTATTACATGAGCTGAAAAATAAAAATAAAAAATAAGGAGTTACTTGCATCAGCTCTTGGGAGGATCATGGCAAAGAGTTTCTCTGCCATGTCAGTCTTCTGTGGTATTTCTTTTGTGAATTCATCTTTTTAAAACTCTCTGGATTACTAAGAGAACTTCCAGTAAAATGCTTGCCTGTTTAATCTTACAACAGGAAAGGCAATTTCTGTTGATATTTTCATAAAAAGAAAAAATAGATTAAAACAGTCAAGTTTCGCTCCCATCATAATAAAGACAGCTGTTTATTTAAAATCCAGCCATTAAACAAGCTTGTGGCAGGACTGCCAACAGGCATTAATCATTGCGTTGTTGTTTTGTTAGAATTTATAAATGCATGTTATTCCAGACAGGCAAAAGAATCCCAAAGATTCAAATACAACTCTTACTGATCAAAGTTAATTGGCAGCAATTGGCCTTTAAATATTTCCTGATGTTTCCTTTTCTAAAAAATCAAGCAAAATACACCTTATTTAATAGATGAACCAATATCATTTGAAAAATGCTAGTGTGTGAGGAACTTTAAATGTGGTTTCTCAAACATCTGTCCTATATTTTGATTTCTTTTCATCTGCAAAGAAAGTACTCACAGATGAATTGGCAACTTAAGAATGTAATAAAATTATTTAAATGTGCTTTTTTCTTTTATTTCATAGTGAAGTATTTATTTTTTCACATTTAAAATACAAGAATTTGTACATTTGCAGGTGTTTTCAATAATGCAACTTAATGTTAAAGACGTTTATTGTTTTGGTACTGAATGACATGCATTGGATTGTTATGAGTCCAAAAAAGAAAAAATAACAAGGGCCCTTTCTTTCCAAAACTGATTCTGGGTGTTTTTTTTGGTTGCATTCAATGTTATCCAAAGTATAAAAATGAGTTTCACATCTTGACCCTATGTTCAGTAGTTTATAGTGTTTTCTTTTGTTTTCCTCAACCTGCAATCTACATGTATACATATGTAAGGTTTTGTAACTGCATGAAACTACAATTGATGTTAATAGAAATTGACAAAGCACTGGCAAATATTGTGTGGTAGGAGCATGTTGCGCCCCCTTTAGCAACGGGAATAACACAGCCAGACACAGATTTATGGGTGAAGTAAGGCCACAACTTTATTGATAAGAGCAAGTAAAGCAGGGTTGGCATGGCAGTAGGGCAAGGATCTGCTTCATTCCAGCAGCCCATGTTGGAGGAATGCTGAATCAACCAACAAGCAGTTGGGAACTACCCTTGGGAGTTGGCTCGCTTTAGACCCAGGTGGGGTGTGAACCCAAGGCACCTGTGGTCCCACTGACCAACCAGTGGGAGGGGTTGTGAGCTGGATGAGGCGGTGCCCCTCCCGAGCTAGGGGCATGGCCATTGCGTACCCCCACTGGACTCCTTATGGGAGTCCCCCTTATGATTGATCCTGTCCAATGCCAGTGAGTGAACGCCTAACAATTGCACAGCGAACCACTGAGGGATAGGCGAAAAAACCTGCTCAACCATGGGGCCAGATTCATTGAGAGGAAAAATTCCTATCCGGCCCTGTCAACCAGCAACCCAGATAAACACAGCTCAGTGATGCCCCAAGACCGAGGGAGGGTGCGTGGGAAAGCCGGCACACGAAGAAAGAGGCCAGCTCTCAGGAGACTGGGGCCTCTAAAGGCCCAAGTCTGGCTCCACCCCTTGGCTGCTCTCACGAGACTGCCCAGGATCTAAGGTGCACAAAAGGGTAACCAAAATGGTCATGGGCTGGAGCAACTCTCTTACAAGTAAATATTTGGGGCTTTTAGTTTAGTCAAAAGGTGGGTAAAGGGATATACAGTAAAGATTTTTGAAAGTATATGTGGAGGATAACAGCTAGGGTTGCCAGGTTCATGACCTGAGACTGATCCTGTATCTTTAGGAGAAGAGGAAGTCAGCCAAGTGCAGATGTTCTTGCAACTCTGTAATGGGAAAAACCACAAGGTAGAATTCTCCCTTCCCCCTGCACAACTTTTAAAGATACGGAAGACCTCTTGGTTGCCAGGCCCAGACTCCAAAAGGTCTTCTGTATCTTTAAAAGTTGTACAGGGGGAACGGAGAATCCCACCTTGTGGTTTTTCCCATTACAGTGTTGCAAGAACACTTGCACTTGGCTGACTTTCTCTTCTCCTAAAGATACAGGATCAGTCTCAGGCCATGAACCTGGCAAACCTAATAACAGCACATCTCGACTCAGAAATAAGTCCCATAAGTTCACTAGGCTTTTTTCCCAGGTAGGTGTGTAGATTGATATCTAAGGCCATCAGCTGCCATTAGTGATGGAAAAATGCAACCCACAGGCTCACTATGGCTCTGGAAACCAATTGCTAGGGAGCAACAGAGGAAGTGAGACATTGCCCTCATGCCCTGCTTGTGGGCTTCCCAAAGGTATCTAGTTGGAACTGGAAAACAGGTTGCTGAACAAGATAGACCTTTGGTCTGATCCTGTAGGCTCTACTTATTTTTCAATCTAGTCTTATGTAACGGGTAGTATTATTGTTTATACCCTATTACTACCCATTATATAATTCAGAGCATAAATAGGAAGGAATAAGTAATTTCTCTACTTCACCCATCAGGTGCAGTCATACTCTGTTGAAAGTGGGAAAAAGAAGCTTTGATGCTTCTTTAAAATTCCATCTCACTTTTTGAACATAGTTTGGCAAAAGTACATGCCATGATAAAGATGGTGCTGCTGTTGAAAATTGCAGCCGAAGTTCTCTATAATGTATGTATGCATGTATGTTTGTTTATAAGGTTTCTTACCTGCCCTTCACTGTAAGGTCCCAAGATGGGTCACAGCAGTACAGTCATACAATTAAAAACAAATAAAAGAAATAAAATAGTTTATATGCAGTTATAAAAACAAGTAAAACAATTCCAAACAAAAGTATTCAGTATTTGGCAGTAGCAATCAGTGGGGTGGGAAAGACAGGGTGGCTTTGTGTACCTGGCTTCCAGACACTGTGCTACTGAAGCTTACCAAGAGGAGGAGGGGTGAAGCATGGGGAGTGACGTGCAGTGCAGGTGCTACAGAAGAGCCAATCAGATGGTCCTGCCACTTCCGCCGTCTCAGTAAGTGGCAGTGACACTTGGTGTCCAGAAGCCAGGTATGCAACACCATCCTGTCTTCCCCACTCCACCAATCACTACTGGTATTTGAACATCATCATGCTGTGGAGTTCTTTGCTTCTGTTCCACCTCATTGGCGGCTGTTGTTATTACACATTATGGCAGGAAGATGTAGAATGTTAACATGGAAGGTGCTGCTTTCATTGACAGTCCCTTGTTTTCAAAGCATGTATATGTGCCCTTAGTAAATTATTTCACTAATATTGTCACTCCTTAATACCAGTGGTGGGAGGGAAATTTATATTCTAGATAATAGTTTTGAACTATTTCAACTACATGGTAATGATCTGAACTGTCTGTTTTCTCTGAACTCTCTCAGGGGCAGAAAATAACATTCTTTCAGAAAATGTGACAGATTTTAATTTGTACTGTATTGCCATTCTCACAAAAGGTTTCAGGGAGAAAATGTTCCTAGAAAAGGAATACAAATGGCTACACCTCGTATCAGCATCATAAAAAGCAAGGTGATGGTTTTTGAGAAATGTTTAGTCCTGATGAAAAGTGTATGCAGATGTTTTATTTATTTATTTATTACATTTATTTATTACATTTATTTACCGCCTCATAGCCGAAGCTCTCTGGGCGGTTTACAGCAATTAAAAACAAATATACAAATTTTAAAACACAAAAAACAATTTAAAAACACAATTTAAAAAAATTAAAAACAATTAAAAAACACATGCTAAACATGAAACATGAAAACATTTTTTCTGCTTACAAGATTACCTGTGTTTCCTGCTTCTTGCTGGGTTATTACAACACTCTTTATTAGAGTATTTTGGCACATCTAGTCTCAGGCAGAACCAGGAAGTGGAGTGGCATGAAAAAATGAAAAACAATAGCAGGGAAGTTATCTGAGTCTTTCAAACCCCTTAAACAGGTTCGTTTCCACTCTGCATTGAGTTCTAGGGAAAGCTTTGAGGCACTTTTGATTTAATCAGTACTGGATGAATCTTCCTTAGTTCAGCATAGTGATAAATTTAACTTTGTGCCCTCCCTGTCCCCTGCTGCCCACTGTTCTACTGTGAAGACAGACTGATTGTAAGGTCATATAAGTTTCTTTCTTTATAGATCAAAGTAGTCACTGAGCAACAATGAATAAACACTGTGGCTACTAGGGTGTTTTGAAGATCAGCTTATTAGGCTGCCTGAAAGCGCTGAATTATGTATGGGCTGGCAATACAATATATCTGACCTTTTGGTTTGTCAGCTGTATTATATAAGAGCAATGTCTGCCCATATACATCCAAGTTGACTTCAGCTGGCAGAATGTATTTCCGGCATTGGTCATTTCTACCTGGTATGATATGACCTGAATTGCTACTAATCCTTGCAACTAATTCTTCCCATCGCAAATGTTTTTATTCTTTTCCATCTTCCTTACCTTCCCTCTCACCTGCTATGTTGTAAATTCTGTTCTTAACTTGAGTGAGCTTCACAAATGGTTTGTTATGTGGCCTGGGGGTTTGTGGAGATAGCAGTTTAGGATAAAAACATACCTAATGGACATGCACACCTACACTCTTAGTAAGTGACAATGAGTTTATATGAACAGATGTTCTCTTTTAAAAAAATTTCACACTCGGAACTTTTACACCTCTGGAATAATATCCTAAATAGTGTGGTCATGGTGCATTAGCAGGAATACAATAATTAGTCTTTTCATCTAAATTGTGTGTTTGTTGCATCCTAGGCTTTCAGCCATCGGGGAAAAAACAATACTGAATATTTAGCTCTGCATTTTGGTCTATGATGGAGCAGACAAATATGCACAATCACTTGGCAGCAGCTAGGCATTTTAGCTCAGTTGCTGAGGAGCACAGGGTTTGTCCATCAAATTCAAATACTTTCTTATGCCTATAGTTTTTCTTTTGCATAATAAGATTTTACCTCTTGAAACATCTTACTAACCCATTTGTCTTTAAACCCATGTTCTTTGTTATGCATTTTCCTTGATACTCATTTCTTTCCAAATCCACTGAGTATTCTGTGATACCCATCAATGTTATCCTATGTTTCTGTTTAGCTGAATTTCTAATTATCCAGATAATGTGCCTCTTATAAACTGTTCATAACCAAGTGTACTTGAAAGTAAGCCCCATTGTTTTCAGTGGGATTTGCTTCCAAATTAGTTTACTTAGAACTTCAGTCTTAAATCATTTGACAAATCTGATTGCTCAGCAGTGGTCCAGTAATGGTTTATTCTGCTACTTTGTAAACAGGGCTGTATACACACCAAGCATTTAAAGCACCATCAAAGCACATCCCCCCAGGAATCCTAGGAACTCTAGTTTGTTAAAAGTGATGGGAATTGTAGCTCTTTGAGGAGTAAACTACAGTTCCCAGAATTCTGGGGGGGGTGAGGGATGTGCTTTGAATATGCTTTAAAGGTGTGGGGTGTATGCAGACTAGTTTGTCTTGGATAATGCTTTATACTAGTGGATATGTTTGGAGAGATTTATTTTCTATAAAAAAAGAAAAGACATGGAAATATCAAAATGTGTCATTTTCACTGTTTCACACACACACTAAATTCAGTGCTGACATATATTGTGGACATTTTTAATGGGGAAATTGAGGTAGGTCGTTTAGATGTGGCCAGAGGCATACAAAGCAAATAAAGCTGCAGTCCTAAATACACTTCTTAGCCTCCATTAGACAAAGTAGAGATTTCTTCTGAGAAAGCATGCATAAGATTGCACTGTAAGTTTCTTACTCCAAGCAAACTTACTTGGAAGTAAATCCCATTTGAATCAATGGAACTTCTGAAAAAACATATGTAGGATTAGTCTTTAAAATATACACTAGATATTTATTTATTTTTAATATTTTTGTACTGCTTTTTAGCAAAATGTTCTCAAAGTAATTTGTCAATCTGTTCAAAATACTTGCTTCAAGCTTATTCCAAAGTTTTCCATGATGTCCAGACAATGAGTGCCTAATATCCTGTGTTTTGGTAGCAGCTAGACATTGATGCTTTTTATTTACAGATTTGTCTTGATCATTTAATTTGAAAATAAACATTTTTTTAGCTCTATATCTCACTTGCATTTGAAAATATATGAAAATAAACACTGCAAAGACGAGAAAAAGGACATACTGATTCCAAGTTGCCAAATGGTACCAGCAATGAAAAGCTTTATTAGCTGGATGACTAATATCTCAGGCTTCATTTGATAAAAAGTATGCTTTTATTCCTCGTGGTTGCAGAAAAAAAAATCTGAAAACTCTTCCACTTTCTGGCCCACAGAGCAATGCTAAGACCTGGCCAAGGAGCAGCGGAGCAACTGCTGCATCTGCTGCATCCCAAGATAGTAGGGGGAATTTTTTTCTCTTTTGCTGCACCAGTTCTAGGCTGACACCACTGTGAAGCTTGAGATCCAGTATCCTGTTTTAGTGGTTTTCCACAGGCTGGAATCTTTGGCAATAGCTTCCTGCCCCAGTGGGTGCAGGGCGAGCCTCTGCAATGGAGGGTTATCCCTGCCTTTGTTCTAAACCCTTCCAGCAGCTCAGATTCAGGATTAAGATAGTACTGTAAGTAGCACTGCCCAAAGGGCATTGAACAAGAGGAGGAGAAACAAAAAAATAGTATCCACAGACATATCCTGATTTCAGTCCAGACTCCAACAAGAATAGTAATTTTTTTTTTAAATGGTGACACCAACATAGTTCAAGCAGCATCTAAGATATAGCTGGTTATAGCTGCTGAATTTTATAGCAATGATACCTGGAACTGGAGCCTAAATGAGGAGCACTAAGAATTCAAGAGGATTAAAAGCAAACATTAGATGGATGTGTATTTGTAGGAGGTAAGCAAATGAAGGGTGGAACAGTCACTAAAGATGTTTTTCAAGAGGCAATAATTCTGGAAGCGGAAGTGTTCTGCATTCCAGAGTAGGGACTATAATGCCCTGGAAAGAGTGGATAATTACTACAGCATTTCGTGCTTAGACTAAAAGCTCTGCTGGATTGGGCCAAAAAGTTCACATGCTCCATAACAGGTCCATGTTTCTAGCAGTGGCCAGCCAGATAATTTTTGGGAGCTTATAAGTGTGGCACAAAAGCAGCTGCCATCCCCTGTCACTTCCCTCTATATTAGAAGCTCAACTGGAGTGCATACCGCAGATCAGAAAAGGTACCGCCAGGGCCAAGAAGATGCCAGCATGGTTAACGAGCAAAGTCAAGGAAGCTCTTAGAGGCAAAAAGTCTTCCTTCAAAAAATGGAAGTCTTGTCCAAATGAAGAAAATAAAAAAGAACACAAACTCTGGCAAAAGAAATGCAAGAAGACAATAAGGGATGCTAAAAAAGAATTTGAGGAGCACATTGCTAAGAACATAAAAACCAACAACAAAAAATTCTATAAATACATTCAAAGCAGGAGACCATCTAGGGAGACAATTGGACCCTTGGATGATAAGGGAGTCAAAGGTGTCCTAAAGAACGATAAGGAGATTGCAGAGAAGCTAAATGAATTCTTTGCATCTGTCTTCACAGTGGAAGATATAGGGCAGATCCCTGAACCTGAACTAACATTTGCAGGAAGGGATTCTGAGGAACTGAGACAAATAGTGGTAACGAGAGAGGAAGTTCTAAGCTTAATGGACAATATAAAAACTGACAAATCACCGGGCCCGGATGGCATCCACCCGAGAGTTCTCAAAGAACTCAAATGTGAAATTGCTGATCTGCTAACTAAAATATGTAACTTGTCCCTTGGGTCCTCCTCCGTGCCTGAGGACTGGAAAGTGGCAAATGTAACGCCAATCTTCAAAAAGGGATCCAGAGGGGATCCCGGAAATTACAGGCCAGTTAGCTTAACTTCTGTCCCTGGAAAACTGTAGAAAGTATTATTAAAGCTAGATTAACTAAGCACATAGAAGAACAAACCTTGCTGAAGCAGAGCCAGCATGGCTTCTGCAAGGGAAAGTCCTGTCTTAGTAACCTATTAGAATTCTTTGAGAGTGTCAACAAGCATATAGATAGAGGTGATCCAGTGGACATAGTGTACTTAGACTTTCAAAAAGCGTTTGACAAGGTACCTCACCAAAGACTTCTGAGGAAGCTTAGCAGTCATGGAATAAGTGGAGAGGTCCTCTTGTGGATAAGAAATTGGTTAAGAAGCAGAAAGCAGAGAGTAGGAATAAACGGACAGTTCTCCCAATGGAGGGCTGTAGAAAGTGGAGTCCCTCAAGGATCGGTATTGGGACCTGTACTTTTCAACTTGTTCATTAATGACCTAGAATTAGGAGTGAGCAGTGAAGTGGCCAAGTTTGCTGATGACACTAAATTGTTCAGGGTTGTTAAAACAAAAAGGGATTGCGAAGAGCTCCAAAAAGACCTCTCCAAACTGAGTGAATGGGTGGAAAAATGGCAAATGCAATTCAATATAAACAAGTGTAAAATTATGCATATTGGAGCAAAAAATCTTAATTTCACATATACGCTCATGGGGTCTGAACTGGCGGTGACCGACCAGGAGAGAGACCTCGGGGTTGTAGTGGACAGCACGATGAAAATGTCGACCCAGTGTGCGGCAGCTGTGAAAAAGGCAAATTCCATGCTAGCGATAATTAGGAAAGGTATTGAAAATAAAACAGCCGATATCATAATGCCATTGTATAAATCTATGGTGCGGCCGCATTTGGAATACTGTGTACAGTTCTGGTCGCCTCATCTCAAAAAGGATATTATAGAGTTGGGAAAGGTTCAGAAGAGGGCAACCAGAATGATCAAGGGGATGGAGCGACTCCCTTACGAGGAAAGGTTGCAGCATTTGGGGCTTTTTAGTTTAGAGAAAAGGCGGGTCAGAGGAGACATGATAGAAGTGTATAAAATGATGCATGGCATTGAGAAAGTGGATAGAGAAAAGTTCTTCTCCCTCTCTCATAATACTAGAACTCGTGGACATTCAAAGAAGCTGAATGTTGGAAGATTCAGGACAGACAAAAGGAAGTACTTCTTTACTCAGCGCATAGTTAAACTATGGCATTTGCTCCCACAAGATGCAGTAATGGCCACCAGCTTGGATGGCTTTAAAAGAAGATTAGACAAATTCATGGAGGACAGGGCTATCAATGGCTACTAGCCATGATGGCTGTGCTCTGCCACCCTAGTCAGAGGCAGCATGCTTCTGAAAACCATTTGCCGGAAGCCTCAGGAGGGGAGAATGTTGCACTCGGGTCCTGCTTGCGGGCTTCCCCCAGGCACCTGGTTGGCCACTGTGAGAACAGGATGCTGGACTAGATGGGCCACTGGCCTGATCCAGCAGGCTCTTCTTATGTTCTTATGTTCTTATTCAGGAGTATACTGGTTCTTAACCTGGAGATTCCTTTTGGTGATCATGGCCTATAACCATTAATAGACCTATCCTCCATGAATTTGCCTGGTCCCCTTTAAAGCCTTCTTACTCTAGTGGGCATTGCAAAGTATTGTGGTAGTGAATTACATAAGTTAGTTATGCATTTTTGTTTGTGTGTTTGTGTAGGAATTAGGGATGGTGTAGAATATTCACAAAATTGGATTTGGTATCGAATTCTGGGATAATCTGCAAGTTTGTCTCATCGTCGAACAGGCATGCATTCGTGGATGTTGGCAACACCAGATTTTTAAAAAAATTCCACTGCAAGAATTATATAATTATTTATGCAATTACTTTGTAATCTGCTGCTGGTGAAACATTATGTAAATATACAGCACCATAAGGAATAACAGAGAAAATAACATAATTTTTTTGGAAAAAATAACAAAAAAAGGAAGAACCAGGAATTGAAATAACTAGTGGAACACGATTTATAGAAAATAGGAACAGGCCGCCCATTTGACAAGTTGAAAAATGGAACGGAATGAGATAGTGAACCCCAACCCTAGCAGGGATGGTTATACACATTCCAAGAGGGGAAGCTCCTAAGTCTGTCCTTTCCAGCCTTTAGTTACGGACACTATCAAAAGCTTTTTGGAAGCCAAGTCTGCAGTGACCATGTTTGCATTTCACACTAAACTATGTTCCTATGCAAGCAGAAGGAGCCACAGTGAGCACTGGTCTCACATGCTTTCCCCCTTCATCCCACGTGGCTGGGAGGACAATTTGGCAGAGTTTATTTTGTTTCCCTGTCATGCCATCTGGACCAGGGATTGTATTTTATAACTAACTGTGGTTAGTTTAAAGAAGTCAGCTCCATCACCCATGGTTGGCATGTTTTACACCTATGTTGTCTAATGTTCTAGCTATCTCTCTGCCAAGTTTTCTGCTTCCTCTCTATATAGAGAAATTTGTATTGTTTGTTTTCGTGTTCTTAGCAGTATCCTCCAATCCTTCTTTTCACAATTCTTATTTTCAACTTATATTTGTTTTAATTTCCTCATTTACTTCCATTTTTTAAAGGACATCTTCTTGCCTTTTATAGCTTTCTTGACTATGCTCGTTAAACATATCATCTGTAACTTATTGATACTTTCTCTAATCTATGTTATACATTCTAGCTGAGTTTTAGACATGATTTTAAACAGATAATTGTATTTTTTTGGTTCAGTTCTGGTTCCGGCACAGCTGAAACTGAAATTATTCTGATTTGGTTATGATTTAGTAACTGGGCCAGCACACATAAACCAACTGGTTCAGTTCTGGTCCATAGGAAAAAAATAAAGGCTTGTTCCAGTTCTTAGTTTAGATTATGTTTGACCCCTTCTTTTTTTTACATAATGTTGCAAGTGTATTAAAGAAACTTGTCCCTCCTGACTCTCCCTTTTAAGAAAATCCCCTCTTTTTTACATGTACTTTTTGAAATTAAATATGAGCATATTGGACTCTCTGGGCAACTTTACATTTCCATATATGTTATGAAAGAATGGGAAATGTTGGGCTATTAGGTATTTAAGTGGAATAGAGTTATTTGTGGAGTTATCTGAAAACAGTAGAGAGGAGTTGTATAATTCAGGCTTCTAGAATGAACTTGAGATTCATGGCCCCCAGAGTCATCTTCTGTTTCAGGAGTACTACAATAAGACCTCTGTCTGAGGTTCATTTACTTCAGTTATTATTGTGTTCAGTCAGGAAAGACAGGAAGGGAATGACTGGAAAGAACTCATCCTATGTCTTTGTCACCATCTTTGTGTTAGCTCTTAGCTTTATTTTAACTTGGAAGTGTATTTATCTAAGTTCATCTAAAATCATGTCTGAATATTCTAGAGAAAGGGAGAGTTCTGACAATTCAGCAGCTCTTTTTAAGGTGTTCAGTTAGAGCAGGGCTCAGGATCCTGTGGCCCTCCAAATGCTGATGGAGGCCATGCTTGCTGGGACTGATGAGAGTCCAACACACCTGGAGGGCCATATGTTCCCCACTCCCAAGTTAGAGAAACCTCAAAGTTGGATCCTGCCTTTTAATACATCATTGTGTTGATATTTAAACAAAGACTACAGTAAATAAATAAATATTCAGGTTTATGCCATAGTGATAAAAGTGAATACATGCTAATTCCAAAGAAAATATAATCTCATGGGTCTTTTTTTTTTTAGGTCCTTGCTGTACTATGAAAAAATATTAATTCTTTTAACAACAATGTTGAGATTTCTGTTTGTCAAGATTGACTACAGTCTGGCTTGAAAATTTATTAATAAAGGCATACTCACCTTAAACCTTCAATATTTTTTAAATAATAAAACAGAATGTGAACTTATATAGATATGCATTATGCTGCAGTTCCCTATCCTTTCTTCTAAATAGTTGGTCATGTAATATATGCTAACATCAAACATACAGAGGAAGTAAGTTTTAACATTAAATTAGCATTGAAACATTTCATATATCTGTAAAAGCTGCATGTTCATCTCTCACTTGGTTTCATACCAGTTGTCTGTTTATATTCTACCCCTCCCCCCAATTAAATGGATATAAGTGTCAGACTACACATTACACTTAATGGGTAGCATGCAGATACATTTCTTTTTAAAAAATTACAGCCATGGGAGGGGTGGCCATCAGAATTACAGCAAAAAGAGAAGTAAGGTTTATTCCTAGCTGTGACCTTCCCCCTAAAATTGGTCTCCCGACAGCTGTGAAGCTTAGTTAAAGCATTCCCACTGGCACTAGTGGGAACTTCCACATTAAAGCTTTGTTGCCTGAGGGAGTGAGGTTATTTGTAGGAGGTTGTTGCAACCCCATTATCAGTTGGACTAGCCACAGCTGAAATTAATTTAAGAAAAACAAGAAATGTAGCTGCATTAAGCATAACATGTAGTTTGACCATAAGATCCATTGTGTTGTAGAAATAAAGGCAGTCAGATGTGCTTTATGAGTTGCTATGAAATGAAAAGGAATTCACTAACTCATCTTGTCCAGTTTATTTATTTATGACATTTGAGGTGCTGAACTGGCGTTTGAGACTGATAATTCATTAGATGGAAGCAGACAAATCAAAGCATAATCCAGACAAGACAAAGGTGGTCCTAGTTAATATAAGTGCTATCAGGGGATAGGAATTCATATTATCTTTGATAGGTAACACTTCTTCTGAAAACACAGATTTGCAGTCTGGTGGTGCTTCTGGATCAGTCTCTGAACCTGGATGTCCAGATGTTGCCAAGAACACATTTGCTGAATTTACATTAGCATGCCAGCTGCACACTAGAAGAAAGAAATCTGGCCATGGTGCCAGATGATTTAGTTACATCACAGTTACACTACTTGCAAATGTTCTATATGGAGCACCCTTTTAAAGGTGTCTAGAAATGTCAGCTGGTCCACAATGCTGCAGCCAGCTGCTGCCTGGCACTGGTTATCAGGAGCATGACATCCTTTTTACAACAGTTTTACTTGTTTCTGATTCATTTCCAGCCCCAATTCACAGTGCTAGGTACGACCTTTCAACCTCTTAACAACTTTGGAACTGAGACCAGTAGACAAGCATCCTCTCATAAACATGGCTTTTTGACCATAAAGACCTTCTACAGAGGCTTTCTTTCACCTCCCACCAACATATGAGCTGTGTTTGGTTGGAATGTGGAAAAGAGCCTTTTTCTGACTGCACCTAAACTCTGGGATTTCCTATCAAGGGAAGCCCACATTGATGGTCTTCCACTGCTGTGCAAAATAGTTTTTTTTATTTTGGCAGGCATTTGACTTGATATATTAATTTGTTGTGCTTGTGTGCTCTCCCTTCTCTTTATTTAATCAGGTAATGTTATTGTTATTCTAATTATTTTATTATATTGTAAACTACGTTGATCATTTCTAAGGTAAAGGTGGTCTGCTTTTTTAATTAATAAAAGTAATCAGTAGATCAGATGCAAGTAAACCCTCTTCTATCTTCTTAAAATATTTATCATATTTCCCTTGATTTTATTATTTTATTATCATATAGAATTTTTCAGTATAGTGAACAACCGCTAGCCTGAAAAAAAATTAATAAAACAAGCAAACACAACCAAATAATATATATGCCGTATGATGAAACAATGTGGATTTCCTACCTATTTTCCCTTTTATAAATCTTTGAGGTCTGACTCTATGGAACATTCTACTGTAGTGTATAATAAAGTTAGGGAATGCTGCATTAACTATTTGCAGAGAAGTAGCAGTGTTTTTTTTATTTTACAGGGGAAAAAACAACAAAGAGTCATGTGACATCTTGAAGATATTTATTGTGGCATAAGCTTCCACTAAAGTTTATACCATAATAAATTTGTTAATCTTTAAGATGGCACAAGACTCTTTGTTGTTTTTGCATTATCTATAAAACTTTTCACTGAAGCAAAACAACCCCTGCTTACCTTGTAGAAACTCGGTTCCTGTGGTGTAGGCATGGGTTTTACACCACCATTAAAGTAAAGTTTATAAAATGAACAGAACTGATACGTTTATTAAGGGAATAAAATGTTGCTTTTCAGATGGCAGGATAAGATTGCTTAGTAATCAGGGTTCAATATGCTTAGTTACAGTTCCTAATATTTAAGTGTCTTCCTACACCAAATAAGCTCTCATTACCCTTTCCATCTGGCCAGATTTCCCTAACTTTCACCCCAGCAAATCACTCACAACGAGGAACAGATGTTGTGCACTAGACCTCTTCCACTACAAGTTCTTCCTGCTACTTTTGACTTCTAGGATGGTTCAGATGTTTCATGGAATGCTTGCTGAAATTCAACATTTGGTTAGAGCTCTGCCTGAACCTATCTGGTGATGGACTCTGCTGCCTACTTGAAGCTTCACCACAACCTCACAGCATAGCTTCTTGCACTCCCTAGCCATCAGCTCTGGTCTTCAGGTCTTCTCCCACCGGCAGTCTTCTCTCAGACTTCCAGCCTTATGCTTTTCTTGTTTCTCTAGCCAACAACCAACCGACTCTGTCTGGCCTTTTGTTCTCCTCCCCACCCCCAATTCCCAGCCAGAACCTCTTCTGACCAATCATGTTCTTACCCCTGACAGGGCTCATGTTCTTACCCCTGACAGGTCTTCTTAGTGACCAATCATTGGTTTTATATGGACCTTGTAACCACCAATCAAATTTATTGACCCCTTGACCAATCCAAATTGCTTTGTATACATATATAAACAAAGGCAGCTTGTACCACTAGTCATTCTCAAACTGTTGCCTGGAAGCCTTCCTCCCTTTAGCAACTGTTACTAAGGCATCCACAACTGCCTTGTGCCCAAAACAAAGTAGCAGATGCACTTGGTTATGTTAATGTTACTTGGTTACATTATAGCAGCACTCAGAAGTTCTTCAAGTATATAAACATTACATAACATAAACAGATAAAAATATATTGTTTAAGCCACAATTCTTTTCTCTTAGTAGGTCAGCAAAATCATACCATAACAATAGATTCTATAATGCATAAAATATTTCAAGTTTTGCATGACTCCTAACAACTTTCATGCGATAGTTTCTAGAGGGTAGGTGGATGAGCTTATCTATTAATAAATTGTCCCCAAACCAAGCCTTGATAAGAACATAAGAGCCTGCTGGATTAGGCCAGATCCCCATCTGGTCCAACATCCTGTTCTCACAATGGCCAACCAAATGCCCAGGGGAACCCCACAAGCAGAATCTGAGTGAAACAGCACTCTCCACTTCTGTGATTCCCAGCAACTGATACCCAGAGGCATACTGCCCCCAACAGTGGAATAGAGCATAGCCATCGTAGCTAGTAGCCATTGATAGCCTTACCCTCCATGAATGGCTAATCCTCTTTAAAAGCGATTCAGGTTGGTGGCCATCACTTTATCTTGTTGGAGAGAATTCCATAGTTTCACTGTGTGCTTTGTGGAGAAGTGTTTTCTTTTATCTGTCCTAAATCTATCATTAATTCAGCTTCATTGGATATCCCTGAGTTCTAGTACTATGAATAAGGGAGAAAAAAATCTGTATAATTGTATATTTATTGATTTCTAAATCTGCTGAATTCATCCAATGAGTTATAATTATTGATTGCTCTTGTTGCTGCTTAAGAGTGTACATTAAAGTCTTTATGCAATGTAGACTAAGTCCTTCAGAAAAGGACCCCAAACCACACCAGTTTGTTCAGAAGAATTAACATTGATATGGTGTTTGTTGTTGTTCAGTAAAGAAAGCTGTTACTGTGAATGATGAAATGTAGCTGATATTTTGGTCATTATTATGTGTGGAGTGCTAACGGAAAGAGTCAGTAAATCAGGGAGAATAGCTGTTACCTACTGCTGCTCAGATTAAATGTTATTCTTTTACTGTCTTCCACTGATACTCAGATTCCACAAGCCCATGTAAACATAGATAAGCTCCCTACATTGATTTAGATGGGGAAGTTGTTCTGGTTGGAAAGTTTTTTTCAAACATCAAATCCCCGCACTTGCATGAGGTTAAGTGGAGTACCCATTTTTCCTGGCCCATGAATGTGCATGATTTTTTTCTGGAATTAGAATTGCAATGAATGAAAAACATTTGCTCAAATCCTAGATTCAGAGCGTATAGAAACAAAATCTTGAATCCAGAATCAGAGCTGTCCCTAGGCACCGGGAAGCAGGGCAGTTGCCCCCGGCCCCGCGCTTTAGGGGGCCCCCATGCTTGGCAGTGGGTTTTTTTTACTTTCTTCCCCCCTCCTCACCCCCTTTGTTGGGGGCTCCGGCACTTCATTGGAGGCTCCGGTGGCTGCCATTCCCCTGTTCGGGCTCACACTTCTCCAGTGAGATGAGCCTTGCTAGGAGTCCGCAGCTGCAGCTCTCCTTGCAACCTTTTCGCCTCTTTGCCTCCAGCTCTGTTACTGTCAGGCAGCGGTGGCCCTCGTATTTTTAGCGGCCTGACTGGGAGACCGCGGCTGAAAATACGAGCATATATATATAAACATAATTGTGAGTAACCAAACAGAGGTTTTTTTTATATTAACAAAACGTTTCAGCTTCCGCCTTCATCAGCTGCCAACATACAAATGCTGTTACCAAGGTGGCAGTTATAGAGCTTTGAGGATGGAATGCTCAGAGGGGCTTCATTTGCAGAAGCTAAGTAGTGGTGGTACTGTCCTCCAGGTTCAGGCCAGGTGGTGCCAATGTGTCCAGAGAGTAAATCCAAAAGTTCTCCGTTTTGGTCAATGCTGCTGGATCTGCTGGCATATCTATCGCTGTAATGGAAAAGTCCAATGTTAAAATGCTTTGCAACTGGTTGCTCCACTTTTTTGGTCAAAATTGCCAACTTGTGGTTCCTGAAGCGCGTGCGTAGGTCAGTTGTGGTCTTTCCTACGTATTGGATATGACATCCTGGTCTTTTGCACTCGATGATGTAAACTATATTGCAGGACCTGCAGGTGATGTTCTGTTTGATGTAATATGTCCTGCCTGTCCTAGTGCTTGTAAAAGTGGCTGTCTCCCTGAGGTACACACAGGTGATACAGCGTTTGGAGTGACAAGGATGAGACCCTGGATTGGTGATAGGTGGCTTAAGCACATATCTCTCCAACAGTCTGTGCAAATTAGCAGGTTGGCGAAATGCTATAACAGGAGGCCTGCTGACGGCTCTGGTAAGATGTTCAGAGTTTGCCAGCAATGGGTAGCTCTCCTTGATTGCTCGGTGACAGTTAGGAGATGCTGGATGGAAATCTACCACAAACGGAATCCGTTGCTCTCTGCTCTTTGACACCTCAGTATGATGGAGGAGGTTTTCTCTGGACAGAATGGAGGCTCGGTGGATGTTGCAATTCATAATATGTGGAGAATATCCTCTTCAAAGAAGGTGTTTTTTAAGTTCACTGATCCTTCTCTGGTATTTATCTTCAGTGTTGCAAATAAGTTTGATTCTCAGAGCTAAGCTATATACAGTGTTCTTCTTTATATGTCTAGGATGGCAGGATTTCCAGTTTAAATAGGTGTGGGCATCAGTGGGTTTGCTGTAGAGATCAGTGGCTATTTTGTTGTTTTCAATGGTAAGAAGGACATCCAGAAAAGGAATGTGCGGATTGTCATTTGTACTATTAAATGTAAACTTAATAGAGGGATGGATAGAGTTGATGTAATTTTTAAATTGTTCCAAACTCTCTTTACCATTTGTCCAGACCATAAAGATGTCGTCAATGTATCGCCACCATATAAGTGGCCATATATATATAGGGGGGGGAGAGAGAGAGAGAGAGAATGTGTGGGGGGCCAACTATGCTTTTGCCCCGGGCCCTGCACATGCTAAGGGAGGGCCTGTTGGCTTGTGTGCGTTGTTGTGTGAAACAGCATACATTACGTTGGAGTTAAGTTGAGCAAGAAACTTCTTCCGAGCATGTTAAGAGTCTTTATTGAAAGACATTAAGGCCAGAGGCTTAAGAGTAAATACATGTAGAGATTCTTCAGTCACCCCCCTTCTGGTACATCTCTCTCCATAGATAAACACAAAAGACAGCCTCTCCACTCAGAGGCATAATTCAGAAGAACGACAACACACAGACTCTGTTAGAACTTTCCCAGTCGCTATCAGATGGCTATCATAGCAACGGCCCTGGCAGTCCGTTCCCAGACAGGTCAAAGACATAACTCCCCCTTAACCACAGTTACGTCTTCATACTTGCAGGCTTCATGGAAAACTACTAGAGACAGTAATGCCTACTGGTCACCAGCCCAACAGCTTCCTTTTTTTCCATTAAGACTGCAAAATACACATGAAATACATCTCCATAATACATAGTCATACAGTCATACACTTCTACAATACCTCTTGCAATACATTTCAGTACATTGCATTTTCAGTTCAGTACAGTTCAAACTTACATCTCAGTACAGTTCAAAACTTTATTCACTCAAACTTTGGTTCAACACATGTCAAATAAAGTGTCTCAGGATCCATGTCTACAACTTTATTCATGCCAGGACTTGTTATTAATCCCACAGTAAATCTGTCAGGCGGTTTGCCTAAATTCGCTCTCGTGGAGCGTCTTAAAGGAACCAGAGCCTCGGCTCTATCTGCCCCCCCATTTGTGCTTGTGCTTGGCACAACCTGCGCAGGAGCTTCCATTTCCTCTGCTTTTCGTTTCTTTGATCTGCGTTTTCCAGAAATGAGCTCATTCAAAGCATCTCTGAGAGGTATTTGTGTACCTTCCACTTTAACGTTAACATCTGGCTGAAATTTCTGTGATTGTGTTCGTGTTTGTGTTTGTGTTTGTGTGTCATTTGTTCCGGTAAGAAGGACTGTCTCCCTTTGATCCCAAGGCTTTTCTGAGACTTTAATGCTTCTGCTCAGAATTAACTGCTGTGTTTCTGGACACCAAACTCTGTAATATGCATTCTGAAATCCCAAAACAAAACCTTGCTGTGCTCTGGGCGCAAGCTTGCCCCTCCTTTTTCCCTGTGGAATGTGGATCCAGCACCTTGCCCCGAATTTTTGAATGTGTTGTATTCTAGGCTTTCTGCCAGTAAGTTTCTCATAAGGAGACATTCCAATAGCACTGTGTAACACCCTGTTGTGAATGTAATTCGCATAAAGAATTGCTTCTGCCCAGAAAGAATTCCCTAAACTGCAATCCAGCAGCATGGCTCTCATTGCTTCCCCAAGCACCCTATTTTTTCTCTCAGCAGTTCCATTGGAAAACGGGCTGTGTGGAGCAGTGAAATTCTGGTTTATTCCCTTACTCTCCAGAAAGTCACTCAATGCTTTACTCGTAAATTCCCCACCTTGGTCTGAGCGTAAAGCCCCCACCGTGACCAAGTGTTGAGTTTCGATTCTCTTAATGAACAGTTTCAGCTTCTGCTCAGCTTCACTTTTATGCTTTAACAGAAAAACATGACAAAATCTTGAAAAATCATCTACCAGTACCATGTAGAATTTTGCACCTCCTCGTGAAGCATTTATTGGCCCTGCTAAATCAACATGTACTAGCTGGTAGGGAGCTGTTGTGGTTCTCTCAGCCTCCCGGTTTATTGGTGCAATAGTCATTTTAGCTTGATTACAAGAATCACAATCCATTAACTGTCCGCAATCTTTTAAACGCATGTCTTTACTGTGCAAAGGGGTTTTCCTTATCGTGTCAAGGTTTGCATGCCCCAGCCTTTGATGCCATTCATGGACGCAACCCTGATGTACTTGTGCCTCAGCGTTTAACACAGCACACCCTGCTTGACTGCTCTTTATTACAAACTGTGAATCATTAAGGCTTCCCTGCATGCACACTTCATCTCCCCTCATTATAAAACATTGGTCTTTGTGGAACAAAATTGAATAATTACAACTCACCAGTTTGCCCACTGATAAAATATTATGAGCCAATTCCGGAACAAACAAACAGTCTGTCATTATTCCAAGCTTGTCAAATTTAACCAGACCTTTAGCTTTTACGGATTTCCGTGATCCATCAGCAAGTAAAACAAAGTCTTTCACTTCTTCTGAAACGTAAAACAAACGTCTGTCTTTAATTAATATATGGCTTGCTCCGCTGTCGACAATAAAGTTAATTTGTTCCAAGTCTTTAGACTTCTGTTTACAAACAAGGTTCACACTTCCCTGCTTCAAGCCTCCGTCCCTGGAGTTTCGCTTGACTGGACAACCCCGCTGGAGATGTCGTCGATCTCCGCAAACAAAACAAGCCTTCAGCCTCTGTTGCTGCTCCTGTTTATTATCCTTCGGCACGTCAGTTTTCACCTCTTGCTTCCTGACAGCCTCCATCGACTCGGCTCTTTTCGCCTCCTGTCTCCGCTGCCATTCTTGGGTCAATTTTTCCTCAATAAACGCAACGTTCAAACCTCCGTCAGGCATGGCTTCGAAAGCCATGACCATATTATTCCAAGTCCCATCAAGTGAAGCCAGGATCAGATAGGTCTTCTGAAGTTCAGAATGTTCGACGCCTCAGTCCGTCAACTCAGCAAACAGGCGTCTGAATTCCGTGAGATGCTCACACATGTCGCACTCACCCATGAAGCGCATTTGATAAAGCTTCCGTGCCAAACACAATCTAGATCCCACGGTCTGTTGCACATGAATGCCTTCCAACCGGTCCCACATCTCCTTGGCGTTTGTAACATCTCTCACGTGTAGCAGTTGAGAGTCAGATAGAGCCAGAAGCATAAAAGCCTGCGCCTTCTGATCTCTACGCGTCCAAGCCGCAGTCAGTACCGCCGGAGTGGGTCCATCTATTGTGTCCCATAAATCCTCTTTTATCAGCAAAGCCCTCATCCTCGGCTTCCAGCTGCCAAAATTCTTTTCATTAAGTCGTTCCATCAGCAAGCCTCCCCCAGACAGGTTTACAGCCATGTTGCTCACCTCCGTCTGGTACAATCAATCAAGCTGCCCTCTCTGGAACTCCGTCCGCAGTTCAGACCAGCAACTTACTCCCGTGTAATGCGCTGTGGAGCGTAACCATCCTCTGCTACCACTGTTGGCTTGTGTGCGTTGTTGTGTGAAACAGCATACATTACGTTGGAGTTAAGTTGAGCAAGAAACTTCTTCCGAGCATGTTAAGAGTCTTTATTGAAAGACATTAAGGCCAGAGGCTTAAGAGTAAATACGTGTAGAGATTCTTCAGTCACCCCCCTTCTGGTACATCTCTCTCCATAGATAAACACAAAAGACAGCCTCTCCGCTCAGAGGCATAATTCAGAAGAACGACAACACACAGACTCTGTTAGAACTTTCCCAGTCGCTATCAGATGGCTACCATAGCAACGGCCCTGGCAGTCCGTTCCCAGACAGGTCAAAGACATAACTCCCCCTTAACCACAGTTACGTCTTCATACTTGCAGGCTTCATGGAAAACTACTAGAGACAGTAATGCCTACTGGTCACCAGCCCAACATCCAGAATCATTGTAGAATTAATTATTTCAAATCATTACATTATAATTACAATGTAAGGTGTGCCATTTCAACACTTACTGCCAATAAAATACCATATTTATTCCAAGATCAGCATTATGGCCTGTGCAGTATATTATTTGTAGCACTTGATGGTTTGCTTCCTAAGGCAGAAATAATTAAAGTAAGCAACGGATAAAAGATTTCCTAAGCTCACTATTTTTCCTAGAGTCTTCCAGCAATAAAAAGACTGATGTGATTGGAATGTAATTCTTCACAGCAAGATTATACTTGATGTCAGTATGAAAAATTCTTTTGTACTAGAGTTTCTCAGCAGGACTAGCAGTTATACATGAAAAGTAAAAGAAACTACAGTGACCACTGACCAATACTCAAGGTAAATCAGTGCTGGTAAAGTCCTGAGCAAATAATTGAAAGAGAAGAAATTTACATGCTGAAAAAACAAAGATTTGATCTTAGAAATGTGAAAATAGCCTTTAAAACCAATGTTAATGTCCTTCCAGCTTAAGAGACATGGGATCTGTTTTGACCTCAGTGGAAGCATAGGTTCCACCACCACCCCTTTTTTAATCATATATATTTGTCCTTTTCTCTGTGTGGCTTTTATTCCCCCTGTTCTTCTCTTCTTTTCTCTGCCTTCTTTAAAATAAATAAATAAGGTAGTGATGACATTACTGCAACCTACCTTCGGCTATGACCCATGAAGACCGTGTTCTAAGGCAGGGGTGGACAAATTTTTTCAGCCCAAGAGCCACACTCAAAAACATGCCAGTGGTGGGCAGGGCCATAGGCACAACTGACTGGAACAACAGATGTGTACATTCTAGCCATGCAAAATTCAGGAGGTTTTTACATGCCCCTACAAACACTTCTCTCCATCCTCTATCTAGACAAGCAAGAGGCATTATTATAGTTCAGTGACACATTCTAGCAAGGCACAAGCATTCGGTCATTGAACAGAGCCCGGCCAGTGAAGAGACTGGCCCAGGGAGAGTCCCGAGAGGCCTGAAGGGATGCCTTCAGCCCCTGGGCTTGCGGTTGCCCACCCCTTTTCTAAGGGATTCTTCTCCTGCTTCTTTGGACAGAGTGAGCATTGCACTAATCTAAAAAATATGTAGGAACTGTAAAATTCATGCTCCCAGTGCTTAGGAATTTAACATGGTGGATGGAGAATTAAGGCTCACTGACATTATCTGAGCAATGAATTCAAATACCCACTAAGGCCCAACACAATTTCAATATTATCTAGGCAACTGATCCTACAATAGGTCCAGCTCCCTGTAAACTTTGGACACATAAAGAGAAGACAAGATTCACTAGAAAAGAAAATAATGCTGGGAAAAACAGAATGGAGTAGAAAAAGAGGAAGACCAAACAAGTGATGGATTAATTCCATAAAGTAAGTCACAGGGCTGAACTTACAAGATCTGAAAAGGGTGGTTCACGACAGATGCTATTGGAGGTCGCTGGTTCATAGGGTCACCATAAGTCATAATGGACCTGCACATAACAATCACCCTGTAAAATTGTTCCACTCAGAAACTGTGGGGGAAGGGGTTGTAGACAGAGTGATCATGTGCCCTATTTTACAGAAGACAGAACTCTGTTTGAAGGATTCTTCAATTTGAAGGGCTGTCCAGTGGCGGTAACGCAGCCGAAGCTCTGCTCACGGCTGGAGTTCAATTCCAACAGAAGGAGGAAGTCGAATCTCTGGCAAAAGGGGTCGAGGTCCACTCAGCCTTCCATCCATCCGTGGTCGGTAAAATGAGTACCTGGCATATGCTGGGGGGTAAAGAAAGGCCGGGGAAGGAACTGGCAATCCCACCCCATATATACGGTCTGCTTAGCAAACGTTGCCAGACGTCACCCTAAGAGTCAGAAACGACTCGCACTATAAGTGTGGGGACACCTTTACTTTTTACCAGTCTAAGTTCAAGATAAAAAATAAAGAACCAAAAGCAAGGGAAGCAGCAGTCTTGAAATTGCCTGTCAACCTCTAATGTTGACTGAGCATGCTCACAAGTCACATGCACCATTCTTCCCAATTATAGTGAGGTATTTCTATTTAAATAATTAAGTGTTTCTGTATTTGCACCTTTACATATATGTTAGCATATGCAAATTCTGTGCATGTCTATATCCTTTCTTGTTTTCTTTTTCTTTTTTGGTAATGTATAATTGGCTACCCTAATTGCAGAAGTGATACAAATAGTATGTTCTCACTCAAGGAGAGTCAGATTATTTTTGCTGGGAGCAAGGTCACTGAGTCTCTAGCTAAGCATCTCCCCTCAAAAAAAGAAAGAGCTCATAACTGGCCCTGGCCCAGCAGATATTTGTGAAGTGACATTAGCATTGCAGTGGAAGAGATTTAGCAGAGGCAGATAGATACAGGTAATCTCTCTTTTTTTATGTATTCCCAGTAAACTAAAAATACTAAGAAAGTTCAGTTTCACAGAGATCTCTGCTGCAAAAAGCTAGCTTAGTTAACAGCCTCAGGTAACCTCTCAAAAGACTATTTGCAGCACAGTGTGTGTGTTCAAGGAACTGTCAGCATCCTAGCAGTGCCAGAACTTCAAAAGAGCACCTACCAGAATCAACAAAAAAATTCTCTTTACTTACCATTATTGTGTTGTGTCTTCATCTGCTGATTGAAGCACCTTCTCCATTTGAACAGACAGGTCAAGAAAGGCATGGATGGGGCTGAGCCAAAAGTCTGATTGTGCAGGATTTCAGCTCAAAATTAGGAGACAAGTGATGAAAAGAGACTGAGAAACTAGTGGAGGGAGCAATTTCAGAGATAAACATTTACAGAAATTTCAGGAGGTGTTCTGATTAGTGATGAGAGCACTGGCATTTACACCTCTTTCCCCAATTTTTTAACTGGCAGCAGTGGCAGAGCGTCTTGGCAAGCTGCTTCTTAGCTGACACTCATTTCCTTCCAGATGTGTTCTGAGGATGATGCTACATCATATTATAGTGTCATTCCAAGGTATGTTGTGTGTTTTGGGTGGGGGATGGCATCTGCTGTGAAGTGGCCACCAAAAGGAGCTCTATTGCCACTACTCGTGACAGTAGCATAAAACAAGTTACAGAAAGAAGAGAGGAAATGCTGTCAAACAGTGACACACACCCCTTGAAACTTTCACAGGCATTTGCTCTACCTATGAAAATTGCCAAAATTCTACCACCACCACCCTCAAACAGTTGCCTCCTGTTTGGGGAGGGCCATTTTCACTATATTTTATGGAGGATAGTAGATTTTGATGCTCATTGGTTCCATATAGCAGTTCCATACAAGGATAGAAAACAATCCCTACATTGCTACCAACCCAAAATCAAATGTTTTGATTTCATCAGAACTCTTCTTCAGGTTAGGTGTTCAGTAAGAAAGGGGGGGGCAGGTAGATGTTGCTAGGTATAATGAAAGCCGATAAACAGTTGTACTTGTCTAAAGATGGAAGGGAGGAGCTGTTTTTCAGATGTGTATTCTTACTGACACACAAGTCCCAGAATGATATCAAGTGTTAATCATACTCAAGAGTAGACCCATTGATATCAATGGACTTACATAACTTCATTTATTTTGATAGGTCTATTCTGAATATAAGTAAGCTAAATATCACCCAATGCGTTCAGTAACTTTACCCTTTGTAACTGTGTTTGGAATTATTTATTATTTAATTAATAGATTGATATCCCACCTTTCAGGGAGAACCCTCACAAATGAAAAAATAGCATCTGAAAACATATTTAAACACAAGGGGTGATATTCAACTATGTCATACTTAACAGTAGACTCATTGAAATCAATAGATTCTGAATATGACTAATGCCAAGTATCACCCAAGAAGTTAAAATTAAAAATTTTAAAACAAGCAGGAGCTAAAACGTCAGATAGTTAATTCATTAATTATGTTAGACTGTGCCTGGTGCAAAAAGATCTTAGGTTGCACAGCAAGGAATGCTGAGATGAAGGACTAATGGCTATTCTAACTTTGACAATGTAAAAACCAGCAGTTACCCAAATCTGTCTGTGACATCACTCTGAATGCAACCTAGTGTACAATCCCTGAAATGAGACAACAACAAAAATCCTTAGTTAGCAACTGAATATTTGCAGTGTAAAGTTTGTGAAGAAAAATGAACTGGACATGTAATGTTTCTATAAACATGTATTTTTTAAAAATAGACCTACTTCAGTATAACTTCACAGAAATTTGACAACTCTGCTGTTAACAAGTCCCTTTTTCTACCCACAAACCCAAACACCACTATTGTTAACAATGTAAACATAAACTGCTTCTTCACCTTTTGCCCTAAAATACAAGAAAACCTAAAGGGAAAAATTGTTTGCCGCTGTTCTATAAAAAAAAATGTTGTTTCAAAACAATACCTAAATTCCTGATAATGATCTAGTTCTGCAGCATGTGGAATGTAGCCTGTATTTTGCAAAACTCTTCAAAAGATGCCTTGAGGCCTGCTTACTTTCCTACAATTTTAAAATTATTAGCTTTCGTTATTAAGGTCTGATCCAAAACAATATTGTCCTTCAGTAATTTTTTGCCTCCTTATGTTAATGTGAACATCTAAATGCAGATCCATAGATTTTTCCAACAGCAGTGCATCTAAAACTCCTGCTAAACTTTCCTTACATTTAATTTATATAGTAAATCACACACACATCATTTATTATTATTACCATCAGCAGCAGCAGCATTATAGTGCATGGCATAGTTTAGCTAAAAAACCATGAGAAGCTGCAGTGATACAATCAGAAGCTTTGTTTAAAGTTAGGCTTAAGATAGCAGACTGAGCTCAACCACACCAACATTCAAACCCAGCTAGGAAGAGAAGTGCAGTATACTGGCCAGATGGCAAACCTCAAAGTATAAACCCGCAGGGAAGTAGTGACATCACACTCTGGTTGTGTTACACTTGTAGCAGAGGAAAGATAGATGGAAACACTCGTGGTCTGCAATTGCCAATACATGGATAGCAACAAAACAACCTTGTGTGTAATGGGTATTTTGTAACCATATTGACTGTGAGAACTGCATAGGTTCAAAGCTTGTGCCTTCCAGACAATTCATTAAATAAAACTATACAAGTCTGAGCTTTTCTGATAGAGATATCTGAGTTAATAGGCATGGTGTTGGTCAGTACAGTCCTATGCATGCTTACATGGAAGCAAGTCCCATTTTGTTCAATGGGCCATATTCCAAGGATGTGTAAAGTGGTTTTGGTATACAAAACCCTACACAACTTAGGCCAAGATACCCGAAAGACCGTCTTATCCCTTATATACTCATTTGGCCACTGCATTCTGAAAGTGAGGACCTCCTGCAGATACCATCTTACCAGGACAACACAACTTTTAGCGTTGTGGCACCTACATTTTGGAATTTCCTCCCTTAAATATTAGACAGGCACCATCTCTGATACCTTTTTGGCACCTACTGAAGACCTTCCTCTTTCAACAAGCTTTTATGTACAGACCTTATCCCAGTCTGTGTCTATTTTGGAATTGCTTTTTAAGATGTTTTAAAATGTTTTATTTTTAAAGAGTGTTTAAGATGCTTTGTTTTTGAGATGTTTTATGAATTTCTTAGTATTTTGCTCTTTGTTTGCCACCCTGGGCTCCTTCAGGGAGGAAGGGTGGGATAGAAGTTTGTTTGTTTGTTTATTATATAGTCTGCTTATGTCAATAGCAATTCTTTAAAATGTAATTGCTCTTTATTGGGGCTACCTAACTGTTAAGCCTTTTGTAAATATCTAATGTTAATGCAAATTTCAAAGAGGCCTGGAGATAAATTCACTCCATGAGAAGTTACAACCTCACTTAGCTATCAGAGGAAATCTACCCTTCATATGGGATGAGGTCTAACTGATTCTGAGTGGTCTTGACTCATCAAATGCATTAGGCACTCTCCATAGAACAGACTCTTCCAAAGTGGATACCTAAGATGATTTAGGTAACTATGATCATGTAACCTTTAGGGCAGATGTGGGGCCTTCAGCCCTCCAGATGTTGCTGAATTACTCCCATCATCCCTGGCCATTGGCCATGCTTGCTAGGGGTGATGGGAGCTGTAGTTAGGCAACATCTGGAGGGCCAAATGTTCCCCACACCTCCTTTACAGTAAGAATTCTGGTTTATATTTAACATCTGGAGAAAATCAGAGGAACTATTAGTTAGGGGTTCATTGTTTGTTTTATTTGATAAGCCTGAAATTGCGCTTATCTCCTAAGATAATTTCAAAAGAAATATATTGAAGAAAAGGTGTAACATTTCCACCAACTGTAGCAGGCATCTGCTAGGTTAATCAAAATGCCATTCAAATTCTGATTCTCAGATACAGTTCTCATTGCTAAACAAGCTGTATATCAATCACTGCTTCAACTGAAGAAACTCAGGAGATATCACCAATATAATGTGTCATATCTGTAAAGTCATTAATCATCTGGTCAAATCTTGCTTTTTATTCATGTAGTTTTCTTATTTTAGTGGAGCTAAATTCTTGATGTATTAAAATTGCTAATAAAATATTTGTAATTTTAATACACCAAATTATATTGTACCAAATTGCAAAATTAAGATCAGATCTTGATCCAAACTGCCTGCCCTTATAAATGAAGAAATTCTATGTATTCAGATTGCTGAAGAAAATCATGTCTTCAGAAATAAAAAGTTAGGCCTTCACTTCATGTAACTTAATTTCCAGTCTCTGGAATAGATCACTGATTTTTGTCTTACCCTTTTCTTAAGAGGCACTGTTGTACTAATTTCCTTTGTATGGTGGTAAATTGTGTAGGTTCATTCCACTGAATTTGAATGGAAGTATTTTGAAATTCTTCAAGGTCAGTTTTAATTCCTTGACTGTAAATCCCACAAATTGTCAAATGGAATGAAATGGATTTCAAGAGCTCTCTTTGTTCTCTATATCTTGTGCCTGTCCCACAGGTAATCTGCACCTTTTTTCTACCCTTTGCACAGAATAATTATTGTGGGAAAGTGGGGGAAATGTTCAGGTCACAAAGTGCAGACCAGACAGGGATGACAGGTTCTGCCAATTGAGTGCCAGTATTGTGAACCTGTGAACTATAGTATCTCCTTTTTCACATGGATTTATGCTGTATGTTAACAGGATTTTTGTGATAATGGGTTAGGCAGTTCACAAAAGCACTTAAACTTTTAGTGTCAGTAACTGAGAGAAAGTCAGCTTAAGTCTAGAACACAGACAAAGTAGGTATAATAAAAAAAATCCACACAACCATTGTGGAATGACTTTTGCAAATAAAAAGGCCTGCTTCTGCACATGGATGCTGCATGAGTATTAATAAGAGCTAGAGATTTAGATACAAAATGAAATAATATATTTTCTAATTGATTTTGCTAAGCAGACATTTTATTTATGAAATTTGTTACCTGCATTTCATCATATACTAATACAAAAGAGGGGTACAATACCAATAAAACACAATAAAATAATGCATTCAATCTGTCAATAAAACAAGTGAGATACATACATATATGTCACAAGTGCTCAAAAAACTATATACAAAGTGCAGCAACACAGATTCAGCCCAAACCCTTGGTAAATAAATATATCTTCAATTGGTGACAAAAGCTTATAAGACTTTGCGCCAAGCTTATCTGAAAAAGTAAAGAGTTCTACAATCAGGGTGCATGTACTGAGAAACCCTCTCTCAAGTTACTATACATTAATCACTGACAAGTGCAGCACCATCAAGAGAGAGCACCAACAAGAGGTATTTAGGGCCTAAGTCATGTAGGGCTGTATATGGGTTGTGTCCAGTGAAGTCCTACTCAGAGTAGACTCATTGAAATTAATGGACCTAAGTTAGTCATCTTCATTAAATTCAATGGGTCCACTCTGAGTAGGACTAACATCGGATACAACCCTGTGTTAACATAAGCACCTGTTTCTGTTCCTGAGCTACCCATTGATCTCACTGTTAACCCAGCAATGATCTGACCCTTTCTTTCTTGTACTTCAGGAGCCAATGCATGTTGTAACACCTTTGAGACCAACTTTTAAATTGTGGCATGAGCTTATGAAAGTTCACATCAAAATAATCCAGTTAACTATTTTTTAATTTATTTAAGAGATTAACACCAGGCCCCTCAATAAAATTTCCAGAGTATCTTACAAAATTTTAAAATACACTGAAATAAACCATACCAATTAAAATAATAAAAATAGTAAAATCTGAGGTGCCATGGGAATTAGTGTGTAGTACTAGCAGCATAAAGACACAGGGGCAACTGTCCCAACCACTTTGTATGTGGTATTTGCTTTGGGAGTTTTCAGGTGAGGGGGAGTGGAACCCAAATCTTACTGTGTATGTGACAAAATGTTTGCACAATGTGAAATTGTGGCACTATCTCCAACCTTTCTAAATACTGGATGGCATCCAACTAAGTCACACTCACTGAAATCCACTGAAATCAATGGACTTAGATTAGTTATGATTAACCTAAATCCATTGATATCACACCTACTGAGTAGTATGGCATGTAAATTTGAAATCTTGTATATTTTGTAAACTGTTAATTTGCATATTTGTTCAATTTAGAACCTTTCCCTCTGATAAAACAGAACTGCATTTTATATGATACTAAAGAATCAGGATGCAATACCCTATCCCACATACCAGATGAGAAGTGAACACTGACAGGGAGTAAATTGCTCTATGGGAAAACCATGTTCCTTAGAGCATGTAAAAATGTTCTTGATGAGCATTCCAGCATTGTCTTCTCAGAGTAGTGGAGTGCAAAGCCAGAAGAGAAATTCAAGAAAACAAACAGATTTTCTAAACTGTTCCCTTTGGTGGCAGACAGCATAAGGAAAGCAGACCATACCCTTAATGCTCTTCTATGGCACATCCTCCAAGGACATTAATAATTGTTGTTCTTAAAAGAATTCATATACCACCTTTCATTTCAAGAGGAAAAACAAATACGGGCGAGTAAATTAAAACACATTAACAAATGTCTTTGATATGGAGGAAGTTGTTTCATTCATTACATGTCAAGTTGATGATAATATTTGTGTGCCAATGATAACTGGGCATTGTATAAAATAGCAAGAGATGCACTGAGGAGAAAATATTATTTTGCCAGATAACAAGAAATAATTCTTGCCGTGCGGGGGGGGGGGAACACTTCCACAATAGACACGCAATCAATAAAGAAGGCATCTAAACTAGGTCCAATATAGAAGTAATAAGTGCATGTTTATTGACTGATTAAAATTGATCATAGTGAAAGCCCCCACTACAGCAACCCTGATAGGGCTCTGAAATATGTGTAAGAATTTCCTCGTTTTCTTCTATGAGCAGGGAATATCATGGACATGCAACTGAAATTTTCCATGGGCTGTATTCAACTAGGTCCTACTCAGAGCACACCCATTTAAATTAATGAACCTAAATTAGTCATGTCTGTTAACTTCAACAGGCCTACTCTGAGTAGGACTAGCATTGAATGCCACCCTGTGTACAGATGGGATCCTTTCCTTCATAGCTATGTGTAAGAATTCCCTGCAAGTGCAGAGCTATGATGTTCCATGAATGGGCTTTGAAATTGTGTTGTCAAAGAAAAATACTACACTGAAACACATACCTAGTTCAAACACTTCCAAAATAAAGTTTGTATATTGTAGTTATGATTGTGTATAGTTGCTATCTCTGTATATGGCACTTTACAGAGTACCATAAGCCTTACCTGTCCTGAGACGTCCACCATCTAACAGTAGGGAGAGAGACAAAGACGAGAAGGGATGAATGTGCCAGTAGTTTTTCATGATTAAGTAATGTTTCAGTTGGGAATTCAGAGGTGCACAAGTTTCCTGAAGTTTGCTTTCTTAGGTCTATAGATGATGACTATATGAATAGGCAAGTAAGAATATTGTTTCTGGAATAAACGTGCTGTATTTTTTCCCCAACATAAAGTACACATTTGGGACATTTTATACTTATACATACTCATATACATACTTATATATATAGGTTTGAAGCTGCAATGTCTTGTTCTCATACATATTTAGACCAATTTTCTCTACTGTTCTGTTCAGTAGGGAAAAAGTGAAGCAGTGGGGATAATTGCATAATGACAGATACAAGGGGAACAGAGAATCCACTGATCATTTCCTGTGAGTTGGCCAACATCCAGCAAGTCTCAAAGGACATCCTGATGTAAAGGCAAAAGGAAAAGAACTAGCTCTGAAAGGTTTTTTTTCCCTCAGCTCGTTTTACTTTGTAAAGCAAATCACTGAAACAATTAGTTGACAGCATGGTGTTAGTTTTCTCACGGTAAATTAGAAAGATTAAGCAAACATGGAAGTGCATTTTAGCTGTAATCAGCAGGTTTGGGGCTGTGGCCTGTAGTGCTTTAACATTCTCAGAGGATATATTTATAATGTTAGTCATATTGTCCTTTTTCATTATGTGCAAACTAATCCAAAGCCTTTATATGCACTGTTCATTGAGACTATCAGAATGATTTGGTTAATTTTTTAATTTTTGAAGTATAGAAGTGTAGCCATTACATCATTCCCCCAATGTGTTTTTGGCAAAGTTTAGAACCATTGTTACAGCTTTATTTCTTTGATTTTTACTAAAATCTATTGAATAAGAAAATATATTGTATAGTCTTATGACATTTGTACACCATGACAAAAAGAACAAAATAATGCACTAAAGGCAAAAAAAGGCCTCAGTTTAATGTTTGCATATGAAGTTATGTCCAGCTACCAATTAGCCATTTGCTGTTTTTACATTTAGCATATGCCTTTAAGCAAACTTTTGGCCAGACTTTAGTATTTATCTTCACTGGCTAAAAGCAAGAGTTGTGAAGAGTAGTTGTCTAATCTGTGCAATTGATTCATTAAAAAAACTCCCACCCAACCCTTGCACAAGTGAATGTTTTCCTATTCCATGACACTATATAGGAGGCTGGAGAGAAACATGTGCTGTCTGGAAAGGAAATGTGTGTGCACATGAGATGGGAGGTATTATCTAAGGAGACTACATGCCCAAGCATGGATCAGTAACAGCGGCCATCACTGTCAAACATAACAAAACCAGCACCCACCTGCCTCTCACCCTCCCACTTGGTAGCCACTCTTGCCCATTTACCCTCTTCTAGGAATGGCAGCCACCAGAATTATCTCCCTTTCTCTTGCCTGCTCACTGGCTTTAGATTGTGGCAGGCTGAACCACACCAAGTTGTGGTGCCCTTAATTCATTATATCTGGTTCTCCAGTAGCCTCTTAAAGGACTAGTGTGCCTTTGCCTTATTATTCTGTAGAATAATATATGCAATTGACTGATTTCTGTCAGCTTACTGTTCTAGTTAAAAAGCAAAAGAGATAATTTGTGGAAAACATTAATTCTACTTAAAATCAGTTCATCTATGCAGAACTTTTTCTGAACTCAATTATATAAAATGTTTTTGCATGGACTGTAAGACATGTAAGTTATATGTACAAATCAGGGACAATTGTGTTTCTTGGAGAAATTTCAGATTTCATGGAGATTTAAATCTGCCTGCTGTATTTTATTTACATTATTAAAATGTTGTGACATGCTACAATGTTTTATTTTACACGTTTTATTTGAATATATTTTCAAGCAAGTTATATATCTAAAAACTTGTTATCCAATGCAATTATTTATTTATTTATTTGTTTATTTTGTTTATTTTAACATACTTCAGAATTTTCTGAGAGCCTTTGAAGTTGTCAGTAAATCCGAGTTTTCAGAAGTGTAGTGATGAAGAAATGAGATTGGCTGGCTTCAGTCACTCCACTGAAGTTCATCTGAATCAAATCCCAATTGTCCCAGTTCAGCAAATTAAGGCTTTCAGAAGTTAAGTCTTGTAAACCTATTGACAATTATACCTAACCTAGTCACTGAACAATGCTTTTGAATGCCTTCTTCTTACAACAAAAATCCCCCAAAGACAAAAACAAGCACAGGATGTTTAGAGAATAGCTACAATAGATTCATTAAGAATTAGGGGGTAATTGGATTCTGTCAGTTGAGTTTGCTGTTTAATTATTTAAATTTTTTGCATCTCTCCCAGGAGTTAGAGAAGATTCTTTTCATTTCCAACACCCAGGATTTGCCTATAGGTTTTCTATCTTTTGCAGTGACCATTAAAATGCATCCTGTCAACCTTTTTTTCTCTTGTTTACCTTTTCCTCCTTCATCTCCAGACCTGGTCATGGTACCTCTTTTCATTTTCTCCCCTTCTCTTTCATTCCTGCCTTGATCTTACCTCTCTCTCCATCTTTTCTGATTGTTTTTGTTTTCCCACAGTTCATCTCCCACCATCAAGATTCCTCTCTCTTACCAAGAACATTCCACTTCTAACCCATCCCACTTGCCTTTTTTTCACTCAACACCTGAAAAAGTATCAAATAATTTTATTTTACTTTATTTTTAAAAATCTGACTTTCAAAAAGTAGGAAATGTTGGGATATGTTACTGCCTAGAAGTGTGAGTTATTGCCACATTTTAGAGAATACATTTTGTCTTCATGTGATACCTTGTGATTGTTCAGAGGCCTTAATGTTACAACAGAACCATGAAGATTGGAGTTCGAGTCCCAGCCACAAACTACACAGGTAGTCATAAGCAAGCCAGTAGTATCTCTCAGTAACTACTGCCCATGAATGAAAAGGAACTCATTATGGCTACCTGTAAGCATATATGAGATAAGGATTCTAACTGCACTTCAAAATGCAAAGTGTAATCATCATCATCATCTCTAGGTAGCAATTAACTTTTAAGAAGATCCTTTGCCTCTTAGCTAGCTGTGACAGTTGGATGGGGAAGCAGAGGGAAGAATAGTCACTGACATAATGTGGCTCTCTTAGGTCTTGACTCCCTCTGTAGCCCATTCTGCTCCAAAAATTTGCTCCAGAGAGTTGGGAAACTGTCTAGAACAGTGTGAGAAAGGACACAGGTTGCAGGGAGAAGGGCTTGTTGGCACAAATGACTTTCCCTCCAACTTCTGTTCTTGGAAGATCATAGAATCATAGAATAGTAGAGTTGGAAGGGGGCTATAAGGCCATCGAGTCCAACCCCCTGCTCAGTGCAGGAGTCCAAATCAAAGCATGCAGTAATCCAAATCAAAGATCTGCTGGATCCAAGTCCCTTTCATTCATGGAGGGGCATTTCTGGATCTATCCCAAAAAATTTCTCTTCTCACATAGCCTTTGGCCCCTTCACAGGAATATTGAGAATAATTTTCTATTGTTACGTTTCATCAGGAAGCTAGCGGTTGTGAAATTGATGGGAGCAGCTCTGCTTTTGGACTTCTTTACTCTTGCCCTTCCTCTATTATCTTCACCTTTCCTAAAGTTAAAATGAATAATGCTGCATTATCATCCTTGCAGTTTTGTTGCTGTTTTGCTTTGATGTCATGAAAAATAATTATTCTGCTTGCAAACATTTATGTAAAAAATGTTGAGTAACAAAACCTTCTCCTTCCCCCGTATACAAATGCAATATATACATACAGAAAAAGGCATTCAACATCTGTTAGCTTGTTCTCATTGCAATGGTTACGTTCACAATAATTTTATTAGCTCTGCAAATGTCTGCTTCAAATAGAGTTGATGGATGGGCCTGGAGAGCCATGGGCATTGGATTTTTGTGGTTCCCCTTATGTTTTACTTCTGACTTTCATATTTAGCATGAATATTAAATCCACTTTTCATTTTTAATGAAAAATCCAGAGAGTTGCGAAAACAACTTACATATGAAAAATGTTTGCCATTCAATTAATTTTTTCAATCATCATTTTTATTGCAATGTAATTGTAACTCTGTGCTGCTGACAATATACATTCTAAACTTGGAACTAACTTGCACTGAACAATATTTCATTCTCTCAGCTTCCCTGCATGCACATGCACATGCACACACACACACACACAGAGCACTTTGGTGCCAACGCTGTATTCCACTATTCTATGCTATATTCTCAAAAGGCAATCTGTGTTCAAAGGACTTACACTCATAGCCACCATGTGAGGCCACATAGTCTTTTTTCTTATCTGAGGTTGTTGACTTCAAGAGAGGAGAAGAAGGTTATGGGGTCAAAGTCTTTTCCTCCTTGGAGCCCGCTGCTTGCTGGGAGAGGGTTGGCTGGAAAATAGATGTTTTAGAACAGGGGTTAAGGGTCATGATTTTAATTCTGTTAGGGAACAGCTGTTTTGAGTTTCTTTCCACTTCTATCTCCCCTGCCTCCCTCCAAGTCCATAGAGAGAGAAAAATTTGTTCAGAGGGAACCATAACACAGAAATATGTAGCTCCAGTGTATTAGTTCTTGAAAAATGGATCATCTTTGCTATTGGTCTTCATATTAAGAGAAAAAAGAGACAATTATTTAAATAGCTGTTTTATATATTAAAGTGCCATTCTAGAAAGTGTTTTATTTGCTCAACAAATGTCAAATGCTAATAATAATTGAACTTCTACTGTCCAGTGTTGAAGCAAATAGTATACACTCATTTGACAATTTTCAGGCAGATAAACCTACTTATAAATGTGCAGGACTTAATTTATGTGCAGTGGTTTCAAGCAGGAAAAGAAAGAGTTATGTCGTAGATTTTTAAAGTGTTCCTGCTGCACTCGGGACTTGCTATTTCCATGTTTTAACAGAAGATTGGGTGGGTGTGGGGGAAGAAGCTCACAACTCTCAAGTGAATAGAAAACAAGTAACAGATTTTTTTTGTCTGCACTATTCTGTAACATTGGCCCCAGGCTGTGTTGGTGTGTGGCTCAACAGCAATCAGAGGTCATAATTTCATTGGTGGTTAGCATAAGGTTTAATTTTTCTAATATGTTACATTTACCAAAATGTCTGGTTTTAGTTATGTATATACACTGCCTGAAACAGCTTTGAATAGCTTGAAATTTGAAGGTACCTGAAAGAGTACAAGAACATGTTCAGAACTTGCATAATGTTTTAACTGCCTTCCTTTCTAAATATGCAATTTTTCCCACTTCCATCTAGAACAGTATCTAAAAATAGAGTATGTTTGTTATGTTACAGTAGCCTAAAAAGTGAATTTATCTGTTGGTTTTGCAGGTCTTAAAAACAATCACCTGATGGCATAAACATTTGTTGTATTGCAATTGTCATATAGAATTAAACATAGTGGCACCTTCTTTCATTGTAGGAATGTGACCAAGTTCATATTGATGATGTTTCATCAGATGACAATGGCCAGGACTTAAGGTAAATCTAAACTGATTCAGATAAGATGTTTGAAAAATGAAATGTTTAATTTTTTTTAAAAAAACTGCAAGTTCTTTCTGTTCTTTTTGCAGCTCAGCTAAATTACCTCACTTGTTCTTGGTCTGGAATTGTCTAATGATTTTTCATTATTGTTTCTTGCAATTAAATCAGCACCTATAACTTCGGAACAGATGGCTTCCCTGCAGCAGCTACCAGTGCTAATTTATGCTTAGCAACGGGTGTGCGTGGAGGAGTAGACTGGATGAGAAAACTGGCCTTCCGATACAGACGAGTAAAAGAAATCTACAACACCTACAAAAATAATGTTGGAGGCAAGTGTCCATCATGCCAACTCCTGCTTAATAACTGTCTCATTGCTTTCTGAACCTTGTTAGCATGGCTGTATTTACTCAGCTACTTAGAGCTGCAAACTTTAAGATGTGGTAAGTGATCTTAGCTGAAATGCAAACACTACAGTGCTTGCTCTTTTTCTCCCTGCAGGTCTTCTGGGTCCAGCAAAGAGAGAAGCATGGTTGCAGCTTAGAGCAGAAATTGAAGCTCTTACAGATTCTTGGTTAACACTTGCACTAAAAGCACTCACATTAATTCACTCTAGGTAAGTGGGTTCAAGCTGGGGCAACAGTGCAAAGTAACATTAAATATAAATTAGGGCAGTTCCACTAATGACACTATATGTCTACCTCTAATAAATATTTTTCTCCATAAAACTTGTGCTTGTAATAAGCTAGAAACCATATATTTCTGGAAACTGCTATTTTAAATCAAATTAAGGCTCCCTGGAATATGGCAATTAAATTAGAATCGTCTAGTGGATTTCTATCTATTTGTAGTGATTTGTCGTAAGGGTGCATAATAAGAGTCACTTTTGCCCTTGAGCAACATAGCATTTGTTCTGTGGTGGGAAGGTGATTATAGCATAGCTGGAGTATCAGCAGTAAGAGAAGAAGCAGGCAGGTAGATAAATAGTGGTAGTAGGGTGGAAAGATAGTTTACCATTTGGCTGCTAACTCGGGAGCAATTGCTACTCACTCTAAGCAACAAGGCAACAATATTGCACCTGAACCTCTATATATCTGTAATTTCACAAACCACCACCCTCATTTTTATGGCATGTCTTTGCAAGTAGAAATGTTCTGTAGGTGGAGTGTATCTATCATGGTGGAGGAGGATCTGGTAGTCTGCCAGCATAGTGTGGCTACCACTAAATTGTTCAGCCAGCAGATTTTCAGTATAGAATTGTGCCCTTAGTCTTTTTAATATAGCAGCAACTATCTATGCTGCTCTGCTAGTACAAACTTTCAGGGTTAGTAAGCCTCATCAGCAGAGAAACAGCAACAGGTTACCATTATATATAAATGTCATTTCTCTACCTATGAACATTTTCTAGCTAAAATTTAGTCTGTTTCTCCTACCTTTCAGTTTCATGGTTATAAAACAGGGATAGTAATATCCTTGTTAAATGACAATCTTTGTTTGATTTATTAAGGATATTTTTACTTTCTTCTAGGACAAATTGTGTGAATATTCTAGTGACGACTACTCAGCTTATTCCAGCTCTTGCAAAAGTTTTGCTATATGGCCTAGGTGTAGTATTTCCAATAGAAAATATTTACAGTGCAACTAAAATAGGTGAGTTATTTTTACACTGAACAGAGCCTATTACTAAAAGCCATAATTCCAAATCAGATGGCATAATGATTGAGATATAAATATCTATTTGCTAATACAGAAATATAATTTTAAATTATTTACACACCAACAAACTTGTGCAGCTTCCAGAATTTCCTGTGATTGTAACTACTGAACTAAGTTTTAATAGCAAGAAACGTTAAAGTTAATTTTGATGATCTAATTTAATCTTCTCCATTATTCATTGTCACTTATTTTGTGATTTGTGACACTAATTTATCTCCATTCATAATTTAATGTACAAGGAAAACACTGTGAGCAATTCTGTATTCTACTTGTTTTTTTAACTATACAGTACTCCTCTAAAGTACTACAAGTTGAAGGGAGACACTAGAACTGCTTCCCATTAGCTATATTTATATGTAGGCCAGGATCCAAAGAGCTGTGCCCATGAGCTCATCTGCACCCACTGAGGTTGTTGATATTGTTCCCCTTTGGACTCTCTATGCCATATCAGAGACTGCTCTGTGAATCCTTCACTTTCAAAAGTGGAACTTTTCCATCTGGCTTAAAGAAACACAATTCCAAAGTCTCATCTAGTTCTTTTGATACGAACCATTAAAGGAAGCTGCCTTATATTGGGTCAGATGTTTGGTCTATCTAGCTCTGTGTTGTCTACATTGACTGGCAGTGGCTCTCCAGGGTTTCAGAGGAGGGACATTTCCAGCTCTACCTGGAGATGCCAGAGACTGAACTCGGGATCTTTTGCATGCAAGAGAGATACTCTGTCACTGAACTATCTTCAAAGCAGTCCTGTGAAGTACTTTAAGCTGAAAGAAAGAGACATGTATATTCTGTAGCTTCCCAGTCTCTACCAAAAAGCATTAGCTTGGACCCAGAGTTCCCATGAATAAGTTATGCTCACAGAATCCTCCTGCTGTATGAAGCGGGGTGAGGCAATTTTCCACCACTCCCTCTTTCCCCTGTAGCCTCCTGTGTCCCCTGAAAAACAGTTATGTAGGGTTGCGAGACATTCTAGAGCACCATGAGAGGTGGCACAGAGGTTCCAGTGGGAATTGGCAAAGATTACTGCCCCACTCCCTTCTTTCAGCAGAAGCCCTCATTGGATCTTAGTCCTTTCTGTGAATGGAGGGAGCCCATCAATTTGAAGAAGGTGCACTCTGATACCAACTAATTGTCTTTAAAGCTGTGAATGTACCAGCACCCCTTCCTTGTTCCACTTTTTTTTCATTCCAGCTCAGTTTGTACCTGGTGGTCCTATTTGTAGTAAGTTATTTATATAACAAAATGACCTCTTGATTGTAAGAAAACCTCTGAGCGGACGTTTCAAGTACATGCATGCTGTTTCTTCTCAAGATTGGGTCTCTGTTTTTTTACTTTGTTCAGAAATTCTGAAAGTGTATACTTATATTTGTGCACACGCATAGTGCATGCAGAAAAGAGCTGCACTACCACAAAACAGTGAAATAGCTAGGAATGTGCAAGGTCAGATGCACTGATGCCATTCCCCAGAGGAAATCAGCAGAGAGAGAAAATAGAGACATTAATGAATATCCATGATAATTTTGTGGATTTGCCCAACACCAGATTAAAATATCTAAAAAGCTAATGCAGACATAGGCCCTTTATTTCCATTGTAAAATGTTTGTAACCGTACTAACTGATTTCATAAAATAAAATACAACATGGTTTCACATAATTGAGGTTTGATAATATACTTCAGTTACACAGCCTCTAGTGGTTTATGTTTGTTTGTTTTCAGGAAAAGAAAGCTGTTTTGAGCGCATAATTCAAAGATTTGGAAGAAAAGTAGTATATGTTGTTATAGGAGACGGTGTGGAAGAAGAACAAGGAGCAAAGAAGGTAATAAGACAAGGTTTTACATTGCCACATTAATACTCCTTGAAATCCTCAGATACTAAGCATCTCAACAATTAATACATGATCTTCCTTACCTCAGCAATTAATATATCTTCCTTGCCTCAACAATTAATTCATGATCTTCCCTGCTGGGGGTTTTAAGCAGGGGTTGGAGATTCATCTGTTGGGGTTGCTTTAGAGCTAGATATCTTGCACTGAGCAGGGAGGTGGACAGTTTGGCCTACAAGGCCCTTTCCATCTATATGATTTTATGACAGATTACTCTTAAATCAACACTTCTCATTTATGCAAGTTCTGCAATGCAGTCTTATACATGTTTACTCAGAAGTAGGTCCTACAGTATTCAGCAGAATCCACTCCCACATGTGTGCATAGGATTGCTGCCTTAAATGGTTTTAGATTCCTTCAACTCATACTGATAGACTGATGAAGAAATATGTTGACAGAGACATCTTCAAAGTCAAATAACTATGCAGCCCATAGATAAACCTTTTCTTTGTTTTCATATGCATATACAGTGGCTTCATGGTTGTCCCCTGTGTGAGTGTGTGTATGTTAATGCATTTAAACAGCCCTGTCTTTCCAGTCTAGGAAAACTATCTAGAAAAACTCTTGTCTCTGATATTTTCAGCAAGGAAATAAAGTGTCTCAACCATTTTACTCTTCATCTTCATCTAGTTGTCTGAAGGGCCTTTCTCCTAAACTACACTTAGGTGTTCTGAAATGCAGAAAACCATTATTCACTTATGGGTTCCCCATTACATCAGACTATCAGGAGCAAACTACATCTATCACTGTGGCAAACTACAGCAGAGATGGAATCCTTCCCCCTTTCCCCCATCCTTTGCTTTTCTAGGGTCTTTCTGCATTGAGTTTTTGGTACAAGTAGAATGGATTTTCCTAGTGAAGCTTATTTAATATACTTTTTTTCACAAATTGTCTTTCCACATATAGAAGTTCTCACTTTGCCTTTAAAAACCGGTGTGTACAGTGTGGTGGAGAAAGCTGCTGAATGATTTTCAGTAATTTTCTATGGTTGAGATTTAAGCTTTGTTGTCCACCTGTAAATGTACAACATACAACCTCAAATATCAACCTTGCATCCCTTTCAATTGAAATTGTATTTTTATCACACTGCATTGAACAGTTTCATTCTTTCTTCAGCCCAAAATACATGTAATTCTCAGCCAAGCGTATATCTTCTCTGACACTTTATTTTCTTTCTGGAAAAGTAGTCATGGAAGCTGAAATCTGGGGCAAAAGATGAAGAGAAGGGGGAAAAACATAATCCTTTTCCTTTCAGAGATTTTCCTGCTCAATATTACCCCCATGCATTTTTTCACAACAAAGAGGAAAGATTAAATAAATAGTAGTATCTTTTCTCCTGTGAGATGAACAGCAGGTGGGGGGAAAGTTCAATGAAAAAACCACTGAAAGAGAAACAGTTGAGTCCCTCCTCACACACTGGTATCTTCTGTTCCAGGTTGCATCTCCTACAGCTGTTTTTCAGGGGGGAAAGAAAATGTTAAAGAAGAGATACTCATGACTGAACATCATGTGCACTTGGGGCCTTAGAAATGACTTATTTCTTCTTGCGTAAAAGTTTTATATTTTCAAAGTAACATTTAAAAATGGGAGAAACATCTACATTTTAACTCATTTTTATATTATGTATTGGGTGGGAAACTTTTGGCCTTCCAGATGTTGTTGGACTCCAACTTCCATCAGCCCAAGCTGGCATGGTCATATGGCAGGGAGGATGGGAATTGTAGTTCAGCAACATCTGGAAAGCCAAAGGTTCTCTATCCTATATGAATAGCATTCAATTCAATATGATGGCAATAAAAAGGTCATTTGCCAAAGGAATTATGCACTTATGGCAGTGAAAATGGAAATGGACTGCCTTCAAGTCGATCCCGATTTATGGCGACCCTATGAATAGGGTTTTCATGGTAAGCAGTATTCGGGGGGTCACCATTGCTTCCCTCTGAGGTTGAGAGGCAGTAACTGGCTCAAGGTCACCCAGTGAGCTTCATGGCTATGTGGGGATTCGAACCCTGGTCTCCCAGGTCGTAGTCCAGCACCTTAACCACTACACCACACTGGCTTAATCAGTACTTAATCTAAATCAGTACTTAATCTAAATAAGCAGTTTCTGGAAGCTTCCTTCACAGAAGTAAGTAAGCTTTTACATTTGTGAAATGAACAGATTGTACAAAATATCCTCTAGAGGCATTCCTTTCATGTATTTTTTGTTGCCGGAAGGAATATCCAGCCTAGGACACAAGCAAACAGCCAGATTTTCTCCTGGCAAAACAACAGTGAATTCAATGGGATTATATCAAGAAGGAATTTGGTAACTATATGTATTCATGCCTAAGAAAAATATCTTCCGGTGTCTACAACTATTCAAATTCTTACCTCACCTCAAAAATACTACTTTTCAAGCTGTCCATGGCTATATTTAAATGCCTTTAACTTAAAGATCTCAATTGTGGCTTTGCCTCAAGGCCGGAATAATAAAGGACACCCTGTGGTTCTGTTGCTCCCGTAACTGCCAGCAGGGAGATTTTCCTCCAGTTTTTCCTGTTCTTTTGGGAAAAGAACAAACCGTGCTGGCTCTTTGCCCACCCCAGCAAATGCACTTTCCTGTTCTGTTGCCCTAAGCTGGCATGGAATCGCAGGGAGAGGCAAGCTGGAGTCACTGCTGCACCCTTTATTAACACATCTACAGCACACCACTGTAGTTATGTAACTGAAGAATTGCATGTTCCCTTTCTAATGTAGGCTCAGCTTTCAGTCTGAATAGTAAGAGCCCAAACTAAAATAAAAAAAGAAATTGACTTCTGGGGTGAGCTAGTTTTACATACTATGCAAACTGATTTTACACAGTCCCATTTTTTGTTTGGCTCAAGTGGTCAAGCCAGCTTCCCATCCTAACCACCAGCTGTCAGTCAAGAAATAAAGCAGCTATCTCTCAAGTGCCAGCTACTCCTCAACTGGATATGTCTAGTTTCATTAAAACCCTGTATGGTTTTGGCCCAGTTTACCTGAAAGAGCGCCTCCACCGCCACCAATTATGCCGCCCGACCAGATCAGCCACGCAAGGCCTTCTCTCAATCCCACCAACCAAAACAGCTAGGTTGGTGGGTACTAGGGAGAGGGCTTTTTCTGTGGTGGCCCCCACTCTCTGGAACTCCCTCCCGTTTGATCTCCGACATGCCCCTTCCCTGGATGTATTCCGCAAGGCCCTGAAGATGTGGCTATTTCAACAGGCCTTTGAGATCTTTGGGATGGGTTAATCTCCATGATTTTGTCATCTATTATATGCTGTATATGTAAATGTTTTTATAAATGTACTGATGACTGTCCAGTGTTTTATTTATTGAGATTAATGTGACTGCATTTGATACTATTGTATTTTATCCCATTTTAATGTACGTCGCCTAGAGTGGCTATCTGCCAGATAGGCAACACACAAATTAAATATTATTATTATTATTATTAGCCCTCCACTGAACATCATCCATTGCTTAACACCAGCTCAGATTTTATGGTAAAAATACTGAGTTGACCTTTGGATATTCAGTAAGGTGGGGAAGTAAGTGAAATGGAATGGAAAGGTGGTTGGTAATATAATATCCAATTATTCTCAAGCATTCAAAATCTTTATATAAGACTGATGAGGGAAAGGCCATAGCTCAGTGATAAGCATCTGCTTTGCATGCACAAGGTCCCAAGGTCAATCCCCAGCATTTCCAGACAGGGCCAAGCCTGAAACCCTGGAGTTGTATTCAGCTACGTCCTACTCAGAGAAGACCCATTGAAATTAACCTAAGTTAGTCATGTTTATTAACTTCAACAGGGTTACTCTGAGTAGGACTAACATTGAATATCACACCTGGAGAACTACTACCAGCCAGTATAGACAATACAGAGCTTGGTGGCCCAATGGTGTGACCCAGTATAAAGCAGCTTCCTATGTTTCGTAAGTGGTATTGCACTATTGATATATGTATATTTTTTAGCATTTAATGTATCCACTGGACAACACATTTTCCTAGTGTGAGTTGCTACCTGGCCAGTTTAACTTAACAACCACTAGTAGCCAGTCAAATATTCTATTCCAGAGCAGTTTCTGAATGCAGTGGGTTGTCTGTGCAGATTATTAAGATGATCTAAGCAAACAGATTGCCATCTAATCTTGTGTTATCTCTATAGTTTTCCATGGTAACTGTTGTCACTGTGATCCTTACTATTTAGAATGTATGTATTTATTTATTTATTATTCTAATATTGTTGTGCCATTTTTCAGTTCCAAAAGGACGCCCCATGTTAGCTTAAAAAAACAAAACTATAAAATTAGTTGCTTGAGAAAGTGCATGTATTGTCATGTATGACAAAACATATTTTAGACATGTTATAGCATGTTGAAAAAGCTGTATGTAGCAGTATATATAAAAGTGTATATAACAGAGCTCTAAATTTCATGCAAATTTAAACCAAACTTGTCAGAAACAGAAAATCTGTATCTTTTAAATGGAGCTTTTTAAAATGCACTATTTTTAAGGCATCCCTTTTGATAGATTAAAAGAAATGTGATTCACTTAGGACGCAACACACACTTACATTTCCCTTGTAGTGAATAAGTCATGGCATTGTCACATTTCCATAAGCTGTTGTTTCCTTGCAAACTCATTTTATGAGACAGTTAAAATATTCAGACCAAGCAGTAATAGTAAATGGGGAAAACCTATCTGGACTAGTTTAGAGAACAGCTGATGCAGGTGAAATTGTAGAGATTCTGGGAGGTGATACATAGAGTTTACTGTCTATGTGTTTGCCTCCTAAGAGAGAGAAATTGTTGTGCCGGGAGACATTTAAAGTGACATTTAGAACCTAGTAGCTGATGTTAACTAGAATGCTTGGTTATTGGCCTTGCCATTCCCAAATTATAGTCTTTAGATTCATTTACTTTTACAAACAGATTTAAATACATTTGGGATCATATTCTTTTTATGAGTTTGCTGTAATGTAACATTAGTAATTTCCAGGGAGAGGGGGGTATGGGACAATCTGGAAGGTGCTTACTTTTCAGATAGCAAATGACTACTTTTTGAATTGTACTGAAAAGTCTAGCTGTTGTTCTATGTAGAATAAGAAAAAGGATCACTGTTTAAACCACTAACAATCAGTAATCTACAAGGAATAAGCTCTACTTTGGAGTTTATACCATGTTCTCTTCCTGTTGTTCATTCATGGATCACATGCAAGGATATTTCATTATTGTCTGGGGTGGTCTGAATTTGAATTTTTTTTTACTTAGAGCATGAAGTGGATGCATGTTAGGTGGTCAGCTGTGACCACTTTTGTGCCTTTTTCGCATTAGAAGATGTTTCAAAGTGAAAAGCCCATGGGCTTTATTTTTGTCTTCTAAAAGTAACTGCATGATGAACTCTGTTGGCATACCCACACAACCATACCAATATGCTGTGTCTTGAAATCAGCAAAGACTGCTTTTTACAAGAGGAGTTGCATTAGTAAAGTGGCAAGTGGGGAAAGGGGTCAAGCACACCAACTCGAATGCACTCCTCTGCTGCTTGTCTGCTGAAAATAATCTTTTCAAGCTATTTTTTTCCATGATAGATGTGACTATCATGATTTTGTTACACGTGTTTCTCTGCAATGCATTGCTGGACCATAAATTGGCTTCTAAATGGGCTAGACAAATCCATAGCTATGGATTGACCTGACCACTATTAGCCATGATAGCTAAATGGAATATCCAAGTCCAAATGCTTGCTTGCTTACTGTACCTCTCATAACCATGTAGGAGGGACAGAAATCATTGGAATAGCTGTTGCCTTCCTGTTTGCAAACTTGCCAGAGGCTAGCCAGTGTTGCAAAGAGAATACTTGACTAGATGTACCCAGCAGGATTTTGTTTTGTTCTTAGACTGTTAAGCAGCAGCCAGCCGTGGAGTACAGACAAATATGTCTGGGGAATGAACTGGATTAATGTAGGCAATTTTTTCCCTCCTGCTGCCACTTGGCTCACACAGGGCTTACACTAGGCTGCTTCATCTTTCTCTTTTTGACCACAATCTAGGTTCCCAAGTGCAGTAGTGTGAGCCAAAGGACAGCTAAAAGCAAAAGGGTTGAGAAAAGGAAAGCATGGCCCTAGTAATTCCAGTTGCCAGTGCTGTCCATCTCTCTCTTTCTTCTCCCATGGTTCCAAGGGCAGCTAAGCAGCACATAAGTACAAGCCATGTCAGTGAGTAACCCAAATGACAGCAGAGAAGGAAAAGCACTTCCCTAGCCCAGCCATTCCTGTTTTTGAGTGTCTGATTCAAAACTCAATCGAGACACAACATAGATCTTCAATTCCTGTTATGTCTGGGTGAAAAATTGGCAGGTAACAACCCATCAAGAATGGAAGCTGGGACCTTCTACATGCAAGGCATGTACAGATGTAAGTAATAGTTGCCAACTCTGCAGGACCCCCCTTTTCATGGTGACCTTGAGCAGATGGAGTCATTCAGGAAGCTCTACAGCACCCAACCACATGAGACAGAGGGCTCATTTACACAGGGTTTTACTGTGCGTCTGGTGCTACTTGCATCCCCTTTTAATCCGCATGGTTCACATGACGTTACTGGCAAACAGAAGCTATCACACAGTTTCCCCCCTGTAAATCCATACTAACCCAGTCCTTTGATAATCCGAAAAGGAAAGGAAAAAAGTCTTCACTCTGTATTGCTAGTGCTTGCAGACGCTGTGCTCTGATGCTTTTAGATGGGTGTGTCAATCGTTCCCCTCTCCACACCCACTCCCTCCTCCTCCTTTCATTTCATTTCCTATGGGCTGAAGAGAAACATCTGCTGCTTTCTCCCATTCTGCATGCCTTTTTTATGTTGTTGCAAACGGTACCTTTATTTTATTTTCTCCCCTAATTTATGCACAAAAGTATAACACTGCCACAAGCCAATACCTGTATCATATGAAAGAGGGAAGGTAGTGCATTGTCAATGACACATACTGTAAATTCTGCTTTCCTATTTTCTCAGTTTTCCAACTCCAATCACAGCCTTCTGCAGCACTGTATCAGGTCATTTTGATTCCCATTTAAAGTCTCAGCCATATTAATTGCGATGAGCTAAAATCTAGTAAACATCTCAATGTTGGAAGCATTAACACCTGCACCTGCAAAATATGGGTGGGATAATTGTAGCCTGTGCTATGATACTCTTTCTTACCTACAGTATCTTTATGGTGTTACTGGTCTGTATGAAACAAAATTATATAAGTAATCTTTAGACCTGAAAATGTGATATGAAAATACCATAATACAGTAGTACTCAAAGAATGTGGTGAGACGATGTTAATGGATATATTCAATGATGTGGTATTTTCTGGATATATGCTTAAATACATTTGTTATTTTTTATGTATTTGATATCTGGACATGTAAATAGTTTAAAAGCTATGCTTAAAATGGTGGTAGATGCTGGATGGAGCCAAACCCTAGAACCACTCCTGGAAAGCAACCATTGGGACTACTGTGCCAGCACTGGCTATAAATTCTTATACAGAACAGGATCCCAACTGGGATGAGAAGGGAGCAGGTCCAAGAATCCTGAGACAGACTCCAACTACTAGTGCTGACACAAGAGATGCAGAAATGGCTAGCAGATATAAGCAGGGTAGAATTTCCCCCATTTGTGTTGCCTCTTTCTTTGTGCTGGCTCACAAGCCAAACCATGGCTTAGTACAAACATGCAGGCTCCCAACTTCTCTCCTCCCTGGATTGTTTTGCTGCTACAGCCTGGCCTAGTGTGTTGCCTGAACCCATGCTTATGATTTAACTCTTTCCAGACTTAACTAATGAGCTGTAACCAAAATTTGTTGTTGGTTTATGGATTATGGTTAGTCTGGACACTGGAAAGTGCTAAACCACAAGCTTAATGTGGTTGGCATACTAAGGCAAGCCATGGCTTAGCTTGGTAAAATGAAGCAGTAGAATGATTACAGAAGAGCAAAGCAGCAACAATCTCCTCCCTAGAAGCTTGTGCATTAGTGCTAAACTATGGTTTGGCATAGTGTGACATGTGAACCAGACCTGTAGCTGTTGTAGCAGAAGCTTCCATTTACATTATAGCAGCTTATTTTTTTTAAAAATCAGCCATTTGTTTCTTTTAAAAGTTCATACTCTAAAATGGGCTCTGCACATCTAAAACATATTGCATTTTCCTTTACATTTTAAATGTCAACTATTTTCCCATGGGGTGACTTGAACGTTTTCTCCATGCAAGGTTATGGCTATCTTTTCTTACTGTTTACATAAAAAATATTTCACTGACACCAAAAGTCCTGCTTTATAGATTTAGGATAGTGAGTTTTCACAATCACATTTTCACCCCTCATGGATGATATAATCTGCTTTTTTCCCGTTATTCATGTCTTTGGTTTATTCAGGTGTCTTGCAAACACGCTTATGTCTAGGTTCAGATTTTCTCTTTATTTAGCTAGTAGAGTGAAACTTAAACATTCATCTTTAAAATATCCCATGTGGGAAAGTTGTTACAAGGTCAGTGTGAACAATGCCAATATAATATAAACCACTGGGGAAGGATTACCCAAAAAATGAATGGGCAACACAATGATATATTTTGATTCTTCTCTGTAATAAGCTGTTTAATTCACCTGCCAGCACAAGGTTTAAAAGACCATGTTTTGGCAGTGAACAATACACTATATTAATTTTATTGTCACCAAATATTACATCATTTTGAGATTATGTCTCTGTATTTTGCCAGGAACAAAAGATTCTGTCTCTTTATGTTTCTTGTTTAAGAAACCAGCTTGCTTGCTTTCTGAGAAAAAGCTGCTCAGAATTGCTACCTTAATTAGGCTGTTCAACTGCATATTCGTGCAGATTTTAAAGGATTGCTGTACTGAATAGTGCGGAAGCACAATGTAGATAAATTATGAATTGTTCCTCTGAATTTTTGAAAAAGGCAGAATTACATACTTAGAAATATTCCAAAGTAATAGATTTGGCAGCAATCCTAACTCCACTTACCTGGGAATAAATCCCATTTAATTCAACAGGACTTGAATGTTCTGAGTTAGAATTGCAGCCTTTGACCAGGATTTTACAGACTGTGTATAGAATTTTCCAGCCCACCTTTCCACAGCAGCCTAACTTCATATCCTTTGAAAATCTGTTCCTGGTGGTCAGAGGAACCCCCTGGAAAAGAATTCAAGCATGATGCATAGAGCTGTAATTTAAAAGGACAAAATAGCAATGCCCCACCATCAAACTCATTAGTGGCATTACTTCCTGCTCATGTACAGTGCTCAGTATCCTTTGGATTCCCACCATTAGTTTTGCTAGGTTGCCTTACAGCAAGGGTAGCCAATGTAGTACCCTCCAGATGTTGGACTCCAACTCTCAATAGCCCCAGCCAGCATGGCCGATCGTCAGGGATGATGGGAGTTGTAGTCCAACAACATCTGGAGGGCTCCATGGTGGCTAGCCCTGCTTTATAAACTGGCACAAGTGTTTAGAATTAGGGTATCCAAATATAAGGCAGACATGTTTTGTGAAGCTCCTGTAAGTCTTTATACACCACATCCTACGGTGGTGTGGCATATTTTAAGACCAAAACGAAATGGGTTGTATCCAGTGGTGTATCTCAATGACAGACTGCTCTTTAATCCAGTGGAGGCTTCCTCAGTCGAACAGGGAAGAAAGGGGATTTTAAAATATTTATTTTATTTATTAAATTTATATTCTGCCCTTCCTCCTAGAAGGACCCTATGGCAGCAAACAAAAACACGAAAACACCTTAAAAACAAAAGACTTTAAAACATATTAAAACAAAGCATCTTTTAAAAGATCTTAGAAAGCAATTCCAACACAGACACAAAGATAAGGTATCTGCTTAAAAGGCTTGTTGAAAGATCTTCAGTAGGCCCCAAAAATATAACAGAGATGGTGCCTGTCTAATATTTAAGGGGAGAGAACCAAAGGGTAGGTGCCACAACACTAAAGGTCTGCTTACTATGTTGTGCGGCACGGACCTCCTGATAAGATGGTATCTGCAGGAGGCCCTCAATCTCTCCTTATCCCTCAAATCTGCTTACTTGGAGGACTATATGAACAGTGTGGCAGGTAGAGGGACACCACTGGACACAACCCAATATGTTTAGTTTTCTTTGCCAAGCAACCATAAGCAACCCAGATTTAATCTATCCAATATTTGTTGCAGAAAAAAAATGCTATGGTGTCTGACCACAAAGTCACTGTCAACTACCATATCAAGCTCAGAAGACAATAGTACCAAGATGGAAGATATAATTCAGCATAGCAAATTATCAGCTTAGTATGACTTTGAAACTGAGGGATATTTTATAATACTTGTTCACAATAAAATGGGGAAAGTACATATCTCACCACACTCTAAGCCATCCCCTTGTTTCTCTTAGTGTTGTCGGGTAATAAGACAGAAAGAGACAGCCCATGTGGAGGTGTTGATGCTGAAGACTTAGGACCTATGTTTTGTGTTGTATTACAGTTTTTACCTGCTGGCCACAGGGGGCACCTGGCTCCAGTTTAGGCTTAGCATCTAAAATGGAAATGGACTACCTTTAAGTCGATTCCAACTTATGGATGAACCAATGAATAGGGTTTTCATGCTAAGAGGTATTCAGAGGGGGTTTGCCATTGCCTTCCTTTGAGGCTGAGAGGCAGTGACTGGCCCAAGGTCACCCAGTGAGCTTCATGGCTGTGTGGGGATTCGAACCCTGGACATAGTCCAGCACCTTAACCACTACACCACACTGGCTCTCCTACTCTTATCTCAAAAGCTAGAATTCTTAACAGAGAGCAATATCCAGATGTCTTTAGTTTGGGTCTGTTTTTATAGTAATCACTGCCAAAAAGGGGGGCAGCTAAGCACTATAATTTTGCATTCACTTTATATATTCCGTTTTAATAAGTTCTATCTCTGTGAACATTCTAATGTTTTGCTTTTGTCTTTTATGAAACCTTTTTATGTTAAAAGATAAAAATTTGCTGGTGTTCTCACATTTTCATCTGCTTGTTTTCCAATATGAAATGGCTAAGCACAGCTTTACTTACAAAATAACATGTAACTTTTTGTCCTTACATTGTGTTTGTATTGTTCACAGCATGCCATGCCATTCTGGAGAATCACAAGCCATTCTGACCTTATGGCTCTTCATCATGCCTTGGAACTGGAGTACTTATAGTAGCACTTTGTAACCCCAGAACTTCCCTCATGCCCATGGACAATGTGCCTGCATATTGTGTCAGTGCTGGGCTACAGAACCTTGTGATTTCATCATGTTGATGTACAGCTGCAACTGGTCTTAACCTTTGCCCTAGCAGTAAATGGAGGAGCATGTCTCTTTCTTCAGAAACAGCTGTTGATTCTAGTACTGTGAATCTAATGAAAACAAGCCATGATGAGAATGTTTTAACAATGTGTCCTTATCACATTTGCTACATTGAAAGGTTCATACCTGTGAAGAGACTGGGAAGTGCTTTGTGGTTTCTAGAATCTTCATTGTAGTCCGCATAACACCTTCTTAAACACAGCAAACTTGATTGCACAACAAAGACTGAGATTTTTTTTAAAAAAAATAATCCCATGGATACATTTCTTGAAAATGTTTACTTTTTTTAGCTTTTCTCAGACCCAGGGTACTCTGTAAATCTTTACTTATTTATGAACAGACTCTGTTTTGACACCATCAGCTAAATGTGGATATGTATGATAAATGAAAGGCTATAACGAGTGTTTGCCTTCCAATAACAAAATGATTTTGATTTAAGCACATTGCAAAGTAGTTTAAAGTATGTCTAATTTAAGCAAATAGGTACATCACTGAGACAATCGTGTACAGAAAGAATGTTTTGGTGTAAATTTGTAATGAATTGATGATGTTTTACATATTGTTTAGGCAAATACTATTGAAAGGTAGTAATGGCTTTTTGGTGAAGTATGAGGCAGTGTGTGCACAAACGATTGTGCTGTGCCTTACGAAAGTATTGTGTATAAATATGTAGATAATGGAATTTTTTTAGATTAATTTGTCAAGACCAAAAGCATGGATGTCAAGTGTCAATAAGGAATCACTTTTTATTCTTTCTGTTCTTTCTTCAAGATTTTTCCTTGGCAAATCGATAATACCAAACACCAGTTAATACCTCCCCTCCTTTCACCCTGCCCATCGTGGGCTCCTTGTTTACATTTTGTACTTGTGCACATAGGTCCAAGTACAAAATATACGTATCTCGCAATCTGTTAGAATGGTTTACATGTTTAAATTGCTGCTTTCCTTGCCAAAATACATACAGATGGAGACATGGTCTGGCACTGCTTCAGCGTGCTTTGCCAAGAGAAGCAGCAATTCAGTATACATGTGTACTCTCAACTGATGCGAAGCACATATATAGTGCTCAGGTATATATACCTGAGTACAAATGGTATAGTTAGAAGTGACTCTTAGGAGATGCCTGCAAACTAAGAGCAGTGCTGTGCTCTTTCATTTCATTGGTTCTACTGATAAATATTGAATGTGGGAGAAGTAAATATTTAATCTATTCATTTACACACACACCCCAAAGGCAGAGGATTGTTTTTTTAAAAAGTGTTTTATGTAATGTATCATGACTTATACAATAATAAAACAAAGTGTTCATACACTCAGAAAGTAAAAATAAAAAACAACCACTTTGTCTTAAAGTACAAAAGGAGAGCTCTGTCTGGAATCTAGTCTGGATATATTAAAATAACTATGGATCATCAGAAACCATTATTTCTGTCTCAGCCCCTTTCTTCTAAAAAAAGTAATACATTTCTTGCTCAAATATTAAAAACATTTTATAAATCTCACACACATCTGAAAAAGGGCAGAACCCAATCAGTTATAATTTTGCGATAAGCAGGTCTGAAGCAAACTGACGTTAACACTGAGATAACAGTAAAATATTATAAAGGCAAAACATGATGATAAGTGTAGTTTTGCATTAAGTGCTAAAGCATTTCATATCCCCCAGACCTCTCTTTCCTTATTGTGAAAGTACAAAGAAATTTGTGGCTTACAGTAAGTTTTGAAATTACTGTACAGCGCAAGATCAAATATAAGGAAATCTCAATTTCTTGAATGGGTGTGAGCATTGTGACATACATTTCTTTTACTTTTAGACCCATAATATTTAATTAGAAATGTCTGGTGCATCCTTAATTTTAACCAGTAATCAGATTTTTCTATTGGTCCATTGCTGGCAATGGGCACAGAAAAATAGTTATTGCCAATTTTGTTAAGACTGTTTGTAACTAGCTTATACTACATTTGAACTGTACCCATCTTCTGTAAAATATTTAAATCATGAACAATCTATTCAGTTTTACTCAGACCTCTAGATACATCAATGTGATTCTTTTAGCCATGGTTAACATGTGCATCCTCTCCTCTCCCCAAAGACAACTCCCCCCTCTTGCTGGTAACCAGGGTTAAAAGTATATACATTAGCACCAACATTGGTGTGGTTACAGCTAAACAATTTCCTCAATTGAGTTTTTTAGACTACAGTCCTATACACTTATCAGGGAGTAAGCTCAATGGAACTTACTTCTGAGTAGACATTCATAGGATTGCACTGTTAAACTAAGATGGAGGTATGGAATTTGCTGATTGGAGGGCTAAAAGAGGGAGTACCTGGTCCTGCAACTTGCCCTCAGCCTTGTAGACATGACTAAGTGAAGCCCTTTGTCATATCTGCACATGGTCTATGTGTCTAATTTTGGGGCCTAAACCTTGGTACTTTCTTTACACTGGTGTCTCCATTGGAATTCAACATCAGTTATTCTAATCCTTTCTCCAAGTTCTGGATTTATTTTTATTTTATTATTTTATTTTGCAAAATAAACCAGCTTGCAAAACAGCTACTAGTAAAGCAACCATAGTAGCTGTGAGAAAACACCTCTTTTGTGGAGGATGCATACTGCTGCTACAGTTTATAATTATTTTATGGATTGTTTCAAATTGTTTGATTATAAATATGCGCCCCCCAGTCTTCAATAACTTTATGTACCAAGAGCAATTCAAATCAGGGACTACTCACAGTCTGTAAAGTTTAGCACATATACACAAACGTTTTATTGACAGGGGCTGTAATTAGTTTAGTTTTGTTTTGTTTTTTGCTTTAAGCAAAACAGAGATGAACATTTTCCCCTTTGTTTCAATTTTTTGTAGTCAATAGGCTGACTAAAAAAAGTTTATCTGGGCCTTATTGTACAAAAAGTGTGTTGTGTCCACAGCTGTGTACAGAAATTTTCTTTCATTCATTTTGTGTTTAAATTAATAAAATTGATTTGTGACATGTTAAAAACTTTTATCTTGGATATATTTGATTTCTCCCATCCCTTAATACATAAGATATATGTTCATATTAGTGTGTTTGAGTTTGGATGTAGGAGAGAAAACCCAAGATCAAACAGCCAAGCTCACTATCAGCATAACTAGCCTCACAGGTTCTTGTAATGATAAAATGCTGCTCTGAGTTCCCTGGTTGAAACGTAGGTTACAATATTAACAAAGAAGTAATACATTTTCTCACTTCTGTTCCCAGAAGAATACATTATGCAGTTGTGTGCCTCAAAATTATTGTATTCCAACTGTTTTTGGAGTGTCAGCAAAGGCCAACACAAGCATTTTCTAGAAACAATGTTAAAAACATCCTGCACTGATAGCAGTTTTATCACTTGTGGGGTGAGGGATAGTAGCAATTAATTTTGAAAGACAAACAAAAACAAAAGATTTTGCTCATTTTCAGAAAGATAGCAGGGAGGAGGCTATATGCGTCTTGGTTGAGTTTTACAGTATTGGCACTGGTTTAGAGAAGGGTCTTCTGAAGACTAACGTAGCCTCCTGATGTGATAGAATTTGATCAGGGGCTTATCAAAGGAAGTTAAGTACTGAAGAGCAGGACACATATGAGATAAAGTGTTCCCTAAGATAACCAAGACCCAAGCCATTTAGGACTTTAAAGGAGAAAGATAGCATTATGAACTGAGCCTGGAAACAAACTATCAGGCAGTGCAGATTATCAAAACAGGTGATATGTGTGAACATTGGTCCACACCTGTTAACAAGTGGGCTACCACTTTCTGCAAAAACCAGTTAAGGTTACAAATCATCTTCACAGGCAACCCCATGCAGTATGCATTAAGGTGCTCCAGTGATGGCTGGTGGCTCCATGACAGTGGGGCAGTGGAATTCACTTCAGGTTTTAGTTCAAACTTTCAAGGACGTGCCCAAGGTGCTGAAGCTGGAAGTCACTGAAGCATGAATGACTGGCCAGATCTCTATCTTCCAACAGTGGGTATTATTGGTATATCAGTCAAAGCTGATAGAAAGGACTCAGATTTGCCATCAGGGAAAGACCTCTCCAAACTGAGTGAATGGGCGGAAAAATGGCAAATGCAATTCAATATAAACAAGTGTAAAATTATGCATATTGGAGCAAAAAATCTTAATTTCACATATACGCTCATGGGGTCTGAACTGGCGGTGACCGACCAGGAGAGAGACCTCGGGGTTGTAGTGGACAGCACGATGAAAATGTCGACCCAGTGTGCAGCAGCTGTGAAAAAGGCAAATTCCATGCTAGCGATAATTAGGAAAGGTATTGAAAATAAAACAGCCGATATCATAATGCCGTTGTATAAATCTATGGTGCGGCCGCATTTGGAATACTGTGTACAGTTCTGGTCGCCTCATCTCAAAAAGGATATTATAGAGTTGGGAAAGGTTCAGAAGAGGGCAACCAGAATGATCAAGGGGATGGAGCGACTCCCTTACGAGGAAAGGTTGCAGCATTTGGGGCTTTTTAGTTTAGAGAAAAGGCGGGTCAGAGGAGACATGATAGAAGTGTATAAAATGATGCATGGCATTGAGAAAGTGGATAGAGAAAAGTTCTTCTCCCTCTCTCATAATACTAGAACTCGTGGACATTCAAAGAAGCTGAATGTTGGAAGATTCAGGACAGACAAAAGGAAGTACTTCTTTACTCAGCGCATAGTTAAACTATGGAATTTGCTCCCACAAGATGCAGTAATGGCCACCAGCTTGGATGGCTTTAAAAGAAGATTAGACAAATTCATGGAGGACAGGACTATCAATGGCTACTAGCCATGATGGCTGTGCTGTGCCACCCTAGTCAGAGGCAGCATGCTTCTGAAAACCAGTTGCCGGAAGCCTCAGGAGGGGAGAGTGTTCTTGCACTCGGGTCCTGCTTGCGGGCTTCCCCCAGGCACCTGGTTGGCCACTGTGAGAACAGGATGCTGGACTAGATGGGCCACTGGCCTGATCCAGGAGGCTCTTCTTATGTTCTTATGTTCTTAATCCAGAAGCAACCATAGATCCAGCAGTATTACCAAATTATGGACCGGATCTTTACAGGGGTATGTAACCCCATCCAGAACAGACCAATCCTCAGCTGACTGGTTCACTGAAACTCCCACTTTCATCAATGTGTTATCTGGATTGAGCTTAACTTTATTCTTCCTCATCCAGTCTACCTCTAATTGGGCATGCATTCAAGGACCACACAGCCTCATCTGAGTGATGAAAAGAAGAAATAGATCTGGGGTCTATTGAATGGCATAGCAGATACTATTGAACCAAGTGGGATTCCTCAGGATAATTCTCATAAGAAGGACAACAGCCTCACAGCACTACTTACTGGAATTTGCTCTCCAGAAAAGTGGAACCACTGCATTGCTGGGTGGCCTAGATCCTAATACCAAAAAGCAGTTCAGAAAGATACCATGGTTGACGGTATCAAAAGCCACTGAGGAGTCCTAGAATTTAACAGGATCACACTCCCACCGTCTTTCTCCCAACCTAGGTCATCCACCATGGCATTCCCAGTCACAAAGCTGTAGACTGAAATGGATCCACATACTCTCCATATTGAGTGTTACCACCCATAAAGCCTTTGGGGTAAGTTTAAGTTTTGCAATAATGTTATTTATTTTAAAATAGCAACTATTAAATATCATAAAGGTAATTAGTCCTTGGACTCCAAATGCATGCTCAACTGAAGCTGATTGTACCATATGTTCTCATCTGCTTACCTCCCCCTTTTCCTCCCCCCTTTTATAACCCTCCTTTCTTTCCATATGCTAGAATCTTCCCTTCCCTGCGCTTGCAAAAACTGGCTAATGACCTCATGTAAAAACAATTTAGCTAATGCCTATATAATGTGATATCCATATAAAATATTTTTGTGCTAATAGTGAGTGAAAGAAATCTTAAGATATGGAATAAAGTTATGATCTTTAACCTATTTTTCTATTCACTAATAAGCAAAAAAACTTGCAAATTAAGAACGTACCTATAGCCAACAGATATTTCTATCAAACTTTAAAAAGCAGGGAAATTGGGCAGCTATAGTGAATGTACCAGGGGAGCAGGAGACCTGACCTCCTCTCTGAGATATTGGACTGCCCTACAAATTTGTCAAAATGCAAACACAATTTGGGTTGGTCTTTCACAGTCCAATCCACTTCCTGTGTAGCTTGGAAGAATTTGGTAATGTGCCTCTGAGCATATGGTGAGTGGTGACAACACCTCCCAGTTCCAAAGATGGAGAATGATGTTTTTGTATGTTTGTTGGTGTTCTTACTTTGCTTCTTTCCTGTGTTACTACTGTTTCTACACAGAATCTAACCTAGAAAATTATATTTCTCTCATTGTTCATCCTAGAAATCTGTGTCAAATTTATTTTTATTAATTTCAAAGCCTTTTTATTGGCCAATGCCATATGATGGCGAAGACAGTCTTTTGTGTTTCAGACTGGAGGTTATGCTCTATTTCTATTTTGGGCACATTAACAGTTGAAGCTGAAACTTCAGTTTGATGTAAAATCAGACTGATTACAATATGTTACTACTTCAGCAATGACTCTAGCTGCTGGAAAAAACAAACTTGGCTTGCCCAGAATGCATGTTTTCAGCCTGCTGTGCTTAAACTGCTCCACTTAAGGAAAGGTGGGCATGGTCAATTAAAAACATAGAGCACACCTATAGTTTTGCTGGAATATATTTCACCTCCCACTGTTTTATCTTGTGCAAACTGAGACACTCCTCACGTCCATTGGAAACTGTTCTGCAGAACAGTCAGTGCCTTTCTTCCACAATTGTTGTTAGAGGTATTTTAGTGTTGCAAAATCTTGCTGTACTTCACAAATTCACAGAAACAGAAGCAAAAAAATATGATTTACTATAGTAACTTCACTAAAATTTGCAAAGGAGATAAAACATATTTAAAGTGACCATCTGAACTATATCAACTGTTTTAGTATTGTTGCTTCCTCCTGCTAAAACAAGACCAGCACCACACATGTCTTGTTTGTGCTATTTGGGCTGATTGCAGGTGTTGCCACCACTCACCATATGCTCAGAGGCACGTTACCAAATTCTTCCAAGCTACACAGGAAGTGGATTGGACTGTGAAAGACCAAATTTGCATTTTGACAAATTTGTAGGGCAGTCCAATATCTCAGAGAAGAGGTCAGGTCTCCTGCTTCCCTGGTGCATTCACTATAGCTGCCCAGCTTTTTAAAGTTTGATAGAAATATCTGTTGGCCATAGGTACGTTCTTAAACTGCAAAGTTTTTTGCCTGTTAATGAATTTCTCTGCTTTTTAATTTGGGAAGTAAGAGATAGGATCCTGTGCAAGTTTGCTGATAATGGATTGATCATTTGCATGCTTGTTGAGTTCAGTGGGATTTACTCCCCTGCAATCATGCTTAGGATAGGTGAAACTCACCACAGCGGATGGGAAGGGGAGGAAGGGAATGGGGAGGGGAGGAGAGAGATGGGAGCAGGCAGGAGGGGGAAGAGGAGGGCAGGTTTGATCATTTGCGTGTTTATTGAGTTCAGTGGGATTTACTCCTGTGCAATCATGGCTAAGATAGGTAAATCATGGGGGAGGAGTGGGAGGGAAGAGCAGAGGGAAGGAGGAAGGGGAAGAGGGGTGCAGAAGGAGGGGGAGGAGGAAGGAGGAGATTGGAAGGGGAAAGGGAAGGGGTTAAGGACGGGAGAGGGAAGAGACAAAAGGGAGGTGATCGGAGGGAGGAGGAGGGGAGGACAGGTGTGATCATTTGCATGCTTATTCAGTTCAATGGGATCTATTCCTGTATAATCATTCTTGAAAATGAAATGGACTTCAAGTCGATTCTGACTTATGGCAACCCTATGAATATGGTTTTCATGGTAAGTGGTATCCAGAGATGGCACCCTTCACAAACTACACTTCCCAATATTCTTTGGGGGAAGCCATGACTGTTTCAAGTGAAATAAAGGTCTGGTGTGGGTGTGGCCCCCTGATTAGCCAAGCCAAGCAGCTGTGAGTTTGGCTTTTAGAACACTGACAGTTGGTTCTTACTGAGCATGCCCAACATTATCATTCAGTCCAATGCTAAATTTCTTAAATAAAACTCAGCCAGGCATTTTTTTAACTGCAGAAGATGAAGGTCACAGTATGGGGCAAGGTCAGTAATAGGATTACAGGCACTCTGTGAACATGGTTGAGTTTTAATTAATTTCATCAGATTATGAGAACTCTGACAGAAAAAAGTGCAAAAGGAGTCTGGTTTTTCTCTCTCTTTTTACACTTTGAACTCTCAATTCTCTGACAGTTTTGTGTATCACCATGAAAATTTAGAAGGTTGTTAAGCAAGCGTTTCTGAGTTCAAGACTATAAGTTTTGTAAGGTTTTGTTTTGAAATGAGTTTATGGGAAGCATCAGAATGGCATGGGGGCATTTTCAATTTAACATTGCGGAATGTGAAAAATCCATGCTGACTTTAGTTTACAGCCACTCTTGTGGCTATAAAAATACCCTAACCATCCAGCTTGAATATCCTTTCATTGTTCTCTTGATTCTTCCCTTGTATACACAGTATTTCCTCTTTGGTTTCTTCCAAATTCTGCCAATTCTGTGTGGCTTTGACTCCAACTTGTTAGTATCCGATACAGATGTGATCTGCATATTCCACCCATCTGTATATTTTTGTAAGCTGCAAGTGTGAGCATAAATGTCACACAGATTCAGAGAAAACTCTTTTCTCATGTCAGGCCAGCTTGATCAAGATAGAGGTTTGTATGTATGGAACAGGAAATTAAAGAGATATGATTTGACTCGGGTGTCTCAAAATAAGATTAAATATTTTATTTGACCCCATAAAATGTTTTCAATACACAGAACCATGAAATTCAAAGAAGCAAATTCAACATTATCAGAAGAAAAGCTTCTAATAATCAAATGAATAGTTCTCAACGTATGCCTATATACAGCAAATTAATATTTTTTATGCATACGTAGTTGGTGCATAGCAGGCTGTTCAACTCTTTCCAGAGATTGGTCATTGTGATGTTCCTCTATTAGTGTATATATGGTAAGCGCTGTTTGTATAGGAGATACATGGTAAGTGGAATGAAAGAGGAGGGGGAGTGAATGGGCAGTAGGATGCTAGATGATTGGCTGAATGTTTAAAATGGCTGACAGTATAAATGGAAGGATGACAGGTAAATCTGGGTGGATGTGAGGTGGATGTTAGTGGGTTGTTTGGGTGGGTTTATGAGAGGAGAGTGTGGAGTTCGGATTAATACTAAGACCAGTACCTCAGGAATAGATGTAACCATATGCTTAAGTGCCTTTTAAAGTAATCTTGTTATCTTTGTTAGTTAATAAATACTTTTGGTTTACCAAAGGCCTGATCCTTGGCTGGGGTTTCACCGACCAGAAGGGAGGGTAAGGTAAATACCAAGGCTGAAGAGTGACAAATGGTGGCAGCGGGGAAGGGAAGAATAACACCACAAGTATTCAGAGCAAACCAGAAATATATGTATCTGCATTGATACAAAGGGAGTGGGACAGCTTGAGCACGCAGTCACAGAGGTAACCTGATTGAGAGAGACTCAGGCAGAGTCTCTGGGGATACTGGTTATAGAACGTGACTGGTGGTGCTGCCTAGCAGGGGGATCTGGTGAGGTCTATGCTACAGCGGAGAGAGAAACCATAAAAAAGAGGACGGTCTGGACTGGTGGAGTCCCTGGTGGTGCCTAGTGACAGGCAGTAGCCACGAGCAGGTAGTAACCTGACAGGGAGAGCCAGGGAAGGACCGCCACAGTCATTTATGGAAATTTATGGAAATTCTACATGAGCTGGATATGCTTACCTACCCGACTGTATCTCCTCTGCTTTAACTGTAACAGGTGATGGTTGTGACCAAAAGAGTAAAGAATGTGTTGAGAATGTGGTTGTCACCCCATTGTCATGGACTGATCATTCCCTGCTGAGGTTTGGATTGGCTGTAACTTGTCCCCCCCCCCATGGAGACAGGGACCTATTAAGATGGCCTGCCCCAGGAGGCTTATGGAATCTGAGGAGTTCCTGAGGCTCTTGGGGAGCTTCCTGTTAATGCCTTAGTCTTGTTATATAATGGTGAGATGAGGAGGGCTATTGATGTGATCACACCTAGCACCTTCTGGTGGACTCTGAGGAGTCCAGATTATGAAACACATTGGACAATGACTGGAGCAGAAGCAGGAAGTTCTATAGTGAATACAACCCAATACAGGTTAGAGGAAGGGTTGATGATGATGATGATGATGATGATTTCTGGGTGGTATTTAATGTTAGTCCTACTCAGAGTAGACCCATTAAAGTTAATAGATGTGACTAATTTAGGTTTATTAATTTCAGTGGATGTACTCCAGGTAGGACTTGTTGATGGCAACCTGTTGTTACTAGTTCCATGTTGGCGAAAATGTCTTTACAATGTCAAGACTTGTGCTCTTCAATTTCTGTTTTCCATTCATTTATTCATTCCTTCATTCCTTCATTGGCAATCACTCATGGCCGAGTAAGATTGTCTTCCAAGATAAGGTCTTTAACAGTAGGTCCATAAGTGACTGTGGAGGCCAATTCTGGATCCACACAGCCTTCCACAGTGAAGACATAGGTTTCCAGATGGAAGATGTTCGCAATGAGGATTTGCTTGACGTGGCTTCTGCTTAGCTCGTTTGTCCCGTTTGCCCTGTATTCGTGCTTCTTCAAAGTCCATAGCACCTTTGATAATAGCCAACCTCCATTTCGGACATTCATGGGCCAAGACTTCCCAGTTCTCGATGCTCATGTTACATTTTTTTAGATTTGCTTTAAGAACATCTTTAAACCTCTTTTGCTGTCTACCAATGTTCCGTTTTCCATCCTTAAGTTGGGAGTAAAGCAGCTGATTTGGAAGACTGTGATCAGGCATTCAAACAACATGGCCAGTCCAGCGAAGTTGATGTTGAAGGATCATTGTTTTAACACTGGTAGTCTTTGCTTCTTCCAAAATGCTAACATTAGTCCATCTGTCTTCCCAAGTCATTTACAGAATTTTCCAGAGGCAGCGTTGGTGGAATCTTTCAAGAAGTTGGGAGTGGGTTTATAAATGGTCCATGTTTCACAGGCATACAGTAAAGTACAATGGCTTTGTAAATAAGCATTTTGGTCTCCCTGCAAATATCCCAATCCTCGAACACTCTACGCTTCATTCAGGAGAATGCGGCACTCGCAGAGCTCAGTCGATGTTGAATTTCAGCATCGATGTCAGCTTTTACAGAGAGATGGCTGCCAAGATAGGGGAAGTGATCAGTGTTCTACAGCATCACACTATTAAGCTGGATTGATGGTGCTACAGAAGGACTAATTCGCACCTGTTGATGAAGCACTTTGGTTTTTTTAATATTAACTGAGAGCCCAAGCTTTCCATATACTTCTGTGAAGACATTTAGGATAGTTTGAAGATCTTTCTCTGAATGTGCAGAGACTACATTATCATGGGCATATTGAAGTTCTATGACAGCTTGACATTACCTTTTTGCTTTCAGCCTACTGAGATTACAAAGCTTTCCATCTATTTGATATATGATTTCCACACCAGTAGGAAGTTTCCCCTCAATAAGGTGTAGAATCATAGCAATGAAGATAGCAAATAAGGTAGGAGCAATGACACATCCCTGTTTTACGCCTGATCTGACTCTGAATGGATCACTCTTAAAGCCATTGTTATCCAAAATTGTCGCTGTCATGTTGTCATGAAGGAGTTGCAAAATATTCACAAATTTATCAGAGCATCCAGTTTTAAAAAGAATGGTTCAGAGAGCAGTTCGATTCACAGTATCAAATGCCTTAGTCAACTCAATAAATGACATATATAAAGGTTGATTCTATATGTTCATTCTCACTATCATTCTCATCAAACCAATCCTGATGTTTCTTGGTCCTGCATAATAGGTTTGCACAATGATGCCATGCTGCAGCTGGCAAAGCAGCATTGACTCACAGCAATGTACTACTAAGGTGCTTTGACTCAGCTCATGGTACTGCATTTGTGACTTTGCCTTGGCAACTTGGGTCCCATTCTAAACACTTCCTAGCACAGTGGTTCATAGTATTGGCTGTTAGCCTATACAGTGAGTTAATGCACTGAAATGTTCACAATGAGCTTTTAAAAAAAAAAGTCTTGTTAGCATAATGTTAGGACATTATTTCAAATAAAACTTAAATTTCTGTAAAGGTATCGCTAATTAGTTTGTCATCTGGATTTACAAACCCATATGCTCAGGAGGATTATCACCTGGAGGCTTACAAATTCCATGTCCTTGTACTCTTTAGAAAGAATACCACAAACATGCAATGGAAAGCCACAGTCTAAGAATTAAGACTGTGTGTCATGTTGAATAGTCTCTCTTTTTGCTAGCAAGTTTTGAGCATTACTTATGTAGTTTTAAAAAGCCTGACCAAAGACAATTTTAGAGCTTAAAATCATGCCAGATACACAAGTATTAAAGCTTAGATTCCATACTGGGACAGATGAAAGAGTGTTTAAGCAGCTTTGGAAAATATCCAGAGTTTAAGATTTTCCTGTACATTTCAGGGACTTTATTCATCTGCATCTAGAATGCAACAAAAGGTATTATTGTGTGATTGAACTATTAAAATCCTATTGTATCAAATACCAATGCTGAAACGTTGGGCCATTTAAATTAGAATGTTAAAGTGGCAGAGGTTAAAGTAAGAGACTAATTTTGTAAAACCAAAAGTACATTTTACAGTTCAAAACAATTTTACTGTTAAAATTTCTCTTGTTTAGATAAGCACTTAAGTTGTTGCATAGGGTTAATGGACAAGATGAAATCCCATTCTCCAGTAAAATACTTTGTTAACCATCTGAAATCTAATGAAGCAATAATTAGTTTAACAAATTTGCCTGATTATGTTGTAGTACCAAACAGAAATATTTGAACCAAACATTCACTGAAATACCAAGGCCTTGTAGAAGAATATCCTCTTTATACCTATGCAATATGTACAAATATGCTTGAAACCTATTTACATGAACCAGGTTCATGAATTTGATTGAGAAAAAGTAGCAGTGTGATGAGCAGTGAACAGCCTAAGAACAAATTCTAGGAGCAGAACTGGCATCAGGGAATGCCCCAGTGACAAATGATGAAAGTAGATAGTAGAATATTGTGGGTCAACTTGCCCCAAGACTTTATCTTTGAAACAGAAAGAAAGCATGGGAATAGGACCTCTAAAAATTAGGCTGCTGAAGTCATCAAGGGAGAATGTGTGTGCCTTAGCAATCGCTAACTAAAATGCCAATTCATAGCCAAACAAAAGTATGAAGATTGAACTCTGGTTGTGTTCTAATGGCTTTGGCCTACTGGCAAATTGTGGTCTCAAGAAAAATAAAGAAATAGAAAGAATGAGGGGCAATGCACACAAGAATAATGTTCCAGTTTCCCAAAGCAATGAGGTTCACTGGCTAGACCATCTCATGGACATCTAAAAGAAATTGCAGTTGATACTCAGAAGCAAACAGAAGAAACAGAAAGAAGGGCTGAAAGGAAAGACAAAAGAAGAAAGTGACCAGACCAAGAGACAAGCATATGCATGCATCAAAGATTTCAAGGACATGGAAAATGGTAAGCTTTAGGGGTGTTTATATGAGCTCCTCATGTGCACACTGTAAATGTAAGAGGAGAATAGAGCCACACCATTGCCCAAGCATCTAGCATTAATAAAAAAAGCTATGTGCTTAGCCCTGGTGTGAAACTGGGAGACCAGGAGCAATCAGGGCCCAGTAGCAAAGAACAGCCCCACGTTCAATCAGCTATACATGCCTTTTTCATTAATGCCAGATGTGCAGCTAGCAGGAAGTATGACTAATAGGTGCATCATGTTTGGGGGGCATGTGTCGCACTTTCCACACATGCACATGACACAATGGGGAAAAGATCCACACATGCTCCTTGCCAGAATACTTTGCTCATTTCAACAGCTCTGTACATTCACCAGCAAACATGTATCCAATACATGTATCTAATAAACATGTTTGACTTCGGCCTTAAATGTGGATCTCTGCATCAAACATGTTCACTGAATGATATCCTGCTTTCTTCAGGACTTCTATAGATATGATGCAGAGTTCTGCAATGAGGCAAACAGGATTAAGACCCTCAACTGACTCAAGACATTTCACAACTATCATCCTATATGTTAATACATAAAAATTGATAGTTTGAATCTGTCAGGACTCAAGCATGCAGTGGGCCTTGGTGACCTGAGGGATATTGGAGAGGCATTCAGCTATGCGCCACAACCTCACTCTGGCCAAAGGAAAGAACTACAGAACAATTAGCCAAAAGTGCCTATAAAAACTGTTGGGTAAACTGTGCTCCCCATGAGAGCTTCTAGGAGATCTGTCCTTGCTGTGGACAACTGCCTTCATCTTCCTTATTCTCTGCTTTTACCTCACCCCACCTTCAAGTTCAAGTTCAGCAAGAGTAATTTGAAATATGTTGGAATGGTTTTAGAACTGGGGTATATGAATTCATACCCTTGTAGACTTGTTATGTAGCCTGGGGCAAGTTTCTGGGTTGTATCCAACTAATAGAGTAGACCCATTAAAATTTACGGACCTAAGTTTGTTATGTCCATTAATTTCAATGGGTCTTCTGCTCTGAATATGATTAGCATTGGATGCATCCCTCTGCAAACATTAATTCACCATCTGTAAAACTGAGCTAAATGGGCATTCTAGTTTAGAGAGATGCTGACACAACAAACCATTTTTTCTATTTTTCTCATTAAAAGTGTGATATAAATTACTTAGAAAAAGTATAACTTTGTTTGAAAGCTTGAATTCTCTGTGCTAAGCTTGAATTCTCTGTGCTAAGCTTGAATTCTACAGGACGTTTTGAAAGACCTTATTCCATCTCTGTCTGAAACCTACCTTCCCCACTAAGAAAATGCGTATTTAGAATTATTTTAGTGACTCCTGTTTCAATAATAGATCTGTGCATTGTGCCTTTGAAAGGATTACCTTGGTTGGAGTTATCATTCAAGTCCTCATCTGAAAACATTAATTTAAATAAACAATAAGAGTCTGAAATAAAATTCCATTAATGCTTAACCCTCCAGTGTGGTTTTGAAAAACCTTTCTTCTTTAGCCAGCTTTATGTTACATACTAGATGGTCTTTGCTTTGATCACCTCATAAAAAAGGACTCATAAATACTTTTCATGTACATATTACCTAAACTAGTGGTACTCCCTAAGGCACAGTGCCTTTTAAAAACTTGTATATTTCTAAGACAGTAGCAAAGGTAAAAATATGTTTTAATGCAGGAAAACCATGCACATAACCAGAGCTTGGAAAAGTTACTTTTTTGAACTACAACTCCTATCAGCCCTAGCCAGCATGGCCGCTGGATTGGGCTGATGGGAGTTGTAGTTTGAAAAAGTAACTTTTCCAAGCTCTGCACATAACAATCAAATCACAATTTTTGTCTCTACCCTTTGTTATTAAGAATTGTGTGTGTGTATGCGTGTGTGTGTGTGTGTGTGTGATTGTATACACGTCTCTTGTATCTGCTCCACAAAACCTTTATCAATGTCCATGCCACCCAAAAGAAAAAACTCAAAAGGGGTATTCTAAGATAGCATCTTCCTTTTATTCCATCCAATTTAATAACACAGGGTTCTCTTTATAAAGAAATATTTTCATCTGCTACAAGAGCAAAAGCTAACCACAAGAAAAAGAAAAACAGGAGATTCAAAAGGGTGACTCCAAAAACTTTCACATGTATAACAAGATCACCTGACATAACTTACAGAAATGACTCCACAACAATAGATCTCACTGCAGGCAAAATGTCACCTAATGAAATTAGGCTTCTATCCAAAGGCCTCAATTTCTGCCCAACACCTAGAGAGCACAATATATCACAGATGAAATGTGACATCAAAGCATTTGAAAGGAGATGCAGATTGGCTGATTTTTTTATGATGACTCCAAGAACAACATAGACCTCTACAACAGAGATCCTCTGTTACAGTTTCTGCCACCTAAAACTTGGACACGGAACATTAACAGGAATCCAGTCCTAGAAACCTTTCTCTTATCAATAAACAAAGTCATTAACAACCATACACCAACTCCTACTCATGACAACCTTTCAAAAGAAGAAAGAATAGCCTTAAGGAACCTTCAGATTAGAAGGGATGTTGTCATCAGGCCTGCAGATAAGGGTGGCGCTGTTGTGGTACTTAACACTACAGACTATGTAGCAGAAGGTCAAAGACAACCAACGGATGAAACAGCATACAGACTTCTTGACAAAGACATCGCCACAGATCTCAATACTCGTATCATTACATCTATACAAAACCTTACAAGTAGGAAGCTTCTTAAAGAGGAGACTGCTGGTCTCCTTGTTAATCCAAATCCCACCCCTGGAAGGTTTTACATACAAAGCCAACAATCCTGATCGCCCAATTGTCTCAGGTAACAACACAGCTACTGAAAGGATTTCTCTGTATATTGACTTAAATTTACAAAACATGGTGTAAAAGCTCCCATCATATATCAAAGACACCAAGGACGTCTTGCTTAAAATTGAGTCTTTAAACAAGCAATATCAATTCCACAATAATACTATACTAGCTACTTTAGATGTCACATCTCTTTACACCAATATACCACATAATGATGGAATTCAAGCTTTAAATGAGTTCCTTAACACCAGGAATACAAACAATCCTCCAACATAGGTTATCACAACTTTAGCTACACTAGTCCTGACTTGCAACAACTTTACATTCAATGGAGAACACTACCTGCAACTACGAGGCACAGCTATGGGGACTCACATGGCTTCATCATATGTGAATCTCTTTATGGGTAAACTGGAACAGGAGATCCTCAAAAAGGCCATTAACAAACCACTCATATGGTAGTGATACATTGATGACATCTTTATGGTCTGTACAAATGGTTTGAGAGTTTAGAACAATTTAAAAATTACATCAACTCCATTCATCTATTAAGTTTACGTTTAATAGTACAAATTACAATCCGCACATCACTTTTCTTGATGGCCTTCGCACCATTGAAAACAACAAAATGGCCACTGATCTCTATAGCAAACCCACTGATGCCCACACCTATTTAAAATGGAAATCCTGCCATCCTAAGCATATAAAGAAAAACATTGTGTATAACTTAGCTCTGATAATCAAACTTATTTGCAACACTGAAGATAAATACCAGAGAAGGATCAGTGAACTTAAACAACACCTTCTTCTGAGAGGATATCCTCCACATATCGATTACAACATCCACCGAGCCTCCATTCTGTCCAGAGAAAACCTCCTCCATCATACTGAGGTGTCTAAGAGCAGAAAGCAACGGATTCCATTTGTGGTAGATTTCCATCCAGCATCTCCTATCACCAAGCAATCAGGGAGAGCTACCCATTGCTGGCAAACTCTGAACATCTTGCTAGAGCCATCAGCAGGCCTCCTGTTGTAGTATTTTGCCAGCCTCCTAATCTGTGCAGACTGTTAGTGAGAGCTGTGCTTAAGCCACCTATCACCAATCCTGGGTCTCATCCTTGTCACTCCAAATGCTGTATCACCTGTGTGAACCTCAGGGAGACAGCTGTGTTTACAAGCACTAGGACAGGCAGGACATATTACATCAAACAGAACATCACCTGCAAGTCTTGCAATATAATTTATGTCATCGAATGCAAAAGACCAGGATGTCATATCCAATATGTAGGAAAAACCACAACTGACCTATGCACATGCTTCAGAAACCACAAATCGGCAATCTTGACCAAAAAAGTGGAGCCACCAGTTGCAAAACATTTCAACATTGAGGGTCAGTCTGTTGGACTTTTCTATAACAGCTATAGAGATGCCAACAGATCCAGCATCATTGACTAAAACGGAGGACTTTTGGATATACTTGTGACGCCCTTCCCTGGCTCTCCCTGTCAGGTTCCTACCTGCTCGTGGCTACTGCCTTTCACTAGGCACCACCAGGGACTCCACCAGTCCGGACTGTCCTTTTTTATGGTTTCTCTCTCCGCTCTAGCACAGATCTCAATAGATCCCCCTGCTAGGCAGCACCACCAGTCACGTTCTACAACCAATGTTCCCAGAGACCTTGCCTGGGTCTCTCTATCCGGTTACATTCGTGACTGCGTGCCTATGCTGTTCCCAACCCCCTTGTATCAATGCAGATAACTCATAACTCGGGGTTGCTCTGGATACTTATAATGTTTTCTTCTCCTCTTCACCGCTGCCACCATTTGTTACTGTTTCCCTTCAGCCTTGGTTATTACCTTACCCTCCCTTCTGGTCTGTGAAACCCCAGCCAAGGATCAGGCCTTCGGTAAACCAAAATAGTATTTATTAAATAACATTAATAACAAGATAACTTTGATAATGATCTACAAGCTTATGGTTTCATCTATTACTGTGATATTTGACTTATTACTAATCCGAACTCCACCTCCCTCTTTCTCCACACTCTCCTGACATACACCAACTCACACCCACCTCCAAACTCCACCAAAACAACCCACTCACGTCCACCCAGATTCAACTGTCATCCTTCCATTTATACTCTCAGCCATCCAAACACTCAGCCAATCATCCAGCATTCTACTGCTCATTTACTCCCCCCTCCTCTTTCATTCCACTTACCACATATCTTCTATACAAACTGCACTTACCATATATACATTAATACAGGAACATCACATTTCCCCCCCCCCCTTAAAAATAACGGCAGAGTATTATTCCTGCTCTAGGATTCATACGCCGCGTTAACAATAAAACCAAGCCTTTATGGGGAAAATGTCTTTTTTGTTCCTACGTCTGCGTCACGTCACTGCAGTCCCGGCCACTTGCCTTGAAAGTCCATCGGCCAATACATTGTCCTTGCCTTTAATGAACTTGAAGTCCACTTGATAGTCCTGTAGGGCCCAGGACCACCTCTGCAGCATAGTGTTATGGTTTTTCATAGTCTGCAACCATAACAAGGCCCGATGATCCGTCGTCACCATAAATCTTCATCCCCACACGTATGGGCGCAACTTGTTCAGTCCCCACACGACCGCTAGGCACTCCTTTTGGACCGACAAATAGTTTTTCTCCCTCGACGTCAGCTTGCGACTCAGATACGCCACTGGATGTCTCGTGCCTTCTCTCTCCTGCAGTAAGACGACTCCCAGCGCGAGGTCCGACGCATCCGTAGCCACGATGAATGGTTCCTCATAGTCTGGTGCTATTAATATAGGTCCTTGGCACAAGGCTTGCTTCAGCAGATCAAAAGCCTTCTGACATTCATCCGTCCATACCACACGCTCAGAGCACTTTTTCTTTGTCAACTCATGCAAGGGGGTTGCTATTTCCCCAAAATCTTTCACAAACTTTCTATAAAAACCAGCCACACCTAGAAATGCCCTAACTTGTTTTTTAGTTAAGGGGATAGGCCACGATTGTATTGCCTCCACTTTGCTCCATAAGGGGGTGATTTTCCCACTCCCCACCTTATGTCCTAAATAGATTACTTCCTTCAGCCCAAACTGGCATTTCTTAGCTTTTATTGTGAGGCCTGCTTTTCTTAATGCCTCTAATACTGTTGTCAGGTGTTGAACATGCTCAGGCACCGACTTGCTAAAAATGGCCACGTCATCAATATAGGCCACTGCAAAATCTGACATGCCTCACAACACAGTATTAATTAGCCTCTGAAACGAACTTGGTGAGTTCCTTAGTCCCATGGGTAAAGTCACAAACTCATATAACCCATCTGGTGTACTGAAGGCAGTTTTGGCTCTGGATTGCTCGTCTAGTTCCATTTGCCAAAGTCCTTTACAGAGATCTAGCGTAGAGATAATGGTTGCTGCCCCCAATAACTCTAACATTGCGTCTACCCTAGGCATAGGATACGCATCTGGGACCGTAATTTTATTGATTAGCCGATAATCAATGCAAAATCTTGTCGTTCCATCTTTTTTCGGAACCAGGACAATACTTGAGGCCCAGGGACTGATGGATTCCCTGATCACTCCTAGTTCCAGCATATCTTCGATCTCCTTTTTGATCTCACTCAAAACTTTCCCATTCACACGGTACGGAACGGATCTGATTGGGGCATGATCTCCAGTATCAATGGAATGTTTGGCTATACTGGTTCGGCCAGGTTTATTGCTAAAGAGATTCCCATAGTTTTTCAAAACTCTCAGAATCTCTTCTTTTACTTCCTCCTTCACCTCCTCTGACCATTCCAATTGATCTACCCCTCCTTTGTCTTTGCTTTCCTGTACCAAATCCGGAAGTTCAGGCCCACTTCCCTCAGGGAATAAGGTAACTTGCAACACCTTTGCATCCCTGGTATGGTAAGGCTTTAACATATTTACATGAACCACTTTGTTTTTGTTTAATTGGTCTGTGGTAATTACATACGTCACTGTGTCAAGCTTTTCTCTTATGGTATATGGTCCCTCCCAGTTAGCCTGTAATTTATCATGTTTCCTGGGTATGAATGCCATAACCATATCTCCCACATCATACACACGTTTCCTGGCTGTTCTGTCATGCCAGTAACTTTGCTTCTCCTGAGCTTGACTCAAATTCTTTTGCACAGCTTCCATCATCGATGTTAATTTGCTGCGGAAGTCTAATACAAAATCAACTACAGATGTTTTGTACTCTCCCAGGGTTCCTTCCCATGAATTTTTTAACAGTTCCAAAGGTCCCTTCACTTTTCTAGTGAACATCAGTTCAAAGGGTGAGAAGCCTGTTGACTCCTGAGGGACTTCTCTGTACGCGAATAAGAAGCACCCCAAACGTTCATCCCAGTCTTGTGGGTGATCTTGAACATAACTTCTTATCATGTCCTTCAGAACCCCATTAAATCTCTCAGTCAATCCGTTAGTGGCTGGATGGTAAGTGGTGGTCTTTAGATGTTTTAGACCACAACACTTCCACATACATTGCATCACTTCTCCCATGAATACACTGCCTTGATCCGTCAGCACTTCATGAGGGAAACCCAGCCTCATCAAGATTTTTAACAAAGCCTCTGCCACTACAGGGGCTTCTACGGATCTTAATGCTTCCGTGTCTGGGTACCTGGTGGCAAAATCCACCACCACCAATAGATATTTCTTGCCATGCCTTGTGGGTTTGGAAAAAGGGCCCACCAAATCTACTCCCACTCTATAAAAGGGTTGTCCAATTATAGGAAGGGGCTTTAAGGGTGCCTTAGTCTTTACTCCACTTTTCCCCACCTTTTGGCATATACCACAAGATAGACAATGTTGTTTTACATCTTTGGAGATATTTGGCCAATAATAGTGTGCAGCCAATCTCCTCTTGGTCTTTTTTATTCCCAGATGTCCTGCACATGGGACATCGTGGGCTACCTCTAGCAATCTGGTTCTGTATTTGCTAGGTACTATCAATTGCTTCACTGGTTCACATTCATCCTTTCTCTCAGCAGGCATCCACAGTCTATATAAAATCCCATTCTCACACACAATTTGATTCCTCAGCTTGTCAGTAAAGGGAATCTTTTGTGTCAGGGCTTGGTCCTTTATTTGACTCAAACTGGTATCCTTATTCAGTTCTTCCCTGAATTGCTCTGCCTCATCACTAGAGACCATTTGATACAAGTTGTTTCTTTCAGCAGGCCTTCCAGGGGTTGCTATGGTGACCGTACGCTCGAAAACAGGTTCCACCCTGTTTCCTTCAGCCCTTTTAACATGGCTTCTGTTTCTCTGCCAAGTTGTTGTCTGGTTACCACATATATTTTTCCTTGTGCCCCCATTACATCTCTTCCCAGTATCACTGGTTCTTGTTGTTGGGCATTAATACCTACTTTATATTTTCCCTCTCTGCCTCTCCACTGCATTTTCACTAGGGCCATTGGTAAGCTTTCTGGTTGACCCCTCACTCCTTGGATAGTCACCGTTTCCTGAGGTAATATTTCTTCAGATTTTATTAAATCTGGCCTCAGTAACGTCTGAGCGGCACCAGTATCAAGCAATGCCCAATAATTTGCCCCTTGAACACACACTTCTTCTCTTAGACTCAAATCCAAGTCTTTTACTTCTGTCCAGTTTATCTGGCAGAACTGAACCTTTTTCATTGTTAGATCTTTTGGTTCTGTTTTTACTGCCCTTGCCTGAGCAGGATTACTAATGGGGTTGGCAACCTCACACTGAAAACGTAGGTGCCCCGGTCTACCACATTTATAGCATAATTTCTCCTCACTTTTAGGGTACACAGATCCACTCTGGGGTGTCCTGTGCCCTTCAGATTTTACTGGAGGACTCACTCGCTGTGGCACCACATCCTTTTTGCCGCCATTATATGGTCTGGGTTTAAACTCTCTTGATATTTTCCCCACCCAGCCAGTTCTATTGGAGGCAAAGTGATCCGCCATCTCTGCCGTCTCCTGCACCAATGTAGGGGAATGGTCTTTGACAAGGAGCCTTATTTCTGGTGGTAACTGATGGAATAATTGATCCAGTATCATAAGGCTTTTCACCTCTTCCACTGACTGAGCTTTGGCACTACTCATCCACTTTCCAAATATATCCATCAACTTAGCTCCCAGTTCAACAAAAGACCTCCCTGCTTGGATCTGACAGTTTCGGAATAACTTTCTAAAATAGTCAGGTCCCAGTCTGAATCTTTTGTATACTGCCTCTTTAAACTCGGCATAGGTGACGGGCCTGTCTGAGGGGAAATATTGGTATACCTCTGCCAATTCCCCTTTGATCAGGTTTGATAAATATTGCATATATTTATCCTCCGGTAGCCCCCACAATTGAGCTGCTTTTTCAAAAGTGCTGAGGTAAATTTGTGGATCTTGTCCCGGCTCAAACACTGCAAAATCTTTCGGTGTAACCTTTATCTTTGTTTCATTTCTGTCCTTTCTTGTTTCATCAGAATAAAACTTCTCTCTTTCAAACTTTTACTTTTCCACCTGTATCTCAGCATCCAATGCTCGTTGCTTCTCCCTCTCCTCAAACCCCATTCTCATTCTCTCAATTTCCAACTCCCGCTGTTTTTCTTTCTCATCCGTTTCAAAGACCCTCTGCTTGTCTTTTTCCTCAACTTCAAAGACCCGCTGCTTTTCTTTCTCATCAGCCTCCCTCCTCAATCTCTCAGTTTCCAACTCATGCTCCCATCTTAACTTCTCTCTCAAGTACTCTATATAAGTGGGATTGCTTGAATACCCTTCTGGGGTCTCTTCCCTGACAGGTTGTTTTTGCTGGACAGTTGTAAAAGCTATCAGTGCTACCCTCAATTCGTCTACTCCTTTACCCTCATGAGGTAAATTGAATGTTATGCACTTCTCCACCAGCTCCTCTCTTTTCACCTTTATATATTCAGCCATGGTGTTGGAGTTCACTCACTCTTTGCCACACACTCTTTGCCAGTCACTCTCACAAGTAATCTTTATTTGTTATTTCTGTTTGCCACACCACTGTTAGGGACTCTCTTTTGTCCGTATCTGGACTCTCTTTTGTTTGTATCCTACCGCTACAGCCACCACATGTGACGCCCTTCCCTGGCTCTCCCTGTCAGGTTCCTACCTGCTCGTGGCTACTGCCTTTCACTAGGCACCACCAGGGACTCCACCAGTCCGGACTGTCCTTTTTTATGGTTTCTCTCTCCGCTCTAGCACAGATCTCAATAGATCCCCCTGCTAGGCAGCACCACCAGTCACGTTCTACAACCAATGTTCCCAGAGACCTTGCCTGGGTCTCTCTATCCGGTTACATTCGTGACTGCGTGCCTATGCTGTTCCCAACCCCCTTGTATCAATGCAGATAACTCATAACTCGGGGTTGCTCCGGATACTTATAATGTTTTCTTCTCCTCTTCACCGCTGCCACCATTTGTTACTGTTTCCCTTCAGCCTTGGTTATTACCTTACCCTCCCTTCTGGTCTGTGAAACCCCAGCCAAGGATCAGGCCTTCGGTAAACCAAAATAGTATTTATTAAATAACATTAATAACAAGATAACTTTGATAATGATCTACAAGCTTATGGTTTCATCTATTACTGTGATATTTGACTTATTACTAATCCGAACTCCACCTCCCTCTTTCTCCACACTCTCCTGACATACACCAACTCACACCCACCTCCAAACTCCACCAAAACAACCCACTCACGTCCACCCAGATTCAACTGTCATCCTTCCATTTATACTCTCAGCCATCCAAACACTCAGCCAATCATCCAGCATTCTACTGCTCATTTACTCCCCCCTCCTCTTTCATTCCACTTACCACATATCTTCTATACAAACAGCACTTACCATATATACATTAATACAGGAACATCACAATACTCTCTGGACACATTGGCACCACATGGCCTGAACCTGGAAGGGACAGTACCACCACTACTTAGCTTCTGCAAATGAAGCCTCTCTGAGTATTCCATCCTCAAAGTTCTATAACTGCCACCTTGGTAACAGCATTTGTATGTTAGCAGCTGATGAAGGCGGAAGCTGAAACGTTTTGGTATTACAATAAAAACCTCTGTTAATCACAATTGCGTGCATATATTTTTAGGTGATTAATGGAATCCTTATAGGGATCCAGAGCAAGCTTGGGTGAAATTCTGTTGGTTGCTTTCAAAACTGTCTATCCAAATAATATAAATATATGTATTTGGCATTGTTTGGCTATTTAATTTGGCACTCTGATATAAGTTGGTTGATATAGAGATCTTTTGTTTATTTATTATTTTATTTTATTTATTTATTATTTATATCCTGCCCTTCCTCCTAGTAGGAGCCCAGGGCTGAGGGCTGAATCCAGGTAATGTGTTTATGTGTGCACATGCATGCGTTTGCACCACATAATTTACGTGCCTTCTTTTGAAACACTACTAACTGCTTTTGAAACACTACTAACTGCTCTCCAAAACTCAAAATGCATCCTTGGGTTTTTGCACTGCACACACCAGCCCCAACTAATCCTTTCCTTCAACGCTGGTCCTTCTTGTTGTTGGAACAAGTTGAGAAGTCTCATTATACTGAGAGTATAAATAGACAACTCTCTTGTATCATTGGCACACGACACAGGCAGCAGAAAACAATGGTGTCAGTTGATGTTTGCATTTCACATGACATTTAGTTGCCCATATAAAATTTAATTTGGTGTTGTTATATAAGCTGGTTGGTATATAGTTCTACTTATTGAGGGTTGAAGCCAAAGGTGCTCAGTGGAAAAGTCTTGGATCCAGCAGAGCATCTGCAAATGAAAGTTGGGGAAATTTTCATCAGGTCTCCTTTCCCCTTGCTACCTTGCACGCGTGTACACAAATACACATACACACAGAGAGACTGCACATGTCCTGGCTCGCAACCAGAGAAGCAGACTCAGGACTCAAAGACTGGGTTTTGCATGGAGCTTTATTCTAGCAGTCAGTAAAACAACACAGCACCATAACATACAAGGATATAGAACAGATGCAAACTAAGCATGGAAGTAGCAATGGAGAGTTGTCACAATGACCTTATCACACCCAGACACTAAATAAAAGAGAGATTTATATTTGCCCAAGATAACTTGAGCACTTTCTAGCCTTTGCTGCAAGGCAGGATACCCTTCTTGAGAGAGACAGTGATTCCTTTAGCTGAAGCCTCCTTTTCTCTGTTCTGCGTTACCTTGAAGAAATTGTTATCTCCAGCTCTGACAAACTAATCTCACTCTCATCTCTCTGGAAGAGTCCAGCCTATTCATTAGAGTCTATCTGTTCAAAAGCTAGGTCTGGGCTGGGTGCTAGTGAGGATTCCTTTCTCTCCATTATAGGCAAAGGGGGGTTACTGACATCTATTAACTCACTAGACATGGAGGTGCCAGAGGTTTCTGGAAGCATTTCTCCCATGCTTTCCCCGGTCCCCTCCACAACATCTCCACTCTCCATTCTCCTAATCCTGCCAGAAGTTCTCCATGGGGCCCAAGGCAACAATCCACCTTCCATGCTGTTCTGAAGGGAGCTGCTGAGGCAAGTGGGAGCTGAGATTTGAGAGTGCCCCTTTTTCTGTTAATCAATGGATCCCATCCCAAAGTGGATCCCAAAGCATCTCACACCAATTAGAACATAATACTTGTTTGTTTTCACTAATGTATGCATTTTAATGCACATTTTTGTCCTAATGGGAACATTTTGTACACATTTCTTGGTTGGAGAACTACATCACAAAATTCAGAGAAGTATGAATGACAAAGGATAAATGCATTTTGGGGTATGTATTTTTTCAGGAAGGACACATTAGGTAGGTTGATATCAAAATGTAAAATGAACAAAACTTTTCCCCTGTCCCTAGTTGCAATTAACATTCTAACCAGCAAAATCCTGTGGATGTTTACTCAGAATAAGTTCCACTAGGACTAGGGATGGGGGAGAAATTTGATTCAGTTCACGTTTAAAGCTGTATCCATCAAATTCATCCTTTCCAAAACAATATGAGGACAGAGCCATCCTTCCAAAGCTGAGCTTGTCTGAATTTTGCAATTCAGTTCTCCAACCAAGATTATAAAAATGCATACATTAGGAGAAAGTGTGCATAAACATCGACAACTTTCATGCATCTTCTGAAGATGTACCTTTTTATTCAAGCCTGTGGAAATGGCTGATTTAAGGACTGGCTCTTTTGCTGCTGCATTATCATTTTATTGCATTTATTGTTTCAAGATATTGATAGTGTTTTCTGGTCTTTTAATTTTATGTTAATTGTGGTACTGTATTTGAGTGAATTGCATTTTATCTAATAAAATGTTGTATATCACCCTGGGAAACTTTAGGTTGAAGATCGGCTTTATAAATACAATTAATAATGATAATAATACCTAAATAATAACATATTAGTAAGCCTATTGATTTTAACACCTTTTCCCCAAGAGCATAAGTGTAGTCAGCATTGGGCACCAGGCATTCTGAGGTCTTTAGGTACCAAGTGAAATGAATGTGATGTCTTTTATAACTCGGGTAGAGTAACCGTGTCTTGTTTAAGAAAAAATATACAACAAATTTCGTTCCAAAGTTTCATAGCTACAGCTCAGGTCCATCCATCCCAATTCAAGTTTAAGAGTAGACTTTTAGCCTGTTTGATTCAAGGGGCTTAAATAAACTCAGTTTATCTCATCAATCTGGGTAGAATAAATAGGGCTGGATGGAATAGTAAGTTGCAGTGTAAAGTTCTGCTCCTCAGTTATGTGCATTCATCTTACTGTCTGAATAGATTCCACATATATACAAACTGAAAATATGCATAGCATTTGTATAAGCTCCTGCTGTAGAACCAGTGGCTCTCTAACCCCAGCCAGCATGGCCTATGGTCAGACTCAGGGATGATGGAAGTTGTAGTCCAGCAACGTCTAGAGGGCCACAGGTTATTTATTTATTTATATCCCGCCCTTCATCCCAACAGGAGCCCAGGGCAACAAACAAAAGCACTAAAAACCAGAGCTTGGAAAAGTTACTTTTTTAAACTACAACTACCATCAGCCCCAGCCAGCATGGCCACTGGATTGGGCTGATGGGAGTTGTAGTTCAAAAAAGTAACTTTTCCAAGTTCTGCTAAAAACATTTAAAACATCATAAAAAACAGACTTTAAAATACATTAAAACAAAACATCTTTAAAAACACGTTTTAAAAACCTTGAAGACATCTTAAAAAAGAAAAATGTTAATAACCTTTTTTAAAAAAGGTTTAAAAACATATTAAAAAGCAGTTGCAACACAGTCGCAGGCTAGGACAAGGCTTATTGAAAGAGGAAAGTCTTCAATAGGCGACAATATTAGACAGCGCCTGTCTAATATTTAAGGGGAGGGAATTCCAAAGGGTAGGTGCCACCACACTAAAGGTCCATTTCCGTTTCCTATATTGTGCAGAATGGACCTCCTGATAAGATGGTATCTGCAGGAGGCCCTCACCTGCAGAGTGCATTGATCAACTGGGTATATAAGGGATAAGACGGCGGTTCAGGTATACTGGTCCCAAGCTGTACAGGGCTTTCTACACCAAAACTAGAACCTTAAACTTGGCCTAGTAGCAAATGGGCAGCCAGTGCAGATCTTTCAGCAGCAGGGTGGCATGTTGGCAATACCCTGCCACAGAGAGCAGTCTCGTCGCCACATTTTGCACCAGCTGCAGCTTCCAGACAACCTCAAGGGCAGCCCCACATAGAGCACATTACAGTAATCCAGCCTGGAGGTTACCAGTGCATGGACAACAGTGGTCAGGCTATCCCAGTCCAGAAACGGCTGCAGCTGTCTTACTAGCCGAAGCTGGTAAAAGGCACTCCTAGCCACTGAGGTCACTTGGGCCTCTAGAGACAAAGATGAATCCAGGCATACCCCCCAGACTACGGACCTGCTCTTTCAGAGGGAATACGACCCCATCCAAAGCAGGTAATTGACAAATTATCTGAACTCGGGAACCACCAAGCCACAGTGCCTCCATCTTGCTAGGATCCAGACTCAGTTTATTGGCCCTCATCCAGCCCACCACTGAATCCAGGCACCGGTCCAGGTTTGCACGGCATCTCCCGATTCAGATGTTACAGAGAAATAGAGCTGGGTATTGTCAGCGTACTGCTGACACCTTGCCCCAAATCTCCTGATAACTGCTCCCAAGAGTTTCATGTAGATGTTAAACAGCATGGGGGACAAGATGGTACCCTGCAGCACCCAAAGCACAACTGCCAGGGGGACGAAAACAATCGCCTAAATGCTATACTCTGAAAATGACCCTTGAAATAACATTGGACCACTGTAAAACAGTGCCTCTGATACCCATCTCACTAAGTCAGCTCAGAAGGATACCATGGTCAATGGTATCAAAAGCCGCCAAGAGATCAAGTAAGAATATCAGGGTCGTACCCCCCCTATCCTTCTCCTGATAAATGTCATCCATCAGGGCAACCAAGGCCGATTCAGTCCCATAACCAGGCCTGAACCCAGATTGGAATAGGTCAGGACAATCTGTTTTATCCAAGAGTACTTGCAATTGCTACACTACAACTCTCTCAATCACCTTCCCTAAAAAGGGTATTGGCGACCGGATGGTAGTTATCATAAACCAGTGGGTCCAGAGTTGGCTTTTTCAGGAGCAGTCGCATCACCACCTCTTCCAGGGCAGCTGGAACCACTCCCTCCCGCAATGATGCATTGACCACACCCTGGAACCACTCGGTCAAACCCCCTTGGCAAGCTTTAATAAGCCAAGAAGGGCAAGGGTCGAAAGGACACGTTGCTGGCCACATTATCACAAACACTTTGTCTACGTCATTAAGTCGCATCAACTGAAACCGTTCCCAAGAAGTTGCAGCAGATGTTGCACTGGACACCTCATTGGGGACTACAGTAGATGTGGATGGGGCATCAAGACTGCTACGGAGGTGAGCAACTTTACCCTCAAAATGCCTTGCAAACAATTTACAGTGGGCCTCTGAAGGGTCTAAAACTCCATTTCCTGGAGTTGATGTCAACAGGCCCCTGACAATACAGAAAAGCTCCGCCGGATGGCTACTTGAGGATCCGATGGAGGCAGAGAAGTGGGCCTTCTTTGCTGTCCTCACCACCACACAGTAGGCATGGTTAGGATGTTTTACTCGTGCCCAGTCAGCCTCACAGCAAATCTTTCGCCAATTGCGCTCTAGTTGTCGTCCAGCCTGTTTCATTGCCCTTAGCTCACTGGTGTACCAAGCTGCAAACTGGGCTCCACAATGCCAGAGAGGGTGCTCGGGGCAACCATGTCAAGAGCCCAATGTGCCTCGTTGTTGTATAGTGTGACAAGGACTTCAACAGGGTCACCTGCTCTTTCTACTGGAAGTTCCACCAGGGCATTCAGGAATCCAGTGGATTCCATTAGTCTCCGGGGACAGACCATCTTAATCTGTCCACCACCCCTGCAGGGAAGGATCAGAGCCATAAGTCTAACTTCACCAGTAAGTGGTCTGACCATGACAATGGGGTGACATCCACCACCACCCATCTCCAGACCACCCCTTCCTCCATCTGGAGCAAAAACCAATTTGAGGGTGTGCCCTGCCCTATGCGTCAGGCCAGTGACAACTTCAGATAGCCTCATGGTTGTCATGGAGGCCATG